>NC_134330.1:10400960-11000960 GCF_964195595.1 Calonectris borealis | reverse complement strand
TCCCGAATTCCACTTTATCGATTAAAGCGATGGGCAGAGAGTTAGTATTAGTCTGGGCTCCTCCACCAGCTCAGGGTCTGACCTCTGATGTGGGTGTTAATCTCAGCACTCTGAAGTCCTCTGTTAAAGGTGCTCTGAACAATAACGATTCAATTTTCATAGTCTGTTGAGCACCCACACTTCCCATCAACATCAAAAGAAGCTATGGGTGCGCCGCTTTTCTACAAGTCAGGCCATAAGTTCAAAGTATAACGATCACAGCAGAATGGCACCATGCTAAGTGGAGTAGTAGCTGCTAAATGAGAGCTGTTACAGTTGACGAGGTCAATGTAATTTTACTCCTGTGCTGTTACACTGAGAACACTTGCACTCAGGTGCTTGCAGTGTTTCCTGGGAGTTTGTGCTGGTTTTGGCTGGGATAGAGTTAATTTTCTTCACAGTAGCTAGTATGGGGCTGTGTTTTGGATTTGTGCTGGAAACAGCGTTGATAACACAGGGATGTTTCGTTCCTGCTGAGCAGGGCTGACACAGAGTCAAGGCCTTCTCTGCTCCTCACCCCACCCCACCAGCGAGGAGGCTGGGGGGGCACAAGGAGTTGGGAGGGGACACAGCCGGGACAGCTGACCCCAGAGACCAAAGGGACATTCCATACCATATGGCGTCATGCTCAGTATATAAAGCTGGGGAAGGAGGATGGGGGGACTTTCAGGGTGATGGCGTTTGTCTTCCCAGGTCACCGTTACGCGTGATGGAGCCCTGCTGTCCTGGAGATGGCTGAACTCCTGCCTGCCGATGGGAAGCAGTGAATGAATTTCTTGTTTTGCTTTGCTTATGCACGCAGCTTTTGCTTTACCTATTAAATTGTTCTTACCTCAAGCCACAAGTTTTCTCACTTTTACCCTTCCGATTCTCTCTTCCATCCCACCGGGGAGGAGTGAGCGAGCGGCTGCGTGGGGCTTAGTTGCCGGCTGGGGTTAAACCACGACAGTCCTTTTTGGCACCCAACGTGGGGCTCGAAGGGTTCGAGATAACGACAGGCTTGATTGGAATGTGCTAGATTGAATTTATAGCTGTTATTGCTGTTTAGCTCTTAATCGGCAGGCTCCTGTGCTTGCCGTGGGGCTTGCTCGCCTCACGGTACGTTAGAGTTTGGTGCTGTTAGTGGCTGCCTTTTGCTTTCGCTGCTCGCTGCACTGCTGGTCACCTCGCTGTGCCTGGGAACATTTGCAGTGTTTCCTGGGAGTTAAAGTGGACTTTACAGTCTTCCTTTTCTTTGTCGTTTTGGATCACAATTAGCAAATGAGCCTTCTCTCCTAAGGGGTGGGCGGGGGGCAGGGGGGAAAGAGGCGAGGGGTAGACAGAAATTCCTTGGTCTCATTACTTGGGTTTCATTAAAAATAAATAACCTACTTAAGGGGAAAAAACAGTATTACCAAAGGTAAACATTCCAGGAGTTTCAACTAATGTTGACACAGCACAAAACACATGTCAAATATTTGTCAATGAACTTTTTAATGCTATTTACAGGAACTTTTGTGTGGGTTTGGTTGTTTTTTTTTTTTAATATTTTGACACTTTGCCATTATTTATTCCTTCTCCAAGGCAGGCTTTGCTTTTAGCTGACAACCATTTTTTTTTTATTATTTAAACCACACTATTCATGTACTAAATTTAAAAAAAATGTTTCTGAAAGCATGTTATCCCTGGCATTTAACCACCAGCTTGTCATATAGCTGAGCCCTCTAACCTCAGCACTTCACTAGTAGACTTTACAGCAACCACTTGCTTAAAAGAAGAGGGGAAAAAGGGCAGATTTTTTGATGACAGAAAGATGGCATTTTTACATTGACAGAAAGATTTATGATATTTAAATTGTTCAGCCAAACTACTACAATGTAATTATTGAAGTTCAGATGGCTATCCTGTATTTAAATGCACAGACATACTCCACTGCAGCTACCTGTAGATAGCTTTGATGGGCTAATTCACAATAAAAAGTAAGATTACAAAGAAGAACCTTGAGGAGTCAAGTTGGCTGGTGTGACGTTTAAAACACAGCTTTGATTTCTCTGCCAGCTGTATTGATTGTGTTAGCTGGCCACGATAGCGGGCCAGTTTCTACACCTCCAGCTAAGCTACTCAGCTCATGTGATGCTCCATGAAATCTCTCCTAACTTTTTTTAGTGACATTCAGGCTGAACGTCATGCTAATAAACACTAACTAAAGTGATGTGATATTTCTAGGACAAGAAGCCCAAGGAATACCTACATCACCTATTTTGAAGCCATATGAATGTGTTACAGGGACAGCCATTGTCAAAATCTGCCTTTAGTCGTCTTGAAATTTGGTGGGAATTTTGAATTTAAGTCAAAATGCCAAACTCATGTCACTCTTAACGGGGTTGGGATTCTTGCCAGAAAATGTTCCACATTAGATTGAACAATTTCTTAGTTCTAGCTCACAATTTAAATGAAAAAACCCTCTGACACCAGAAGACATCCTTCCCGTGTCTCAACATTTGGTAGAAACCGACCTCAAAGCTACATAAAATTTAGAGCATTAACCACTTTTTCTGGAAACTCAGCAGGTAATGTTTGATTTTAGCTGAAGTTTTGGGCCAGGATTCAGCTATTTCAACAGAACTGTCCTGTCCGTGCTCAAAGTCGAGGAACAGAAACCACCACCATCCAGCACATCTATCAGTCAGATCTGAGATTACGCAGGGCAAGTTTTCCTAATGCAGCAAATAGAAACACCTTAAATATCTAAACGAAATGCTCCAGCCATAGCAGAGATCTCCATATGAGAACAAGTTCAGCCGAGTTCCCAGGGGGAAGGAAAAAAAACACCCTACAAAGAAAATAGAGTTGTCTGTAACAGCTGACAGAAGTTCAGATGCAGCTAGTCAAGTGCAGCCAGTTATGATTCAGTTGTATAATAGCATTTGCACTGACAGACAAGACAATCTTTCTTACAACTGTCTGTAGCTTTTTGGCTTGAAGAATCTTGATGCTCTTATAAATTGCAATTTCCCATCACATTCAAAATGTCTATATATTTTTACAGGACACAAGGCATTTGTATGGCATCTGTTACAAAATATATATTTATACAGCTTAGAAAATGCATTTCAAGTCTTCATACATTAAGTCTGATTTATTCAAGCTCATGGAAAAACTATTTCCAGCAATCTGTCTCGAACAGAGGATGCACAGCCGTACGAAGAACTGGGGTGCCAGAGACTGGCTTCTGATTCTCTGCCCTTCAGCAACAGGATAGAGAAAAGTTACCTTGACCTGAAATTAATGTAAATTGAAAGTGCTGCAACCTAAACTACTCCAAGGATGTAATTCTAATCCCATTTACCTGACATCATTAATCTGTAAAGCACTGATCATCCGTCAGTTATCTCAAAGTTCATTGCAGTTGTCAGAGAGCATCCCTGTTTACGGAGACATTACTCTCTTAAGCACAGAGATCGAGTTTTTACTCAGATCACTTAGAGATGCTATTTGCAGATAATCTCCAGCTGACAGAGGCAGACCCCCGCACTGCAGTTCCCAGGGCTGGCGGAGTGCGTTAACACACCCAGTAACACGTGTCAGTTATGGGTGTTTCCCATGGCAGTTTCCATGGCAGTTCGTGACCACCCTGCACTGCTGCCAGGCACTATACATTGAGCAACGGGTGCCCCAAATTCAGAGACTGCGACAGAATTATCAAAGCCCAAAGGTGCATTTACCTCGAAGAACCTTTGCGCAGTTTGATATTCCTCATATCTCATGGTCTCCAGTGACAACCCAGCGCTGCCAGAGCTGACACTTCCCCACTGGGCCTCAAAGCCCAGTCAAGAGCATCAGTGGATGGAGCCAGATCAGCACAAGTCAGCAGTGGTGGGTAACAACCACGCTGAGAAATCCAAGCATGACAAGGGCATATCAGAGGCAAGACACAAAAATGTGGCACTGCACTGGACGTGTCCCCTAAACTCCCTCTCCTGAGCACAGTCTCACTAGGTGACTACAGAGAGTCCCGGAGACGGCATAAAGCGGACCTGCTGTGCCCACGCTGCAATTGCTTCTACCTCCCCTTCGCATCCCTCGCCCAGATGCTTTATAGATCGCTTACAAATACCCAGGAGCCACAGACAAGAACTTTTACATCCCTGTTGAGAGATTTCATACTTACTTATAGATTGTCTTTATTATTATTATTAATACAGACCCTCACGTAGCTTCCCACTTTGGTTTTGGTTCATTTGTTCTCTTTGCACACTACTTGTGAGCCCTCCTCCCAGAGCGCTGAGCAAATCTAGGTCTGCAAAAACCATACAGCAATTGTGGGACAGAGCGAGCAGGTGATGCCCTGCCGTAGGACCACAGACCGCTACCGCACGTGCCTTCATTCAAACAAGCTTACGCTGCTGGGCATTCGATCCAGCACACAGAAAATCATTTAGGCACATACACAGCATCTCTACTTCACTCAATACAACAGCAGGAAAAGGCAAACAACAACCTCCACACTTTAAACGAGAGAAAAAGCTTCACCGTGACACCAGTTTGGAAGAGATTCACAAGACTGTCTCAGCAGCAGCTCTTTCCAGGAGGGGGACAAGAGCCGGCGGAGGCTGCCTTTTGTTCCCATCTCAAGTGGGCAGGCACTCCAGGGTAAGTACAGAGTAACGCAAAAAGAGAAACTGCCTGTTAAGGTAGGAGAACGAAGCAAATATTCAGTCTCCGTTCAACCACTGTCTTCTATCACAGCACACGCGGGCAGGAATTGCACTGCAGATTCATAGCTTCTTCATAGCGGGTACCCAGAAACAAAGCAGCCCGAGAGGGAGCGCTCCTTCCAGCGCACAGGGGACCTCCGAAGCTCGCCGCTCGCGCGAAGGCAGCCAGACACGCTGAGCACGGCACTTTGCGTGTTACTGTCCGAATGAACTGATTTAATCTAGAAACCACAGTTCGGGCTTTTCTCCTCAGAAACCACAGCCCACACTCGTTTGGCTTTTAAATAGAAAACACCAATCCATGGAAGTATGAAATAAAGTCATTTTAATTCACCCTTAAATTTGTGGCAGAGCTCGTAAAGTGTGTCTGGAGAACATCAACAAGTCAGCCACCACGTGGGGAGCTTGCACGGGGAGAGTGACCCACGCCCCTGGATACCTTGCCGAGACAATGCATTTTACAGAAGGAAATGGGATGGGCTTTACATTATCAATAACATTTAACTGAGACTGCGTATTGGACAAAAACCTTCCATAAAATCTCTCTAGGTTTTGGACTTAAAACATACTGCAGCCTGCCTGCAATGGACTTCGGTATAACAATATTCTTTTTACAATATAGTGGAGTAAAAGCTGGAAATCAGCTCAGCAGAATGTGCAAACTGCAAGTCTCATTACAAGAGCGAGCCCCCAGTCTGATTTCAGCAAAGCAGTTTTAGATTTAATGATGCAGAGCCAAGCTGATCAGTGAAAAGAAAACAAACCTCTGCTATGAGATTTGTTCTGTACCACTGACGTGTGCAGGATTTCAGCCATCGACTTCAGCGGGGAAACCAAGATGGCCTCTGTCAGAGAGCTACAGCAGAAATCTTCACCCCTTTCAAATTCAACTGCTATTTATTAATAAATCATTGTTCCAAGCTGGGATTTTGCTTTCAGATGGAATAAACAACTGGCACATATGCATTCTTAACATTCACAGTCTTCAATACGACATGAACGTGTGCTAAAGTGTGTTATTGGTTTGGGCTTGACTTTGATTTTTGCGTAATAGGAATACATTTGTTCTTAAAATAGAAATTAAAAAAAAAAAAAAAAAGACGACCACTACAGTGTAGATTTAAGTGGTCACTGGATCAAACATTCAGGGCATTCATCTGTCAGGCAATATCACCTTCCACAAAACCTGTGTTTGGGAGTTGACAAAAGCTAGTCATACCAATATAACAAGGTTTATTTCTCCAAATCAGATCTCAAATGTATTACGAAGTGCAACCTCGCACGGAAATCACCTTCAGAAACCAAAGAGGTTCTTTTAAGACAGACCACAAGACATAAACAAAAATATTAAGAATCAGTCTCCAAGGAACAGTATCTACGTCAACCAGTGCAATTATTTCTTCTTTAAAATATTAATAAATAAAGATAAGGCTGCATAGATTTGTGATGTTATCCTTGAATTGCACATGCTTCCCAGTGGACAGATTATGAGAGCAAAGTTTGTGTTCACCTGCAGAAATGTGTCCAGTACAGTTCCTTCCTAGAGCCTTTACATCGAGAAAGGACATACCGACTGCTCCAGTTAAACTAAAGCTGTGCACTGAAGCATTTTCTCCAGCTGTGTGTGGACACTGGGAGCACTTGCTTGAACTCCAACCCAAAGCAAAGTCTAGGTGAGACTGCCCTTCTTTGCCAGAGGATAATTTTCATTAATGCAAACACCTCCAGAAAGCTGCTTCCTGCCGAGCACTACCTGTTGTCATTCCAGGAAATGCGGGTGCTGCTGAAAGCCAGGAAAAATTTCAAAAAAAAAAGAGAACCCAGCTTCTATGTTGCATTTTAATTGCAGTATTTGGCAAACCTGATGTCATTTTGGGTCTGGATACATGAATTATTACACAGCTGCAGCGAGAGACAGAAGAAACGATCACCACGTTACAGTGTGGAAACATTTTATGCTATAAAGAGCATAGCCAAACCCTCCTCCATCAAACAGAGAAATCGCAAGTTTTCAATAGAATTCTAGGAGCTATTTTGACTAATTCAGATAAGTTTCAAGTCCCAGACCGCACTTACGTGTTTATCTAGTGGTAAGTACAGCACTGAAAGATGAGATTAGTTTTGCATGCTGAAAACTGAAACGTTCCACGCAACTCTTGCGCAAGAGGATAGAGCAAAGGGACGTAGCACAGAGGGTGGCTGTGACTGTACGACAGCCTTTTGGTGGACACGTGCTTATGAAAAGCCTCAAAGCCATGACAAGAGGCTTCTCTGGGGTCAGATGCTTTCTTCAACTCAGCCAGATCTTGCTAAAACAATCACACACGTACACATTATCTCAACCTACTGTGGCTATAAGCACCCGGTTCTGATCACAACCTATAAAGGAAACTGAAACCAGTAATTCATTTTGACTGACACGTCTGTAACACCAAACATATAATCAGCCCTGAGTCCATTCCAGACAGTCTTAAAGCCTGAAAAAGCCGTGGGCCAGGCAAGTGTATCAGGCTGGCACAGTGCGTGGCTGGTCCAAACACAAAACCTGCCTATTATAACTGCCCGCCAAAGAAATTACTTCTTCAGCGCAGCTCTTCAAGGTCTGTGTTAGAGGTTCCAGGATCAAATGCTGCTGACAAACCACGAGAGAAATTGTTACCCAAGCAAAATCAAATGTAACAGCCATTGCTTTGGAGGATACACACACAGCAATGCTGGAATATGGAGCTGACACATTGCAATGACTCGAATCTCCTTGCGGATGCTTTCTCTGCACCCCAGCCATGTGTAAAAAGAGCAAAGAGGACACCTAGCAAAGAACAGGGACTTGTGCACAATTCTGATGCTCTGAAACAAGCAAGAGGGAGAGGGAGAGGGAGCAAGAGAACAAACATTTAATTCCCTTGTAAAACAGATGACTGCATTATAATTTACTAGCAGCTGCTGGCAACGAACACCACACTCATATTCCTATTAACCAAGCTGCAGCTGATTTATTAAAGGCTCAGATACATCAAAACAAATGACTGTAACATCATTTATATTACTATTTACAGCTCTTTAATAGGGTTACACAGAGGGGCAATGCAGCACAAACTGGAATCTGGTTACAAGTCTGTCATGCAGCGGCAGAGTATCTCTCCATTGCACCAGGCTTTAGCACTGAGCTCCTCTGTATCATTTCCAACAATTACCCACACACGCCTGTGAGGCACAGGTGGGCTGGAAATAGGTGGTGGCAAGGCAAGCAAATCTTCCCAGACTGCACAAATACTCAGCAGTCTGCTGCTAGTCAATATAATGCTGATTTAAAAAAAAAAAAAAAATCACACACAACAAAAAACCAACCCAACACTCAGCCCAGCACTGGGACTTGATCAAATATTGTTGCACCAGTAACGAATCAATGTTATCACTCCTCTGCAGAGCACACTGCTCCTACAGCTGCTGCTGAAGCCAAAGGCATTGCGCTTGCGAACAGGCTGTGTCAAAAGAAGCCAGGGATCAATATCATCCCTGGGACAGAAGTCGGTCAGTTGTTCAGAGCTCTCTCTCCTGGGCTGCCCGATGTGTCCCTTAAGCCAGGAATTCCCAAACTCAGGTGTCCCCATGACAGACAGGGAACCATATGCCCATTACAGAAAGGCTCCCGCAGGACCAGCAGCAGCTCCTGGCTCTGTGCAGGGCTGTGCAAGGGCACAGCGATGCCATGCAGCCCAGTCCTCTCCTCTTGGATGAATGCAGGGTGCAGGCATGAGCAATTCTCTGCTGGGCAGATGATGATAAATTTGATTTTTTTTTCCCCCCCATCTTATTAGGAAAATACAGCCTACTGGGCTTTTTTTTTTTTTTCTCATGCTGTTTTGAGTAAGCATACCTAAGGTTAGTTGGCAGAGCTGCCACAGTCTGGGAATCTCAGCCCCAAGTCACTGATGTTAAACCCAGAACTACTAGGACTGGAAAGCAAGTGCATTAGAAATCGGCCCAAGTGGAAGGCAGGAACCATTCATGCCGCTTCACATCCTGACTTAAGTGATCTACAGGATCCTCCCTGTGCAGATGGCTTTCACTCTGAAAATCACACAGATTTTCCCACATACCCAAATGGGATCTGTATTTGGTATTTGATGAGACCACAACTCCAGCTGGATAGAGAGGCAGTGCCGGTGATCCCGCTCCCTCGTGCCAAGTGCTTTGAGGGCAGGCTCCCCCGAAACCCCAGCCTCTGCCGACAGCACACACAGCAGCACTTAATTTCCCCCATCCCTTGAAGAAATAACACAGCGTCATCACAAGCCATGGATCGCTCCATCTACCAAGATAATATTCCAAGCAGTGACAGACTATCTCATCTAAAGACTCTTTTTAGCTGACATGACATACTTAAAAGGAGTTTTAAATTAAAAGGGAGCTCTGCATTAAGAACATAAACCCTTTATCAGAGGTCTCAATGAAGGCAAATGGAGGATTCCTTTGCTGTATAAATTTCACAAGGAATTCCCAGCCCACCCCACGAATTTTGAACCAATGTGTTCAAGCCTCTGGTTTTCTCTAACCCATAAAAGCTCCAGATAGTCAAATATTATGCTTCTGCTTTTTAAATATTTCCATTTAAATGTAGATTTTGACCTTCTTGCCAATGAAATATTAATAAGAGAATAAAATATATATTACTCTTCTTCTGAGGGAGAGGGCTCTCTAACTCTCTGTCATGTTCCCCATCAGTTTTTTGAAGAGGATTTCTTCAAACCATGGTGAATTTATTCCTCATTCCTACGTTTTTTTTAGGATGTGGCAGCTGAAAGCAGAAAGGTGATCCCTTTATTTTTAACATCCCAGGGGAAAAAAGGGGGAGAAATTCTGTTTGTCTAGATCAATGAAAAGTAAACAAGGACACCAAAGAAACTGTATCTTTTCCAGATACAAAGATGCAAAAGGCTAATTTAATTTGAAGTAACTGTGTTCCTAAACAAGGAAACGGTATAAAGATTAACCGAGGTCTCCATTTCTTTATATAACTGCAGCCCATTAAGTGGGATAGAGAATAAAACTCACAAATTGCCCTGCTTATCCATCTTTATCTTCATCATTCTTCAAAGACGAATGCCCCCTCCTCTCCCTACAACATTATTTATCTTTCTCGCTCCTCCTTTGTCGTTAACGGAAGGGAAAACAACAAAATACATCATGGTGCTGCAGCACAAATGCAGTACTGTTTAAAGGGGATCAGTTCTGCTCCTGCTGATTTAAATGAGAGCCAGGCTGGACCCCAAGGATGCTCTACAGTCCTAATTACAGCTGCATCAGGAGAAATGTTTCATCAATGCAGAATAACACCTTCTTTTTAAAGAAGGTAGGATGCGCTCTAAAAACATAGGTGGTAAATACTGTTGGTATCCAACACAATATCCTCAAGTACCTGTTGTTCTTCTGGGTATTTTCACTTTCAGTCCTGTCTTTGGTAACACTGCAAAGCTACCACAAGAGTGGTGGGGAGGGGGACAGAAATCATCTAGTAAACTACAGAAAGATACACGACAGCTGAAAAATCTAAACCGGGATGGACTGAGACCTTGGGAACCTGCAACCGCCAGATAAGAAATATGCTGTGTGATGAAGGAGACCCTGGAAGGGTTCTCAATCACTGCTGAGTGCTGCCCTGTGCTGAATGCTTTCTGGAGAGAGCCATAAAACAGAGATTAGCAATTCCTCAAACTTTACTTACCAGCTTTTGCTGTTAATTCTCATGCTGGTGCCTCTCTAATCTAACTCATGGAAAGTATCGATCCTGACTTTTCAACTATATTGCTCTTATCATTTGGCTAAATTACAGCCCTATGCCATCAGCCCAGGTACTCTCACCACCTCCGGAGCAGGGTATAATTTATAGAGGATGGGATTCTGAAAGGCAGCTATGAGTTAAATGCCCAACTCCAGCTAAATGTCAATAAGCACTGGGTACCTAATTCCCTTAGGCTCTTTTCGATTTCTAGAGCCTTTTTTTTGTTTGTTTTTCTCCCTGTTTTTTGCCCCCCCCCCCCCCCCCCTTTTTTTTTTTAAGATGCTAGCTAGGAAAGGTCAACCTAATTTGTCATAGCAAGCAAGTGAAGGCAAAAGATCAGCACATGCTGACAGGCTGTCTGAGAGGTTTCATTATAGAGCTGTTTACAGCATTTATTTCTCCTGTTGTTGCTGCTGTTTTCAGGGTCAAGGAACTGAGATCCCATTTCAGTAGCAGAGATCACTGGCCAGGGAACAAAATACTTGAATTTTACCTCCTCCCTCACAAGCTAGTTGACTCATACGCCACGAGCTGCTGAGATTTTTCTGAATGATCACATGGTTGTTGAAGTTTATACTAACACACGCAGCAACGTTAAGCCTAAATAATAGTATTACCATCACCAATTAGCATTAATACAACTGGAAATTTTAAATGGAGCGTAACATCAGTCTTAATTCACAATAGCACATCAGCCAATCAAGTCAAGTCAATTCATTGGAAGTTTGTTTCCTTTGGAACATTAAATTCTTTTTGTGAAGGAGAAATGCATTTATGTATGATAATTTCTGAAGCAGTCTTTCTTCACAGCTTTTTATATTCTACAGTTCATAGAGAAATGGCCTATCATCACTTATACAAACACTTAAGTAGTATATTCAACATATTACCAGCTAAGGAACCACCAATGAATGTATTCAACTGCCACTAATGTTCTTACCAGCTGCTACCTCCACATGAAGGCCAGGTGCAGGGTCTGGCAAGCTCATGTAAGAGAGGGGACACTTAGGGCTGTCCCCAAGTCAGGAGATGTAGATGCCCACTGACCTGAGCACCCACGAAGTGGGCACAACAGGCCCCAAGAAAAGAATTGCCCTGGCAAATGCTCTTTGGCCATTTTACAGTCTTGACTATAGCACAAGGAATAGAGAAACAGCTTTGGCGAGGTTGCTGCTAAATTTCTCACAATTCAAAGAGGACAACCGAGAGTCAAAGCAAACAAACTGAGTGCAATTGCATGGCCAAGAGCCAAGCCTCAGAGATAAAAGACAGTAATGGAAGACCTTCGGCCACAGCAAAAAGTTCAGCTGACAATAGGATTTCTCTTCCGGTAGCAGGAAAAGAGGAACCTTTAGGTCAAGTAAACCACATCTCTTGACTCTGCCTCAAAAGACTGCTAAAAAGGTCAAGAGATTTTCTATCTCCCAGTTATGTGATGAAAGACTGTGCCACATACCCATTTATTCCATACTGCTTTTGTGAAGTGATGGCAATATTCATGTGTGATGAATAGATCTGCAGGCAATGGAATCTCACATTCCTATCTCGCATGTCCACATCATCTTGCGTATGCACTGAAGCCAAACATATCAGTATCTTTACTTGATCTGTTTAGCTGATGAACAGCTAGAAAGAGATAGGAAAGTTTCTCCTTTCTGAAGGAAATTAAGGGTGAAAATTACTCCAGAAGAGCACTGTGGAAGTTATGTGACCATTTATGAGGTTGTAGGGAGGTGGGGGTCGGTCTTTTCTCCCAAGTAACAAGTGATAGGACAAGAGGAAATGGCCTCAAGTTGTGCCAGGGGAGGTTTAGATCGGATATTAGGAAAAACGTCTTCACCGAAAGGGTTGTCAAGCAGCGGAACAGGCTGCCCAGGGAAGTGGTTGAGTCACCATCCCTGGAGGTATTTAAAAGACGTGTAGATGTGGCGCTTAAGGACATGGTTTAGTGGTGGACTTGGCAGTGCTAGGTTAGTGGTTGGACTTCATGATCTTAAAGGTCTTTTCCAATCTAAACGATTCTATGATTCTATCTAGATATTGTTTTGCTTGGAGAACACATGGGATTTTAGATGGTCTAAAGGCCTTTTGCTGGCTCTCTGCATGGCCAAAATCTCTTGCTGCCTCACTCCCACAATCAATACTTCTTTGTGTTATCAAAAGTTAAAAAAAAAAAAAAGGCAACAAAACCAATACAAACAACTTCAGTGTGGGGGGTTTTTTTCATCTCCCCTTTTTAAAGATTTTCAGGATAAGTAGAGAAATGTAACTTCCAAGAAAGCATACACAAAAAAAAACAGAGTTAGAAGGCAGACAGAGAAACACTTTTTCATGAGTATTTACTTATGCCTATCCACAAGCACACAACGTTATCACATCAACACACTGCCTTAGAGGCACTCCACACCTGTACGAAGAAACAGGACAGAAGAGATTCAGCGACAAAGAGTAAGTCTTTCCCTCCCACTCTGCACTCAGCAGCCATGATCCCAGAGAATCCATTTTCAGGTAAGAGTCTGCAGAGGCTCTACTGGCTTTCCATTCTGGATTTCTTTCTCCATTCAAATGACGAGCAAGAGAAGAAAACTCCCAACCCAATTTATCTAAGTGTCTTCAGCAATATCCTTTACAGAATTTCAAAGAGTTGCTGGCAGTTGTTAAGCTGGTGCTGTTTAACTTGGACATCTGTCCACCCAGGCTGAGATGACCAACTCACTTTACATCACCGGCTAGCAATCAAATAATAATTACTTTAGGTTACTACAGACTGGAGCTGGATTTGAGTGAATGATTTCAGAGCACTGGAATCCATTACCAATAACCCAAACCATCTGGGTTCTCGTCTCTGTTACAAAGAAAGCAGCAACAATTCCAAACATTAATTCAGACACTAAGTACTCGCTGGATCACCAGTCCATGGGAGCAGTGGCATGTATTTTGATATAATTACCTCAAGATGGAAGCTACATGGACAGCCTACGGAGAGCGGTTCAGAGTTTACATTCTGTGCGACATTTAACTCTCCGGAGTTATATGGAAAAGGTTTGTATTAAATAAAAAGCTCCATTTAACATTATTTCCTTTGCAAAGGCAAGCTGGATAACGCTGGTGGAATGTGAGGATTTTGCAAATGTAGCATGCAGCCTCCCAGCAAAAGGGAAGCCAGCTGATGAGCAGTAACTGTGATTTCTGTAACAAGTAAGTTAGACTGTGCAACAAATTGGTACATCCAAATAAACAAATCCCTGAATCCCCTCCGTTTGCCTTTATGAAACAAATGAGTCAGTGCTGACTAATCGTATTATAATACTGGGAAGCTTGTAATAGGCTTACAAACCGTGTGTTTACAGGCTCATTATTGTTCAGGGCTTGCTGAGATAATAAGCAAGCTATGGGAGAAACGCTTTGGAGTCAAAATCTTATCAGATATGTTTTGGAACTGAAATCGGTTTGCAATTCAGACCAAGACTGATATGAGGGAGTGGGATTGAAGTGACTGAAAAGGAACGATATTTCCCCATTCGGGACCAGAGATCTCTTCTTCAAAGCTACATCTAATCAAGGGGGCCCGAAGACAAGAACAAAACATAGATTCTCCCAATTTCTACTGGACAAACTAGGGCTGAGCACTCTCCAGAGCCAACCACCCCTCTGAGAAACCACCTCCTCTGAAGGGCCAATCTCACTGAAAAAAGGAAAATGAAAAGAAAAGGAGGCATTTCTTCACTACACCCTGGAGAGGACTGAGGTGTAATGGTTTTCTTTTCCATTTGCTATTTAAAAGGGCAGCTTTCTTCAAGAATCTGGCAGAATCACACAAATAAATTCTTAACATCGTAGAACATGTGAAACAGCCTACAGACTGGAACAGGCAGTTGCTTCTTTATAAAAGAATTTGTAAAAACAAGATAATCATTCTTATTTCCTACAGTTTTTTATTGTAAAAATCAGCAGAACTCTACAAGTTTTCTCTCTTCTAAAAGCTACCAGCCTGTTTTATTAGGGTTGTGTGTCCATTTCATTCTTGAAATTATTTCACCAGCAAAAAAAAGATGCCCCTCTTCTCTTTTCTGCCTGCTCATAATAAATTAGAGATGCTTTTCCCCTAAACACATTCACGTGCAAACCCTGAGAACCATCATTCTTGCTGTGACAAAAGACAGCTGATATGCAATAGTGTTACAAATACTCTAGGAGGTATTCTCTCCTGACTTCATAGCCTCTGTACAAATTCAGTAGTCCAAAGCACTCACAGAGAGAGAACTCTATGGTTTCTCCAAATATGCAGGACAATGTGCCATGCTCTTAGCTTCAAGAAACCAGGTTCCTCCACCTGCAGCAAGTTGTGAGCCTTGCTTACCTTGAGGTTATTAAATTAAAGGGTTCACAAACACCTTCAAAAAGTTGCAGTAGAAGAACTATTTGGTAGCCACCCTCCTTTGTCTCCAGGGAAAGGGACAGTTGGGATATATGGCAAGCTAACACAAACAGGCTCTAGGGAAATCCAGGACTCCTAAATCAGTTTTTGTATCAAAATTTTCTAAGGGACAGTGCAGAGCGGGAAGCAAAATGCCATAAAAATTATCTTAAAAGCCCAGTTTCATGTCCTTGAGGATCAATTTTTGCCTTTGTATTTATATGCATTTAATACATCAACCCTGCAGTGGGGCAGGATCTCCATTGTCGTGGCCAGTTCAGCCCCGCTGGTTTGTTAATGGGACGGGTCAGCACAATGCCAACAACGTGAAGGACAAAGAAAGACCGAGTGTAAATCCCTTCTGACCCTGCTGTCACTTAGGTCACACTAAAGGCTAGTATTATGTTTATCCAGCACCATTAACCTCAACTTCTCCTGCACACAACTAAATCCAGCTGCAGCAAAGCATCTCAGCCAGAACCACTGCCAGAGATGGATCCAAGGCACCTCCTAGCTGGAGCTGCAGCGATGCATTTGTCTCTCCCCAGTAATATGTTGAATGGCAACAACCAAGCTCAGCACACGCAGTCAGAAAGTCCTGGTATGCAGTGTCAGCACAGCGTGGTACCGCACAAGCGTGTGGTGAGTAACACGTCTAGTGCAGCATAAAACCGGTGAGAACAAGGACACCTACGTTCTCCTCTCAGATCCACCAGGGCAGAGGCCCTTGGCCCAGACACTGGGGAAGCTCTGTCCTTGGAGATTTTTGGGTCTTGGCCAGACAAGGCTGTGAGCAACCTGCTGAGCTAGCCCTGCTCATGGGACCAGATGACCTCCAGAGGCCTGCTCCAACTGAAAACACATCGTGATTCCATGAACTTACTGTCCTTTGTTTCCAAGAGGACAGCACCTCCTGCTTCAGGTTTCCAAGCACACCAGCTGCCTCTCCTCTCATACGAAGGCTTCACAACAAGCCAGTTTAAAGAGGGACTGGTGAGCAGCTCTGCCTTCCCAACAGCCTTCCAAGGGGTTGCACCTCTGTTCCCTGGAGGCTGCCGAGCCTCCCAGTGCCACCACTGCGTGCCACAATTATACATTTTGCTCTATTCGCAGTTGCTACTTCAACCCGCTGTGGCAGCCCCAACCCTGGCAGGAGCATCCTTGGCTGTCTAAACAAATCTGCAGGACTGCATGAAGCTGGTAAGCTTCCCATTTCTGCAGCATAACCGAGGCAAGACTTTGCCTAAAGCAGCAGACACAATGTCTTGAAACCTTCTGATTACACAGCTGGGGAAGCCCTCTCCCTCTGAAATTATCAAATAAAAAGAGAGAGCAAGGGAGCGAGCGCGAGAGAAAGAACAGGGGCGGGGTGGAGCAGAGAGGGAATATCTATGGCCTTCTGCACCCAATTCTGTCAGTCTGACATTTCTTTCAAATACAATTATTTAAAGCCTCCTGATGGCAAAGCTGAGGAAATGAACTAATAGTAGCTTGTACGGTACCTCTCCATCAGGCAGTTCAATAAATCCTGGCAGTGCTGTGATTTGTGTTAGGAGAATGAGCTTTTCAAGAGCAGAACTATCACTTTACACTGTCAATAATCTCACTGTCAAAAACCCCCCGAGTAACCTGACCGACACTTCAGAAGCTTAATTTATAGATGCGCTATTTGCCTTCAAGGTATTTTATGCAGCTAAATAATGGAAGTGGATATTATCCCAAACTACTCTGCAGCTTTCACAAGCGGAGTGCAAGAACATGCAGGAGGACAAATTTTCTATTAGCTTAGAGCTAAATTCTTCCCTCTGTGACACCTGTTTGATACCATCTACCACTAGTAGAGTTGCTTCCAAATTATACTACAGGAAATAGAAGCCGAATCAAGCTCTTGCACTTCAGAGGAGGATTAGCATTTAAAGAGCAAAGCAGTGCATGGAGAAATGCCACAGGGTCTTCGCTTTGCTGTGGACCACTTGTACGCGGATTTGCAGAAGGAAGCTCTAACCACTGCTTCTCTCACCCAGGACACCTACCAGCTGCAGTGGGATGGCAGCAGCGATTGCCCAAAATTTCAGGAATGGGATACTCATGACTACGCAGAAGTTGCAAGGATCAACTGCATGATAAATGGATCATCTAGAAAGATCTGGGCTGTACTGCTGATTTTCAGGTTTAGGGACATATCCACAGAATCACTCCGCCAAACTGGAAAAGCAGGCGCTTTTTTCCCCTGATGGAATAGGGGATGGGCTTTTTTCGCTCCACCATAACTCATAATGCTATTTAATGGAAGAGGCTGGATTTCATTTATTCCTGGCTCTTAATGCTGATCAGGCAAGAATTAATTCCTTTAATGGGAAAGTATTTGTGCAACTATAACAAAGAATACCAGGGAGAGATTCTGGGCAGGCCCCAAACATGACAGTGCCATTGTATCCCACACATCTGAGAACTCCAAGCTGTTTCAACCAAGAACAATAAAAATTAGCTTGCTCCGGAGCAGGGTAAGCCCTTTACATAACAAACCAGCAGCAGAAAGTGTGGAAGTCACAAGCATTTGTACGCATTTTTGGTTCAAACGAGTCAGAGAGAAAATTCAAGGCGATAATAACCCCAACCTAGGGAAAAACTCAGATCTACACTCAAATTCTATAGATTGGATTTAAGCGTATTTTTTTAGTGACACATGCACATTCCAGACTGCAGAAGAGCCCTAGTACTTTTCTTGGTCAATACCTAATTAGACTGCTCCTTTTTTTCAGTTCACAACTGAGCCACTGTAACGGGTTTTGCCTTTAAAGCTGGGCTTGTGCCCTTGCTCTGACAAAGGAGGAGAACTGAACTGCCCTTCATTCGCGTTATTCATCAGTTTGGTTTAAACAACAGCATTTCCTTGACTAATAAGTCACATGCCAACAAATCAAGGTAATTATCCAAAGGTCAATACATCAACGATGTCCCTTTTTGCATATTCCTGTGACTCAGAAGCTGGCTATCTGCACAGCCAGCCACCGAGACTCTTCTGACAAGGATGGCAAAGTCAGCTAAAAGCCAGTGGATGTCTGCAGCTCCCTGTCCTGTATGAATGAAGAAACCCCTCCACTGCCTATATACACACAGGGGGTAGAATTGTGTTACCACTTACAAACTGGAATAAGACCCCAAATACCAAACGAAGTGAGAAGGGTTTTAAACAACTCCAAATCTCTTTGTCTCATCAGACCAAAGTAAGCTTGGCATCTGATACTCCCCCATAATTCCCTATAACCAATTCAGTTCACCAGAGCCTGCCAAAGCCACAGAATAAATTAATCTCAGCTTACTAACCATGCACGCACATGTAACCTCTCCTGGATGGAACTGGAGCAGCTTAGCTATGTAACGTAGCTCCTATGCCCACTGCTAGCAGCTAATAAAACACAATTCAATTGGTAGGATTCCTTCCCCCCTGCCCTCCCTTTCTTTTAGTAACGTAAAACTCAGGATCATTTCTACGCAGTTCCAAAAGCAGCCTAGCAACAACAGTGAAAAGCACAGCTGCCTTGTCCTTAATACAGTCTATCACGGCGATCAAGATTTAAATTCCCTATCCCCACCCAGTTCAAACCCATCAAACAGTCCAATTCACCTACCCAGTAACTCCAATTTATCAGCTTTGCACTGCTGGCTCCCCTAACGAAAGCCATTGGATGACTCTGAACTTGGCAGTGCAGATGCTGACTTCTGACACTAGGAATAAGCAAGCGCACAGCCCGCTTGACTGGCCAGAGAACAGTTGGGGTTTTTTTCCACACCCCCCCCTCCCCCTTTGATCATGCTAGTGTTAAGAATTAAGGTTAGACTTGGCCCAGATCCATCCTGCGTAAGACAGAATGATCACCTGGTATTTACCTCAAAATCTCCTTCTCTTTTTAATACACAAACTGCTGTAGATTAAAGTCCACGCTATGCGGCAAGCAAAGCCCTTCACTAAGCCTCAGCCGCACAAAGATCTCTGTGGGAATATTGACAAGATTGACTTCTTCTGCATGTTTAAACCAAGTGTCAAAAAATATTTATGCAAGCTTTTTTCCACCCTTTCTGTCCTCACTCTTTAATCCTGGTATAGTTGGAAAAGCAACTCGTGACAAGTCTACGAGCAACACGGTCCAGGGGAAATATTTACACTCTGCTCAGATTCAGATATCCCCAGGGCTGGGAAAGGGCTCCTGGAACAGGCAGCTTCAGTCTCGTTGCCCTGCCAGCGCTTCCTCACGCCTGCGGCACCAGGCTCAGTGGGAGCATGGCAGGGAAATGCTTGGCTCCCCTCTGCTCCGTTCCAGCTTAGTCTCTTTGATCTCTACTTTGCCATCCATCCCACAGCGAAGTTAGTCTGAGTGATTGCACATTGCAGTGTGTTGTAATTAAAGTTAAATGTGAAGTTCAGGGTTTTTTCTCCCCTTACACCAGGAGTGGGTGCCTAAAGGCAGGGGGTGATCTAGGTTGTTAATTCAAGGACCAAATCCTGCCCATAGTCACAGCTGAACCGCAGAGGCTAAAGTACAAACCAGTGGCCTTGTTTGCAGGTATGTGCCGTCTCTCCGGCACATAAACTATCTGATGGAAAACTTGTGAATACGTCTGAAGGCTTGATGCATCAGTGCTAAAAATTCTCTGGAATAAGGAACGAGAGATGGCATGCAGTTAGGTTTACACGTAAAAATGCCTGGGCAAGGCAGCCCCAAAATTAAGTTTCCCTTTTCTCCCTAGGACAGTTCAGATGAAGGGGACAGGAGGGATCCCTGGAGCCGAGAGGAAAAACCTTACTGGGATGTGTTCTTTACCCCAGCTGGGAGGCACCAGCCACGCCACTGCCCCTTCCTGACACACAGAGATCTCTGAACTTCTAACTGCTATTTGTCTCTTATTGTCTTATTCTTTTATCACTTCACTTTCTATTGTTGTTCCTCATCTCTTTTCCCATTGCAGTGCACATTGCTCTGTCTTGCTACAACAGCAGCAGCGTTCAATACTCTCATATGCAGAAAACCGTCACATACACACACAAATATATACACATAAATGAGTCTACATTCCATTTGCATACTACAGCAATATATTTTGTGGAATTTCGTAGATGCTGAAGACTCCTGCCATAATATTTACCCTTTCTGCTGCTTCTCCTGCCCATCATTCATTTAAACTCTCACTTCTTTAAGGCACGTATACATTGTCTCCCAAAATGGGACACTGTTCTCATGGGGGTCCCTCAACCAGTAGAAGCAATCTATGAAAGAATCACCCAGTATTCCCTTTTGGTAGCCAGAGACCTTAAATCGGCCACCTTGGCTTTCTGGATTTTTGACAATAAGGAAACAAGAGCATCTGATTACACAAAGATGTCTGAGAGAGCACGTTACTAGAGCAACAGTGTGTCGTAAGTGGCTTCTGTGCTCGCGCTCTCAACCGCTATCGTCTCAGTAACCCCAGGAGACAGCAGCAAGTTGCGGGGGGTGAAGCCGAGCATCCGCGATTCATCAGGTGAGTGACGAGACAGTCACATGTCTACACAACGCCGAACGCTTTCGCTGCTGAAATCCCAGACTCCCCAGAGGAATGAAAACAGAGGTTTTGACACAAATCTGTACCTGAGCAGTAAATGGTAAGCTGCCTTCCCCAGACAACATGCGATGAAGCAAATGAAAGTGAACAAAGCCAATGAATGACACATGAGAGGAAGAAACCTTGTGTTCTCCCCGTGATAAAGGAGTACAGCAAACTTGCAAAGTGCAGCTTCTTGTAGGGAATGGACTTGTATAAAATAAGATTTATTGCACCACCGCCGCAAAAAAAGAGTCTATGAAAACTAAGGACCTCAATCTTCTGAAGTAATCTCCCAAAAATCTTAGCAAATGAGTGCAAGAATACCATTAGAAGACCTCTAAATATTTTTTTTATTTAAAATACATATTTAATTCCAAATAATTTTAATCTATCTACTTGAAGCCCAGAATATAAAATTGAAAGTAAGTCGATCCTGCCCACGTTAATTAGCTCTCAGAGGAAAACGTGTGTTTGAATCCTTTGTTTCCGGTGCGCATGGATTCAAATGTGTAAGTTCAGTTTGGATAGATACAAGTTAAGTTCAGCTCATTATCATATGAAATGATTTACGTTTCATCTTCTTTGACTGAAAGGCATGTTTTGGCCCAGGTTCATGTGCTCTGCTACATAGGTCTGTAATTTAGTTCAGATCCAATGAAGCCTTAAATCTGGAGAGTAACGTCAAGGTTTTCACAACTAACATCTTACTGAAATTAAATTCAGACTAGATCTTGAAATGGTTATGTTTAATATTTGATCTTAAAAGAATAAGGCTGATGTCATCCTAGAACTGACATTAGGTTTAATGCTGCTTGGTAACCAGAAAATGTAAAGAAATAGGGTGCACCCAATGTTATACCAGATGAGTTAAGCAGTGTAGTCTCAAGTCTTTTTTTTTTTTTTAAAGGAAGTAGCTAAGTGCACACATTGCTGCTGCTGCTATACCACAAATGAAGTACCTTCAAAATTTTTGTTCCATGAATAATACTTTTCATGGCCAACTTAGTGTATGAGTTAAGACTCTGCAAATTAATTTAGTCACAAAGCATCACCAAGATATGTCTTCATTTACGAAGCGCCACAGGCCAGACCAAGGGTCTTTGGATTATAGAGAAAAATGAGATGTGGTTTATTTTCTTCTTGGAGCTTTTACCTGTGAAGACTCCAGCTGTGTCTACCAAACACTTTTAAATCATGTTTTTGCAGACAAAGAGGGGAGCAGGGAGGGGGTTCCTGTAACACACTCACACATCACTCTCCCTTCACCAATATCACGCTGTGCCGCAGCATTAATGTTTAGTTTGGACTGGTCCTTTGGCTGAAGAAACCGAAGCTTCTTGACTGGCAATAACGGACTAGTCATTTAATACACTGTTCAGAGCAATGATTGTTGTTGTTGTTTGATTCTGGTATTTTTAGGAAGAGGTAATCCTGGAGATTTGCATCTCATTTCCCAGAATGCCCTAAGGGCTTTTCCAGCAGTTGGAATCTTACAGGATAAACATCTCCCCTGATTGTAATTGCATTATTAAATATGATTGCTCTTCTCTTCCTTGAAAATTTTTTAAAAGCAGAAACAAAGAACACTGCAAGAAAGCATCCTGTTGACAGCATGTAGGAGAATTGCACAATAGAGACAGACAGGAGTATTTCACCTTTAACTTCCAGATGCAAAAAAGACTTTTCTAAGCCGGGGAGTCCCACACCACCATACAAAAAGCTTAGTCTTGTAAATAACTGCAACCATAGGAACCCTTCAGCTGTCAATATTGAGGCCACCACAAATAGCTGTCTCCATTACAAAACATATTGCAATAGCTCCAAGAAATCCCATCAAAGATCGGGGTTCTGTTACTGTAAATCCTATAGACACAAATAACCATAATCACACAAAAGTCACACAGGGTAACTGCAATAAGTGAAAGGGGAGGTTATGGAGGAGACTAATATGATCCTGACCAACATGAATGTGCTGCTCAGTTTTCAAGTTACACTATACAGCTTCTTACACTTAACACACAGCAATTAACTCGGACCCTGCACACTCCAGTGATTTGGCTGGTTAAATTCCTTTTCCTCTAGAAAGTTTCTCTTCTCTACGATGCCTTGCTGCACCTTTTACAGTCAAGGCCCCCAGTTTGTTGAAAACCACAGGAACAGAACCACAAATGCTGAGTGTCTACTCTCAGCAACAACTGCTACTATTCCAGCCTTCCTGCATTAAAAAAAAAAAACGGTCAAAAGATATTTTAAAGTCTGCATGCACATTGCTTCACTGTAACTCCTATTAATTTTAAAAAATATTAATGCATATAAAGTCCGCTAGCAGTTACACAAAGTATACAAAATCAAAGTATGAATGTGTTTCTGCCTTACTTGCATAATTTTGGAAACCAAAACAGACTTTCTGATGAGAAAATGTGTGATGGAGTACACATTTTCAGCACTTTCAAAGAAGGAAAACAGCTCCTCCTGTAGTTCACAGGACTCCTCCAGGTACAGAGAAGAGCTCGGTTCATGGATACTTTTAGTCTTGACTTAGAGCACCCTACTCCTATGTAGTCTAATCTACTTTGCAACACTTTGCCAATACTGTACACTCCATATTTATATTGATATTTCATGAATATTTACACTTACACACACACACATATATACACAAAACATACACATTCAGAATGTACTGTACACAAAATCTTGTGCTTAGGCATGTGTGTGTCTTTCTGTATAGGATTAAGATAATTCCCCACAGAAACCCAGCTGGGTTGGGGGTAGGTGGAGGAGAACATGCCATAGCAAACTGCACACTCTAAGGAGCAGTTAAACTGCTTGAGACCACTTTTCTGCTTTCAAGAGCCTCAGCTCAAGTGTTTTCACTACGCTTTCCATGTCTAACAGCTTCATGGCATGGGAACCAGTAATGCTTCTTCAGTGTACTCTTAAAAAAAAAAAAATTAAACATCTATAAAGCAAGGCCTATACAACAGATGGTCTAACCTCTTGAATGTCAAAATCCCTCTGTGTCAGGCAGCCCAATTAAAGTGACATTTTTAGGAGCATGGCTCTCTCCACTGTGCCCTTCCTCCCACTTTAGCATGAATGTCCCAAGGGGTAATTGCTCACCACACAATTACAAACACCAGTTTACTGTAGTTCTTTCTCCCCAGTCTCTAATTGGGAGAAACTATGATGATGGTTAATCTAACTCCTGGGTCTGAATGAAGAAAACTGTTTAAAAAGAGAAGACCTTAGAGAAAACATGAAAATCTTCAGCTAACTAGCATAGCTCCAGATCTCCTGATTAGGATCATTTTGGTTTAGCCTCTTCAGCTGCAGCAAAGGTCTTTGTCATTCATCTTGTCTTTCCAAAGTACTAAAAAGCAGATATGGCTAATAAATAGGAAAAAAAAAAAAAGAAAAAAAATAGAGGAGAAAAAGCACTAGAAACCATTGTATTCTAGCAGTTTGCTGTCATGTAAGTAGGATGTGCTTCAGCACAGAAGAGACGCCTTGGACTCTTCTAACCTATAAAATAAGCCCGTCACGAAACGCATCAGCAGTCCCATTTCACAACACCAGACGCAGCCAGAGCCAGCCTGCGATGTGCACAGCAGGTAACCAGCAAACTCCCATGCCTGAGGTGGGCCAGCCAGGTGCTGGCATGGGAGCTGCGAGATGATCTGAATCGGGTGCAGGGGACGTGGGCCAGCAGGAGCTGCTGAGGCTGACAAGAGCAGGCCAGCCCATAGGTTTTTGTGCAGCCCTGGCCTGCCCCAGCCCTCCCTGAGGAACCAGGGGCATCTCCTCCTCATGAACTGCCCGAGGCTCTCCACGCTCATGGTATGTGTATGGTCACTCCAGCCATACACAGTTTTTTGGCATGCAGTCTGTGGAGCCAGACATGTTGGTCATCTCTATTTCACAGCTTGCTGGATGTCTCCAATTCCTCCTCCAGCCTACAGGAATCGATGATGTGGAGATACTTCTATTCCTGATTTACAGATGGGAAACTGTAGTACAGAGTTTAAAAAAATCTGCGCAGGAACTTTGCAGCAAGTACTACAGGCTTGAACTCAATGTCTTGATGCCCTCCTACGTGAGAACGCTCACGTAACTCAGTTCTGGGTTTCTGTTTCTGTCAGCGGAGGTTGACAGCTTTAATACTATCATGACATAAGATGGTCAGGCAGATTCTGAACAGGCTTGAGATACAAACCAACACAGCTTCTTCCCATCCAGCATGCAACAGCCCCAGAAACTACAGTGTTCGCAAGGAGCCATGGCTTTAATGGAAACTATGCCTGAGAAAGGATTGCTGAAAAAGGCAATCAGATGCTAACGAAAACATAATCCTGTTCATCCCCAAGTGCGTGTTTCTCAGATGATTTACTGTATTATGATAAAGTGAATCTCACATTCAGAGACTGCAGGCTGGAAGACAGGACATTACACACACAACAGCTCTTTTGATGCTACTTCAGAACGAAGAGACTGTTTTCTCCCTGCTGTTTAGAGAAAACATTGGCAGCACAGGCAGATTCTCAAGACATCGCCTCGTTCTACAGGGCTGCTGGATGTAGCAACACAACATTTAATGGATAATAAAAATGGCTGATTACTTCAAACTGGCTGCAACCTATACTCAAGCAAGAAAACTGATTGATGAAAGAGCTTCCTCCTGCAAGTTTGTAATGTTGCTGGGGGTTTACGCTCGTTACTGAGACAGAACCACTGATACGTTGTGGGTGGAAGGGCAGTAATGCTTGGAGACTAGGATAAAAGACTGCACTCCTCATGAAATTAGTTTCATTTCCAGCTCGACATCAATTTATTCTACTACAAAACAAAGCAACTGATCAATTTAGACTGGATTCTTCATCAAAAGCACGATTTATGACTGCAGGCTTTACTAGTATCCGTCTTTTGGTGTCCATGTATATAAAATTACTGTTAAATACACAGTGGCAGAGATAGCTGTGAGTTTCTTAGGCACTTTGGAAGCCACAGACCCCATTTAAGTGCAAAGTTGTTCTTGTTATTACTCACTATCAAAGTTGAAGCATTCATTTAATGTGTGGGATATGCTAAAAAGGAGTGACAGGTGATTGTTGCCTATCAGAAAGAATAAAGGGGAAGGATAACAATTTCTTAATCAGAGGGATTAAATAAGCTATATCACCATGCCAGGTATTAGCTATTTTGTGGCCACTCACAGAGCAGGGAAGCTTATTGTGTGTCTATAAACCCTGCATCACGGAAAGCCTGTTACAATCAGCATTATATTCCCCAGTTTCACTTCAACATCTCCCAAAAAGCTGGTAGGTTTAAAACAAGGGTTTGAAAATGTGCAGAAATCAACCCACTTCCACACTCATCTTGCTCTTTTGACCATGTTGATAAGCGCGATGGTATTTAATATCCCAGTCCTGAGCTTGTGAGAAAACCGTACAACTGGAACTTAGTTCTGCAGGTTCAGTCTCCTCTGAAAGCATTCACACTGCATGAAGCTTTTAATAATTTCTAAAACCTTCAACTTACACAGAAGGATCAAAAGACAGACAGAAAGAGAACCTAGTCTCCACCACCCTGCCTTCCTTTCCTCTAGGCAGATGAGCTCCACCCAACATATCTTTTAGGGGGGAAGCCAGAAAAAGAAGTAGGCTATATTTTAACCAGTGGGGGTGCATGAAAAAGTTTTCAGGACGTGCATTTCCGACAGCTTCCTCGACTTCCATCTGCTTTTCTGAACAGAAGCAGCCTCCCTGAAATCCGCAAAACTGAGCCATAAACCTCACGAGAAGAAATTTCCCTTGGGAGATCCACCACCTCCAGCTACGCTCTGAACCAGAGACACTGCAGGAACAATTCCCCGTGGGACTGAACATTTCTTCTTCCCTGCTGGAAAGCACAAGTGCAGATGTACAGAAAGGAGTGGGAGGTAGGGAGAGGATGGGGGACGGAGCCCAAACTTTTTCAGCCTTGAAGAAAGACACACGTTTCCGTGTTTGAAAGGGGTTGTGGGAGAAGGCAGGAAGGAGTCTAATTGCATCCAGATTGTTTTGTCCTTCCCCACTTGCTTTGTCTCACTGGCAGGTTTGACTGTCAGTACCCGCAGCGTTTCTGAGCCCAGCGCCAGCTAATTGTGGTCCTTATATACATACCCCCAGATCTAACTTGACACAATGCTGTATAATTGGCAGCTCAAGAGAACAGGGGAGAGACGGGCATTGAATGTGAATTACCTCTCACACCTACGGCAGGAAGATCCTCCGAGACAGGCTGAAGTCACTAGCGGGGAGCTTGCCCTGTGCCCGTGGACACAGTGGCAGGTTTGCAGACAAAATGACAACTTAATTTTCCAGTGCTGCCAGTCTTAAAGGTCCTAAAAACAAATATTCTCTGACAGGGAAAAGAAGGACAAAATGAAAGCAAGGCAGTAGGCTTGGGCAAGGGAAAGGGAGGGCACTGGAAACAGATGCTTAATAGTGGAGTTTAGACTGGAAGTGAAAAAGCACCACAAAATTCTCACTCTGCCTCCTCGAAGGAGCTCACAGCGTGTCTGTGCATTTCTGTTGGTTGTCAAATGGAAAAATGTAAGTGGGACATTTTTCTCTTGAATCAATGTTTATTCAATAAGGTCAGTGCCACCTAAACAGGCTTGAGTCTCAAGTGTAGGGAAAGGCTCTGTACGGCTGCATACAAACAATGGCAACATATCTGCACCTTCTCCACACTTCCCATCCCTCCCCAGCTTTTACTGCGGAAACACGATACAGCCCTGCAGACAGAGGCTGTCAGCTATCCGTCACTGCTGCTTACGCTACATTTATGTGCATGAGCACTAATATCGTCCTGCACAGTTCAGGTAAGGGGTTAGGCAGGGCTCACTGCTCACCACTTAGCTAATTGCTACAACAGACTGTCTTGCACAAAAGAGTGCAGTTTCTTGTTTACTCAGAAATACTTGCTTTAAGTGCAAGATTAATCAGCACAGTCCAGAGCATGACAGCTTTATGTTTTGTATCTAGCCTCCACATCTTCATATTAACATCTGGCTCCATCTCCCTGGGCTCCGTCTACTACGCCTTTTTCCTTCATGCCTTTAAAGAAACCAGACCCTTTTTAATAATCAAATGTAGTACGTGAACCATAAAGAGGTGAAAACCCTGCAAACAACTTAAGACGAGGTGTACGCTTAAGAGCGGAGGCTCAAACCACCCATTCTACCCCAGGGAGACTGCAGTGGTGACACACAGCTCTGAACACCAGTGCATCCACAGAGCTAGCAAGAGGTACCCGGCTGTTAGTTTTTTGGTGCTGCTTTAAAAGGTATTTGCCTCTAAGGCAGAGGCAAAGCTGTCTCCGGGCTGGATCCTGGAGGACTAACTGGAATTCTTTCACTTTGCAGACAAAATGGGCATGGGTTTTGGAGGGATGTCCTCAGGGTAAAACAGAGAGGGAAGCAGCAGAGGACAGGAGTTCTAGCACAAAAAGCAAAGCAAAACGCAAACAGAGCCAGAGACGCAGTAAACGGAAGAGGAAAAAAAGGTCAGAATTGGTGCTGGTCAATTGGTGCATTTCCCTTTGAATGTGACAATATGGCTCTGAATAAATAATAAGAACATAGTTACTACATAAAGGCCATGATCTCCAGCCAAACGTCCCACTGTCATCAGGAAGACATCTGCTACAGACTGAGGAGATTTCAGGAGCACTGGTTTTTACATCCTGGCCTAAAAGCTTTAATTCTATAAAATTTGGTTGTTTCTTCAACCTCTGGTTTTGGCACTTTGTCCAATCTGATACTTGTTAATTCATCTTCTACATTCTCTCTATCCTTGTGGCAGGTTCCCTATTCTAAAATAATGCTGCCAGTAACAATAAATCCCTGAAAAGCAACAGCAAACACTTGCTTTCAAAGAAAAAGATGAAATTTTTACATTCTAAAAGTATAAAATGTCTCAAAGCCAGCAAAAGATGGCCAGTCACTAGGAGAGAATATTTCAGAGGGCCTACCGTCTGTTTTCAAATGTGATTCTGAAATTTTTCAAGTTCAAGTGTGTCGGCCAGACTCCATGAAGAAAATGTAACCTGGGCACATTTGTAAACTTTAGCAGCACTCTTCAATTACATTTATCAGATCTATATTGAAATCCTTGGAGATGGTTTGAAGCAACAACTTAGAATCAAAGCTGTCCACAAAAGACAGGCTTTAATGCAGGTTGCACTGCACCATCTCACAGAAGTTGTTTCCTCTTCTTTGTTACTCCAGTGCTTTTTGGGAGAGGATTTTTCAAAGCAGACACCTGAATTGGCTCAACGATTAAATTTGCATTTTAAACTCTGGCAAGGGGGAAAAAACACCACTAAGGACAGCATAGCACATTGTACCAATATTAATATTTATTACTTAGTGACACCACTCCAAGCTATTATTTGCTTACAACCAGTACTACCTGACTTCTAAGGACTCATGCAAATTCCATAAAATGCAAGAGCAATTAACCTTGTTGGGTAGGAAAATAAGTTTAATGTCAAGTTGCTCTGCTGATAGATGTGGCTCACATGTCTCAGAGGCCGACTCGTGCCTCTGATATAATGAAGCTCACCAGAAAGGCCTGGTATTGAGCGACTTCTCCGATTATGCACCAGTTGCTGAACACATCCTGAGCTGGACAGTCAATAAATTACACCATGAGCATACACTGGCCTGGATGGACTCAATTGTTTGCTTTAGTAATAATTAATCGAGAGCAAGATGCAATGTGATGAAGCCTTTGATATTTACAGGAGGAACATTTGAAGAAAAAAAGAAGGGAAAGAAGAGACAAGCATCTGTTCCTCTGACTTAACCAAAACTTTTCATAAATTTGTTATTTGTTCTCCATCCTGACAATTAGAAAAGCCCTTCTCCTCTTTATATAGGTAGAATGAAAAATATTTAGTCCCCAATGAGATTTTACAGTCATTTGCAGCTTCCTTAGAACCCAAGAGGATACATTAACCCATACATTGCAGTTCAGCAGTTTACAGGGTGCCCATAAATGCTCCAGCCACAACAATGAATCAGTCTTAAAGAAGCAGAACTCCTGATAGCTCAATCCCTGATTTTTGGCACTCGGGAAGATATTCCCCACAAAATAAAGCTAAAAAATAAGGGAATAGGAGCATCACTACGCACCTCCCTGCAGCTCAGTGCAGGTGTTTGTACACCCTTTTCTCACACAATTTCGGCAGCAACTGGATAGCGGAAAAGACTTTGCTTTGGCAGGGAACAGACCTACGAGAAGCCAAGCCAAGGAGATGGTGTCTAAACCCCCTCAGCTGCACAAACAGGAGTTTCTATGTTGTTAAATCATTTCCTTAAGGAGAGACACTCAGACACAAGAAGAGAAAGAAATCAAAAGCCACCTCTGTCAGAAGAAAGACAATGTCTGCTTCACCACCACCCCATGCTCAGGTACTTGGTGGCAAGGAGGAGGTAAAGAACACCGCAGGTTTCCAAACATTCCTCTACCACAAAACACAGTTCCACAGGTGTTCATAACCTAAGCTTCACAGAAGCTCCGTGAAGTACGTAAGGGTTATGGTAACTGTTTTACAGATGGAGAACTAGTACAGCGAGACCGAATGATTTCCCTGATGTCACACAGGAAGCCTGTGGCGAAGGAGGGAGCTGAGCACATCTGGCTAACATCAGCTTGAGAGGTCAGGATGGGGAAGGTAATGAGATGCCTCCACACCAGAAGCTAAGTTTTAGGAAGCAAATATCACACAGAAGTTGGAAAAAATCACTGCAGTGAATCACACTTACTCAGTATTCAGAGACACGCTCACATTACAACCACAAGCACTTATTTAATTAGAAAAATGATCTAATTGAGATGCATCCAAAATTGCCTCCAATACGACACAAGCAATAATACACGTAGGTAAGAAAATATGTTGGCTACGAAGGCGTGTGAGTTTGTGCGCATGAGGAAAACGACGACGGTGAGTTGTCAGACTTGCTCTCCACCAAGCTCAGCAATAATGCTGAATACATTTATTAAACGCAATCAAATTTTACAAGGCACTGAAGTGATAACTCTGTAGTAGTGGAAAGTGCAAGCAGCGATAAATATCTTGTAAACACAGAGGTCACAGGCCCAGGTGCTTACGAGCATGGGAAAGGTGGGTTACTGTAAGCAGTATGCTTCATTGCCTCAGCAGTTATTTCTTCATCTTTCTTTTCTTGGAGGAGGGGTGAAACAGGACAGAGTAGATTATTATTTAATTTACTGCAATAAATCAGGAGTCAAAGCAATTCAAAGGAATTTGTAGCTTATCACTATGCAAAGAAAAATCAAACCTTTATCAGTTCAGATCTAAATACAATTACAGGAACAAAATAGCTTTATGTTTAAACCATCTAACTGAGCCTGACAGATGGATACTGTTTATATCCATTTGTATTTATTGAACATATTAAAAGACTGCAGCTGTTCTGTCAACACCTAGGTGCTTCCAGGGTGCTTGGAGCTGTATATAAATACGACAGAATTTTATGGATAAGTATATTCCGTGGAATAAACATGTTGGAGATATTGTGATATAACAAGTATTTACATTAACAACCATAATACCTTGAACTGGTTTCTATTGATCTTCAAGCACTTCACCGAAGTACGGATAAAGCATCTGCACTCCCACCCTGCAGACACAATTAAAGCTCAGAGATTAAGTGCTGCCGAAGGATTTTATAACAACTCAGTATGAGCGATGGGGTTAGAAGCCAGGCCTATGGCTGCAGGCTTTGTCTTCAGCGCTTTAAATCACACTTCCCCCATCCATATCTACCTCTCTGCATCTTTGTGCGCAACACCCAGGAGCCCATTTCATTGTAAACTTGCATATATTCGCTGCCTGATTTTAATCTCATGCAGTGTTGGGTCAATCAAAGCCAAAGCCAACGAGCTGCATACTACGACGGCTCGCTGTAGCCCTCCCCCAGTCAGAGGGCTGTACGCAATCTGCCCATCAGCCGAACCCCCCGAACCTGCGCCGCAGCAGCACATCGCCGCTGACAGCTTATTCCTGCGCTTAGAAATTCAAGGCAGAGCCTCTCGCTTGACAGCGATCTAACCCTCACCAAACCTCCTCTGACTGGCCAGAGGATCAGAAAGAACCTTGTAATTAACGGAAATATAATCCCACACTCCTCATCAGTGAGGTTTTGCATATACGTAAGGAACAATCAGCGGCAAAGAACGATGACTGCTCCGTGTGTAAATCACACGCTCTACAAGGAAAAGCTTTCAAGCATGGCATGTGGGAGATGAACACACACAGACCTGCAGGTTTTCTTGGGGGGTTTTCTCCTGTGTTCAGCTCTCAAGCACAGCACCCTGGGGGAAATCTGACCAACGATGTATTGCATCTGCCTACTGCATGGGTTTTGTGCACCACTGCACATGGTTAATCTTCAAATTTTTTTTTTCTTTTTAAATTGAAAAAAAATTGTAGACTACGCTCCATCACAGTCATTTGTGTTTGCAGTACTGGATTCCAGTAGGACTGAAAGGGAAGAGAATGACACTAGTTGGGAAAGAAGAAAGTTTTAAACTGGAGGTTGCATAGACCTGGGGGGTAAAACAATCTGAGGATAAAACAGGACTTTGTGGGAGTCCTCTGTAAGCAGCTAGTTGTAGACTCCTAAGAAGAATTTCAGTGTAGGAGACAGAGCATTTTTCCTGCTAAGAATTGCTCCCTCACCTTCACAGTTCCTGCACCACAGCTTTAATGCTTTTCAGAAGACACATAAGGGGAAACAAATTTTATGGAGCTCTCTGGAAAGGGGGAATGGAAAGACTTTACTGGGAGAGAAGAGGTGTTAACCTGGCAATGACAAGGGCTCTGGACCACACTAGAAAACAGAGCAGGTATAAAATATGATTCATCTGCGAACAAGCATACAGATAGAAATGGGGAGATGGAAGAGAAGAAAAGAGGCATTTCCCAGGGGGGTGGGGGGTGGAAGTCAAACTTCCTTTCTGACTAAATAGCTAAGCTCTCCGTCATTTCTAAGCAGTGGGAATCACAGTGCTCATTTTAAAACCATCCATCAATTGATAGCCAAAATCTTTTTTATTAAAGAGGGATATCCTCATCTCCACCCTCTGCCTGTGGAAGAAGAGGCACAGGGAGAGAAAAAAGGAAGAAAAAGGAGAGCTGGCCTGCTAATACCATATGGCAAACACAGGAACTGAGCACAGGCTCCCCGATTCCCAGACAAGAGCCATATTCCCACTGGACCACCATCATTTTTCATCTGCAAATATGCACATGCGTACGCACAGACACACAGGCGATAGCAGCATAATCATCTCTATACTGCCCTGCCACTACGGCCTGAACTCTGAAATGAGAGCCATCATCTCAACAACTGAAGGGGCATATGAATAGCGTTGCCAGTTAAACTCTCCAGAGAGGAGCCGTCTCCTGCATGTTTATACAGAGCCAAGCACAACAGGGCCGACGGTTGCCTTTAGTTCCACAGAAAGGATCATTATCCCGGTTCTTCCTTGGCTGTGGTCAGCCAACTGCGGCTTTGATAATTACCCTATAGAAACTCAAAGCTGCTACACCAGCATCTTAAACACAAAATCATACTCTATTGCCATTTTTCCCAGAAACATTTTTATAGCAGACAGCAGTTTCTACTTAGGCAGCAGACGGACCAGAAAATACTGCTTGACAGAAATGCTTTTGAAGTGGAGATGGGACCATAACACCAGATTCCTACCCCTCCCTCTAGCGAATGCAGATGTGGATGCGATTCTGGTCCAGAGCTCCAGGATTCGGCCCCTTCTAAACATCCCAAGTACTTCTAGTAATGGCTGAGCATTTGGGGTTGCTTCTCATGTGAGAGGAGAGGTTTTAAGCCCTTCTTTGACCTGAACCCAGGACTTATCAGAAGACCAATGTGCCTCTTAAGCTCTCAGAGCAGGATTTAAGCAAAACACCAACAGAGCACAGACTCTGTGCTAGCAGCCTGCAGAGGGGAGATCTGCTCTGCAGCCAAAGCATGACATCAGAACTTACTTACCTAGATGAGCAGGCAGTATAACAGTGCCTATGTGCACTAGCACATTACCGATGAAAGCACTGAGTTTGGAGGGTGAGAGGAGGCATAACAAGTCTTAGAGCACCTCTGGAAAATAAAATGAAACAAAACAAAACAACAAAGATCCTTGAAATTAGTTGCTTCTGCTCTAATTTCTGCAAATAACAAACAAGGTGTCTGTACAGAGGTTCTGCCAACAGCTGCCATCAACACACATAAATCTTATGTTCAAAGGAAGCCTCCAGCAGTCAGTTTTTCTATCTTAATTTGATTCTTTTGACTTTATCCATCCTGTCTGTTTTCATCTTTCCTCATTAAAAGGATTTTTTAAGAAAGGAAATTAAAAAAAAAAAAAGCCAAACACAGCTAATTATTTTAATGAGCTACCAAAATATAGTTGCTTTCTACTCTGAATATAAGCAAATGCCAACATTGCATGGGGAGCAGAGGTAGCACAGCATCTTAATACTATACCATCAACTCCTATATTTGATTAATGAAGACTCACAGGACTAATTTTACACTGCTTCATTAAAAGCCTGGGACAATTAGCATAAAGGTTAGACTACTACATGATTAAAATGGGGTTTTTTGGGGTTTTTTTTTGGTTTTTTAAACAAAATAATTTGCTTCTTTTCCTTTCCCTTTGGAAGAAACCACACTGCATAGACAAAATGAGCTATTGTCCTTTTCAACGTCATATGTAGAGAAACATGAATTGCTACATCTCTCATCAAGGACGCAGCAAAGCAGCTGCCCAGTTTCTACAAAAGGGCAAAGGCAATGCTCTCTTGTAAAGCTAACACACAGACAAAGAAACAGCCTTTCTGCTCAGAGGACACAGAATGGTGATAAACTTAAAATTCAGCCAGCAACTAGAGGGAGGGAAGAAATTGCTCATTCCAAACAGCGCATCCATTTCTCACACAACTAAACCTGTCTTGAAAACTTCTCCAAATGATGATCAAAGGTAAAAGCACATATATGCAACATTGCAAGAGCTGAAGTGTACATAATAAAAAGCACAGGCATTCTCTATTCTTTGAGGCTTTATTGAGAGAACAGAGGAAGAACTGCTTTTGAACTTGCAGGTGAGTAATTCTTTAAAAGCACATCACTCTGGCAGCGTTGCTGTGCTGTTGATTCAGCATCATGATGGACAACACAACAGAGCAAGGTTCAAACGACCCAGCCATTTCCCTGCTCTGTTTTCCCTCTCCTTCCACATACTAAGGTAAGCAGCTCTCAGAAAACACGCTTCCTCCCAAGCCTCCACCTCCTTCTCTGCTACAGCCTCAGGAATGGAAGAAAAACATAAAAAAGCAGCAGCAGCCGCCCTAAGGAACAGACTTGATGAAAAAGAAAAGCTAACTGCCAGACAACGTTTCAGTCTACTTCAGAGCTGGTTTACACGTGGGAGTACTTGCCAAGACTTGCACAAGGCACCACTCTGCCTTGCAGTGCATGCTGGCACTCAAGGGGTTAAAGCAATATAAGCCAGGCCTGCTGGAGAAGCACTACAGCAGGAAGAAAGAGTTACAAATGATTTTTCTTGGCAAAAGCAGCTCATTGGAATAGTAGGAGGATTGTGCTTACTCCTCATATATAAATGCCAAAATGAGACTTGCTGACACTTTCCTGGCATGCCACAGCCCTTCCAGTGGCCCAGGACTTCAACCGAACTTTTGGAGGAACAGAAGGACACACAAGATGTTTCTTCCCCAACCGACCAAACCCTCCTCTCACGTGGCATTATCCAGTGTCTGTGGAAAGTGTCCGTCCACCAGCACTACCACTGACTCGGCTCAGCCTCCCCCTTTCCACACCAATGCCTGATTTTTGTGGCCAGTGTTAGGGGCTGGGGGTTGTGTGAAGCCACGAGCATGCATGAATTCTGGGTGCATGTTGGTGGGGAGATGGGGAATTAATGAAGACCCACAGGACTAATTTTAGGCAAGATGAAGTCTTCTGAAACATCAGAATTTTGCAACTTGCTTAACCAACAGCCCAGCTTTTCCCTTACCCTGTTCTGCAACATCTAATAGTTACCTGGGCAAAGAACCAGCAGGCGGTTTAGGGTGACCCTCTCCCTGGTCCTCCCTCTCATGTTCCAGAGACCAGCAATTTATGGACCTTGCGAGCTGGAAGCTGCATCCAGATCATCATGTTTAATAGACACTAATCTTCCTAAAGGTCTAATCCCTTTGTACTGCTTCGTCAGACTTACACTTTTGGCTTCCACAAAATCCTTTCACATGAGTTTTGTAATTTCATTTTGCCCTGCTAAAAGAATAAAAAAGAAAAGAGAGGCTTATCAATCCCCACTCCTTTCAGACTTATCCAAACTGTTATGATTTAATTATTCAGTGTTTCATCATATGGAAAGTGGCTCCATAGCCATTCAAGAGGTTCATGGTAGGGCTTTAAGAAGATGAAGGTCAAATGGCTATTCTGGGAGTGATTAGCTTGTTCAAAGGCGCAGGGCAGCACACGTGATGCAACTTTGGCTTTTGCCTAGAGACTGCCCTAGTGCTGCACAGAGCGATGGCTGAACTGTCTTTGCAGCCGAGGAAAGAAGCTGGTCACTTCCAGTGACAGAGTAACTTCACTTTCTTCATGCCAGGACTTTGCGGTAGGGGACTGGTTTTATCACCTTCTATCATCTCTCTCACTATGTATCTGCTCTCTGACACATTCATATTTAACAGCAACCAATACCTAGGTTTTTTGCTCTTCCTTTAATGTCTCCTGTTTCCCCTTGTAGAGATGGCTTGCTTTCATTACTACAAAGACAACCTACAGCCCAAAGCAGTCTCTTGCTCTCCAACACTAATGAAAATAGACGCCCAGAACCCAAAACAAGCAAGAACCTCCCCTTCTCCAAATGTCACTGTAGATGCTCAGACAATTATTCTTACAAAGGCAACTGAGAAGAACAACTTCTTGGCAGTGGATTTACATCAGGCTCCCCACCTCTATGGGGAAAAATGTACATGTTTGCAAACTGAAAGGCAGAAATGAATTCTTGGAGACAACATCATCCACTGCAGCCCTTCACCAAGAGAAGCAAGTCTCTCCCAGTTAGCTTGCTGCTTCTAGAACCCCCATGATGCCAAAGATGAAATCCCAAAACCTGACTGCTCTCCTCATCCCTTTAAGAAAACAAAATGGGCTAAAGCATATTAGATGAGATTGTAATAAATTTTAGCAGTAGAACTAGGAAATCTTTACTGATTGGTTTTTGTACTAGGATTATTATGAGCAACTCCTATTAGTTGTGATTTTTCTCTCCACCTTCACATCTCATCAGAAATCCATACTGCCTTCAGTGATGTCCACTTAGGCTGAAATGGTTTCTCATGAAAAGTTCATCTCACCTACCTGGCCTACAAGAAGTCTCATTAGTTTGACCCACTATACCATGACTGCACAGGGAGTTTCAATGAAAATGTTTGCAAGGCAGTTAACTTACAGTACAGGGCTTCCAGGATTGTCAGATTGCTTTACAAAAGAAAGAGACATTTTTCCTGTTTACAGTCTGGGGAGGTGGAGAACCGCGTTCTCAAAATACCACAAGGCAAGACACAGTGCAGCAAGTGAGAACTCAGCTTGGACCTGCTATCTCCAAGATCAGAATCACATTAGCAGAAGCTAGGGAAAAAAAAGTAAGAACTGAAGAAAGTTCACTGTGCTGCTGTTCAAGAAAAGAGAAATCCAATCCAATGGCCGAGGTTGTTAGGAGAAGATGATGGTGTGTTGGCAAAACAGAGAGAAAACTACCAGAGAAATTATCAGCACTGCTGGAAATGTCATCCCCACCACTGAAGAATACCCCAAATTGCCCTGATCTAACTTGGTCCTTTTTTTAACTCTTTTCCTCCAGGGGCTGGAGGCTCAGTAATCAGTCTTGCAAATTTTCAGTTTTCAAATCTAGGCAGGAGGTTTGTTTTTCTTGAGCGACGTGCCAATGCTATTTCATGCTGTACAGCTTCCAGTATTTTCTCAAGTGCCTTGAGAGGCTTGGCATGAAGGGCACTATGGAAATGTAGTTTTAACTGATAGCTTCCAACTTCTGCCTTGTAACCTACCTTCAAAATGAGGAATTTCAGCAGAAACAGAGGTGCTCCTTTCCCTGCATGCAAGGAGAACAATACTCCCCACAGCCCGCACAGACAGTGAAACATGCTTCAGCTGAATGTGGAGTGCTAGATAAGGAATGTAATGCACCTGCCAGAATGGTGACCAACATCTCCATTAATCTATCGCTACAAATGGCACAAATTTAAAACAAAACCCTCACCCTTCTCTATGCCCATATTACAAGACATGCTGGGTATTTCTCTTTCAGCCAGCCAGCTAACTCTGAGGACTGACTTACAACGTCCGTCCCCATCACAGAAATATGGTACAACAAAGTGGGGAAGAACTATTCCAGCTACCCACAGAGGTCAGCCACAATCACAACTTCAAATTCATTAAGAAATGAATGTACCAGCGCTCCCTGAAATGGGCTAAGCTAATCGGAGGTACTGTGGGATGACTAATTCATGACTAGCCACGGCCAGGCAAATTCCTTCTCTACTTGCAAACCTAAGTGCATTATCCCCAGCTGCCATCCTGACCTGCAGGTCAGATCCACAGCATCATCAGGAGCAAGGAGCACGGGTAAAGGGAAACCAGTATAATGCTTTCCCCCATTAACACTTGACTTTGTGCACAGAATATCACATTGTTCTTTGTCCAGCAGTTTTAAAGATTTTTGAAAGAATATCCTAATTAATCTGTGGGGGAATTCAGGCAAGATTGCTTTAAGTATTTTTAGCTTAAAAATCCAGTGTTGTCAAGTATTCTCCCCTTTCCTATTTCACAATGTTCTCTTGTGTTTCAGGTTATTATAGAGGGTCATAAAACACCTGTAATCCCCCAGATTATACACCACCATTAAAATACATAATATTTTGGGACTCCAGGGGATTATTATTTAATGATGGTAATTTGCCTGCCCTTCATCCAGAAGGATCCCCAAAATAACAGTTTTCCCAAAATAGAAGTGCAGCTGTGAAACAGGACAAGGCAAAAACCTTAACAGTGACTCATCAGAGCAGAGAAGGAAAAGAAAACTCTTATTCACAGGAAGATACTAGTGAAGTTCTGCTAAGTGGAATGAATCAGGAATTCACCTTAATAAAAAGTGTCTGAGGATTTTTGCTTATCAAAGTTGTGCTGCTGATCCACAGACAGACATGAAGCTAATAATAATAATCAAAACGAGCCTTCTGGGCATATTTGCCTTGTCATTTCTAATGTAGCCTGATTGCTGCATCTCAGTGCTAGCCCTACCCGCTTCCAGAGCAACTTCCATCCAATTGTGTCAATATGTTTTATAAACATTAATGAATTAAGCCACAGGACAGTTTTGAATGGTAAGACAACAAATATTATTCTCCTTTCATGTCATGATTCAAAGTCTGTTGAGTTGTAAGAGAATCTGGATCAATTCTTCATTGCTCAAAAAAACCAACCACAAAGAACAAAAAAGCAAAAAAAAAAGTCAAAGCCATGCAAGGTAATCTATGAATGACTTGATTCTTGGTGCTGCAGCTAAGAAACCGGATTAGCCTCTCTTGTCTAGGAGAAAATTAGAAGTAGCAATAAATACTTCTGCTAAAAAAAAAAAAAAAAAAGCCACGACATGCTTCCCAGAAGGGACACAAACGAGACAGCAGCACACAGAGCTGCGGAGGGGGTGGCTGAGGGATACAGAGCTCACAGTTGCACACAGAATCACTTACGAGAGCAAGCCAAAGCAGGTATATTGCCCTCTGTTTGATAAAGGAACAAAAAAACCTGTCAAGAAATGGCACTTAATTTGCACACATAAATACACCCACATGCAGTCAAGAAAGGGAAGGCCTTCTCCCTGCTTCTCTCCTTTTGCTTATTTTCCTATTAGTCACAACACAAATCAAACTGCCAAGCTGACAAGGCCTCCAAACAAGTCAGCAATTCTGCGGGCGTACAGACGCGCTCCCTGGCAACACCAGCCGAACGAGGCCTTCGGGACGCCGGCCCCTCTTCTGTACGCAGCCCCACGAACGGCAGTTCCCCCCTTGCCGGAGGAGGCTCCTGCACCGACAGCCAGGCTCCTCTAACTGGGGGTGGCATCCAAACACACCAAGAGAACAGGCTTGAACGCTACCAACACGTCTGCTGGCTTGGGGTCACAAAAAGGATCACCCCAGCCCAACCAACCTGCCGGCTTTATACTACGCTACCGATCTGCAAAGTCCAAAAATTATCAGGCACTTTAAGAAGTGGGGTTTTGACATTAAATATGTTACTTGCTACAAAATTGAAAGCATAAAGCTATATAGAAAGCAACATTTTACTCGTCCTGATTGGGGTATTGCTTTGGATGTGGTACAGCACTGCTGATATTTGCTTTAGGATTTATTTAACAGTGAGATAGAAATAATTTGGCCTTCAAAGAAGAGCTTGACTCTTCCCTTTGAGAAAACTACTGAAGTTATATCTCAGTACTGTATCATTTCCTTGAATCCAGAAGAGGAGGAGGATTCAGTTTCATAAGAAATAAAATCAAGAGACTAAACTTCCAAGTATTGGGGCTTTACTCTCATCTTATGCTGGAATTAATTTTATCACATAAATAGACATAGATCTCTCACTCCCTATTAACTCCTAAGGGTAGGAGATAATCTTGAAATTACTACTGAAGAAAGAGTCACCTTAATATAGTTTTTTATCTCTATAGATAAGGAGCACAGAAGCTGTGCTAAATCATGTGGTACTTAATGCATTTCATTTTAAGGGAAAATAATTACTTCCTAAACCAACTTATATTCAGATGAGTTTGTAGAATATGCTTAGAAAAGGAGGCGGGGAGGGAAATCTTGTATATACTCTATATCGCTGTTTGAAGTTTGCATCTGGGCATTTGCACTTTTCAGCTGCTCTGTTAATACCAGAATCCCCAAGTTTCCCAAATCCTACCCCCATGCATCTTCACAACTCTCTGGCAGATTCTGCTGCACACATTTAGTTAAATCTGATGAAAGCAAGTCTCTTACCAAAGAGAGGGGCTCACTTACCAAGCAGACAAGTATCTGAAGAAGTCCATGTGCATTTAGGCATTAGAAACACCCAATTTGGGATGGAGGCTCTAATTCTTTCATTTACCAAAAAGAGACTTAAAAGCTACCTTGATCGTGGTGTACCACTAATCATCTAAAATGGAAAAAGATGCCCGACTGCAAAACAAAACCCAATGGGATCTCAAGTTAGACAGTTTCATTTTGGAAAAGAGCGGTTAAAAAAATAAAACAATGAACAGTGAGGTGTGTTCAACTGCCAGAACCACACATTAGGAAACATAACCCTATACTTAATTGTAAAAACAATCTGTTTCTTGCTGAGTGCAAACCATTAATACACTATCTAGTGTAATCCAATAATTGAGGGGGGGAGGAATCACGTGCATGCAAGGTTTACATAGAAGTCATGTTGTGGACCAAAGATATAAAAGTACATGTAGAGAACGCACACTGTGTTCTTTTAAAAATACATGCTTTTTATTGCTGTTATAGTGAAGAAATCATTAGGCTATATCTTTGTTGAACAGGAAGAAAACTGATTATATTGTCATCTTCAACCTCTTTTGATATGCTGGCCCATTGCTAGTGTTTAGAAACATTTTGTCCCCAAAATTCAATGTAGAAAAACATTTTAAACACATCTTAAAAGAAGTCTTATTTGATAAGTGAGAGTTACTGCACACACATATCTAAACACTCATACAGATAATTCAAAATTACCTTAAAATCAGATTAAAAATACCAGTGAACTCAGCTAAACTTGCCTTTGCTAACAAGTATTTTTCTCAACAGTAGATCTACTCATTTAGTTTTGAACTTGAGTTTTGAAGTAATGGGAATAATACCGTTGGCCACTGAAAAATAACCCGCGCGTGATGAGATCCCAAGTTTTTCACCCTCATTAGTTAGATACCACTGAATATCGCTACGTTATTTTTTAACCATTCCCTCATCCTGAAAAGGGAGGCGAAGCAAGTAGGGCAATGCTGTCTGTAAAGCACTTCCCCATCGTATTAGTGCTTCCACTTCGTGTTACACTGATTGTCCCATAATTTAACTTCAGAACTGGTGTGCAAATGAGCTTTTGGATGCCAGCCACAGAGAAGTCTCCAATACAGAAACTGTGAAGTCTTTTTCTTCATTAAATACCCTCAAATCAATGTCACAAGCAATGATACCCAGGGATGTGTGGGACTGGGGTCAGGGAAGGATTTCTTATATTCTGCCCACTTTTTGCTTAACATTTTTAGCTTCACACGCTGCACCTTTTGGAGTTTTACCTTTTTACTCACTAAATAATGCCACTAACTGGTAACAAATCCAATCATGGGACCTTACGAAAATACGTACTTGTCCTGCTGCTTTTCTCTCAATCTCTGAAACAGTAGCTTCTGTACACAAAATCACCTCAATGCAAACACGCTGAAAGCATTTTAGGGTTTTCTTAAGTTGGTCAGATTTATACAACCCAAATCCAAACCATTCATCTAGTGCTAACTCTGGAAGTTCATTCAGACTCACCTCACCTGGGTACTCCACATTTTTGGAAACAAAGCAGCGTTTAGAGAAGGCATCACAACTTTGGTGGAAAGAGCACTGGATTGGGAGACGACTCCTCTCATTTTTCCATGGCCAGGCCAGTGAACTCTAAAATCTCGTTTCAGTCTGTACCTCCGTTCCCCCAAGTACACAACATAAGCTAATAATTATATCTTTCTCTGAAGTACTAGTGAGAGTGCCACAGGAAAGAGAATTAGTAAAAGGATACTGTTGGACTGAATTACCCCTGAATATGATTTTTTATTTGAAAACACAAATTTTTTTCACAGATCTGATATTTAGGAGAATGAAAGCTCTTTCCCCTTCATAGCCACACCAAAAGCTGTAGCAGTTTAATTAAGATTTTATGCATACAGTAAAATTGTATTGATGTGATAGAATTGGCTTAGAAAATTATTTCATTAAATCGGTGCAGTTCCCTCACATAGAAAATATTATTTTGATTTGAGGATATCTTACATCAATTTAGCGTAAGTCACTAATAAATCTATTTAAGATTTAGGTAAATCACTGTGGTTTTCTTGTCTAGGAAAGAGTGTAAGAGAGTACAATTGAAAATATCATTAGGAAGAAACAAAAGAATCTAACAAGAGCCATGGAGTCTAGGAACTATTTTCAATTAGTAACTCTGCTAAAGCATCACCACTTCTGCCTAGTGTATCCACACATGAACAATCCCAGTCTGCTGGAAAGCACGTGACTGAGGCAGGATAGCAAAGCGTACAAGAGATCAGGTATACCAAGTTAGTGTTGATGGGGTAAAAGTATTTTTTACCTAGCATACACAGGCAAAGTAGTTCCTCTTTCCAGGCTGCCTGGTCCGAGTGCAATAATTCTGCCTGGTTTCCAGCCGAGGAGCTTTCTCTCCGAGGAGGAAAGCTGCACACTAGGCTTATGTCGAGTCTGGGCCAGCTCCACGAGAGGATGTTTTTAGGGAACCTGGGAAGACAACACTAAAAACCTCCTTTCCTGTGCCATTCTTAACTGTTATGAGAGCTCTCCAAAAATTTAAATTTAATTCTGTAAGACAAACAGAAAAAGGCAAAAGGAACAGGAATGAAGAGGAGTAGATGAGTGCACAGATAAGCTAGTCCAGCCTACAGAAGTCTGTGAGATCTGGTAAAATGTGAGCTCTTGCTACGCAGCAAAGTTAGTGGAAGCAGGTTGGAACTGGAAGCACTTGTTGCTGCAACTGTGTCACATTAAACCAGACTAGGGGTAGGCAGTCCAGTTCTCTAATAGTAGAGTCTAAAGAAATTACCATTAGATCAGTCAAAGCCCGCAGGAAGAGTCAATAAGCAGGGAGGTCTGGAGAATCTTGCTTTCTGTTTACTTCTCCCTGGGAAGGTATTATAAGCCTTAACAAAATAGGTAAGTCTGTTCCATTTGGCCACAGACTTCCTTCTTCTGTTGCCCCTGCGTGTGTGTACAGACCATGGGCATCCTGATAGCACGTATATCATGAGCTCCAGAGACAAGAATTTCATTTGGCTACAGAAATTTGAATGTTTCTAAGAAAGCAGATTTCCTTCTTACACTGGTCTCCAAGAGATTTGCCTATCAAAATGCATAAGCTGTTGAATTGAGTGGGGATGTAGCCTGTGCTAACACTGAGAGCACTCTTTTAATAGCTCGAGTCCCTTTCTACTACTATCTTTCATTTGGTTTAGCTCAGTGTTGCTGGTGTATAAAATTTAAAGAGCTCTGAAAAAGATGTTAATGAGCCCTAAAGAGGAGAGTGCTCTTGCGTTAGTCATTCCCAGAAACACCTGTGAACTATTGAGTTTAATTAGTCTACAGCTGGCACTGAGTGTGTGTGGAAAGACAGAGGATTTATTATCGGATTGCTAGTCCTCAGATTGTTTCTTCCAATGCATTTTTTCCTGTTTGTTTGTTTTGTGATAAAGGACACACAGAGAGCAAGTGCAATTGTTTAACTAACAGGGAAATCCCTCCTTGGAAAGGGTGCCAGACACAGGAGTACTTGGACGACGGCATCGTGGGGGAAGCGCACGAGAGCACCTCAGCGGTGGGTAGAGGCGGGCAGAGCGAGCTGACAGGGAGCTGTGCACCCCAGGCCTGCCATTTACTGTGTGGCACAGTTTACTACCAAATCCATACCCTACAACTACAGAACAGCTAAGAGCCCAAATTTTCATTTCAGTAACGCATTATGCTTTTTGTTACTCCTCAGGACTCCACTCAACTCTACAAGCATCCTAAAACAGAGCTAGGAGGTGGGAACAGCCTCTGCCGCCACTTTATTCTGCCATCTACAACACCCAGTGACTTTCAACACAGCTAACTGTTTTAGCACCGATTATTCCACCAATATCACACATAGACATATTTATTTTCATTAGTGACAGTGAATTACAATTGTTCATCCTCAAATACCTCCATCTCACCTGCCTAAATTAATGGTGGTATCAGTTTTCTCTTCTGCTCCATCACTAGCCCTCATATTCACCAGGCAGAGTTTTTAAGAGAGAAATGAAAATGTGCCTCCCATATTATGCAGAAGCCAAGCGGACCCACAGCTCGGATCACCTGAGGCCTCGGCTGTACCCACCGCAGCCAGCGTACAGTCCCCAGAGCAGCCAGGCGCCCTGCTTCGCAGCAGCAGGCTCATGGTCTGGGTTTGAAGCTCCTGGCATTCTCACAGAAAGCAGCCATAATTTGGAGGCTTTTATCTTCAAACAAGTATTCCCTTACCTTGTGCTAAATTCAAATTACCTCAACAGAAACAATGGCCTACTTAAACCACAATGTGAAAAATAATTACCATCCTGACATCATCTTTACTGACAGTAGCTTGTCTTCGCAGGCGGAGTATGAGATGCTTCCAAGTTGATCGGACTTCATTCTGCCATCACCTTGACATTGCCAAGTCAGTTGTGCTGACATTTCTTCTAGTTGACATTGGAAAGCCTTCAGTAAATCTGTACTGACAGTTTAAATTCTTTTTTTTCCCCCCTCATACTTTCCTCCTGTTATGTCATCTCCATAAAATTGCCCTGCCCTTGTTTCACTTCATTTTGACATCCTATTGTTATCTCCACAGATCCTCTTTAGCACGGCGCGCTCCTGTCACAACGGCACAACATCTCCGAAGACCTGACACGAGAGCACCTGGAGGAGCGCGCCGGGAGTCTCATTAAAATGAATTAAATGGCTGTGCTACTACCTCTACCCCTTCCCAGCAAGTTACTTCTCAAACTACAGCCTCGCACTACCGCGCTGATAAAGTGCTTGAGCATGTGTGCAATGTGCACACCCCGACGCCCGCGCGAGCCAGATTTGTTTGAGTTTGAACTCCTGGGGAGGCCACGCAGGCCTGGCAGGGGGAAGAGCAGGGACTAGACTAAAAAACTGTCCGGTAGCTCTCCAATGCCAAGATTTAGTAACAACTCAAAAACTTCATGCAACGTAAGTCTGGAAAGTACAACAAATCAGACACTGCAGTGAGCCCCTAATTCAGGCCGGGGCAGCCAAGGCCATGCTCTGCCCAGCACCAGAGGTGCTAAGGGATTTGAACAGAAACAAACACAAAGTTATTACATCAACACTTGTCACTCACGTGCTCAGCTTCAGGGACGCATTTGAGTACCTTCCCAAACCCAAAATGCAACAGAGTGGCTCGAACGAAAACCTTCCATTTTTGCAACCAGGACAGCAGGTATGACTGATTATAATCTCATCATCTCACAGGCCCACATCCCTCACGGATTCAACCCTCCCCCGCCAAGGAATTTTCTTTTTCCCTTTTACAGACACAGATTTTATGCTAAAGAGGATTAAGAGCCAGCTATTAAGAGCAGGCACCTATGGATGCCAGCAGGCGCCTCATGGGATTCCCCCCGTCCAAGCCCCACGATGGCGGTGCCGACCGCACGAGGGGGTCCCACAGGCGGGGGGGTCCCACAACACCCCTGAGGGGTACAGCCCTCCCTGGGGAGGGCCCCACACCTCGCCCCGATGCCGGCTGAACTACCTGGGTGCTGCCGCGCTCCCGGTCAGCCCACGCCGAGGAGGCCTCGTCCCAGGGCGGCCGCGCTGCCCTGACAGGAAGGGGCCGGGCATCACCCTCCTGCAGCCCTGGCCCAGCAGCACCTTCATTAGCCGGACCCAGCCCAGCTGCCCTCATTAGCAGGATCATTACCCTCGTTAGCAGGGCCCATCCCCTCATTAGCAGACCAGGGAGCCCTGCACCTGGCCCCAGAGGCCCAGGAGGGCGACTGCGGTCCCAAGGCCCAGCTACGGGGAGCCCCTGGCCAGGGACCGATTTCATGCTGTATAATTAACAGGCTTTAAAATCCATTTTATGAGGGTACCTCAGGCCTCGTGATCACTTCATGAGACAGCAACAAGATATATTTATGTGTGGCACGGTGGGGAAAGCAGGGGAACAGCCCTGTGAAACTGAAAGGGAGCTAAAACCCATGTACACTTTTATGGTGTCTAACGGATTTTATGCTAATATAATTTATACGGAATTTAAAATTAAACTATATACATGGACTATTTCCTGCAATTCAGTTATATACATTAAGATGTAAATAAATACATGCTATAAAAGTGTAATTAAGTTGTCCATGCAATTAAAAAGCACGTTGTTTTATTTGTGTATGATTTCATGCAGGTTTTTTTCTTTATGGGTAGACAATGAAATACAATGCTTTCTGACACCAGATATTTTGTCTTTGCTTATTTATTGATCCATATTTCTCTGAGCTGTAAAAATCACTTACAACCCAGGAAAGCCACAAGGACCAGACCAAGAGCCTGTGCCGATCCTGTGAGTTCAGACGCTGACGTGGATTTCGCCAAAATATATGCAAAAATCCAGACCAAGAAAATGAAGTCTATGTACTCCTAACTCAAAAAAGAGAAAAAAAATCCCTCCAGCTATTCCCCGAATCCTAAATCTGCGGTATACTGTTCCCTCAGCAAAAAGCCAGGCTAGAAGAAAAAACAAAACAAAACAAAACAAACAAACAAAAACAAACCAAACCAACCAAACAAACAAAAAACCCCACACCCTCCCACACCGAGGAGCAATAGATCTGGACATTTTTATGTCAGAGATATCTATTAATCAACTTCTGCTACATGTGTTTTATGTATGTAGCATGCATCTACAAATTCCTCCAAAAAATACATCTGCAAGAAATGCATCACTGCTGTATTTTCTTTAAAAACCTCACACAACCTATTCCTTCCTCTTGCCCGGTGTGTCTGCTCTCCCTGCGCTCCCCTGCTCCCACAAATGCTATGGGCTCTGGCTTGCAGGTCTGAAACAGATTCAGCTGGTTTAAAAAATGAGGTAGTTAAAAAGCGGTGAAACCTGCCCGCGTGGATACATTTACACACCACAAGTAGTGAGCTCCCATCAGTCAGGGTTAGTCTCATATATTCACGGAACTAAACTACAACAAGCTGTATAGCATAAACATCTATAGGCAATTGAAAATCATTAGATTCTGCATAGATAAGCTCTAATTGAGTATGTCTGGTTAGGTGAAACAATTAACCCGCATGTGTCCTGCCCTGCAAGCAGCCCTAGAAGGCTTTACACGTTTCAGCTCAGGGCACCTCTTCGTTTGACCTTCTGTATCCGCTGTGTTTGGCTGCAAGGCCTTAGAGAGATGCTGACTGGGAACGGATGACTGCACATTCAATAACCGAGGAAATCTTTGATGCAACTATATTAGGGATGCCATTACTACACATTTTTTGATCAACAATACATCAGCAGAACATTTTGCTACCGTTGCTAACTCTCTGCTGTGGTTCAGAAACAAATGCTTTAGGACATGTACTACCACACTCCTACTGCGTATACAAGAGATACGCTACTGTATACTCTACGGAATATGACTGTCAGCAATTAAAATGAATATTGAAAAGACGGAACACGGTTTGTGATGCATTTTCTGGCTTTTGTGAAACATTTGTTCACCACATTTGCTAACTCTCAAAATGCAAGCATACACGAGAGGTCTGCTAATCCAGGGAATTAGCAAGGTATTGCTCCAACAGATTGCAAGACAACAGTGCTCTGTTTCATACAAATGGGCTTTAGACAAGCAATGGGTAACTCTATGAACAACTTGCCCATTTTCCCTAAGATCTAGAAAAACATCAGGTGATCAAAAATAAAACAAAAAACATTTATGCGTCCAGTGTTTTGAAACAAAGGCTTCTGGGTTGGGATTTTTTTCTCTCTCCCTTCTAAACTTTGATAGCCTGCGAAGACATAACCTTGCAGCGCAAGAAAATAAGATTTAAACACATCTTAAATAAAACAGCCCAGTTGCTATCACATTGTGATTATCAGCAACGCTGCCAACAACCCACACTGGAGCCAGAGTCTCTTCGAACACCATAAATTCCCAGCTGCCTTCAAGAACACGCGCCTTCATCTATCTCTGAAGCCCTGCAAGGTCAGGGGAAGACTCTTACTTTGCTGTGTATCCAAAACAAAAAATGTTCAGTGCAAATAAATAAATAAATAAATAAATAAAGTAGCAGTATACTCGGATTTTCTGAATAATTCAAGTCCCGTTCTTGATGGTGACAGGAATACAGCAGATATTGCTGGTTTGGGGATGCTGAGACAACCCAGTAGTGGTGACAGAGGTTTATGAGCTCTGTGAATCAGCATGAGGTGAGGTCCAGTTGATGAAAGGTTCCTTTTCATGCAGAGCTATTTGGGGTTCGGATGTTTACAACAGAATTTCCATTCCACACAAAGCATCACTACTACATTTTTCATATCCCTTAACAGATGTATTAAGACAATACACACTTCTATAATGTGTCCTTTCTTGTAAAAAAAAATACAGGGCAAAATGCCCAGCAGCTTTACATACTTACATGTGGACAGATGCTTGTATATATGCGCATTTGTGCGCACACACATAAAGATGAGGAATTTATTTCCAAATGTGGGCATGCATGCAACGTACACATTTTTAAAGCAGGGTGTCAATTTTTATCACAGGAAAAATTTTATAGATCAATTAATAGCAAGAGGCATTTTTCTGCGGTACAGAGCAGAGCACCGATTAAGAACATTTATAACCCCTCCACTTGCAATTCCCGGTACTGACAATACAGTCACACTGAAAGCTTGACCCAGCAACTGAGCCAACAAAACAGGCTTGTAAGCTCACTCATGTTACAGCATTTAAGACACATATGCTGCTTCCTATAGACACTTTACCAAACAGTGCTCCAGAAACTACAGAAGAAACCAAGAGAAAGCAGCCCTCCAATCATGAAAATCTGATATAACAGTATATAATTCCATCCTTGTTCAACATGTAAAACTGGAAGGCAACCCTGAAAACCCATCGAAACAGAAAAACAAGGAAGACTCGCACCCCACCAACATATGATATGGAGCTCTTCCGAAAAAAATCGTATCTGCCTTCCCCAGGAATTCTTCCCACACAAATCCAGTGATACTGCACCTAATCCTGCTGTTGACAACAATATTAAATTGCTGTTAGTGCCCGGCTTGTCCTGCAGATCCAGCACGACGGCACCAGTCCCTTGGGCAGCGACCAGACCAGGCTGCTCTCCGGTCCAGCTGTACAGCTGCAAGCCGGTTTGGTGGCGCAGACACCCACGTCCGTGCACTCTTTTGTTTTTGTCTTCAGGGCTCATTATCATTAATTATGATTCACAAACCAGAAAGAAGCCATGCAAACTAAATTCACAGAGCTCCCAAACCAGCCCACAGTGTCAGTGTCCAGGCACGAGCTACACGTTAAGGCCGTCCATCTAAATGTGGAAGTTGTAACACAAAGGCAAGTCCATGTGCCCACGTGTTACCGCACCGACGTCTCCAAAGCTCTTCTCTTATAGCCGACTTCTGCCAGGACTTGCGTAGTACTTTGGTCATCCCTCTGCACCTGCAGGGGTCTTTCCTACCTGAAGTTACTAGCTTGCCTCCCGAATTGTCATCTTCTCTCCTAACTAGGTGGGGAAACAGCTAGTCGCAAATCCCTCTTTCTAACCTCTGGTGAGTACTGCCATTAACTAGTAAGAAAGCAGGGGTGGAAAGTAGTTCTTTAAGTATACTATTCACGTAAGGCTAGTTTTTGCTGAAAGAGCACCAAAAATAAAACCCTCAAAAATCCAGTCTCACATGTTCTCATAGCTTATACCTCTGCTCAGCTTCAGTAAGCCAGCAACAATATTGCATGCCCAGACTCTGTATCACTGAGATCACTGGGGCTTGAGTAAAGCAGGAATTTAGCCAGCACCTATTTAATTTCAAATTCATTTAATATCTCTATACCCCCTCGACAAATAAGCCTTACAACATTACGAGTTAATCAAGCCAGGCACTAGTGAAATATTTTTTTAAAACGCTTAAATCTAATAGAAGATTACTGCACCCAACCGTAGAAACAATTTTAAGCCTAAATTTGGCAAGACACATTAGTTTTATATTGAGCTAATTACTTCCAAGTGTCCAGGAAACACAATTCAGTAATTACAGCTGTATTAGCTGGATGCAAACTAAGCAAGAGGCAGAGCTTATTTGCCACCGAGCGGGTGAATCACCCTGGACATCCTACACAACCCAGCCCTGCTTCACAAACAGACTTTGCTGAAGACCGAGCCAAATTCAAGAACCAAAGGTGCTCAACGCAACCCCGGTTGACAACGTAAAGGATTTGAAGGCTTGTGAGTACTATGTGTGGGCGTATTTGCAAGGCCTCAACACCCAATGTGGAGGCCAGGTTTTCGAGGGAGCTCAAGTCTCCCTTTCTAGCTCTAACATACAGGTTTGATTTTCCAAAACACTCGGTCCCCAGCGCCTGCTGGTGTGATGCTTCTGGCCGTGCCGCCCGAGGGGCCTGGCACTGGGGGGAGGTACAGGGCTCCAAACTCTTCTGCATACCTGCGGGGAAAACACCTTTCACTGACCACAGCAGGTATCTCATTGCTCAAACACCTCAACTTTAGAAAGCACCGTGCCTGAATTTAACATCAGTATTACCAAGAGAGAGACATGGGGAAGTGAAATGACGTGACAAAGCTGGCTCAGGGAGCTAGCCAAAAAGCCCACAGAGAAGGGGCTGAGCCAGCCTTCACCACAAGCACAGCTCCAGTCCCTAAGAGCTTCCAGAGCATCCCCACGCTATGCCATCTCACAGGATGTGTTCAAGGCACAATTTTTTACAAGACACTTTCCTACTGGCTGAAAACAGAGCTCTCACTAAATTAAAAGAAGTTAAATCCTATCATCTGTATGCCCCACAGAAAAGATACTCCATCATCATTGTCGAGAGAAAACCTGTAAGCCGAGCAGCAGGCAAAGTAACCTCTGCTCCCCATCACGCTGCTCTAAGAGCGCTTCGCTCAGCTTACAGCAGAAATGGATTTGATAATGCAGCAAGGGAAAAATACGTCGTGGGACAACATTTCCAGTTCAGCATTCTCCACCCCCACATTTTCCACAATAATTAATAACCAAAGCTGTTAATGTTTAAATGATCCACATTCTCTAGTGCAGCCAGCAACGCCTCAAGAGGCTTTCCGCTGGGGCTAACACTATTAACTGTGTGGATGCCTGAGGACACATACTGCTTAATGGATGAAAGGACACTTCTGCACAGTCTCCAAACATTTAGGAATTCTCTTTTAAATCTGAACCAGCTTAATAGAGCATTTAGGGTTCCCAAGGTTTGCGTAAACGTCCATGTTTTACTCAAGGGTTGAAGGAGTAAAATGGTTTTCCAGACTCTCAAGTGCTAATAGATATTATCTATTGCTCTTCCCCATTCCAATAGTTCCCTTCCAGGCCAGAGAGCCCAACCTACTTCCAGTCTTCCCAGCAAACAGTTATCCAGGGAGAGCAGGCAGGGATCAGCCGGCCCCAGGGAAGCTGAGCAACAGGCATGGGGAAGCTTCGTCTAGTTTCAGACAGTGCTAGAAACTAAATCACTCCCAAACACGGCTCCAGGACACCGGTTTTTGTTTATTTGCTTAAGTCCTTGGGAACCTTTGCAGTTACCAACACACTTGTCAGCACTTCAGGCAAGAGAGAATATTTTAGCATGGAATTATAATCACCAGTTTTTCCCACCCTGCCTTCTCCAACCCCTCCCTGCCCACTCCCCCCTCCTAGGATTCATACAGACGAAGGAAGCTGTTAAGACCAAAGCAATTTCTCAGTTTCTTTTTTTTTTAAGCCTAATTTTCAAAGAGCAAGGGGTACAGAAGTTCACCCTGCCTGTGTGTGTTTGCCTATCTGTCCCCCTTCTAATAACTTGTGAAACCCACTAATTTCAAGCAAATCTGACAGCGGGGCAGAGGTCTCAACAATACCAAGTTCCCGTAAGTTCAATGAGGAGATTGCAGCCGCGAAGCGAAGAGGCGCCTGGCTTCTCTCACCTCCCACCGCGGGGAAGGCTGGCATGTTAGCTCACACCTCATTAGACAGCACAAACCCACAGAGGAAATCAATTACGAGATAAAAGTCCATCGGAAACCAGCCTTCAATCATCCTGCTGCTCATGCAACTACTTGATTCTTAATTCTTCTGACAGCCTGATAACAAGGGCTGCCGTGGCCCCTCCTTGGGCAGCAGAAGAGTAAATACATCAAGACCCACAAAAGACATCCTTGTCTCCTGCACCACTGCACGCTCGACCGTGGCTTTGCATTGAGAGGGAGCAAGGGCAAAGCATCTTTAAATGGTCACCAGGTACCAACAAGAATACACGGACTCGAAGGATTTGTTTTGTAACTGGATGGATTTAGAGCCACGTGCTTAGTGGTAAATATGAACCAAAATATGGATGCTTCCCCCACCAGACAAAGTTCAACCACTTCAAACCAATACTTTGGAAACTCTGAACATTTCCTGGGTGTTTTGGTCTCTCACTCCTTTTCTTTATTGCTTCAGATGCCAGGGTCATACTTAAGATCAATACTTACTCGGCTTTGCAGTAATAGATAGGGACACCGCACGCCCAGGCACACAGCTGAGGGCCAGGTTTCCCCGACCTCGCCACCCATGAGGTGAGCTCCCACTCAGACATGACAGATTTCTCTAAACAACTCAACAACTAGCAGTATCAGCTACACTTACCAGAAGGATTTAAAGCAAAACAAAAACCAACAAAAAGCAAAATAACCTTAAGTGCCTTACTAACAGCTGGGCTCTTTCTTTTGCCACTTAGGAGCTTGTTTCTTTAAAACAGAGACTTCATTCTTCAACATAAGACTTCAAATACATGAAAAATCAGACCTATCGCGCCAGGCTACAGTTTCCAGCAGGATGGTTTAATGGGATCTTTGAAGGCATTCTTCAAATGTTTCATTCCTACCATTCCTTTCCCTTCATGGTTCTTCTTTATGGACAGATGCATGGGAAATGGGGTAAAATCGGGTCCACAAGAGCAGTCAAATATGTCTGAATATGTCATGCGTTCTGTGTGTTATCTGCAAGACTGCAGATTGATTTATTTCTGTATTTTCTAATAGACATTGCACTTGTGGTTCAAGCAGACAAACCCAGACTAACATGCTCCACCACCCAGAAGCGCAGCTGCAGATGAGCAGGGACTCCCCGAGTCCTTACCAGGGCTGTCTGGCCGGTGCAGCTCCACAGCTTATAGATAAGTTGGGTCTGTCTATACAAGCTGTGGAGACAACAGTGACTGCCATTATATCTTTCTATGGAGCCGCTAAGAGTGCATCTCCCTAGAAAGATAATAACTGGGAGGTAAAATTTGGCAAATGCCTTCTCTAATAAAGGAGGCAGGCAAGTTCTCTGGCCAGCCAGCAATATTTGCTCCCACCAACTTCTCCAGGATCAGTGTACATTCTTCATCTTTCAAGCTGCATGCCTGAAACCACCCCCTTCCCAACTTTCAACTAAATTTTTTGGGGACAAAAAACCCCCTTCTAGAAGCACAGTAGGAAACAACCAAGTTTCAGGCAGATGAGTGTCTAGTTTGGGAAATTCAGGATACCGGTGGCTTGAATCCCAAGTCTTGGGGATTCACATCTTCCCAGATTTACAGTCCACAGCCATCCTACCAAAGTGCATAAATGTGATCATCAGAGGCGGCCTCATGAATAAGCACTACTGCAGTGGAAAAGTCTTCTTTCTATGCATTACCTATAAATAATTCTGATCTGTGCGCAACAATTACTAACTATGAACTCAATTCTTCTGCTCTTCAACACAGTGAAGGCATCAGAATTGGGCCATCAGTTATGTACAGAGAAGCTCGAGGAGTTGCTACGTGCTTAAATGCTGGAGGTTCAATCGCAGGGGTGATTCTGCTTACCTGAAGGCAAACTGCACGTCCTCAGCACAAGAAGATGAGGTTTGGATTAAGAAATGACTGCGGCTCTAAGAGTACTCTGCCTTAGTAAATCAAAGTCAGATTCTTAATCTTACAATGTCATTTTTCTGTGGTTCAATGTGTATTCACACCAAAGAACATGCTCAAGTGTCTGGGGCACTAGGTGGGGGGGCTGGGGAGGGAGAGTAATGGAATTCAGGTTGGGAGGACCAGGAGATGAACGCCGTAATACAGGTGGAGAATCTGAAGCTGAAATACATTACAGTCTCGAGAAATCATCTCATATAACTGGTAGTACAAATTGGCTTTAAGAGACATCTCAGCTGGCACATGTATTCCCCGCTGAACAGTGATACCTATTCAAATGATCAAAACCCGTCAGTTCTTAAATTCAGGATAAATCCCAGACCTCAGAAACAGGCAAATGAAAAAAAAAAAGTTCAAAAGCAGAAAGGCAGCAAATGTTACTCTCAGGACCAATCTCTCTGATATGCCTCAAGCTTGCTAACAGCATTCTAATGCCACAGGCATGTTACTTTCCTTTGCCCTCATATTTTATTTCAGCAAAGCCCTGTCCTAATAACTGATTACAAAATACCAAACAAGCTGTAGCGTTATCTTGCTAGCTGGTGAAATATTTAGGTCCATTTAAGTGCCATGCAAAAATGAGTCTGAATACATGGGCTATAGCAGGCAGAAATAGGAATTTTGCATTCAGAGACAGGAATATCCTATTGAGACCCATTCCTCACTCCCAGAAAGTGCAAATGCCCTCTCGCCAAATCAATGCAAAACAGCGTACCGTTGCGATAGGATAAAACGCCTCCTTCACATTTAATGTGGAAATTACCATTCGTCCACAACTACATTCACAGCAAAGGAGGAAGCTAGGTGCCAGCTCCTACCCTCTGGCCAGACTCACCTGAAGAACTGCTCACCTATATAAAAATGAATGCTCTGCAGAGGATGACACGTTTGTGAAGCAGAGCCTGGGTAAGGCAGGCAGCAGCAATTCTGCACACTTCCCTGGATGCAGCCCGTTTGCCCACCGCGCTTCAAAGGACCGAAGTGGGCAGAGGACACTGCACCCACTGGAGACGGCCGCTGGTCGACAGCCACCTCTCCCGTGCCTCCGCGCTCGGCACATGCTGCAGGACGCGGGCGTGCTCAGCACAACCTTCGGCACTGGGTGCAGCCAAAAATGAAAGGCCCTTTTAAGCAACTGCTAAGGGCACAGATATACCCCGGGGTCGACGGTGGCTTCTGGCAGCCCATGCCCGGACAGAAGAACCTGACAGCACTAAGGAAACGCCAACCACCCTGCTGCGGTGGGATGAACAATGCAGATGTTCTCTCTGGGAAACCACTGCCCTGCCACTCGGGCAGAAAATGCAAGGATTGGATTCTCAGTAGCAAGAAAAAAACCACCCCAGAAAAGCCATGTTAGCTATTTTGTATATCTCAATGAAAACAAACTGTCTAAAATACACAAAATTCTTTGCAAACATTGTAATGTCCTCCTTTCAACCCATGCAGTTTGATTTTTCAGGCATACGCAAACTGGCATTAAAAAAATCACCCAATGATTTTTTTGGGACCGCTGTCCACTTCAGAAAACAAACCCCACATTTTCGGACCACCAACATACACAAACTTGCTTCAGCATTTCCTAAGGGCATTCAGAGAAGCAGAAACCAGTGTCCAGAAGAGACACCAAAGAGTCCAGCAGCAGCAGCAGCGGTACCTTTAACTCAGTCCAGAGCTTCACGGTCCTCCCCGTCTCCACGCTGCATGCTCATGGTGCCTAAAGATATATGGGGAGGGGGGAACAACCCACCAAGATGATTGTCAAAACACAGAAGCAAACCCAACTTCTTCCCCACCCAAAGGAGAACAACAATGTAATTGTAAATTTGGCCCTAAATCATTGCTTGTTTCCAGATTGCAAAACCTTCTCTGGGTCTGGCAACGAGGACCTAAAATAGTCTTCAAACATCAGTTCTTGAAAGATTTCCAGTTCAACTGCTCAGGGTCTGGATAAGCATCCAAACATCTAAATCATGCTCCGAATCAAATGTACGCGCCAAAGCAGAGCGCAGCACGCCTACAAGAGTATCCTTCTTTACAAATTGCTATGAAGCGCATGTGCGCAAAATTTCAGTGTCTGAAGCCCCGTGTTTGCAGCAGCTGCACAACTAAAATTATCACCGGTTCACAGGCTACTGTTCTTTCAGCAAAGTCCTCCCCGGTCTTTCGTTGAGATGGATAGTTAAGTTTGACTTTATTTGCATCATGCTTGCCAAGACCTGTGAATTGGGAATTAATAGCTCCCACTGCTACCACATTGCAGCCGATTTTACTGCATCCACTCCAGCAAGTTTCAACGCATAGAGGTCAGATGCAATTTTAATGAGCACCTCTACTGTTCTATTTATTTTAATACCTTTATTGCCCCATCAAATTTATAATAATTACGCATATTACAATTACAGTGAATTAAGCAGAGGCTCCTTAAATGTATCCCCCATTATTTTATAATCAATTAAAATTAATAAAATTGATTGTAAAATCTAGTATCTGGTGTATACTAATGTCTGTTCTCATCATTACACAAAGGTCTACTTAGGTCACGGCCAACTACAAAGATTTCCATACTATTAGAAGGTCTATAATAATCCATTTTCTTTACCGACCTTCTGATACATAGATCCCTTCCACAGAGTACCATTTAATGCCTTGATTTTCCAGGCTTCTTCCAGAGCCAGCAGCAGGCCTGGCTGTAGAGGGCTGTAAAGGGAGTTGACATGGGGCACCAGGTACAAGCAAATCCACACTTTTCCTGTCTGACAGCAGCCCTCAGCTGTGGACAAGCCCCATCTGCTCTAACTGGGCAGAAAATGGGGAGAGGTGGGATCCACCCCAGCTGCTCACCTCGGCGCACAGTGGTCCACTTTCTTTTCCAGTCTAGATTCCCCACTTGCTAGCAGAGAGGAGTAATTTCCTAGAAATGCAGCACTTTCCCAACTAAAGCAGACCCAGGTTGTCCAGCACTGTCTTATACTCCTCACTTTCCATCACCCACAGATTTTGTGCTTTCACAACTGCACAGCCATCTCCACTTACGCCCTGGCAGGTCTGCTGCCTTACAGCCTGGCTGTTTCCTTATCAATTGTATCTCTTCAGTTGCTAAAAGCGTCAGAAAATGACCCCAAAAGACCTCCTTTCTCTGTAAGAGCAAAGAGGAGCCGGTGGAATCACAAAGGTAATACCATTTTCGGTGTAAGTACATTACCTCGTGGAACTTCTTGCCACAGGGTCCTACCAGGGCAAACAGTTTGACAACCACTATTTTCAGTGAATGACTTTTAGCTGTAAGAACGAGGCTGAACATCACAAGATAATAAACTCATCACCACTCCAAATCATCTGATGACTTTCTGCGGTCAGGAGGAATCTTCTCCTTCGGTTTATAGTGGTAGACACTTATGCTGGTGTCTGTACTGCACAGCGCGGTACTCACCAGAGTCAGAGAAAGGAGCTGGAACAAATGTCACCCATTGGGCTAGTCTTGCATTTTCTTTTCCTATTTTGGGGCTATTTTGGGAGAGAAGGATCTAGAAAATGAACTTCCAAGAAAAATGATGCTGTGATCTCTGGGAAACCAGAGTTACAAGGTGAGGACTCATGTCTCTGACTCTGCCCAAGCAGAACATGCTTGGAAAGGAGAGTCTGTGCTGTCTGACTGCAGAGCCAGTGCATCAAGGTCTTCAAGAAAATGAAGAGGCAATCTATAAAACATCACCCAAAGCCCCTGAATTCCTGAAAACCTTCAAGATGGAGCTAACAAGAACTCTCTTTCCATTGAATTTCCCTGGGAGGAACTTCTCTTATTAATTATACAAACCAAAGCTGACCTGCTAAACTTTGTGACCAAATGGACACAGAGCTAGGCAGGTACCCAGAACTTGTTGCGCTGATTTGGCCTTTGTCTCCCTGGACATGCAGTTTGGTTTCTCTGTGCTTCAGCTTCCTCGCCATTTTTTTGTCTGGGGGTGGTGAGGGTGGTTGGTCTGGGGAATTCCTCCAGCCAGGCGGAGGAGAATCCTTTCGGTCCGTGTTTCTGCAGCACCTGACACAGCAGCTCCCCACACCTCGATGTAACTCGGCCAATTCAGGTCTAACTTCTGCAATGCAAGAAGGTTAGGGGCTCCTCTAAACCACCTGGTTTTCCTAAGCTTTTGAGGGCACTGGAGCAAAAGGCTTGATGTGTCTGGTATTGCTTCCTAATTTGCATCGTCAGTTAATGGCAGCCACTTTAATTATGACACTAGGCAGATTGCAGGCCCTTTTAGCACTTGTCAGACTGCCTTGCTCCGAGCCTCCGCGCTGCTTCTCTCTTACTGACATCGCTCTCCACTGAAATGTTCTTTTCTCTGTCAGCTTTGGGGTAAGATTTGAGCTGCTACCCATCGCAATCAATGAGTGTGAACTTTCCCTGTGCCACGGGGCCTCGCCACAAGTGCATCAGCGTGGGAGGTGGCACTTGTCGGCACTGTCAGCTCCGCTGCAGCCAGCGATCAGCTCAGCTACACTCCTCCCCGAGACGCCTTGCTCCACGGCAAGTCATTTCTCTGGCTGAATCCCCTGCTCCCCGCAGGAAGAAAAAAAAAAAGAAGTTACATCACAGCAATCTCACAGGGAAGGCAGGCGATCTGCTTGCTCAGAGCAAGCTTTTTATTTTTAGACTCGTTGGAGGAGGCAGTGGCTATACAAATAACAAGGCTGCTGTGAGTCTGAGTAAGCACGGTGCCTGCATGGCTTGTGTCATCACGATGACTGGACAATTCTCTACTCGAAGGACGGAGTGGGAGTCCACAGCAAACGCTCTTTGCGTGCAGCACGGCGGCGTGGGAATTTCATTGGAAATGCTCTGGCTTCAGAGCCGGACACCAACACAAGCAAAGCACGTGGCTACGGAGACTCATCTCCTGCACAGTGCCAGCACCCAGGGTCTCGGTGCTTTCAAAGGAAGAAATCAAACCAACACAGCCCCACGCAACAGGGTCCAGAAAAGCCTTCATGACCCAGGCGTTTTGTCTTGCAAAACACATGTTCATGGAGCCTTTAGCATTCTAGAGCAATAAACTCATCCTTCTAGCCAGTACCTACACAATCTCCTCATGCAGTCCCCTCCGACAGTAAGTTCAGAGACATTGTCCTTTGGAGAAAGCCTGAAAAGTGTTGGTGGACTCTAAGCTTCTGGGAGGACATGGTACCTCCGAGGGTCTAAAATTGACAGCTTAACTTTTGTTTGATACCCTAAGGAAATCTCCAGGGTCGTTTCTGTTTGATGTCGATACATGTCCTTGCTTCCTTTCTGTAGCAGGAGGTATAGCTGTTCTTCAGCACTTCTATCAGCTGTGGAGTAATAACTGGCTTTTGGAAGAGTGGGTTGGAGTCTGACTAAACACTCACTATTTCATCTACCCTCCAAAAGAACAAATACATAAAGTAGCTGGAAACGTCATCCCTGACTGCGCTTACATGCAGTATGCCCTGCTGTTAATCCTGAGCACACGAACACCAACATTTCCCATTTATGGGCTCAGACTTCTTTTTTGTCTCCCTGAGCTATTCCTCACCCTCCCTGCAACAACTCCATCCTTCCAAGCAGCTCTCCCTGCTGAACAGGCCTTGAAAAAGCACCTCTCTGCTTTCCATCTGAACAGGCATGGTTCATTGTTTAAAGCTTTATAGTTCTTCTGAGCCTAATAATATTTGAAAGCAATAAATAAATTCATTGTTTTCAAAATGAGTAGGCTTAGGAGAACTTGCGATGCTATGTAGGATCCCCATCAGGCATTACAGTGTTTTGCATGTCCTGCTGATGCACCTCACAGCTGAGCTGCTGCTCTCAGCCGTCCTGCTCCTTGCTCGGAGACTCTAAGCCCTGCAGACTTCTGCCACGGCTCTTGCAAAGTTGCTCAATAACTCTTTCCAATGTGACAGCTTTTTTTAAGTGGATTTTTATGACACTGGCCAACCCTACTAGCTATGTTTAGTTAATCCAGAAACAAGAAAAGACAAGGATTGGGTCTTGCTGCATGTCCGGCAGTCTCCATGGCACATGCAATTCATACAGCCAGAGATGTTTCCCCTTAACAATCAGTGCAGTTCTTCATTCTGCACTGATGGGCGTTAGCAGCCCTCATACACGTACCTAACATGCACCCTAACACATGCTTCAAATCTAACCGCAGCCCTCTTACGCAAAGTCTTTCTGACCAGAAGGCTCCAGTTGGGAACTCTTTCAAGAGAATCATTAAGTACACGCATAAATCTTTTTGAGAGTCAAGCCTACATTTTGAACTCAAGTCACTGATGTTTCAAATCCAAATTTACAGCACTTTTCCAAGCTTCCATAAAAGGAAAAAAAACCTGCAATAAAATTAATGATCACTTGTGTTTACATTTCTGTTGTGCATTTCAGCAAGTAAGATTATATTCACATATTCAGAAGTCGGAGACGCATTATTCATAATGCTATCGGCTCAGGACTGCCGTCCATGCTGTACTTTTTTGCTCAGTTCTGCACTTCAGTTCGTAAAAAGCTTATAGCATGCATGCCTTACACGGAGTCACACTAACAACATCTGCAGAGAACAGACTGATAAGCAGAACCAGGGAGAGGCAAGTCACCATCAGATGTGCCACCACCGCCTCGAGACGTCCATCCAGCGACTCCGAGCGTGGCTGTGCACGTTTCGTGGCAGAGCAAGAGAAGGCGGCTGCTCCTACGCTACCAGGTCAGACAAACAGAGCTACTCTGGAATAAAGTCACGTTCCAAAAGCATCTAATTATCCACACAACTCTTCCTGCTCTACTATTTCCTGACACCACAAAAGAAGGTGGAGTTCAAACAACCTTCGTTCATTTGGGAATACATTTCATGATTTCTTACTACATATTCTGTTTATCCCACAAGTATTTATCCAGCACCAGGACGAGATTCTGTTTGCACAGATTGCCAGCAGATTTGTGTGCCAGAGAAATCAGTGTCCCCTTTTTCTTGTTTCTTGCCCTCCTTTTAAACTCTCACCTCTATCTTTAATGGTGAGGAGGCAAGGCATGAAAACCTGCCAGCGCTAGTCCCCCAGTATAAAGCCCCCAGACAGGCTCTCTGCCTCTTTGCTGCACATGCCCCTATCAAAATGCAGGGGTGCTGACGGTACTTTGCATACAAACAAGCCTGCTCTCATTAATGATATTTTAGACTGCAGGCAAGCTCCTTGACTTTAACTTGGGGAGCTCCAATATACACTCAATGGCCACAAGTTTTATAGTAGCTGAACTAGGTGTCCCCCTGAGCAAGGGAGAAGGAGAAGGAAGGATTAATGACTGCTTGCATGAATTATTCAGCACTCTTTGCCATTCCAGAAGGAAAGACGCCGGGCAGCTGAGACCAAGAAAGAATATAAATATTCCCTTATTTATTCACAGACTATTTGTTCATTCCTCCAACGGTAAAGTACATGAGAAAGAGCGAAGCGTTCTATACCTGACATAAATCATTTCTATTTCTTAAAGCATCTCTGTTCCCTTCCCTGCAAATACTAGGGCAAATACACTAATAGAAGTTAAATCTATTATCATAAACTCTGTTAAAAAGAGGTCCTGACCTCTTAGGATGGGATACAGACCCTATTAAATATAGTTGAAAATATATCCTGGTTTGGCAGAAATTCATTTTTCACTTCTTACCAACCAGCATCAGAACTAAATTTATGCCTCGGTTAGTTCAAACATTGGACAGAGAATGAGGCAGGGCTGTATGACGAAGATAAAATCCTGGCTTCGCTGAAGCTAATGGCAACACGCCCGTTGGCTTCCAGGGAGCTCGATAGCTCCTTGAATTGCAGCGAAAACTGAAGAGCTCCTGACTGGGGATGCTGCGTTGTGTGCTAGGAGCACCCTGGTGCTCATCGCTCATTCACCACAAAGCGCTGACGACAGATGAGGAGAAAGGAAAGCCTTTGATAGAAGACGAGAAATATTTTCTTGGTCACGGCATGACATTGCCATTCAGGAAAGACATGCTCTCTGCCTGTCGCAAACTCCCTGTGTAAACTTGGGAAGCTCACTTAAAGCCTTCTTCCCCGGGTTTGTACTTGTAAAATGCTTATGAAAGAAAGCTGTCCTGTACACAGCAGTATGGTGATGGTGAGTCATTAAAATATGACAACCAGCAGAATAAAATGAAATCAGGACAGGGGCTACACAGTACTGGTGGAATTCATCTCACCTAAGTTTAGCCTCATACACCAGCTTCCATTGCCAATGGAGAGAGGGGTCTTCGGAAAGGGTTTGGCTCCCCCTCATCATCAGATGGGAGAAATCACCCTCCGCAAGTCCTTAGCTACATAGGGACATCAGCCTTTCAACGGCTCAAGTTAGGCAAGATAAATCCCACCTTAAACAACCAGGATTTCGGGTCCCCAGCCTACAAAATACAAGCAGATGTATTCAAAGTCACCAGAACTGCCCATTTGGCTGTTGGCTCAGGTTGCAGCACTGAGTTCCTTGGAGCAAGTCACAAACTTGGTGTGGAAACAACAGGACGATGCCACATAATAAAACTAAGCTGGTGTCCTGTGTGCATGCAGCTAGAGTTGAAGAGGAAGCCTCAGCTTCCCCCGCCTCACTCTGGAGGGCCTGGCTTTGCAACCTCAATATTCTTGAAAATGGAAAAGGTGTCTTTATTTTTGTTTCCCGGAGAGAATTATTTTTAAAATCGCACTTTTAGCATGTGAAAGCTTTTAATGGCATGACCTCCATTATTAATAGGAACAGAATGCATAACGTCCTAAAGCAAACCTTCTAAATAGCAATGTTTATCTATTCAAAGAACCAATTAGGCAGGCTCCGGGTTGTAAAACCACTGAACTACTATTTCCAGTTAAATGCAAGGACATTCATTATAACTGTCATTACCTCAAGGAGGATTGCAGCTAATATTGTTGAACTTATAAACCTGTTCCGTGCCTATTACAAAAGCCACCTCTCAGCCCTGCGCATCCTGGGCAGCAGCGAGTCCTCCAGTCGCCCTCCACCCTCTCCCCAAAACAACGACACCCCAGGCGTCTCTGCGCCGTCAGAAGAAAATTCACTAAACTTCCCTGTTTATGATTTTATCTCCCACCTAATTACAGCTGAAATAATATAATAAGATTTGTGCTCCCTGTTCGAGTCTGATGTATTTAATAGACTTTTCAATATTGGTTTATCCAGCTATGTCAAAATGACAGCCCCACATAATGTTAATCAGAGGTTGCGTGTGAGCATCAACGTTAAGCTCTGCACAGCTCAATGGAATTATCAGAGTTGCAAGACACCGTCGATATGTTTTCATCTCTGTGTCAAATGAATTTGGTTACTTGTTATTTTTTTCCCTTTATGTTTCACTGCTGTTTAATTGTTTTGTCATTTGTGCATACGCTGCTCCATCTAATTGCAATATTGGATGTTTAGGCAAATCAGAGGACGCGGTGTGACATTCATTGTCACTGAAGATCAGGTATTTTCTCCTTACCTACATACCAGCAGCACACAGCATATATATACCTTGAAAGTCCAGCTCTGGCTTCCAAGGAGCTGTTAAACATTATTCTGATGGCTCTCCGACATCACTCAGCTACCAAAAAATATGATTGAACAACCCACGGAGCTTTGGCATTATACAGTGAGAATTAGCTGAACTGAAAGCATAACTTAGTCAGCCTGTGAACTCCACATTCCACAAAGTCAGGGGTAAAGGGAAGGAGACCTCGCATTCTTGTACAGAGCTCACCAAGCCCATTCTTCAATGTTCAAAATACATAATCAAACACGAGGGGCTGGAAGGAATCTTCCCCCTTCCCAGCACCGCACAATTGCCTGAAGCGCATGTTACGTAGACCACTGAGTGAAGCGAAGATATGGTATCCCCCAAAACAACAGTCTTCTAAGTTTACTGGTCCTAGAAATAAGGGATGACCGGCATGAAAAATCCTCTGACCCACTCCTGGATGTCGTTGTTAAATGCTAATTTAGGGGTCTATTCTAATTGCACCAAAACAATTCCAATTCTCCACGGACTTCAATTAGAGCACGATCATTTCCAAAATCAACCCGTACCACATGCAGTGTAAATCCCGAGAGCAGTGTGATGGGGTGACAATAATTTTTCCATCTTTAAGTTAAAACTCTCCAGCAGGCTGGCTTTGTTTTAAATGAGACTGATTTCTTTATTGACATGATGCTTATCAAGGTCACCATGAGAAAACTGAATCAGGCCTGCATTTAGATCCCTATTTTATCAAAATTCAAGACATGGAAACAGATTTAGAGCTGTTAGCACAATGGATCCAGTCACCCAGTGTTCAGTAATTGGTGTCTGGATGCAAACATAATCAGTATTTTGAACCCGATACCCCAAATTGGGCCCATCACTCAATATATTACAATTTAAGTTAAACGAACTGGCAATAGGAAGCTGAAGACAAAGCAGCTGAAAGACAGTCCTGTTTGATACATGTCACTGTCAGTATCTTTGAGAAGTGTCAGACAAGCCAACACATGGTCTATCCATCATGAGACTCTCTTTGGATTGACTGACAGATCGTATGAAGCACTTTCAGTTAACTTGGGCTTAAAATATTGTCTTAAAACTCCCCTGCTATGGTCTGCTTTGTTTAGGCCAGCTAATAGTTTTACAGAACCAAATACGCACTTGCCCCTGATCACCAAATGAAATCATAATTTTGATGCAATATCTGAATGTATCTGAAAGGCCAAAGCAGAGAGGTTAGGGTCAATTATCAGAAACACATCAACTTTTAAAATTAATAATTTTATTTACTGCTATAGGTCTAGGATGTAGGATACTTGCTGGGGTACAAGAATCAGGAAATTAGTCAGATGGATTTGGGGGCTGCACGTTTTCTTCCCTAATTCCAATAATCAGCACATCCATTGCCCTGTCATCTGGTTTTCAAATGTTCACTGAACACACAAATTAATTTTCCCACATGCTGCAGCCCAAACAGCCCTTTCTCTAACAACCCACTCCAGCAAAAATCTGTGAGTCCAGCAAAAGCTAGAGCTGAAGGATCATGTTCAGAAAGCTAACTAGGAGCTGCTGGCTTGTTCCTGCAGACGCCCAGGCTTTCAAACAACTTGGTCTCAGAGTGAACGTGGAGTGTCAGGGAATGCCATGAGACTATTTCTGGGAATAACACCAACAACAAGAACAAACAGATCTCGGATGAGGAAAACTAAATTACATTTTAATTGGGTAGCCTCTGTCATGATTTTCCAAAATCGTAGCGGGAGGAGGGGAGCTCAATTTGAATTGCCTTTAAAAAGCCTCAATTCTTGGAAAATTTTGAGCACCGACTCTGTGAGACTTGAGTTCAACCACCAGTGCTCAAACTGGACAGCCCAAAACAAAGAGATATTCAAAAACACCAGCCTCGAGGCTTTACTCTGACAGCTTTATTCTTATGAACCACTCAATCAATGCCAAATCCCAAACTGTTATCAGCAACTCTCACAAGGTTTTGCTGTTTTACTAAATCGCCCTTCAGACTCTCCCTCAACATCACCAAGCAGTATCTCAGAGCCACATTTCGGGATCAGCTCTGTACCACACGCTGCAGCAATGCCACCACCAAACAAAAAGAACCCACTGGCTCCCCCAGCTACCATTGCACATAACTTTGATGAAACACAAGACGCCGTGGCTCTGTCGTGGTTATCAGCTATTTGCTGAATGACGATAATGTGGTTTGCACTCTGCAAGACGCTGAGCTCTGTACACTTGCACGTCTCAGCGCAGTTGTGGCTGATTTTGCAAGGATTGCTGCAAAACACATGAACAGGAGGGCTGCTTCAAAGCCAGCACATCTTAACCCTTCCCCGCCTCCACTGACAACAAACACATTCGCCTCAGAAAAATACCTATTTTTCTCTCCCAGGTGAACTCTTTTCTTCCCCCTGAACAAAACAGGTGGAGGCAGCTCCTCTGATGGGAGCACAGTTTTGCTGACTGCTGAAGTGGAATCTGCTCGGTGGCACTTTGCATCCAGGGAACGGTCTCCTCGGGAAGAAAACCGCTACCTACGTGCCAGTCTGCAAAGCAAAGTGCATACCAAATATTTCCAAAACTTTCCCCAGATGCAGGTGTAACCCTGTTTATAGCAAATTTGTGCTAAATCATAACCCCTCTCCTGTCCCCTTCTCTCCATAGGAATTCCTGCAGCTGAAAATTGTCACCCTCACCCGACCTGTCCCGTGACAGCCACCCAGAGCCACCACACTCCCACTGCTGTCCAGTGGTCCTCATCACCCCATCACACAAATCAACCCTCTTCCACTCTCCAGCATCGCAGAAGATCGCTGCCTGGCCTCCGAAGAGAGCAGAGCTTGCCGGTGCGTGGCCCTGGCAGGTTTCATGGCCGAGGACATTTGCACCCATAAGCACTGGCTGATAGGGGCGAGGACATGGGGACTGCTCTGAAGTCCAACAAAGTCAACAGGAGGCTTTCGCTTTGCATTAATAGGTTTGGGGTCAGCCGTGACAAACAGATCAATAATAGTATCAATAATCACAGGTGCCAACCAAGCGTGGACCTATGCTGTTAGAAGTATCAAAAGTCTATTCCAAAGAGCGCAGCAGCCCTTCCTCTCCCTGGGAGTCCACGCGGCAGACATGCACCCACAATATCCCAGCAGATACTATTTTACTGTGCTTCAGAGGGCCAGAAAGATTAAATCGAGTTGTCCGAGGTGACTCAGAGTCCGGCAAATTCAGAAGGGCCCCTCCCTTCGTTTGCCCGAGAAGCACCGGTTCCCACCCCAGGAACAAGCCCAGCATTAAACACGCCTCTGCGCTTCTGAACCAAAAGGCAGTGAGAACCCCGCTCTTGTTACTTCACCTTCTTTTACTCTGTGCCCTTTGTAGTATTTCTCAGAAGATTTAAAACAAAAAACGTTCACTGAACTTCCTTTCTCCACTGGCTCTTTTGCGTTTGATGAACAAGGGTTTACCTATTTGTATTTCAAATGGAATTTGAAATGAACACGACTGTATTTAATTCCTGTTATTACACCAGCAACATCAAGGGACATCAGCACAGCCGTTAGAGTAGGTTTGCTACCAAGTCAGAGAGCACGGGCTCGTGTTGCTCGTGAAGCTTACACAAGCCCCCCGGGGCTCCTGCTCATCACGAGAAAAGGATGTGGAGATGCAGATGCTGGGAGCCATTTCCTTGGTTTCCCAAGCAAGAAGGGTCCCAGACATTCATAAACCCCGTGCGCCGTCTTTCCTCCCCATCTATAGACTGTCCCCGTTCCTCCTGTGGGGCAGTGCCAGACACGTCCTGGCCTTCCCAATGAGCACCAAGAGTCTGCTTTTTAAAAAAAAGTTGTTCCCTTTGTGCAGGAAAGAATCAAATCTGATGTTTAAGAGAACGAGGTCGCCCACATCCAGTTGTCACTTAGGACAAAACACCACTAGACTCCAAAGCAGGACCAGCTTGGCTACAAGTCAATTCTTGCAGCTTAACTGATTAATTTTTTTTTTTTAGTTTATTTGTTCTCTTACCGTATTCCTTACTATATCCAAAGTGCAATAGGCAATGGTCAGCTGCCCATGCCAATGCCACTGGCAAACATTCATCAGAGCTTTAATTACTGCCAGTGGTGCAAAAGGTCTGTCAAAGTTAACACTGGCAAAGATCCGGGCATGTAAAGCTGAGATTTATCATGCTCCTGAATTCCCTGGATGGGGATTTCATCTTTCCTTCTATGGGGGTTTATGGCAGCGCATCCATCAGCTAGTGACAGTATGGATTCCTTCCTGCTCAATCATTAACAGGGTTTGAAGATCACTTGCACTGCCCAAGCTGACCAAAGCGACCAGTTCGTTTCCCTCCTGAAGTACATCCACCACTGCATCAGTAAGGGCCACAGCACGGGCAGGAGGAGAGGGTACTCTCTCTTCTCTCCTCTCCAAATGAGTTTGGAAGAGCAGTGGAGATTAAGGAGAGTTATCAGATGTGTCCCTCTCTTCATCCAGGCAAGACTTTCCAGCTGAGCTCAGCCAGCACCATGCCCTGCCCAGGAGGGACTTGCCAGGGTTCCTGCAACAACAGCTCTCCCCCCATGGGTTTGGGGCAGGAGGGGCACCAAGGTTGTTTTCATCAGAGCTTGCCCAGTTCCCTACCTTTAAAAGTCCACTGAGCAGACAGCAACATCACTTCGCTGCTCACTTGTGAGATCCCAGATCAAACACAGCCTGGCTGAAAACACCTCCACCAGAAAAAGGTCACCCGGAGCGACTAAGCACCGCAGAGGCTGAACATCAGCCTAGAGACCTGCCGGGCATCCTCAACAAGCAGAGCACATTGCTGCACAGCAGGATTTTTTTAAGAAACACCTAGGCTGAGTGCTTTTTACTGACAGGTACATTGGCGCTAAAGTCAAAAGATGACACACAAATTCCTGGCCTTCGTAAAGCATTTAATGTACAGCCTTAGGTTTCAGCGTATGAGTTCCTCTTACTTTAAATTACAGGGTTCAATCTCTAACAAGCTGGTGGTCAATGTGTGGCGGAGCAGGGGCTAAAAGCCGAGATCTCTGCGTTTGGGCTATTAGCAGAACTTTAAAGCTCTACACAAAACAACGACATTTGTTGTTGGTACATCTGGAACCGTGGAGCAGTTTATTCACCGCATGTTGCAGTCAGTCCCTCATTGCTGCCAGACTCATGTTGCTGCTTGCTGATGCGGCCTTACCGGTGCTGAAAGGTCCTAAGGCTGAATGGAGGGACTCACAGCAGACGGAAAGAAATAAGCATTCATCTGAATGTCTAAGCTTTTTATGTATGGTTGGTTATTTTTTTTATTTAGTCTTTCAAAGACACTTTAGAGAAGGTGAAATGGTCCATATGCTTCAGGGCAGCACCCTGGCCATGGCCCAGCTCCATCTGCCCCATCCTGGGAGTCCAGAGTGTCCTTGGCGGAAAACCTGCCCATACAGAGCAGAGGACCTGATCTGCCCCTGGGCACAGGATACAGCCTGTGTTCACCTGTAAGCATCACACATTTTGATTAAATACCATTTATTTCATTTCTACTTATCATCCTCTTGGTTAGGGTGACCAGAAAATCAGCAGTAACAATAGGGGAGTCATGCCCACAGTTCCTGAAGGGAGGAACAACGGACTAAACGCACAGACCTGCAGCGGATGACAACATCTACCATCTCCCCATACTACCACGAGTGAAACACTGACTACATAAGGTCAATTGTATCAACCCAAATCTGATTTGTGCGCCACAGCTTAGAGATAAAAACCAGGCCCAAAAGTCACCTCAGGAACAAAAAGGTTGCCTGGGTATTTTAATTTCCATGTGCTTACAGTGTGTGGACGCCGGTGACACTGTCACATTCACTTGGCAGAAGAGCTCTGTATGTTTTATATATGCTAACAGACACAAACAGGTATCTTTCTTCATTTACATACATAAATAAAACATACCAGAAATTGAAAGGCAAAATATATATGTTGCCTCTTCCCTACAGAGTTTATTTATTTTTTAATCTAAGAGTCCTCTTGCTTTCTTAATGCAAGAATGCAGAACCACATCTAAGAGCCACAGGGTTAGAGGAAGCATTAAAAAAAAGCAACCAGTAATAAACCCACATCCATAAAAAATGGATGTTTGCGTGCTCGGATGCTGAGTTAGTAACAAAACGTTACTGTTGACCGTGGTTCCCATCCCCACCTTCCCCCAAGCACATTATACGCAGCACACAACAGGCAGTGGTTACTCACAGACAGGGATATCCTCCCCCTCCGCTAACGGAAGATATAATATTCGCAGAGCACAACAGCCCGTTTTGAAGCCGTTCGGGTTAACGGGCAATGCAAACACCACTCGTCACCCTTCGCTCTCACGGACTCCAGTAAACTTTGCAAACCCCACCCCGCAGGAATTCAAATGGCTTTGATGATCGGCACCCGTTTGCTGTAATTAGGGAAAGTAATAGCTCCTTCCAAAAATTTTTGCAGATCACAATCTGTGAACCAAGAAACACAGTCAAAAAGAAAATTCGTGACGTGGTTTGAAATTAAACCCCAGATCAACCGAGTCCCTTCACCAGAAACCTTTCTCTCTCCTTCAGCTTGACTAAAGGCTCTTCACACCTTGAAAGATTGTGACGGAAGTGAGAAAAATAGGCTCTTTACCCAAATAAATCTGCTGGACGACAACGTGTGATCTACAAGCAGGGAGGGCTTTTGTCTTCAGGGCAGCTTTGTGCCTTCTGGCCCAAATTCACTTTGTGAGCGTCAGGGAGCCGCTGCGAACCCAACCTGCGCCCACAGGCAGGTCAGAGCCGTCAGCGGGGAAAGGCTGTACCGTGCCGTAACACCGGCGTGTCTGCAGAGCCCACGGGTGAGCCGAGCCTCTGTCTCCAAGCCCCACCGTGCCTGTCCTTAAAGCACCAAACCGGGTGTACCGAGATCCCCCCTGGCAGAAGGAGGGAGCATCTGGGGAGACCGATGGATGTCAGGAGATGGGACGTGCCTTGGTTCCCTTTTTGTGTGCCGTTAAATGGTGACAGACATATTAAGGGCTAATCCTGGAGGGACAGACAAGGAGCCATGGGGATGCTCTCATTGCCCTGTCGAACCTGGGGAAGTCAGTGTTGGAGGGGCAGCATGGGGGGCTGCAGCTGGGGGGCTGCCCCTGCGGCCCTGGTCCAAGACCTTTCCTTCTCCAGCCCTGGAAACCTACTTCAGAAGAAGTTACCTTGCCATCTGCGATGCTAAAGCATTTCTTAAAAGGGCTGAGTCCTCCTTCTGTGTTGATTTGATCCCTGCAGGTGGGCCACGGAGCACAGCCCCTGGCTTACAGCCTGAGCCAGAAGTGCCTGCAGACCCCTTGCAGACATCATGGCACACGTCTGTCTGCGTCCTGAGCAGGACCTGCAGCAAAGCCTGCAATATCATCATCTTAGAAAAGAAACGGGAAATACAGAAAGAAGAGCAACATGCACCCTTAACCTCCCCACTTCACCCACAACACGATGCCTGGTAACGCACAACTTCAGCCCGGCCATTACTAGCTACCGAGGAACACCATGCACATTAAACAAAATAAATATACTTCAGAGATCACGCTGAAAGACAGACTTGACCAGGAGACTGAGTTTAACCCAATCCTCCCATGACATACATCCGAAGGACTACATCTGGTTCCCAGGGGAAGACAAAGTAAGTCCGTGGTGTCAAGCGAAAGAAGAGAGCGAGGGAAAGAGGCTCAAGTGATTATGCAAATCAAAGTGAAATTGAAATTTCAGCCTAACCTGCTGGGAAGAAACCCACAAACTAGGGCAATTAGAAGAAGCAATTATTGCTGGATATAAATAAGAGAGATAATTTCATTTTTCATTGAAGCTATAAGGGCTTTGGGACCTCAGCCGATGGAGCCAGAGAAGTTTCCAGTAACACAGGGGGTGGCTATTGCTCCTCCTCTACAGTAATGGCATGTGTCTTATTCCCCCAAGCACAGATAAACCAGCCCATCTGTTCACACTGTGGGGCAGAGTTTTACCTTTCTGGCCCTGAAGACCCCAGCCGACATGTTCAGCATATGCTGCTGCTGCGGTGCCAAATCAATGGGAGAAAAAAGAAGCCCCCTTTTTGGCACCATCTAATATTCAGGGAAATGGACTGGATGGGGAGTTTAAGATGACTGAAGGTTTCATGCAGTCCCTTGTGAGAAATTATGACCTATTTCCTTCCTTTGATTGTATATCCTTCCTGAACTGACTTTTGGATCATTCAATATTAAAAATGCATTGCCCTATAAACAGGCAGGGTAAAGAAACATCCCTTGCACTTTAAATCACTCTGCTCGAGATTACATTCAAGCCTCATTACTCTAAAGAGACCTGGGATCCTCTTCCAAATGACTGAACCGGGGCAGACATTTTTCTGACAAGATCCTAGAAGTATTCAAGTCCATCCAGGCAGCAACGTCTGGCTTTTGTTTGAAAGAAGAGATTTCTTGTTCTGAGCAATGCTACAAAAGCAATGTCATGTCATGTTTACTACTTCCCCTCTATTGACTTCTGCAGCTGGTGAATTTTTTATGATAGAAATTACAAATATTTAGCCTGCTGATGGCAGGATGAGCCAAGTATTCCCAAGGCTCATGCACACCAGCCTCCTTTGTTTCCTGGTTTCAGCTGCCCATGTTAGATCTGCTTACATCCTTAGATCTGCTGGCACAGAGATAGGAAGACTGCACGTAAGCCATCCATCCTAGGGAACGCGTAGCCACACCGCAGCTAACCCGCAGAAGGGGGGTTTCTTCCCCTCTCTGCATGTTCCGCAGCACGCTCCGGAGTGAAATCACGGCACCGCGCCAGCCCCCGCACACATTGCCAGGGCAGGGAGCGGTTATGCCAAATACGAGGCCACAAGTGACAGCCAGGCTGCACCCCGAGCGTGCACAGAGCCAGACTGGGGGCTTGTTGTGGCGGCTTCTGGGCTGGCCGGGGACTCTGCCGAGCTGGACACAAGTCTGGTGGTAAAGCAGTGCAATCTGCACTTGGGAGGTGCTACAAAGTGCACTGGAGTGCCAGTTGGAGAGTGTGAATCGCTGCTGCTAGTTACATGACTTACTATCCTTCTCCAGTGCAAGGGTTTGGTTTCAGTTTAAGGAAACGTCATAAAATGAAAATTCTTTGAATTTTGTTAGGAATTTTTCTCCAAATAGTATCTTCATGATGCACCGCAACGTATGAGTTGAGCAACTCTATTATTTTTTAATTCCTCCACGACAGCTGTTGTTTATTACTAATTGAAACATTTTATCTTTTTGTCGAGATGAAAATTTCTGTGATTTGCATTGCAGGGAAAGCGTCCCCCACACTGGCACGAAGGCCATGTCTGTATTACGCTCTGGAAACATGATAACAATGTGAATTAACATATCTGAAGCGGCTTTGGTCAGTCAGCTCCAGCAGCAGAAGGTAGCAGAGTCCATGGTAATACAGCTGAAAGCCCAGCAAGGGCACACGTTGACGTGTCCCTGGGCAGCCACCCAGGTTGAAGCTTGTGCCAATGCATCTTCGTTATCGCTGGCACCCAATCTAGACGAATCAATGGTAGATGGATATTCCAGCGTTCAGCTGCAACCCTTGGGGCTGGAGGACATGATGGACGAGGAGAGTCTGAGGGAGACGTGTTTGTTCAAGAGGAGGCTGAGGGGGGACCTTCTTACTGCCTTCAACCTCCTAACAGGAGGTTGAGGAGCGGGTGGAGCCAGGCTCTAGAGGAGCAGACTGAAGGGACAAGCAGGTTGCAGCACAAGACACTGCAAAACCAGAAAACAATTTTCACCACGACAGTGATCCAACACCGGGAGGCCAAGGAATTGGCACCCCTGGGTGTATTCAAAACTCTAGGGCATGACCCTGAGCAACCTGATCCGACCTTGAGGTTGGCCTTCTGTAGGGAGGGGGGTGGACCAAAGGATCTCCAATAGCCCCTTCCAACCTCCACTGCTCAATGACTCAAATCATGCTTCAGCTCAACTTCAGACATATCAAAAATACCAAATTTTATTATTTGGTAATGGAATACGTTGACGTAGGAAAGCAGGGGTTTCAGACTATACTAAATAGCAGCTGCCCTTAATGATTCAAAAAATAATCATGTGTATCTAATTACACATATTTTATAAATGTAAATACATACACTAGATAAATATCAAATCACACCATATTATGCTAGCTCAATAATATGATAACTCAATGTACTATGAAATGCAAAAAAAAAACCTATCAGAGAAACAGGTGCACATGTAAAACTACCCTTCAAAATTCCCCAGTTAAATTCTGACATTTTCTAGATCTACACATTTTCATTTCCAAAATGTTTCTCCATGGAAATTATGTTGAAATTGACACATTTTTCTAAACATTTCCATTTATAAAAATTTTTTCGCTTTGTTTTTAATCGAAAAGATTTGGAAAAACCTTTTTTCCAGCTCTGCACGTAACACCTTCCCTGGTACTGTGAACCACAGAAAGAAGAAACTTCTCCGGACTCCAACAGCACCCAGTTTGTCACCGCAAGAGGTATACATGGGATGTGTTTGCTCCATATATACAGGACAATTCCAGGTTACGCAATCGCTACCACGGTGGATGGAGATCTTCCAAGACTCAGTTGTATGTACCAGCCGTGATGCTCCTGCCTCTTCCTCCTTGGCAGACACCAGAGCACGGCCAGAGCCACCCCCGGCTCCTGTGAAGCTCCCCCAGGGGTTGAACACAGCCCAGGGAGACTGGACTCGCTCATAAAAGATTTATCTACTCCATTTCCCTGCCAGCAGTTAGTCTACATTATTGTACAAGCTGTACTGAATTATAACACAATAGTGGAAAACACACCGGGTCAGACCTGAAGGTGGTATAAATCTATGTTTCCCTGGAAGCCAAACTGCTACGCTGGTTTACACTAATGAGGCATTTAGCCTGTATTTTTAATCCTAATATCTCACTATTTTCCAAATTATCTAAGCGACAGAAGTTCCCAGTTACAGATGCAGCATCCTACAAGTTGCAAATTGGAAAATGGTGACATGTCAACAGAGACCTCCTCCTCCAGCACTTTTGCCATACATAATCCTTTCACCTGTTTCCAGTTTGTTTGGCTTTTTTAGGACTGAGTGACTGAGAAAAATCACAGTGCTTAAATCACTGCGTGCAAATAAATCACTGGGCTGTCTTCTCTTTCCCAACTCATTATATACAAATGTAATTTTTTTAAGAGAAAATCTCATCAGCCCAAGGATTCAGTGAATTAGAAACCAATTACGATTTGAAATAGTAAGAACTGACCCAATGTTTGTTTCTTCCAAAGCCAGCACCTGGCAGCTAGCACTACAGCATCCCTGCTCTCTGGGTCTATGTGACATCTTATTCTCTGTTGAGATTCAACACTGGATATAACTCAAGGGAAGACAGGGGAGATATGTTACCCAGGCTAGGTCAGCACCCCCGGCCAAACCTCCCGGCTCTCCGAGGTGAAATTGCAGAGTCTCACCTTCCTCTGGAAATGAAGATGGGCTGCAAACCCATGTAGAGCTGCTAGATACATTCACAGTACGATTAATCATTTCGAAGGAGAGAGGCGCATGGTAAGCATCAGCCTTGGATCTAAATGACCCAATGGATAGCAAAACGCTGTTATACATACATACATACATATCTATATATAAGCATCTATATACGTGTGTGTATAAGCACCTTTCACATGTGACATTTCCCGACAGAGGCTCACAAAGGACCTCTCCACCCTTCTGCCTCCCCCTGCCTCCTCGCTGTGCCCCCCCCCGCTCCATCCTCCCCTTTCTGTTTGCCATCTGGTACCCATCAAAGGCAGTTAGACCCATGACACATGTGCGCTTACCAAATCCTTTAAACCTAACTAGAGCCCTGTTTTGTTTCTTCCTCATCAGAAGCCACAAGGAACCCTGACTCGGTACATCTGGACCTTCTAATAGGGTAACAGCCTGGCTGTGCCAACTCTGCTTTCTGTCTGACTCCATCTTAATCATTCACAAATCACAAAAGAATTGGGAGGGGAGCAGAGCCAGCACAGCAGCTCCGCAAGGATGGCGGCTGAGAACAAAACGGTGGCCACAGATATCGTTTGGATGAGCGCTGGCATACAGCAAACGGGTATATCCCTTTCTTATTTCTATACACGTCCCAGTGCTCTAATTTATTGGTCTCTCATCGGGTGATTGGTGTTGCCAGCAAAGCTCCCAGGTTTGCAGTTTGCCCTGGAAACGCAGCCTGATATTCCCTACGTGAAGGTGCCACAACGACGGCAAACTCCATCTGGCTGCAGGAGCCTGCGCTCGGATGAGACGCCGCGTTCCCAGGGAAATGTAAGGAAATGGAAACGGCTCCTCCCAGCTTTAATCAGTGTATTCATTTAGTGCACTGCTGTAATGCCTGTGATTTTATTGCAAAGGTTTCCACAACTACTTTTTTCTTGACTCTGGCTACTCTTTTTCAAGCTACCCTTCCAGGAATCGCGTGGTTCGGGATTCTCACCTTCCAATAAAAAGAATTGCTGGATATCAGAGAAGGACTTGAAAATATGACCCAGTGACAGATTTAAAGCCCTCTCCTTCCTTTCCATTTTGATGATTTTTAAAGCAGTATCACAGCTTTACGTGGGGTCTAACTCCTGAATTTTATATTACAGGGCTAGAAATACTGTAAAAGTCAATGAGCTGATACCGTGTATTACATCCAGTTTTCCCTCAGCCAACGGGGAGAACCCCCTGCTGCACAGCGTAAGCTCGGCGTGGTCAAATCCATGCAGAAATACAGAATAAGGAGTAGCGCTGCTTTATCGTTTGCGCTGAAAAGGTCCACAAGTTTTTCATTTCTCCGTTTGCTACGTTACACCTTCAGCCCCTGCCCTGAAAGCAGGCAGCACTCTGCGACCCCGAACATGCGGCAGCAACTAATCCCGCGTATCGCTTGTCAAGTAATACAATATAATACAGCCTTTACATAAACACGACTCTCCCACTTTCATCTGATCCCCAGACCAACGCAAAAGGCAGAAGTAAAGGTTAGAAGATAACCCCCTGCTTCCCGCGGGCAGGTGCTCAGCTCCCCACCCCACGGCTGTCCTCCTCATGCCTTAAAATGGCCACGTTTTCCTCCACGGACACACACACGCAGAAGGATGGGTGGTTTTGATGTTTGACCAAAATAGGCCATTAAAGACAAGACATTAATCTGTCTGAGAAAAAGGGGAAAAAAAAAAAAAAGCTCAAGAAAGCAGAGCGGGGGGGTCTTGACTTCATGCTAGGAGCTTGAAGACTTGTATTTATTTATGCTTTTCATGGGAAAGCCGTTCAGCGGCAGTAATCCATGACATCTGGCAAAGGAGTAGGGAAGGACCTTTACTGCAAGTTGACTGGTGTTTTATCCAAAAAGGGGAAAAAAAAAAAGCTCTAATTGTTGGTTCTGCAAGCAACCACAGCAAACAGGAGACCTTGGCAGACTCTGAATGCGTATTTAAGGGTGGGACGTTGGACTGTCCCCACCGCTGCCCCTCCGCAGCACAGAAAACCTCTCTGGCCACGCAGAGAGCAGGCGACTGCACGGGCTGATGGCAGAGGCATGACAGAAAGCAAAACTTGAGGTGGTGGATGAAGAAACTGCACAATAGGGATAATTAGTCCTTCTAAACTTTTGACTGGAGGGCTGGGAGAGCGCCTGCAATTCCCCAGCTAGGGGAGAGCCTTCCAACCGGCTCGACTTCGCCCCGGCAGCTCGAGCTTGTCACTGACCCATCTCTCCGAGCCTCCACGTGGGACCCTGGTTTCTGATACGAAGCAAATAAACATGAGGTATTTCTTTTTGAAACAACAGGACGACTCAAAGCGGTGTGCAGCTCTGCAAGGCCAAGTACACATCGACTCAAAGTCTGAAATTAATATGGAAAGTGATTCATAACAGGAGGAGACAAAACAAGCCTATTCATGCTACTCCATGTCAAGCCATCTTATAGCTATTTTGGATCCAAATCCTCTCTTCTTTTCCAAAACCACAAAGAAAAGCAAACAGATGTCAGCCATTGCAGATTTGCAAAGAAATGAAATGAACAGCTCATAATACCAGTGTTTTTCTTCAGCACTTTCCACCTCGGGATACGAAGGCATTTCTGCAAGCGTGCGGCCGCCTCGCCCTGCCGGGTGGGTCAGGGCTGCCGCGGCCGGGGGGGAGCGAGCCGAGGCCGTGCCTGACCAGTCTGGGACTGGGGATGGTCCCACACCCAAGCTCCAAGGGCTCCATCACATTATTTCCTGCCGAGACATTATGGGAAGGGAACAGATACGCTGTCAACAGGCAATCTAGAAAAATACTAGTATTTCAGAGCTGAGGGATAATTTCAAAAGCACATACAGGGCGCAACCCTTGAAACTCCATTTTCAAAAGCAGCTTTGAAGTACGACAGCTTCGGCACCGCTGAAAGTCAATGAGTGAGACAGAATCCTAATTGCTTTACAAAATGTTACCCATATGCAATTAATATTATTGTGAAATACTTTTGATTTTAGGATTTTTAAGTACACTGGGTGTAGATATTGTAGCACTAAAGCCTGTCACTCCCGTAGGTGCTTTAAAAGTGGTATTGATGTCTAAAAAGCAAATCTAAATATTGATAGTGTTCAGAAACTCTTCGGTTATACACAAAAGGATGCTTTTATAGAGTCCTCCTCTTCTCCTCTCATCTTTTTCATGGCAAATTTTGTGCCGCTAAGGGTCAGTCTCAGAGACGAACCCTTCAGTGCAGCCTGTGTCATGTGAATATAGGGACTCTGTGAATTTGTTTTCTGGTAATGCTCTGGCTGCTTCTAGAACAAACGTGAACGGCACCCTAGAAGCAAAACGGTTTCACTCAGCTTCTGCATGTTCCTTCCCTGTGCTGTTCTTTATTTTTGTGCATTTATTGATGTGGGACCGGAGAAGCTGCTCGCCAGACAGGGAGCCTGCTGCACACAACGGGTGACTGCCATGCACAGCTCCAACAGGCCGAGTGAAGTTGCCACGTAAAGGTCCGGACAGTCGGAACAACAGCTGGATCTGGCTATCGCGGTAGGTCCCAGAGGCTACAGATTTGCTTAGCAGAAATTAGGGGCAGAGAGCTGTGTCAGGAGCCACTATCTCCCCGGGAATCACCGATTCCAGCCACGAGTTACAGCTGAGACCCCGCTGCATCGCCACTAGCCCACCTCCCTCCTGCAGCGAGCAAGACCCCACGCACACCCCGCAGCCTCTGCCGCCGGCCACGCAGCCAGAGCGGCTACGGAAAACCAAAAGTGAGCAAAGTCTGGATTTTATTTGTATTTTTTTCCCTACACAAGAATAATTAACCTGTTGTTTGCCTCCAAATGCACTCAGAGAAGTCAGGAGACTGAGGGAGACAGTCTTGTGGCAATTACTTCTTCATTAACAGCTACGGAGCTAAGTGCCATTTTAAACCCTGTTTGCTATTCAAGTTTCCTCTTTTTAGAGGATGTGCATCTCTATATTACTAAATTGACTAGGACTACCTCATTTAAAAAAAAATAAATCCAAGATTGCCATTTTCTACATATCCCTCCCCCGCGTAACTTACTTTAATTTCTAATTTACAACTACAAAATATAATCTTACATTGGAATTTGCATAAAAATGAACAGACCTGCAGCAAGATATTAAATTTCAAATTTGCACGCTAGGGTGGCCAAGGAATATTAGTCTATCCAAAAAGTTCGTGCCTGTAAACTTGAGAGCTAGTAGATGTAATGAGAGGAGAATTTGTACACTTCAATGAATCCAAGCTGATTAAAAGGCTTTGATGCAGTTGTTACAGAGCAAGGATACGAATCGCACATACTGATAGCAGGGTTGCTACACAAACAGAGCAGTGTACCATCTAATCCAACATTGTGTGGCCAGGGCCGGCCAACGCAAGCAGTCTGAAAAATAAAAAAAAAAAAATTACAAATCAATGCTAATAAAGCGCTACAGCAAGCTGCTGGCTGAAAAGGCTTGACATGAAACCACCAGTACAAATTTCTTTCTACTTCCAGCTTCCGCCCCTCAATGGGAAGATGGACAGGCAGGGCTCTCTTATCACTGGGCAGGATTGCTGCCTCTTCCTTATTAGATAAAATATCTCTTTTGTAAGTCTGGCTTTGCTGAGCAGCACGTGTCCCTGTCGGAGCCGCATGTTCACGATGAATAATTCGGGGGCTGCTAGTGAGAAGTGATGGAAGAGTTGCATGAGGAAGATCAACAAGCAGGACAGGGCTCCTCAGCTGCCCGGTCCGTGCCGGAGCCACAGGCACCGTCATCTCTCAGAAATCTCTTAATCTGACGTCACACGAAAGCCTCCCCCTTGGACCCCACAAGACAGTAATCGGGGCCCATTACAATTCCTGTTCTGTCCTTTCCGAGGTCACAACCTACTGCAGAGCGTCGCTGGAGAGCTTCCATCTCCTCCTGGCCACCCACAGGGCTGGAAGGAAACCAAAGCAAGGGCAGAGGCTGAGCAGATTACACACATCGTATTTCAGCCCTTAAAATTATCACTTGGGATCTCACAGGCGTGGCTGAGCCCCAACTCACAGCCACGCAAACGGGACTGAACTGCAACCGTAAAAGAGTTAGAAACCTAAAGGATTTCTGCCCCGATTCCAAGGAGAAATGCCCCCTTCCCCAGAACTGCTGTTGCTGAACACGGCCCTGGGCAGGGACCGGCGTGCCCGGGGCGAAGGGGCCGTGCAGCACCCGGCGTGCCCCAGCGATGCCCCACACGCCCGGGCTGCAGCCTTCCAGCCCCTCGCTTGCCTCTTTCTGTCTAAACGCTGCTCACTGAGCGTCCCTCCTCGCCGTGATCAAAAGGCACAAGCAATCATTTCCAAGACAGACAGCGCTTTGTTCTCACCAGCCTATTTTTTGCTGCCAGACTCCCTTTGCCTGTACCTTTGCAGACTTCACTCCGTGCCTCTGTCACCGCATCTTCTGTTCGTTACTCGGCTGTCAGACGCACGTCATTCTGCTACCAGCTACCTCCTTTCTGTTGGCTTTTCTAAACTTTGTTAGCTCAATTGCACATTCCAGACTTTCATTAACTTGTCTTTGCCACAAAGAAAACAAGGGTTTAACAATCCTCTCATTCCTTGCCTGGTAATACCTTGGAGGACTTAAATTTTTTAACTTAAACTGTTTTCTAGTCCCCAATCTAGTAAATCATATAGCCGATAGATCGCTGGATATTAAAGGTGCCTTTTCAAGCCAGCAGAAAGATGAAAAACAAACGCCCTGAAACTGGGATGAACCGTCTCATCCCCCACGGATGAATTCGTTGGCCTCGTCCGCTCTCCGGGAAGCTCCTGAGATGCACCTGGAAGCTTGGCACCAAGGACCTTATCCTCTGCACCAGTCCTGAGCTAGCAGACAGCAGCAGGTCCGATTGTAACCATCATTGTTTTGGGACAACTGCCCTGACCTTCCCTGACCACATCATCTCTGGTGGACACGAAGGCTCGCAAAGTCTGAACCACAGCCCTGAGCTGGGCGAGCAAACGCCACGGGCGCTTGGTGGAGTGATGCCGCAAAGGCCACACAAGCATCCATCACTTTGCAGATGACAGCTACTGAGCATCGGACTCAAAAACAGCCTCCGGAGAGTTTGATGAGCCAAGGCTTGATCACCTGGGGACAAGGACGGCTGCCAACCACCTCCTCACGTGGCCACATCATGCAGAATGTGTCTTCAAACAGTGCAGCCTGATGAGAAAGCATGTGAATCTAAGATGCAAAAAGACTAATCAGTGAGAGGTGAGAGTCCAAACCGAGAGCTAGCGGAAGAGAAATCTGGTGTCTTAATGTCACTCCCTGTTCATACAGCAACAGCTTCTCTATTTAGACAAATCCCGACAAATCAGAAATAGCCCTTGCCCTCCTCCAGTTTAGAGCATCAGCCTGACACACTCAGTCCCGCTCCAGCACAGAACTGGTATAATGTCTGTGTGTGTATTTTTCCCCCAAGTCTTTAAATTGTCATACCTCAGAGGAGTATGTTACCAGGACCGGTTACCAGCAGAGCTGTTTGATGACCCAGCTGCTCGGGCTACAGCACTCAGCACAGACCGCTCAGGGTATCCTCCCTTTGAAGGTCATCTTCAGGTTCATCAGCAACAACACATGATATTAACCAAAAAAACCCCAGTAAGAGAGTAATTTTCTCGACAAGAAAATTATTCCTCTAAAATAAGACCCAAAGACTGTCTTAAAGACAACCCCTTTAGATAGATCCCATATATAAGTTAAAGACAAGCCCTCTTTAAAAATATTCACAGAAATACTTTCATGGTTTCTTTTCTCTCTTTGTTTGAAAGAAAACCCTCCGTCACATTTACACATTAAGCCCACACATCCCTCTCAACCACTGAGAGACTAAACAGGGTAGCATTTGTGCTAATGGTGATTCTCCAAGGGGCTGGACCCTTGAAATCTATGGACAATTTCTAGGAGATCTCTGAAGGGTTACAAAGAAAATCAAGCCTATGGCCAGCAAGCTTAAATTCACTAGATACACCGTGAGAAAAACAACAAGGGGCTCCAAAAATAAAGGCAGCAGCTGCATGTTAGTGAAGCTAAAGGTGAAAAATACCATACAATTAAGGCACTTATGACTAAGGCACTCTGGATTCAGCTTCCAGCACTGACTTGTTACTAGTCCTTATCCTGTGACCTTCACCGTGCTCTCCAGAGTCTCCAAAGAGACTTCTGCATGTAAGGACTTGGACACCTAAGCTAGGCTTACACTCCTAAATACCTTCAAGCATCTGAGTCTAAAACCCTTCCGTGCTTCAGATACGCATCAATGAAACAGAGATGTTAGTATTCCTTCTTCTTTTCCACCCTGTTTGAATGGTAATTGTTTTAAGATACTGACCATCTTTCTGTGCGTGCAATCCTTCTGAGCTTGGTTTAGTGTAGCATATACATATTTTTAAATCCCCTCTGCTGATCCGAACGAGAGCACCGTGCCAGCACAAAAGTACTCGAGTGAATCTGATCACTGTCATCACAACGTTCAACTTGAGTGACATGTTAAACATCTAAAACTGAACAGCAAGAAGTTTTTGGACTAAAACTGAAATCCCAGCGTCGCGTAAGACACAGGCAAAGGCTTATTTCTCCCCTTGAGTTTTATCTTCAGCGTGATCATCCAAAGCGTGGGCAGGAGGAGGGCAAAGAAGCTGCTCAGCCATGACATGACTCGTCCAACCAACACAGCCACACAGCGGGAGAAAAGCCACGCTTGTGTGCACAGCCACGGATGAAGGGTACACAGAACAGAAGCTATTACTTTCAAATTTCCCGTCCTTTTATTCCCACACTGATTAATATAACTCAGAATCGTTAGCAATCATTTTGTAGGCAATCAAAGAATGCCTGGGCACAAGAGCTGTAATTTTCAGAAGGTTGGTTCAATTCACCTAGATCATGGCACCAACACACGGCAAGCAAATAAAACATGCACATGCGTGCCAGAAGATGCCAAACGCCAAAACTCATCACCACTCTTCAGTTCTTCTATCACCGCTCCAATTTTTTACTCGCCTGAGGTCAGCAGCGGGCTGGAGGCTGCCTGCACGCTGAGGCCAGCTCAGCCTTCTCACGCGGGCGAGTATGGCAAGCACCAGCCTGGAGGCTCCCAGCAGATGAGGTTTTATTGTAATCTGCAGTTTGCAGGCTTGGTGCCATGGTTCAAGTCATAGCAGCTCATTTTGTAGACCCCCCGCTCTGCCCCAAGGAGGGTCAGCCTTCTGCAGGGTGGACTGCGATCACCACATGTGGCATTTGCTCACGACAAGCAGGAACCACTTCCCACTCTCCCAGGTTTAGTACGAGGCTCCTGCACCACCACAAGCGCTCATCTGCCTTAGAAAGCAGAAGAGGTGTTGTGTGCCGCTTCACCAGCATAGTGCCAGGGATGCCCCACAGCAACTTAAAATACCATCAGCTAAACTATTAGCAGGTGAAAACTGGTGCCAGACAGCTCCACACTGGAACCGGCCAGCCCGTACCACTCTGCACCGGAGGAAACAGTCTACTCGTGGCCATCACCAATGCCTAAAATCATACCATTGCACAGCCCCGTAACCACCTCCCGCGTGCTGACCAGACTATGTGCTGGGCATCTGTGCACACACTTCCATGGACTGGGTACCTAAGGAGCATGCACAGGAGGAGGATGGCTTTGGCAGTGCACATCTTGCTCATTTTTAACTTAATTTGAGTCTCCAGCGCAGAGACTGCTCAGAAAGCGGCCAAGGGAAGAGCTCGCCGTGGCCACGGACAGTCACGGCCCAGCCCAGGAGGAAAGCTCTGCGCCCTGCTCCGGGTCTGCAGGTGACACAGCAGCAAAGAGAGCCCCGTACGTGACGAGACTGCGCAGCAGCAGGTTCTCCTGCCCATCCTGCCCCCTGCCCGCTCCCAGCAGACGGTATTTACACTGCCAGCAACGTGAGTTAACCCACAGTCTTTAATGGGAACAGACCCCATGCTCTTAAGAAGCCTCTTGGCACAAGCTCTCATCTATATTTTAAATTCATGCTTAAGAAGGCCAAAACTGCTCGGATGCTGGTGTTTCTTCAGCTGTTTACTTTGATAGTCCTTTTTGGCCAAAGCACAGCCAAGGCTTCGATCCCACCACCCAGCACAGATGTGCGGGGCACACAGCAATCAATTATTTTCAAATAGAGCCATACATGGTTTTCTTGAAAACATTATGAAGAAAAGCTGTCAGTCCTGAATGCATATTATCTCTAATTAATCCCATAAAAAAAAAATTAAAAGGATGGTTGCTTGGTAGCGTTGCGAGAACCGTTTTGTAATTAATATGACCTTCATCTCCATATGGTAATTAGCAAACACTTATATTACCATTAAAAAGACCATGTTCATTACATAACCTCGCTTTTTTCTGTTAGCTAACAGAACTAGGAAAACTAATTTAGTCAAAGCCTTGAACTTTCACAAATACTCCAAATAAATACATTCAAAACTACTATTTTTTTTTAACTGACACTCTTGCTGGCTGATTGCAAACACCACCAGAAGGTGTTTACTGAGGCTCCGGCCGGAGTGCCTGGGCGATGCACACTCCTCCTCCTCCCAAGGAAAGGGCTCGCACACCGGGGTGCCGCGGCAGGACAGGGGTGCCCCGTGGCTGCTTGGGGGAACTCAAGCAGCGCGTCCCCGCTCGCGTCCCGGAGCCCTGTGTCACTTGCACCCAGATCACAAGCTGGGAAGTCTCCAGCCTCTCCCAGGGGATGCAGACCCCCGTCCGAGCGACGCACACGTGTGGGCAGGGACTTGGCGGGGACACAGTTTCCAGCTCTGCTACCGGCACGTGGAGCAGCCTCGTCTATAAGCAACGTTTGTCCCCTCATCTATAAGCAACGGTGACACCACCTCCTTTGTAAAGCCAGAGGGAAATGTCTATAGAAAAAACTAAGATTCTGCTACTAATACCAATATAAATCTACTCTCTCCTCCTTGAAGCCAGATTGTTCTACTTCAGGGAACAACCGGCGGTCAGCAATTCTATTGATAGTTTCTCTGCTTATATTAATCCAAAATTTCCTACGCTGTTTTTTGCGTGCTGCAATCACTCCTACTCCATGGAGTGACTCACCGTTTAACTGGTTTGCTAACAGAGGACCTGATGTATCAGTCAACAACAACAACAAAAACCCATTACCACAAAGTACTTGTTTTCCACAGAGGCAGGAGAACTTGTGGTAAATCATCGAACAACGCCGTAACTGAAAATGCAGGGGATAAATATGATCAAAACCAAAAAGCACATTTGCCCACACACTTCCCTACTCCTCTAACACATCTCCGAGAGTAAAAAAACCGAAACTTCTTGTATCTTGAATTCTGCTAATAACAGTTATACTTTACAAACATACATTTCCTGCTCCTGATGAAAGTTGACAGCTCGTGGGGAAAGGCATGCGGGGGAACGACACCAAGCGACTCGTGCTAATCAGTGCTTTCATCAAAGAGTATGACATGATGTAAGTCTAATCCAAGGTAGCTTTCTCTTTTACTTGCAAGCTGTACATCAACCAAAAAAAAAAAAAAAAAGGGATTTACTAATTGGAAAGATGATATAAAAATGCTAATAAGGCTGTTAAGTTGACAGGGCTGGGAACATCCAAATTTTATATACGTGTACGTTTGTGTGTGTCTCAAATAATTCTTGCACTATAAACGATTTAACTGGGACTAACAAAAAGTATGTAGAAATGAGAAAAATATTTGGCCCCCCTGACTGGGAATTGCAGAATAAATCAAAGGGCCCGCAGTGCTCCTCAGAGCTCACCGAAGCCGGACACACAACTCTCACCATCTTTCTGCAAATTCCAGCAATTTTATTCCCTCGCAAGCTCCAGGTTATTTCCCATTTTTCACTTGGTTCGGGCTCCCACTAAATGGCTCAAGTGCATGAGGTTAAAGAAATACATGTACAGGTTGATTAACCCGAGCAGTGGGATGTCTGATTGAGACTGCTTTTACCAGTCCACAGACGGTGTCTTGTAAACCCAGAATATTCACACTCGGTATGTGCAGCTGTGCACCAGGAAGGTTACGTTCAGAATTTAACCCAAAAGAAACACACGTCTCATGCATAAACACTACACAAGACTTCAAAGCAGTTGCCTTTTTTCTGAGGCAGCCAAAAAACATGTAGGATCGAGCCTGACGATAGCAATGTACTGTAAACTTATCATAAAAGCAGGATGGAGAAACCAGCTACCAGCTGTGAAGAATATTTACAACTGTAAATATTATATTTCAACTGGAGAGCAAGTAAATACCGCGTTATGGAAATGCCTGCTTTATCGATCAGCTCATCAGAAAGGAGAAAGAGAGAATGTAATTTTCCAGTTTGCAGCAGCAGAGCATTTTGTAGACATTGAGAATGTATTTTTGAGATACTGACTTCTGCGAACAGCAACAGAGAGATCAACTTGCTGATGAATGAATGCAATAACTTCTGTTCCAACACCTGCAAGGAATACCATGCTACCACTTATTTTGGGAAGAATGCAACTGAAATAAAGGGGGGTGGGGATAAGAATCAAAGAATGATGGACATTTAATTTCTATTGGTTTTATTTATTTCCACGTGGTGGTATCTCTTATGATACCAATCCAGGGCAATGTCCACATGTGAATTTTTAAGTATTTTCCATCCTAACAGCAGCCCTGCCCTGTTGTGCTGAAGAGAGAATCCACTGACACCCGCCTGTAGCATCAAGCAAGGGGGGAATGGCAAAACAAACCCCATGTACAGTAATGCCCTTCATTTAAAGCTACAAATGGAAAATTAATTTTCCCACCTTTTTCTGCAGTTTAAAAAAACCAGCTTTAACCTTTGTATGGAAATTAATGCAAATGCAACCATCTCATTTTAGTATGACCTATCCAACTTTTCATAAGACTAAGAGAGATTCGGCGTAATTAGGAGCTTGTCTAATAGCCAGAATTTTATGACTCTAAATAGTAACAACGTCGGCATTCCCACCAGCACACCTCACAGCTACTGCAGTATAAATCCTCAGCACTGGGTAAGGGGAGCCTGAATAAGATTCATTTAACTTTTAAAAAATCACCTTATCTGGGAGAAGGTAGTAAACAAATGTCAGTATTATCCTGTAGCCTACTGACGTGAATGACACTGTTGAAATGTATCAGAGCCTCGGAAGCACCGGGAGATACAAGAAGCTGCCAAAAATTGTACAAACAAGATTGTTCATGGCTAGTGGGTGCATCTGGACAACAAACCTCTCTTATTTCTCCCCACCCCTCTTCCAAAAGCAGACCCAAAGTCTCTGCAGAACTTAAGTTCCTTCTTGCTGGCTTTAAATGAAACTTAAGTAATGTACCTCCAAATTTCCAAGTTCCTTTCCACCAGGAGAGACCCCCAGCTCTCAAGAGCAATGGCAAACGTCTACCCTCCCTATGGCGGGTGTGCAGTCCGTTTGCCACATAATTCAAAGTAAAGCCAAGCGGAGGGGAGTATAACCTGTATTGAAAAATGCAGCACGATCTTTCATTAGTTTATCAGAAGAGAACAAGTTTGGCAGAAACGTCCTTCATTTCATAAAGATCTCTATATAGCTGAAAACTTGACAGTGGGAAAGGTACCTGGTACCTCTCTCAAGCAAGGCAGGTGTGAACGCTCTGGTCTCTTTTCAATAGAGGCGCTCCACTCTTTTGGGACGTACCAAGCTCAACTCAGTAGAAAACCTTGATGCTAAGAGTCTCTCCCAGGCAATTCATTCACTTTGCAGTGACACTTCCCCACCTGAAACCAAAAGCAGAGCAAGATGGGAGCAAATTTCACCCCAAAGCGAGATCTGACCATTATCCACTACATCCTGAGGAGCAACTTCTTTCACATCAGGTCAGTTAAACCGGTGTAAAACCAGAGTAGAGTTACAGTCCAGCTCCTCACTCAGGAATATTTTGTGAATGAATCACCCTTCATTTGTGTTGGCTGCCCGGATTTGTCAAACAAGGACAGCAGTTCCAGCGGGCGAGAAATCAAAAGAGAGACCAGGAGATGACTTAGCAAGAGGCTAAAGCAAAAGCTAGCAATGTGCGGCAGCATACATTAACCAGCAGAACAGCTTGAGGCATGCCTGGAAAACGCCGAGTAAGTGGAATTTAATTTCTGGCTTAATAATTCCTTTCTTTATACATGAATTTTGCTTAAGAGAACGTCAAATCCCGTTTTCATTGGGGATGGTTGCATTTAATCAGCAAGCTGAATGGTAACTGTGTAATGCAGCTCAACAAAAGGGGTTTAATTCTGCAGCCCAAGGCAAGAGCATTCCCTACGCAGGTCAGTCCCAGTGCAGGATCTAAGGACGACTTCCCAGTTTGCATTTTTCCAACTCAGCTCACAACACACCCAAACTAGAAGATTCCCCAAACAAATGCAATTTTTTGGCTTTTCAACTCCATCCCCATAGAGTCTATATTACCCTTCACCTGTAACGCTGGGAAAATGACGGAGCTAACCTCTGCTGGCTTTGGGGGTGTCATACAAATATTTCCCACTGTTTTGAGGTCCTCTGGTGAACCATCATTGTGCAACTAAGAGCTGGATACTGCTGCAGATCGGCAATTTTGGAAAGTAAAACAACAACCAGTAAATAGTATCAGGCAACTGCAAGCACGGCACAGCCTCGTCACCCACGTGGGTCTTGGGAGAGTCGGTTCTTATCAATCGGCTTTAATTCCTTTCAGAAAAAAAACCTTATTCAGCTTTTTTTGTTGTTGCTTTCAAACAAAAAATTGTAACAACAAAGGTATTTGTCTAAAAAACAAATGGTGGTCTAAAAAACACCAAAGGTATTTGTCTAAAAAACAAAAAGAAGTGGTAGGACTCTCTTCTAGTTTAAAATATAAACTAATCAGCTTACCTACATCAGCTTCCCAGAAACCTGGAAAGAAATGAAGCTGAATTTGTAACTCGCCTTTCTAACACCCTTCAAGGCTCTTAATCACAGGTAATACAAACATTGCCAAAAAAACAAAAATGTAAACACATGAAAGCTTGCTGCTTTCAAACAAGATACTGCCCCGACTGCTCACCGCTAAATCTAAATCACTGATGGATTTTCCATGCTGGTAGCATTCAGAAAAACACTCAGAAACCTGGTGTTCATCCGAAATTTTAACATCTTGAAGCAGACAGATACCAGTCATTTTCTAGTGAAGATTTTCCTACCGCTGAACAGGGAAGCTGAGATTAAAGGTACGCTATCCTCTACTGAAAATTAATTTTCTACAGTTGTTAAAAAACTTGTTTCTCTAGGAAAATGACTCCCTTGACTAGATAAACACTTCTATCTCCTCTAGGAAAGCATGTTTCCTTGAACCTTGTGACCTGACACATTATACAATTTAGTATCATCACACAACAGTATTTGGCTTTTCATGCAATTTTAGAAGGTAAAATTCCAACAACCAAATTGGGAAGACATTTGAAATATTTTTTAAAACTGCCTTAAGAAGAATTAACACTTTTTTTTCTCCCCTCAAACCTGCTACCATCTTGTTAATTACCAGGCTCGTTTCATGAGTATTTTCAAAGTGGAGAACAAAAGAATTGGGAGGAAAAGGAATTTACTGATACATAAAATGTCTTGCTGAAAACAGAAGGTGCTTTTCAGTTTTAAAACTAACTTGGATTTTAATTTGTATTTCACGCGTTCAGCATGGACACAAATACTGTCTCATGCAGCAACACACTGGCGTAGCAGGCAGGGCTACAAATACTCCAGCAACAGCCAAAGCCAAACCTGCTTTTTGATGTGAACAACTGAGGTCCCAAATCCCTGTGATCTCGGACCAGGCTGGGCAGGGCCAGGCGCAGCACGTCTTTCCGGGCACCCACTTCAGCGCTCGATCAGACGATCAATGTTTCCCCAAACCTTGGACCGCTCCAACAGGAGACCGGAGCCCTCGCTTTCACTAAACATTTGATTCTTGTGGGTCTAAGTGCGCTACGGAAATCAAAGCATCAGCACCGATTTCAAAAGCAGCAGGATCAAGCCTCAGTATAAGCGTGCAGCTGGCTGGAGCCTTGCAGCAGGTAACCGCGTGCCTCTATTTCAATATTTGGCTGGTAGATCCATATCCAGCAGGGATACAAAAGTCCTTTAGAAAACACAATATTCAATTCCCTTTTCATCTCAGGGATGTAAGCCAGGCTTAGTACCTTTAAAACCTGGTGGTGCAATAATTTTTTTCTGCCTTTTTTCTTTCTTTTTTTTTTTTTTAAATGAGGGAATGATGCTTTCATTTCCCTATGAAAGGGCTGATCTGAGCGTACAGGCACCGATGACACTAGTACTGTAAAGATTTTTTGAAGGAAGCCAAAACCAAAGTGCAAGAGATTAAAGAGACAACTCCCTCACAAGCCAAATGATTAAAGCCTTTGCTCTTTGGAACAAGCATTTCCTTGAAATAATAAAAAACAAAAGGGAGACTAACTCTGCTCCAGGTCTCCACTAGTTTACTCTGCTGCACGCCAGGCTTTTTTTGGAGTTCTCCATGCACGTTGGACACCCCATGGAAATCACTTATGGATGCAGCAGGATTTGAAGCGGGGCCACAGCTGTAATGTATTCTTTGGCGTTTCCTTCACATGCAGGACAGATTAATAGGAGCTTTCGTTGGGATCTGGATTATGCCCCAGAGAAGTAGAACTATCAACAGCCTGCAAGAGCCAAGACCTAACCCTTGTCATTCAGAGGGAAAGTTCTTGGGAATTCAGGATACTTCCAGTGTGCAAGGAGCGACGTGGCTTCAGAAGCACGCTAAAGATATCTATAATCTACCTCCCTGCCCCAAGCTTAAAAATAAAATCTTCTGTTTGATACTCTGAGCAAATTCCAAGTGCTTATTTGCCAAAGGACAATTCGTGGCAGTCTATAAAGGTGAGATTAACGTCATCCAAGCCCGCATCCTGCAAGCAGATCTGCTCTTTTGATCCTAAACATGCAAGAAATGCAAAAGTGACATGCATTCTCATGCAAGAAGTCTTCATTATGCTACCATTTGAATTTTTCTTCTTTGCAAAACTGCAATTTTCAGGAAACGTGTTTATTGTGAAAACACCTCACAATTCTAACACCTATCTTGTAAAACTCAGGGACAGGTTAAGGGAGGAAAATAAAGAAAAAAAGGCTAACCTGTATTTTGTAATAAAAACAGATGACAGTCCTCTCTTCTGCATAAGTACGTTGCCTGGTGAGAACAATTTTGTTCTTCTCTTGGTAACATTACCCTGTCTTTTTTAATACACTCTTCATCCATTAACTTTGACTCCTTATGTGTCTAATTTACAGCTACACACCAAACAAATTACCCAGAATTAAAAACATCTCACTCATTTCCTCTTTCCCCACCTCCACGCTACGCCTTGCAAAATCATTTTGCCATGACATATCACAAGGAATTACTAATTTCTTTGCAGGGGGCTGGTGGGAACGCAGATTCCCTTTGCATGACATAACGGTCCCATGGCCAAGGTTTGCACTTGAAGAAATTGATTCAATTAAGCCCCCCACCTAACGGGCTGCCTCTGTTTTCTGCCTACACCATCAACAGGAAAACGCTGCTAACTTGTGCGTTGTGCTGCTTTTCCTCCTCCCCGATCAGCACAGCCTTCCACGTCTAGCGTAAGAAATGACTGTAGAAAAGTCCATTTAATCACCTCCAAGCTTCATTTACATTTCATACTCATATCTCATCTAGCTAGCTCCTCCTTCTTTTACAGCAACTTCTCAATCCATCACCTATTTTTTTCTCTGCAACCATCACTTCTCTTTTTAATTTACACTGCTTTCTCTCCCCAGGAATTCTGCTCAGGGAGGGCACATGCCGAATGAGTGGTACTGACGCACCCTCCAGATGCAGGTTGATTCCTGAACCTCTTTGCTCCACCCTTCGTGGACCTCACACCATCAGATCAAAGCCTTTTCTGCCCAGCCATAACCCGTGCTCACTATGATTCAGGTACCTGTTAAACAGAAATGCATTTCTACTCGACTTGCCTGCATGAGCATGCCAAAATTACTTCATTTGCTTCCTGCAGCTCTAGCTCGAACTCTTCCCTGGCTCCTCCAACTCTATCACTTCATGATCATCAATTTATGTGGCAGTTTCCTTTTGGATTCCATCCAACCAGCATCGTGGCCGCTTCCCCTATGAAAGGACGTGATTTTCCTCTCCAATAACCCCAGCACTGCTATGAAGGACCAGAACTGTCATGCTGCTTGGTATCAATCACATCCAGCCCGACAGAGTGTTTCACTCCGTTCATGGATCTCCAGACTATACTGCAGCTTCTTCCTGATTGATACTGGTAACGATGATTAGTTTTATCTTGAAAGTACATACCACATAGCACCACCAACACCAACCAGGTTACCACTTCTGCTGCCGCACCCACCACTCATTAACGTCTGCACGGCAGGTTCTATTTTGGGGTTTGTGAACTTCTCTTAGACATTGGGGCAGGGGAGATATCATGGGAACGGAGATGTTCTTTGAAGCTTTACAAGTTGAAGGACAAATGAGAGAGAGGTCAGGACTGAAACCATCCCAGTTGAGTCACATCAGATACACCAACACAATCTTTCTTCTTCAAGACGGACTCAAACCAGCAAAACCAACCTCATCACCTTTGGAAAATCATACGAATTTCACTGAACCGGAAGGACAGAGAGAGACCCCAAACACAAGCCCACATCAGCCATATAGTCAATGTCTGGTTGCAATTCACACGGGAACAAAAGGCAGACATCAGCGTCGGAAGCGTAATGGGACCGCAAGTGATAGCAAGATTCATTTCTGGTTCTACCACTCGCTCCCTGCGCAGCCTTACGGAAGTCATCTGATCTCTCAAGACAAAGTGCATAGGTGCAGGTAGAGCCCACAGATTCAGGAAAGAGTCTGCTGGTCTTTCCACAAGCGTTGAGATCCTCAACTCCCACTGAAAGATTTTGACCCCAACTGAGTATAAATCTAAAGAAGGGGGGGCAGGGAAAAACAAAACAAAACAGAACAGATTATGCCATTTCAGCTAAAATGATGTTACAGTTCCCTGAACTTTGTAAGATCTCTGAATCTGAACAAGGCAGCCTGAACTCCGTAGAGAGCCTGGTCTTCTTCAAAACATCTCCACTCTAACGTGGAGCCAAACAGAGCAACCTTCAGAGCAACCCTCTCAAGGGAAGGAGGGCTCTGCAAGGAATTGCAATGCAGGACATGCACATCGTGCCTTGAAGAGCAGGGAAACGTAACAAGCTTCTCCGAGCTTAAACATAAGTGACCCTGAAAAGAGAAAGGGAACAAATGACTTAACATCGCCTACAAGGCGAAAAAGAGCCACTTCTAGGAGGCAATTTTCTGAGTGGGTAGCTACATTATTTAAAGCAAACGGATGGTGATATTTTCGGGTCTTTATTTTTAATTTTGGACACAACTTTGGTGGTAACAAACATTCTCCTTGTAAGAGCATAACCTTTCCGTGACTTATTTTCAGACAATGCAGAGCATTAGAGGAGATTTATGTTTACTGCTGAGTTAAAGGTCAGGAATGGAGGCTTCCTCCCTTCCCCATCTCTCCCCTCCTCTCTTCCACCCAGAGACTAAGGCTGCATAATCTGCTGCGTTTGTTTTCATACAAGAGCTGCTTTTGAGCACTGCCCTGATGATCGCACAAGGGTAAGCAGATGAAATCCAATCAAGTGGCTCTACAGGACAAGACACATGACGAGACAGCCTGCCAGACTCCTGCTCTAATGTACACGCTGAAAAGAAGCTTATGCAGAGCCTGGGTAAAGAATGCTTTGTTAGGGAACACAGGCAGCTCACACTGCAGTGTCTGTTCTCCATTAGCCATCCATTTAAAAACACTTCTGATTATTTTGGAAGTACTTGCACTGCCCTTTCTCGAACTCAGTATTTGCAGTTAATTGCATAGCTAGTGCACTTGCCTCCAATTTAAAAGCACATTAAGCCCAATTTTTATTTAAAACAGCCATGCTTCCACCCAAGAGCTGAAAATATTGGCAGATCCAGATAGCGTTTTAAAGCAAGACACCTCTTTGCTTCTGAGAGTGTACACATGCACTTCACTGTACCTAAGTTACTGAAATACAACAGAAGGTATGGAAATAAAGACCAGTCCCTTCGGGGTTAAAAAGGGAACCAGCCATCATGCGCTTTTCTGCAAAAAGCTAATCTAAGAACGCACTGCACAGCAACAACGGCCAAGGGACTATTCTTTGCCGGATGGAGCAGTCCCTGCGCTCATCTAAGCACTCTTTCACACCTTTTAGGGAAGGCTGTCTTCATCACCATCATTTATTTTGATGGAGGCCGGACAGCAGCCGCAGTGAAAAGTAGAGCATGGGAGAACAAATCCTTTTTTTATTTTTACGTGTCCATTTATATAAAACGTAACTATCAACAGGATTTATGGGTTTTATTCTTCGCTTTTATGACAGTGTTTAACATGGACAAGGTATAACCATGTTTCTGACAGACACCATACCCGTCCCCTTTGTCTGACGCACATCTTTGTCACGTTTAGCCGTGGGGCATTCACCACCCGGCGGGTGTTCTAGAGCCGACGAAACCTCAAATCCCTTGGCAGGGCCCCCCTCTCCTCTCTCCCGCCTCACCTTCCGACGAGTTCCTTGGCATTCAGCACACACAATCATCCACTCCAGCAATTCCTCCATGCTGCAGGATTCGAAAATCACAGCCAAACAAGTTTTATACAAGCATCATCTCACTAGTCATAAATCTCTCCCTGGAAACTTGACTGAAGTGCTGACGTTACAGGCTTGCTGGAGTGATATGTTTTATATTTACTGGTGCCCTGGTCTTCTTCCCTTTAAATAAAAAGTGCCCAAAATCATCAGTTTTCTGCATCTTTATTAAGAATTATTTGTTCAGCCAGTTCAAGCTCACCCAGCCTGTCTAGAAGAACCAGAGGAACTGCTCCAAATCTCGCGCTGTTCACATACGTGCAGGAAGGACCAACATTTATGTCCGCTGGCACGGCTTCACTGATGGCACCGCTGCCACTGCACCCTGCAACGCAGGGCGATCTGACCTCTGGCAGTATGGACAGGCATTAAACCTATAGGAGGAGAATGAATGCAGTCGGTGCGTACACATCCTGCTTGGCAGTGGAGGTAAAGAGCAGATCTAAGATTTGCTGCTAGTCCCACCACGAAAGCTGCACCATTCCCCATCGCCCTGTGTCCTGCACATACCACGCAGCCTGCGCAACTCTCTTCTGCGAAGTTTTTTTAGACACTTTACTATTTTAATTTGGAAATATTGGCACAACATATGAAAACAAAGGGCATTCTGGCCCCCGTAATAGTAATATTTAATACTTCGACTTTGCTTTCTTTAAATGCTCTTCAAAAAGTTCTAACATAAATGAGTAGAAGTGCTTAATTATGATACTGGGTATTTTAATTGCTTTCAGAAGAAAAAGAATAGGCTAGAGAAAGTTCAAGTATAGCATTTCAAAAGGATGCACTCCCGTGAACTAATTAAGATTTAAACCATGACAAGCTGCAAGTATCTCAGTGTGCTCTCCAACTGCAAGCAACAGACAGGCAAAGTATCTAAGAACAATTTGGAAATTACTTTTGGGAATTAGGGGAGTTGTGTAATCTGATTTAGTTGTTGCTCTTGTCAATAGGAAGATATGAAATATCTTGAATTTCCATGTAAGTTTGAGAGTAAGGGGGGGGGGGGAAGGAAAAATAATCAATAAACTAATCTATAATTTCATTGATGGCGAGGGCCACAGCTTGTGCAGGGCAGGTGAGGGTTTGTTGTTGGAAGAATGATTTGCTTGAGACCCAATGCTATCTCGATCTAAGTATATAAAGCTGTCAGTCAATGCAGAGAGGTTGTGTGCGCCTCACCAGGGCTCAGTTTGATCTCTAATGTCCTGAAAGGATAGATTTGCAATAAAAATATGTGGAAACATTTAGAGACATTAAGTTTACAAGATGACTCTGATCCTGTGGATTAGTGTGGAGTCTGCAAGTGTGCTGAAGCCTGCCAGGGAGAATAAAGCGCTGCACTGTCCTTACACTAAAAGCAATTTAATTTGTATGTCCAGATGTTCATTTCAGGATTTTTATCCATTTTGAAGAGTTATATCTTCATTGCCTTGGAATAAAAACATAATTATGTGTAAGCCATTTACAAGATTCCTGTGGCAAATATTCCTAACCCTGCTGGGTTATTTTAGGACAGCGAAGCCACAGTTAATACAAGGGAGGAGGATTTTTTGACAGAACTATTGAAATAAATAAAAGGACTTGCTCAAAATGCACGTCAAAGCATGTGAAAACGTGAAGGTTACTGAAGCCCAAGAGATCCCTCCATCTCTTGCCGGCCCCGAACTGTTGGGAAATGTTTCTAGCAGCAAACTGTCCCACTTTGCATTTCTAAGAGGCTGAATCCCAAGAATAATAATGCAGAGAAGATTGCAGCCCTTGGCTTTCCAGCCAGACAGTAATTCAATGAACAATGCGGCCAGCCCATCAAGACAGCCTTGCCAAGTTACACAAGTACCACTTGTAGGAAAAGCTTTCTACTAGAAAAAAGAGACAGCAAGAGAGAATATGCTCGGCGGAGAGGGAGCTGACGGGAAGGGCTCACTCCTAATCGGATGCTTAATTACACCAGCGGTCCCATGATGGTTAGCGCCTGTGCTCAGAGGAGCGGGTGTGATGTGCGGGGATTTACAGCAGCGGAGCGGTTACTGCTGCGCCCGCAGCACCCGGCTGGAGGGGACCCTTCGGCCGCGCAGTCACGCCATGCCCTCGTGGCTCTCTCCCACCGTCCCCCAAATGACAGCGTGGCCGGGGCCAAGGGGTTACTTTAGGAGCTCACTTTGTCTGTACGTCAGGGGAGGCCCCCAACACATCAGGGGCTGAACAAGGAGCACAATCCTGGATCACACAGAGTGAAAAACACTCCAAACAAGCTGCAAATTATAGTCCTTTGCTGAAAGTAAAAGGGCTTGGAATATGCAGGGCACTGATCCAAAGGCTGATAAGAAGCCTCCCAAGGATAGAGGACACATTTTAAAAGGAAACAAAGATAAGTGTTTTCTATTTTAAGTGTCGCCCGCCCCACCACGTCAAGTCACTAAACAGTTTGGGTTTGGTTTTTTTAACCTGAAGGCCTTTACCCAGCTCACGCAGCGGCATCTTTCCTAGATTCCTTTCTCATTTTTGGCTACCCTAACGCATGTCAGAGCAAAATGCCTTTGTAATTCTCTAACATTGCCTCCCACTGCTCCCTCGGCGGCAGCCCTGGACTGAAACTGAGTGCTGCAATGGAACGCAGCTTTCCAGTTTCAGGTTTAAAGACATTTGCAGAGTCGCATCACACAAACTACAAAGATATCAAAGGGTTTCCCTCCTGCAGCAGTTAGCTTAGGTTAGACCTCATTGACAACTGTATTAGCAGTTCGGAAACCAGAGGAAGAGAGGGATATTTTGGAAAACAAAGCGAGTGCGTTAGGGCACAGTGATGGGGTGTCCGGAGAGGCTCCCAGAACTGCCCGGCACCATCGGGACGTAACGCAGCAATGCAGAGGGTGATGGGCAGCGGGGCTACCTCGCTGGCAGGGCAACGGCCGCATCGCTGAGCAAAAAGGACCACGAGCTTGGTTCCTAAATCACACCAAGGGCTCCCACCTCGAATCCAGAGCACTGGGATGGGGACGTCTGCTCCGCCGCCTCCTCCAAGAAGCAGCTGCTCCCACCGCAGCCTCGTCTCCTCCAAGGGGAGGAGATGCAGCATGTCCGTCCCACGCGAGGGGCCGACCAAGGCACGTGGCTGAGGGCTAGGACAAGGCCATCAGGCTGTCCATGGAGCTTCCCCCTCTGATCCCAGCTCCGTGCTGGATCCGGGATCAGAGCGGGAAGCACAAACGGCAGCTGGGAAGGAGGGATCACCCGGCAGCAGCAGTGCTGGGAGGAGGTGACAGGACTCACACACCACCTTGGGTTTGTAACACAGACCCGCTGCCTGCAATGCTCCCGTGCAGCCTGCAAAAAGGGCAGTGGGGGTGGCGATAGGTTAATGAGCCCTAAATGAAGTGACCCACCTCTGGCTGCCGCCGTCCTGGCCATGCTCCAGTTGCTGTATGAACTGGAAGACAAGCAAAATGGTTTGTAACCCTTGATATTGCAAACGCCTGCTTCTCCATTCCCACAGCAAAGGACTGCAAAGCACACTTTGCTTTCCCCTGGGAAGGACACCAGTACTCCTGGAAGAGATTACTCCAGGGGTGCAAACATAGTCCCCCCACGTTTGCCATGGATGGGTTCAAAAGACCCTGGAGAAGGGCAGTGCTCCCCAACACGTGCAACACACTGACAACATTATCCTCCGGGGCAGGCCAAAGAAGTGCGTGACCCTGTCAAAGCCATTGCTAAAATCCTGCCGGAGGCAGAATGTGCCATCAAGAAGTCTAGAGTCAAAAGACCCTCAATGGAAATACAATTCTTAGACTTAAGCGTTTGAAGAAGGGGTGCCACCACCCATCACACCGTTGCTCCTACCTGGCACAAAGGGACAGCACTGCTCACCCCGTGTGAGCGTGGCTGGGAGACAAAACCAGCCCAGCTGCCAGAAGAAACAGCAAATTAGCGCAAGGAGCGACCGTTACGGACTGAACTCCCGACAAAGCAGAGCTACCAAGGCATCATCCTACGGCAAACTCTCCTCCGATGAACAAAAGTACTCCGTGTTCGTTGATGGGTCCTGCAAACTCCAAAGCATCAAAGACTACAGAAAGCAGCAGTGTGGAGTACCCTCACCGGCCCCGTGGCTGGACTGAGGGGTGCAGGAGGAGAGCAACAGCCCTAGAAGAGGCCGACGGTGTCTGACTATGCTGATTCCCAGATGGCAGCCAACCTGCGTGAGGACGGAGAAAAATAATGGAGAGGGGGGAAAAAAAGGATTGAAACGTTGGGGTAAACCTATCCGGGCAGCTGAAACGAGGCCACAGGCAGCAACCCCATGGTATGATGCACAGCTGGGAAAGCCTGTACAGGTCCCACACGATGCTGCCCTCTCATTGCAAGACCCAGGGAAAGCCGGCACAGGAGTGAGACGCAGGGAAAGCTGGCACAGGTTCGCCGTGCCCCGCGGGGTGGTGGGCTCGTGTGGCGGCTCCAGCCACACCATCTTCCCTCACCTTTTTCAGTAATAATGATACAACAGCTACGACAGGCATCTATTCCGTAGCTGCTACAAGGCAGATATTAAGGCTTCTCAAACCCTTTTCAGGCAGACAGCTCCTATGCAGTATGAATTTCTCTTATGTTATCTTTCCAGTGAACTCAACGACCTGACCGGGATGAGCCAGGCTCTCCCCAGAGACAGAGATAATTTAGTGCCTGTGTCACTCCTCCTTCGGCTCAGGCTGCCAGTGCCTCAGTTTATACTCATTGAGTGTTGAAAATAACCCCAGAAATCCACAGCGAAATGCACAGAAGCTGGTGGCTGGGGTTCAGCTGAGTCTCTGAAGGTTGTTTGTCATTTTTCTCAAGATCATGTCGTTAAGTTTCATTACAAAGCTCCAAGTGTGTATATTAATCACCTTTGTCTCTGGTGCCATTTGGCTAACGACACTTCATGCAAACAGGGTTTCGGGTCACCCTCACCTCTTGAGAAAGGTGTTTATTTTGAAAGATAGCTTGAAAATCTGCCAGAAACAGCAATTTCTAAAACATGCAGTTGCCAGGAGCAAGACAAAACAAAAAGAAAGGACATTGTAGCTACAATTTAGGAGAGACTGAACGGACTGAAATGCAATGAATACATTGCATTTAGTTGCTGTTCCACTTGATTTTTTTGCTCACTTTGGCTAAGATGAAAAGAAAATGCCTTGGTAAATGGGACTCAACCGCAGAGGCCTTGAGCTGGCTCTGCTGCCCAGGGGTGAATTACCCAACAGGAGCCACTCGAGAGCAGAGAGTCCTTGGTCCCTCTGCCCTTCCCCTCTTGAAATTCAGTGCCACGAGGCAGCGCTGAGCATGCGACAGTGGGAGAAGCAAGGCACGTAACATGAAGTTCTTAATCTCGCATTCAAACCCAAACAGCCTTGGTGCAGCAGATGTAACGTTACGTCACCTTGCTACCGAGCAGTCGGTGTTGTGAAGGCTTGTAAGCTGGAATCTCACTGAGCAGGAAATCACCACTCAGATGTCAAATTGGGGTTTTTGGGGGCAACTATGCTTTTTACATGATAAGGCCAATTCCTGAACAAAGGTCTTCAAAAGGAGTTTCTAGAAACTCAGAAACGTCAGCCCAAAACAGCAATGTTTCAACTTTAGTGTTAAATCTGCTTTGATCAAAACAACAAATTAACTCTTCTGCTACTTCCAACACCTGAAACACAAAATACATTCCAAAATGAGTGCAACCTCCTTTTAAAAAAACCAGAATTGTGCTAACACAGAAATAAAAATAGCTTGGGAAACTGCAAAAGGAGCCATCTGGAGACTCCCACCATGGCACCAGAAGAATGCAGAAGGAACTAAAACGTGCACAGCAACTCCCATCACTAATGCCCTTCTCCAAAACACTCAAATATAATGGGGTAGGAACAAACATCAGCACATTTCTCACGTGGCAAAGAAGAATCACTGCAAGTCACACAACATCCAGCTGCACCCATCTGCACCAGCGAGCCGTCCCCTGTAACTCAGCGGGAACAGGTACCACCAGCAATGCTTTTATTTCCCAAAAAAGCTGGATGCGCCCTCCACCGAGGAGCACGAAACCACCTTAACTCAGCGCAGACACTCGTGTGCTCTTCTCGATATGCACAGCTCCCTCTTCCCCTACACGGGGCTGTAAATGATACAATTAAGCTCAAAGCTGCAGTTTACAGCTGTTCCTTTCTAGAATACAGAGGTCAATTTTTTTTTTCCTCTTTAAAAGTGGGATTGTTGGATTTTCTTAATAAATATTCAGCATCCTCACCAGAACAAAACGGGAGTGAAAGCAAGACCGCTGGCTTTTGGATCTGCTCTGTGCCTCTATTTTTCTACGTAACCTGCTCTAAAAGTATAATGATCAGCATTAAATCCAAGCTTGAAGGCACAGTACTAAAGCCCAGGACAACATTTACATTTCTGCGAGGATGAAGCATGAAAATTCAGTGACAAATCCATTTTTCTTATGCAGAGTTGTGGCTTCGGAACATTTATAAAGACAGAAGAGGCCAGCACTGGGAGGATAATAAAACTGTTGGTTACACTTCCCTATTTCCTATAGGTAGCACTCCACCCCTTTTAAAGAAACAAAACAGAAAGGCCCCCCAAACCAGAAAAAACTGATATAAAATACTGCAACATATTTTCTGTAGAAATAGATCTACCGACACACACAAAGTAACTGAGTAATTCACTGCAGCCTGTAATCATCTGAACTATTAAATCACTACAGAAAGTGCGCTATTGCATGGGCCTTCCTCCTGACCGGGAAAGTTTGGTGGATTTTCACCCCCCAGTTGCCAGGACAAATGGCTCAGTATACGGGTGACACTATGGGAAGAGAAAACAGGAGGCACTTCAGCTCTAGACATCACCACAAGGCCCCTCCAAGAAATAATAAAATTGCTTTGTTGATGTATAAAGAGTATTACAGTTTCCTCCTTTCTTCTGCATCCCTCGCGGTGACGTGGAACTGAAGACACGCAACATTCCCTCTTGAATATTGCACCGGGCTGTCCACCTTTCATGAACTTGCAGCATGTTATAAATACAAGCGAGTCTTCACAGCACATCAGCTCAATGGACCAAATAATTCAGTAGCTCTTCTGCTCCTCTAACTTCAGAAGCTTTAACAAACCCAGCAAACACACTACGGCAAAGCCAATTCTCCTATTTCTCAAACGCCCTCTGAACCAAACGCAGCCATTTTGTAAGCGAGACCCCAGCTGACCTTCCTACGCAATGCAGATGCTCCTGACTCCTCTCTGCTGCACAAAATTGTTTTAGAAAGTACAGCTTCTGAGCTGGGCAACCAAGAGCCTTATACTGTACCTGGTGCCACCATAAGTCCCACTTGGGCAGCCCTGCCCACCATCCTAATAGCATAACCCCGAGTCAACGGCGTGCCGCTTTGAGACACCAGTGTTCAGGGCTATCCATCTCTGGTTTATACACATGCAATGCAAAAGGATGCTCAGCAAGTCAAAAAGTCAGACTTTGCAGAGATAGAAAGGATAGTCTTGGAGTAAAGGAAGACTTAGGAGGTTAAAGAGTCATTTCTCAGCTCTGTTACAGACTTACTGTAAGGTCTTAAGGAAGTTGCATCCTTCTTATTTCTACCATACCACTTCTGACACGTGCACTTGGACTATTAGAGATTGTGAGCGTGGAGGGAAGGGACCATCTCTAATGGGAGGTTTATTGACAGTGCGACAACACAAACAACACAGCGTGCGCCGCGTCCGCACTTTAGTGGAGTCTGGGCGCTCATTAGCAGACACATTTGAGAGCCCTGGCCTAGCGTCTTCCACGAAATCAAGCAGCAAATCAACAGCAATTAGAGTCATGCTACGGAGACAGGATTTTAACGTGCTTTCCATTATCATTTATAGCTGTCTACAAACTGTAAAGCTGCACAGATCCCACTGCCTTTGAAAGAATGAAAACCATCCTCCCTCTTAGAACTTTCTGATTATTCATTAATAGATAATAACAAAAGATTTAGTGGGAGGAGGGGGGAGTACCCCTAAATCTTACACAAGCCTGAGCCCCATTGGTATTGATGGAAAAAACACTGAGTACCATCCAAGGTCAGGAGCTACCTGGAAAAAAATAACCCCAAGGGAGCCTGGAGAGCTTTTTTTTTTTCCTTCTCTTTTCAAGACTTGCATCAAGCGCATAGAAAAACAACCCCTGTGCAAAACACAATGAACAGGGCCCGTTTGTCGCACAACCAGGAGCAGCAGCACGCTCGCAACGAGTTTGGCATCCAAAGGGAAGCAGAAAGCTGGGGGCAGGAGCCAGCACAAACGTACGTTGCTCCTTCCGTAAAGATCAGGAAGAGGTTCGGTCTGGTGCTTAATCTAATCTGAAACACTTTGCTCTTCCCCTACTTCAGACATCCAAACATGCAGCTTAATATTTAGAGGAAGATCCTATTACAGGATAAGAAGGAAGGAAGATTGTCTACATATGAATTTATGCTGAAGAGCTGTTTATAAATAATTCCACGTGTGGATATTGCTCATTGCAGAGCAAAAATGCCTTCTTCTGATTTAGTTTAACCCATCTTGGAGGTAAAACACCCAATTCTCCTCTTTTTTGCACGTATTTTGTACCCACATCGCTTTGGTGACTGCAGAGTTACTCCTTCAACCAAACCAAACTCCACTGGCCGGTCTCTAGCTATACTGGAGCATGCACCAGTACAGGTTGGACTCCCTGGCACAATCTGCTCCTTTTAAATCACTGCTGCTTTTAGCCTGATAGAAATAATCCCCCAACGGAGCCGACTTCACCCCTCGGTCACCCCAGCATCAGCCCATAGCGGCTGTGCTGATTTCAGCAGAGTCGTTCCACATTTAAAATCACGCCACTAAGAGGGTTTGTGCCTGCGAGCAGGCGTACAGCCGCACGAGTCCCACTCCACGAGCCGAAAAGAGCCCTACGGACCTCCGGGACGGCCTGGAGGAACCGAGCCGGAGGGACCGCCGCTGCTTCTGGCGCCCAGGTATATTTTTGCAGCTCACTTAATCCCTACTGAAGTAAGATCACAGTTAAGGCTGGTGAAATGAGGACATCTTAAAGACATATAAAGCACCTCTGCAGCCTGTCTTAGCATCTTAATCAGTGCAGCTGAGATCAGGAGACTCCATTTAAGAGTTACTGCCTTACAACAAAATGTCTGCTCCGCTCTGGAGGTGCAGCAAAGATGCCCCAATCCCTCCTGGCAGAAAGTTCTATTATACTTCATGAATTTTTGAAGCTGCCTCATGAATTAATGCACTAAAATAACTTTAATAGAGTCCACGTTTACAAATGCTCCCTGGAAATGTTGGTAGTATTTAAAATATACACTTAAAAATAAGCAAATGAATATTTAAAACTCTCTTTTGGAAACAGCCTGGAGGAGGAAGACCACAGTGGCGTTCAGCACAGCAAGCAGCAGTGTGCGGTGGTGAACAGGGAGCCCGAAAGAGATGCTCAGAGTGGGGGAGCTCACAGGGGACGAACTCCACAGACCCGAGCTCTCCCCACGCATGGTGTTGCCCTAAAGGATGAGTCGCATCCTCATTTCGTCCCTGTGGATTGTGCTTGCTTCCCTCTGCTAAGGGTCTGGAGATGTACCGGGCAAGTGCTGCACCAGTGCGCTAGGGATCATTAACAGAAACTTTTGTTCTGGGCAGTTGAAGCACTTCACTGGTTAGGAACGACCTTCCTTGGTCACCCAACCTTCTAAGACACTTGGAAACCACCACAAGGTCATCTCAGTCCCATCTGCCGCAGAAGCAGATAAAGAACAAGACCACTAAGTTCTCCGCATGTCTGGTTACGAGGTCCAGCCAGGTCTGCATAGGATGAAGTATTTGACCAACTTCCCAAAAACGCCTCTTGCTCAAGACAACGAGGCAATGTTCGTGTGCGTTTTTCCTGCCTGGCTGGCTCACACCACAACCGGCTCACATTGCTGCAATGAAGCCGTGGGTATATTAGTCTGTGAGGCACTCTGAGATCCTTCGGGATGAAAGGAGCTATATAAATGTAAATCATTCTCATTAATGTAAATTGTGGGACAATGCATGTTTACAGCGAACAGTCCCAGGGCTGAGCTTCAGAGTGTATATGTTTATGTATAATTTCACCAACGAAGAACACAGCCATCACTGCCGGGTAGCTGGACACCAGATAGACCTCCTCCATGGAGGACCTGGTTGGGAGTTATCACACACGGTGACCAGGTCGGCCTCCGAGGGCAGCGCTGCGGCCGCAGAACATTTGTCTCCTTTGTACGCTGGTGAAAGACAATTCAAAAACCCTGAAGTCCTCCTCTTGCACAGTTGTCCATAGCAGATTTAGAGTTTCTCTGTAACTGCAGGAGGTTAATTAATATTTTTAAGACCAATTCTAAAAACCAGGGTAACTCCAGTTCAAACAACTTGGCTGTTGAAGAGGGGGGAATTCACATTCAGAGTTTTAAATGTGCAGTTACAACTCAAACCATCATGCACACTCCAACTCAGACCCAACCCAGTATCCATGAGATCTGCCAGGAATCATTCTACTGGTTTGGGGTAAACTTTGAACCAGGGCCTTCTCTGCATCCATTTCCCAGTCTCTCCATGTTAAGATACAACTCCTAGCAGCTCTTGTCAGCATTATGCCCATCCTAAGAGAAAGCAGTATTTCTTCCTAGGTAGCCATTGGTACCTATGGACCAAAACAGAGCATCAACAACTTGCAGAGCCAACTTAAGGCACAACTTAATTGTGTTCACTGGACACAGAGAATATGACTTGAAGGTCCAGCTGAATCTCTGCTCAGGTCAGAAAGTGTGAAAATCTGCAAGCCGTAATGAAACCGGAGGATTGGGGCTGTCCTGCTGCACACCGTCACCTGCAGATCAGATACTGCAAGTCTGCACTTACGGAGCAAACTATTCCCCAAGAGACGAGGCTGGCTGCCCGCATATATCCTAGGGCACAAACGAGAACTTCTGCAGAGTTTAGAAACTGAGTGCGCTCCTGTGCAGGTAGCTGCCATGCCATCTGTAGAGCTGTATTTACCTCGGCTGCGTGCTAACGCCAGGCTGGATTCAGTGCCGTGAACTGCGATGGGACGAGCTCCGAGGACGGCTCTGGATCTGCGCTGACCCCGGCAGAGTCTGCAGGAGCACACACACGCCCGTGCGCAGAGCTGCACACAGAACAAACGCACACAACCTGCCTGCACGGACTGAAAGAAAACAGCTCCAGTTTAATCCCAAACTGAGAAGCAAGGGCAAATTGTCAAATTTAAATTTCAGCCTCTTTCTTTTCTGTGCTTTTGTTTCAATATTTAGAACTCAACTAACAAAGCAACAGACACAATGCCACCTCCTTGGGAAACACATACCCAGCTCCCTCCATCTGCTTCCTCCCCCAAGCCCCCTTGTATTCTGCAAAGCAGATTGTGCTCTGAAATATTAATGCTTTGCTCTTCTATCATTATTCTCAACCCTGAATCTCAAAGCTTGTTCCCAGCTTCTCTCCCCCTTACATTTTTTCCAGGGATCACGGCACTCAATGGGTTATGTTACTGCACACCGTACCATGTCTGAGTGGAGCTTTCATAAAAAGGTGGAAGCTGTCCAGAAGCAGCTTCTAGGGAGCCTTCCATCTGCAGCAGCATTTTATTTAGACAGCAGAGGGGAAATTAGATCCCTATGTTGCTGATTGGCTTTGGGAGTTGAATCTTCAGTTCTGTAGGAGGAGTTCATTTACACCACTGTAACAAACCCAATACCGAAACTCCCACCGGGGTGATCAGTGCTCGGGGGGAACGTGGGGGAACAATGATTGTTCAGTTTAAGGGCAACGCGGAGTTGCCTTTAACTCGTGCTCTGCCTTCGCTCTAAATTTCTTTGAATTTGACTTTGTTCTATTTAATCTGGATTTCTGCTCCATCTGGCTTCTGAGTAATGATGCCAATTTATTTCATGTGCTTGCCGAAGAAGCTTTTCTTTAGCGTGGGGGAGCGGTTACGACAGAGCACCGCTCCAACAAGTCTATTTCAGTCCGGCTCTGAACCTGCTTTCCCCAAATGTTCTAGCAAATACGTCTGCGAGCAGGAATTTCTGTAATTGCAGATAATTCAGATAACAGAAGAGCATACAGAAAAGGCATCCCGTTGAAAATACCCTGAACCAGAGTCTCACCTAGTGTAAATCAGCTCTGGCATCGATGGTTTCTACGCCGAGGTGCACAGGCTGAGATACAGCTGCTCGTGCCCGGCAGTGGGGACAGCTTGCTCTTCTCCAAGACTCTGGACTCAAGGACAAAAGGACGTTTCTTCTCCTGAGCCCCTACCTGGAGCAGACAGATGGCTATCCAAGAGAAAACTTGCTATGTTTTTTAAGACCAGATCTAAACAGAGCTGAAAGGATGACTTCTCAGTGCCATTTCCGTGTTTCTTTGGATCAGGTGTTAAATTAGCAACAGGCTTACTTCCACCAAAAGAACACGTTGGCTACCACATCCTTAATCAAACTTCACATCAGCCAGTTATGCTTTATCTGTCTCTTGCTCAATTGGGTAAGATAGGATGCATCTAAAAGGCAACCCCCACATGAAAATAAACTTTTCCCTCCTTAGACTGTTGAGCAAAGGAACAGCAACCACCAAGTCCAAGGGGCACAGCTACAGAGAGCCCTCCGTTCCTGCCACTCCCGGAGATGGGGAGCCCGCAGGCAGAGCACCTCGCTGCCTGGAGAGACGGCGGGCACCGGCCACGCAGCAAGGCACGCCGCGGCCTGGCCAGCCCCCCGCATTAAATACATGCTCTAAAAGCATAGGTGTGACCACAGCTCAGCTGCCTGGGATCTGCGCAGGAATTGGGGTTACAGCGGCACCCAGCTTGGGTCCAGCTGTGGAGGAAGCACCCAGGATCCCCAGCGAGATGATGCCTGTGGGAGCTCGTCTGCCGTCACTCCTATTAACCGACCCAGACACAGGCACGTGGCAAACCCACTTCTGGATTGCAGCAGAGTCACAGTTATGGATGTTTATGTTTTTTCAGCACCGTAAGTCACCTTGCGAGTGTCCAGCATTAAGCAGGGTAATTTAGCAGGCTTTTCAAACGACTCTGATTCTTCACCGTTGAGGTGTAATGGCCCGAGTCTCACGCAGCTATATTTTTTCCTATTCACCTAAGGTCAGAGAGGGCCACTTAACCTTATTATTTCAGAAGGCTCAAACCTTTGACAATTATAAACAGGAGAGTAAAAGGGAGAGCTAAATTTGTGTAATACATTACTTATCATTTCCCAGCCTCTGAATCCAAGCAAGAAGAGCGAGGACGGCTCTGACACCAACTTTCTTATCTAGAGCATGGCTTGAATGGGACCTACAGAGCTAACGGCATGAAGTGATTAATACCAAAGGCTGCTTTGTGCTGTCGATCAAATGGGTTTGCTCCTACCATGCTTCTAGACTTCACAAACGCTCTTCCAAGGCAAGACAGAGCTGATATAATATGGGGGCAAGTGTGCAAATATGTTAGTAACAGAGGAGCAGACACCAGATTAGCTGCTGCTGGTACAGTCTCGATGACCCTGTCCTAAGGGTCCAGCACCTCCTGCCAACAAGTCTTTACTGGTCTTGCTGCTGGACTCCCACTGCAGCTTACCACAAACCACGCATCCCACAACAGACACTTTCTGCTGCAGCCTCTTCAGAGATTTCCTTGCACTGAGTAATTCCCAGTCACTGGCAACCCTTGCACTGAAACTGAAACGCGGGACGGGCAGTCGCACGCCCCTCCTGAGCCTCCTTTTGCTTGTTACCAGCCAGCAGCCCTCTCCCAGGAAAGGAGTCCTGCACAGACCCTCGCGTGCAGAGAAAAAAGTGCAGAAATCCCCTATCCAAAACAGTCAGTGATAAATGCATTTAGACAGGGCCACGTCCAGCTTGTACAAATGCAAACCAGAAGAAAAAATCTCTCCGTTTGATGATGAGGAATTTGTAAGATAGTTAATGACGACTCCAAACCTCCAGTTGCAGTGTAGGATTTGAGGCATCACTCAGGTGAAGCAGCACTCTGCTGTATCACCACTGCTTGGGCACAATTTTATGAGCTTCCTTTGCACTAAAGAGACAGGCAGAACAAATCCCTTCTTAAATGCAATCCTGCAACCCATTTCAATATCTAGTGCTGGAAGATGAAGCTTCCGTCAAGCCAGTCAGGGCTGAAATATTGTTTATTGTACCTGAAAATTAATTTCATACCTTTTGGGGCATCACCAGATGCCTCGAACAATCACTGACTGTGCACACGAACCTGCAAGTTTAGTGGCCAATTTTCTCCAGGCGTGCACTAAAGTGCACCCACGTATTTAAGATCAAAATTCAACCCATGGTGTTCAAACATTATGGTACATAACTCAACAGAAATGTCAGACCTGGGACCGTTAAAGCATAATATTTACTGTACATCACCACAAGTTTACACAGCGCAACACTGCAACCCTTTGCAGGTATACATCGGTTCAGAAAGCCAGAAGAATTAATTTTTCATACACTGAATGAGAAGCCGGTGTGATCTTTTTCCTCTGTATCCGCCATGGGCTGCCAGTGCAAGGAAGGTGTACCAGGGTGTACGCCTGCTGTTCGCCAAATCTAGCAGCATCTGAATTTAGATATGTTATATGAGGGCATCCTGACCAGCTGGCTACAGCTGACCCAGAAATGCTGTCTACTAGAGGACATCATATGTACTTCGCCAGAGTCTCCCATATTTATTTCTCAGGAACAGACTTTTACTGTCTCCGGTGGTTACCTCCGGGTAGACAGGAGGTCACGGTGACTCTGCTGGGATGCAACGGTCTGGGGAAGAGAAGGGGTCTGACACTCAGTCATAAACCTCTGTGGCAAACTGACTGACTCCCCACTGTTTCTTCTGGGCAAACATGTTTAAAAGCAGGTGCAAAACTGAGTCTTAAAAATAAAGATCATCTTCCACATCAAAAACTATCAAGGTTCACAGGCCACAAATTTACCCTGTTCCCTTTAAAGTAAGTATAAACACTGGAAGTGTTTATTTAGGCTTGCGTGCTTTTATGCACGCCCATCTGTATTTCAAGTCCAGGACATGAGAAACATCACTGCTGAGGAAAGGTGCATCCATGTCGTCTGGGACTACAGACCTGCTGCTTTTTTGCCAAAACCTTCTACAAAGCCAGTGAGTCAAGGCACTGAAATCCTTAAGAGAAAACCCTCACCTCCAGACACAAGCGTGCCTCAATGCTACTCCTCAAATCACCCCGGCACGGCCAAGAGAAGGCTAAACTTCCACAGGGTGAGGACTTCTGGTCCGACCGTCCACCAGGAATGAAACCACTGCCTGGCTTGCACAGGCTGATGTACAACCATTTGGTGGCAATGGCTTTGGGTCACTCCAACCCACAATAGTGAGAGCGTACATAAATAACACATGCCCAAATGTGTATTTATACAGAGCAAAGTAATAGCTCCATTAGACCTTTACATTCTATCAGCCAAATAATATGAGTTTTTAAAAACATTTAGTACTTTAACAGGCATTTTAACAGCTCCCATAACTCAACTGCATCTTTGCCATAAATCACTTGACAGTTGAATACTCCATTATATGATCTAATAGCCTTCAACATTTTAGAAAGGAAGACACAACCTTCCTAAGGTTGTTTAGGAAGGGGAACAAACTTGCTAGGTACCTGCTCTCTACGAGAAGGAAAGGTTTTTGCTGTTTCCTTTTTTTTTAAGTAGGACTGATTTACACAGAACCTAGCTATCTAGGGTGACAGCAAAGGTCTGAGGTTTTGTAACGGGAGAAAAATCAGCAAGGCAGAGGCCAGTTAAACTCTACATGTACCCTACTTTGGTTAAGCACAAAGCCCAGTCCCGAAAGGAGCTGGTCCAGCATCCCAGAGGACAGTCCTTCCGCCAAAAAACCCAGCTCAGCCCCAGGCGACGTCCAGCCCTGCAGGGAACACCCCTGCGGCAGCACTAACCTGAAGGCAGCCGAGAAAAACCAGCTCATGCTTTTCTCTGAGGCTGCCTCCACTCCAGACCCTGCACCATTCAAAGCTGACAACCGGGGGCCTTTCTACCCCTGGACTTGCACTTAGTGAAAGGAGCTGGCAGGTCACATAGAACTGAGCCACCTCGCACCCCTGACAGCAACAAAGAACAGTTGATCCTGACCGTGCAGCTCTACGAAACCCTTCCCTGCTGCCTACCAGACTCAGGGCATTTAGCTTCAACTTGGCACTCGCTGGAGGGAGCAGGAACCCACGCACCCTCCACGGGGCTCATCACCTGCCAGCTCGGCAAGGACAGAGGCCGGCAGAGGAGAGGCAGATGAAGCACGGGAAAGGTAGAGGAACAGCCAGCAGGACGTGTAAAGAGGAGGTGGAGGTAGAGGGGAGAGCAGAGGAGAAAGGGGAAGACCGGCTCAGCTCATATTTTATTACCACAGAGGAGGTGCCACAGCCTTTCACAGGAGGCACGCAGGGAGGAAGGTCTGCACGAGCACTCGCAACGGGAAGGCAGATGTGTGCCCAGACAGGGTGTTTGCATGGGGAAGCAGAAGAGGCGAGAAAGCAGACCCACTGGTGAGCGGGGTGTCTGTGCATATGTGCACACGCAGGCATGAAATACTACATTTTGAGGCATGGAAGCCTCCATTTTCCCCTCACCTCTCTCAGAAGTGGTGGGTTGGATCCTGACAGTCCCCATCCTGTCTCCTGCCCCTGGAAGGCCCTGTTCTTGCATTTTCTCATATATTTCAAAGCTCACAGACAGAAGCAGGAGAGGCAATTAGAGTCTAGATGCAGGTAGAAAGGGGCTCCCATGGGAAACAGTTTAAGAAACACTGTCTCTAATGGGAAATTTCACTGTATTTCACTCTGGCTTTATGATCTACTCTGATGAGCTCTTTAAAAAAAAAATACACACAGAGTCTTGCTATATATATATATCTCCATCCAGATGAATGCTTTTGATCACTTAGCATAAGTTTTTCTTGGCTGTAAAAGATGGCAGGCTGGGGAGACTAAATGAGAGCAGGGAAGAGCCGAGTTGGATCCCAGTCGTGCGGAGCCTGGACAGGCTCTGCCGAAAACAAGACAAAGCCAGAGACAACCCTGGGAGATTTACATCACGTGGGGCCCTGCACGGAGAACCACAATGACATAGTGGGTATATGATGTTGGCCAAATTCCCTAAATAAGTGCTTGATGAAGTTCCTGCAGGCTTAGAGTAAAGATTTATTCCTTCCCCCTCCAAAGCACGTAATCCCTAAGAGACGAAGATCTCAGCCGGCTCATTCTTTCATAGACTGTACCCACAAAAAATTCCCCCAGCTCTTTATAACTGCACAGAGTCTAATTCAAGAGTGGGATGGGACTTCTCGCTGGCTCTGCTGCTACGAGCCTGGATGACAAAGCAGGCACGCGCCTGGAAGCGAGGTGGGATGAACGCACCGTGTCCCCGTGCCTGGCACTGCACCCGACTGTCAGACTGTCAGACCGGCCACCCCCCCAGAGCCGTCTTGTGTGCACGGCTTGCGTTCACCACACACCAGAATAAACCGCAGGTGTAATACACAGCCAGCTCCACACTTGCTTAATAATAAACACCCCTACGGCCTCTGACAAATCCCCCCCGCTGTTTCTCGCAGCAAACCCTCCCTCTAGGCAACTTCTGCCCCCAGTTCTCCCCTGTACATCTGAATATAATGTGGGCAGGACAGTGGCCCACCTTTTAGGCCGGAGAGCGTTCCTCAGCTTGACCCCAAATCCCGGTAAGACCAGATCATCACACCCTGGTGAACCACGGAGGAATACAAAAGAAAAACAGGCAAGAGAATCTGCTGAGAGATAACAAGACCCCGCAGAAAACCTTACCCAGCAGGCTTTTTCAGGCAAAGGAAGGAGGCAAAATACTAAAGGGTAGAAGAAGGTAAATTATCAGAGTTAAGACATTTCAAATGACTGCTCCCTGCTGCATTCAGCAGTTTTTCTTGATGGCGTCACTAATCACTGTAGTTTACCGAATGACCTTGTTGTGGCCATCTCATCTTCAGGGGACCACAGGCTGCAACAATCCCTGGTGCAGGGCGATGCCTTTTCGGCTGTGCTAACTCACAGCCATCGAATGCTGACTGCAGCCTGTCACGACAGGGCAGAGGAACAGCACATTTCATGGTAAAATGTCTCCGCAGAGGCGTTCATCATGTCCAACACAGCAAGCTTTGTACTTGGGGCAGAGATGAAGAGATTGGGGCAGAAATTCTCCTATACGTACATTTAAAAATACTGGCTGCCACAAGCTGAATAAATGCTATAGAAAAATTAAATATTTACTACTTCTGTTTGTTAATATCTTTCATTAGTTACTCAGCTGTAACAGTCATTAAAATGCTGAAAGGGAACTTCATGTAAATTCATCACTAGCCTGGGAATACTCCTGCATTTGTGAGCAGGCTGCACACTGCAGCAGAGCTCGGAGACTCGATTTCCCTGCAGGCAAGGCCAAACGTCTGGTTCACTCACAATTTACAAATGATTATTTTTCTAATTAATCATTCATCAAAAAACACAAATAGCAACAGGGCATGAAAGGCAGTGCTGGTGTAAACAGAAGGCAGAGTCAATCCATCACAATCTCACCCTGCAGCCGCTCGCAGGGGGAGACCCTCAGATGCTGTAACTCAAGTGACTGCAGGGAAGGGAGATGGGGAAATACCCTTTCTGTTCTCTACAGCTACCATAAGGAAATAGATGATATGTGTTTCTGTTATGCCAAACCTCATCTGTGTAAATTGGAGTTGCAACAGATCCGTGAAACATATTGGGAGCCAAACACGATGATGGTGTCGAACAGGCGGGTAGGTATCACGGGATGAGGAAAGGAGGGCAAACTCACACGTGTGCGAGGAGAGAAAACTTCTAAAACACAGCGCTCCGAGGCTGGAGGTGACACGTGAAAATAACCCTGAAGGAAAGAGGCCATGAGAGAGACAGCAGAACAAGGAAAAGGGACTTGCTAAATGACTTCCTTGGCTCTCTGCAGTAGCGACTTGGCTGCAACGAATCCACTACCTCCCGCTGCAGCCTGGGGCCACCTGGATCCAGGGGAGGTTGGTCCTCTCAGCTCTTGTGCTCCCCGACCACTGAAACTGAGACTAGTGCCAGCACGCCAACTCCTCTTTTGCCTTAGCTTGGATTAAGGAATTCTGGAACCACAAGCAAATCCTCTGACTATATAATACATCTGGATATCGCCTCTCCTGGTGTTCTGAGTTTGAATCTGCAGCCCTCTGCGCTGCTTGCTTGCTTGCTTGCCAAATGGCTTGCAGGAGAAGACAACATATCCACACACACGGAGTCTAGAAGTAAACTGCAAATGCACATGATTTTCACCCTTTCACGCTGATTCTCTGTTCTCATCACTATTAATCCAGGCTAGATACTTCCTGTACTCCAAGGACAGATGTTTGAAAGGTGTAACTATTTCCAGGACCCCAGACCTCTCCTTGCTTTGGCCTTGCCATATCAGGCTGCTGGCCAATCTCTTGCCAAGCCAACAACTCTTCAAAAGGCGATATGAACTGGTAAGAGCAGGTGGCAGCATGATATTTCAGCCTTGCTATAGTCTCCTACTGGCTTTTATTATATTTCACAGGGCTAGGCTTGAAACATATAATCAGATTTCAAAGAGGCTGGAGTATTGTTGGCAGTCTACTTCATTCTTGACCACTGAGATTGTGAGATCTGTCCCTGCTGCTCTGAGAAAGAGAAGTTTTCCTCCTTTCAGCAATTAATTGAACAAACTCAAAACCTACAACACAACAACAAAGGACATTCAAGATAACCAGGACTTTTGTAGGACTGGCTTTTACTGAAGCTCCGCCAGTGCTGCATCTCCACATGTTGCACAGTGGTGGGAAAGCAAAATTAGCCCAAAACAGGGAAATTCTTCTGGAGAGCAGAATACCCCACACATCCTAACATATACCATATCCCAGCATCCTAGTATGAAACAGTAATCTGTCCTGTGAAGAAAGAGAAAGGGTCTTGAGGACAGAGGTCATGTTAATGAGACAAGCTTTCAGAAAGTTAAAAAGAGTCTACAGTCAGTCTGCTGGAGGTTTAGAGGATCTGTCCTGAATGGAGTTATCCAGGTTCAGATCAAAGTGGGTTCTCAAAATTGGATGGCCAAACCGTGGACTGTTGTTCTTGACCCGATTTTAACACACTTGAGAAATTTGCATCATCTTGCTGGACGTGCCAGACATGACAGCCGTGGGGAGGAGGGACGGTCACCAACCCAGCGGGCAGCATCACGGCTGGCACTTGGGAAGCCTTGGTTCAAAAACTTTCCACATTGCAAGGTTTTGAGCAGGCCACTGGTTCCTTCATGTTTCAGATCCTCATATATAATGCTAAGGACATTACAACGTGTTGAAGACTGTGGGACAGGAAGGTCTCATGGGAATGAAGCCCCACATAAGCCACTCAGAGAGCCAGGAAGGGATTTCCTTAGGAGACAGAACAGGAAACTCTGACTCTACAAACACACACGTCACAACACCCGGCAATCTCCCAAGACAGGATTTTACTTAATGGCATGAACTTAGCAAAGAGGGAGCAGAGACAGTGACTGACGGGAAAACGGAGCAGTGGCAGAGACACACCAGGTTGCTCCCGTGGCACTTTTGCAAGGGTCCGAATCCACAGAACAAAAGAACCAGCCATGCAGGAAGCCGCTTGCAAGTTACTGATGGAATAGGAGGAGCTGCAAGAAATACAAATTCAAATATAGTTTGCTTCCGAGAAGCAAGTATGTGTGTAGCTGTGAAGAACAGCCAAGAACACCTTCCTACAGCCCAGTAACAGGCAAACTGCGGCTTCAGATTTGCCATATGGGAGGACAGAATCGCTCCAGCATTTCTATCCATTGCTGGACAAGTCAAACAAGAAATTCAATCCAATTGCCTGCATTTCACCACAGAAGTCCTATAATAGCTCATAAGCACTAAATGAGGGAGGAAATCCATATTAACAGAAGCCACTGATAAGAAATACGCCTGGGTTCCAACTTTTTCTGGTGGTTGGCCTTTTCTCTCCAGTACTTTCATTAGTATTTCTGTAAAGTAACCACTGCAACAGCTGTAACTCACTACATTTACAGGAGGTAGAAAAGAATCCAGAATGAAGTGGCATTTAGCCTCAGGTTTGGGGCACTTTTAAAAGTTTTATTACTAGGCAGATTTCTCAGAGGAAAGCTATGACATGAATGACGTGTCTTTGAGTATTTTTTCTAAGTGAGAGTAAAAGATTGCTGATCTGAGGTATTTCCTCCCATTATTTTCTTGTGTTTATGTTCTCTCCAATGCATCCTATTATAGCAAATCTGTTTGGAAGGGCTCCATTCTTGAAGATGATGCATGCTCCAAGAATGCCTTCTGCCCAAGCAATAATCCTAAAGACACCAGTTGTACTGCTCATGTGCTTCAAGATAATCAGATGCACAAGGGCACTACATCGGCAAACCCAGAGCACCTAGCACACTGCAGACTGGGCTATAAATGTCCAATTATTTCATTTTCTGAAGCAACTGCTTTTTCTAGCCAATTTAGCAAGATCTGCTTCTGACCCAAGGTCTGCATTTACATAAGAGGTACCCCCATCCAAACTTAATGCACAGGGACAGAGTGTTGAAAACCAAGATGAGTTTTCTATGAACATCTCCAGCGCTCATTCCACTTCTTCAAAAATACAGCTAACCCACTCCCAGAAGGAGGACATAGTAATAACTCATCCCCTTTATTTTTAGCCTAGCTCTTCCTTCAAAGCCCAGCGACATATGTGGCGTTTTGCAGTGTGCAAAGAATCCCTGCTCATGATTAACATCTATGTGAATAATAAAGCTTTAATCTGGTTTGAGTCTGTTACCTACTGCTTCAGCAAGTTTAACATCAGATGGGAGCAAGAGTAGCAAGGGTATCCAGCCAGCTTTCATATAACTCAAAGCAGTACTACAAGGCTTAATTAATTGAGATCACCAGATGAAAAACCTCATCATGTATATAAAAGGTAAAAGGTAAAACATCTGCTGATGCTCAGACAGCACTGAGATGGGATGCTACACAGGAACCTCAGATAAACTTCAAAGAGAAGGGACTGAGACCCATCTGTGTATCAGAATTGTGTTCCTCCTGCTCCAGAGTCCCAACCTCAGCTGGATGCTGGGTCTGGAGTATAATGGCAGGAACACAAGGAAAGCTCAATGCTTTAATTGTAGACACCTATCTTCTCAGCCAAATCTTCCAGGAAGCCCAACATGGATTGAGTTGCTCCTTTTAAAACAGCACAAGTGAAGGCAGCTCAGACAGCAAGTCAGCCTCTCAGATAGAGCACATGCTTTCCTTCATTTCACAGGTGGTCTCGGCGTCAGAAGTCCTGCCTGAACAGAAGCAGAGAGGGAAAGGCAATTCATGCAGGCCACATTTCGATAAGGCTGCAACTCATTCTCCTTCCATATGTACCCTTCCCTACATTTGGAGAGGGGCTGGTCTGAAGCCAGCCAAAGTCACTGTGTGAGCAAAGTACCAAACTGGCATCTCAAAGGAACTAAAAACCTGCTGCACTGGTTTCTGCTCTCCAGCATAAATCAAGTGAGAGAAACAGCCAACTATCTAAAGATGCTTTGAAAGGGCAGCTTGGTATTTGCCAGGCCTCCTTGGACACAGCGACCCAGAGAAGGTCTGTGGCTGCACCATCCAGTTAGCCTTTCAGCAGAGACCATCTATCATCCCAAGCCATTTACCCGTGAGTCACAGCTGTGCTCAGACCCTGCTCAGACATCTGCTACCCTGCTGCCCAGGTACAGATCCTTCAAGAGATCCAATCTCTGCTGGAGTGGTAGACAGACTGCAAAAAATCATTTCCACCTCGCACGCCCATCAGGTAAGCCAAGCTCTCTTCTACACTGTCTAGCTCCTTAGTCATCACCTTTTCTCCTCCGCTTCGCCCACATCCTCAGGTGCTTAAAGACAGAGTGGTTGCTCTCTGTTAAGCTATTCTGATTCATTTCTGCAAGCTCTGCACAGAGCCCTGGCGCTCCAGCAGGCAATGAGAGCTCTTTCAGCCCTCACACCATCCTAACAACACAGAAACACCATTAACACCAACTGCATTAATTACCCACAGAGATGCACCGCCAACCTGGGGCACAACCACACAGGTTGGCAGTGCATCTCTGTCTCTGTGGCACCATCTCGAGCCCACGCGCTCAGCTGCCTGCTCACACCGCAGCCCAACACCGCTTCCCCAACCGATGGGACACAGCACCCGACTAAATCTAGACAAACCTTTCTAGTCATAGGGATGGGTGACTCTCCAGTTCGCAATGTAAATGTGATACTGATTTTTTCCCCCCCCAAGCATATATTTAGGCATAATATATTTTAATGGCAAAAAGATGCTTTGTTCCATAGGGGGTGTGTGTGTATTTGATCCCTGTGCTTCAAACAGATCCAGGAATGGAATTCAATACATTTATAAAATTAAGAACAGATGCTGTGGATTGTTTAAACCAGCAGAGAAAATAAGAAGAACAACACTCCAAGGAAGGTGACATGAAAAAACGCTGAATGTTGCAGAAAAATGGAAATGCAGTAATGACTGCAGGACTTTGGGGACACATAGGTCCATGCCACAAATCCCTCAGGAAAGACAGCTCCCAGCTCGGGCACACAGATGTCTCTTCTACATGAGCCAGAGAGAGAAAAGTAATAGATAACACCAGCTGAAGACAGAGCACATTTGTCTTCTAGTATGAGAGAGATGCAGTTCACCTTAAAATATAAATCACAGTGCATGCTAACAGAAATCCCTTCCTTTTCTACTAAGTTCGCCTCAAAATATTAAAGCCAATGAACATTTAAAGGTCGAATTACATTTCTCTACTGCTCCTGTCTCTACTCATTTCCTTTTCCGCAGGTCCCTTGGCTTGGACAGTCAAGTTTCATGGGAAGCCGATGCACAGCCACTGCCTGCCAGGAGGCTCCCGGGGCTCCCTGCGCTGCAGCACCAGGCTGCAAACGCCGCGCGAGGCGGTTTATTTGTTCGGTGTTGAGTATTTCCATTCCAGTTTTCAAAAGTGATGGCAACTTCTCCTGTTGACTTTTGGTGCCCTGTTTGTTATCACAAGGTTTATATTTGGGGCCGAACCCAAGTCAGCATCCTTTTGGAAATGAACTGGTTCAGAATGAACGTCTGCATCTCTCTTTCCCAGACTGACTTACAGGTACCACATTTCCGTATTATTCAGAGTGCCAGAAGTGGTTTCACCTCTCTCTCTAGCTCCGTGCAGCACTGCATGATGTTAATGGTATTGTCACCCCCATTTTGCAGAGCATTGTATTGAGGTATGGAGCATGTTAAGCAACTTTTGCCTCTGGTCACAGAAATAAGTGCAAGAACGGGGACTGAAATTCAGAGGCTGCGCTCAGATCCTGCCTCACTCTTCTTGCGCACAGAAGAGCCCCGTACTGTACTTGCAGATCATACATTTGCAATGCAAAGCGAGGAGCCGCGTGCGTAAATGCCTGTATGTACAAGTATATGCATATTCGGTAAGCAGATCCTTGGAAAATTCAGCGCATAGTGTTCTGTCTACAAGTCAAAAGCCATCTGCAATTGCTAAAAAATAAAAACACAAGTTGCTACAATTCATAAGGAACTTAATATTTATTACCATGTATTGCAAGCATGCAGCTATGTAGAAAGACTCCCTTAGTGTCTCCAGTGATTATTCAAGGGACAAGAAAAAGAAAGAATAGCCTTTGATAGTAACAAAAAAAGCAAGTGTGGAAAAAACAATGTATTAAATCCTTTTCACAGCCAAGAGGCCAACGAAAATGCTATGTATTTATAAAGGAAATGAAAACCTGTCAGGAACAAAATGAACTGAATAACAGAGTTTGGGCTGAGTAAAGAGACGGAAAAACTAAAGAACCAAAAATGCTCCTGGGGTGGAAAACACAGCACCCTCTACATCCCTGGAAAGAGGGCTCCGAATGGACGTACGACCCACTGGGTACAAGACAGACAGGAGTCCCAACCACTCCCTTCTTCTGTTAATCTGCGGGCAGGGAACCAACCGCCGAGTGAGGTCAGCAAATACGTTGTTCATAGGATGCTTAATATTGAACCAACTGGAGCATCTTCTGTGCATTCCCAGTATAAGGACACACGGGGAACAGGAACCCTTGGGGCTCCTCGGGGCAGATGGATGGGCAGTTTGGTGCTCAGGACGCTGCAGTCTCCTGCTACCAGTCTCTGCGGAGCCGAAGTTCAAGAGATAGAATCATCTCGTCGCACGGAGGTATGCGCGCAAGTGAGGTCTGGTTTCCACATGCTGAATTTATGGCCCCATCCCTCTGCTGAGCCCGCCAGGTGCCTGCATGTCTGTGGCCACAGCAGCCTTTGAGGAGGAGGAGGCTGCAAGGGCAGACCTCAGCTTCAGCCCACAAGAGAAGATACAGCCTTCGGGATATAGAGGTAGAAAACTTCTGGTTTGCCACAGAAAATGTGCCCACAAGCCAAAAGACCAATTGTACGGACTGGCCTGAATCCTAACTCCACAACTGGAAGAGCTGGCCCGTCATATTTCTAAATTCTCCAAGTTGGAACAGTACCTGAAAAATCTCTGGCGAACTTAACTATTCATGAAAACTCAAATAAAACACAACTGTTACAAACCCAAGTACTGCTATCTTGATAGAAACAAGGCTTTTTAGCATGCAGATGACTTGGATGCAAGATCTGATCTGATATTAAATAATTTAGCTTTATGTTTCTAATTGCAGGAAGTTTGTGTGATTTCAAAAATAAACAACATAAGTATTTCATAATTCAGATACTTAATTACTATTAACATATTGATTGCAGGAAATAGCATTAACCACACATTATATTTTGTCAGAGGATAATGTCAACAGTCTTGAAGTGATGGCTACCTATGAATTAGGTGTCTGTACTCCATTAAAAACAAAATACAAACCGTGGCCGTCAGAAAGGAAAATTCTCAATGAACTGGCATGCTCATCACGCAGCCTGGACTCCCCATGAAATCCAGGAAGGGAGTAGAAACTGTGTAAACATGCGAAGTTTAACTCATGCTCAGGAGAAGAGAAGAAAGCTGGAAGGTCTTTATCTCTTGAAAGTCTTTTTATCTCTTGAAACTTTCCTTGCTTAGATGGTTCATCAGTGCAGTCATTCAAATAGTCCAAATAATTAGTACTACAAAGAACAATAATGTTCCTTCCTTCCCCGGTTCCTACAGAAAACGTTTGGTGAACTAACACGAGCTATCTGTTCAAACACATTTCCCAAAGGAAGCTTGAGTGTGGCAAGACCTGTGCAGCTGGCAAGACCACCTCCTCCTCCTCCGGCTCCTCCTGGAACTTGCTCTGCTTGACTCTGCTGCCAGCGGAGACTGTAAGTCACGGAAGGCAGAAATATCTCCAGCACTTAATATCAAACTCACCCAGGGCTCTACCCTTGCTCCAATTTCCAGTACCCTCATGCAAAGGACAGACGTGGGACATGCCCATGGCAGGTTTCATGAGACACCGTTAGGCGTTTCCTACCGAATGAGGCTTTCCAGGGCAACTGGTTTCGCACCCCTGCACAGCGATACTCATCTACAGCCAGGAAGTCTACACTATGCTAAACTCCCACAGATACCATGAAGTACAGCGTGGATTACAACAGCCTGGAGTCCATTTCAGCTCTCTCAACACAGACATACTTCATTTCAGATGGGATCAGCAGAGGTTAAGTTGCGCATTAATGAGAAGTGGTGGTCTCAAGTCTGAAAAGATGCTTTTAAAAAAAAAAAAAACAACTTGCTGAGATGCACTGGTTTTGCATCTTCCTCACAATGACTGCAGATACTTCTGCTGTACATCAACAGAAAGGAAAGAGCATAACAGGAAAATAGCACAGGCCTTTTCATCGTACATGAAAGGCAGGTTGAAAATCTCCCCAGAGGCACTTAAACATCTCTTGCTGTATAAAAGACAATGCTCAGATACTCCTGTTATTTGCTTTTCATCATCTTGAGGATTCAAAAAATCCTTGACTGCACTGGTAGCTGTTGGACAGATTCTGCTTGGGAAGGTTGGCTGGCATGGTGGGAGGGAACGTGGATGCCTTTCACGGGTCTCAACAGGCAGGGGCGGCCACTTCCCAAAGTGCATCTCCAGAAACCACAACTGCAGCTTTCATCAACCCTGCTTCACCCTTTCCCATCACCAGGCATAACATCGGAGGAGCGTGAAAATACAACTCCATTATTCAGAGCGAAGGCATAAACATGCTTGCATTTACCATGCTACAACTTTAAAGCCGCCCCAGCACCCTGCAGATAGGCGAGTCGCCTCGGGGCAGCTCTACGAGCTGGGCAACATTTTGCAACAGAAATTCCTCAATGCCTTTTAGCCTTGAGAGCAGAGTAAATCCCTTCAACCCTAACTAGCATCCAAATTAGTAGCTGAAGGAATCCCAATGGACATCCCCAGAGAGACCAGCTCTGGCAGAATGAATTAGCACTCTCTTCCTCCTCTCCGGGTGGTCAAGCAACACTTGCCTGCCCTCACAGCTAACACAGTGCATGAGCCCAACACGCATGTGTTGCTCCTCAAGGGGACAGCCCTCAGCCATACCTTAAGGCCACCTGTCTCATGGTTACTGCAGCACTTCCCATTTTTTTGTTTGTCCAGGATCTACCATGCTGGCTTTACACCTGGGTTCAGCACTTACAGACGTACCGGTGCATACAGCACTCACTCTGCCAGAATTTAGCCCTTATTACACCTACACATTTTTGCTTTGGCTCTTTCTGTGACAAGTTGAGGCTACAGGCAAATGATTTTCACCCTTAAAATGCAGCAAAGCCTTGCCCGGTTCCCAAGGTCGGCACCACTGGCACAGCACACCCAGCCTGAGGCTGCTGCTGAGCATTTCCCAGAGCCTAAAAAAGGAGGAGGGTCCAGAGAGCAGTGCTCCACAGCCCTGCGTGAGGATTTCGGAGCTAGGACTCCTCACCCGAATTTGCGTTTTGCATCCTCGTCTCCCCCAGGGAGAGGGCACGGAAGCAGAGCTGGGCTCCTGAAGGGCTGGCAAATGTCCGCAAATCCCCCATGTGCACCCTGAAAGGTCGATTACTGCAACATTTTCACACACAAATACCTAAGAGCTGGTTTCTCGGATTGACTTTTATGGATTGATCCAAGGCCCAAAGGCACTAAGCTCAGGCCTTAGCGAGCGAGAGCTGTGGCCCGCTCTCCAGTGATGCCCGGCGCGTTCAACAGCAGGCAACAACAGACAACTCCGGGCACTGAAGTGGAAAACTGGTCATTATCTTTTTATAATTCTGTTTTACACGATTCAATTACACGAAATCTTGTCTCAGATGTGACAGAAAGGAAAACTGCTGTATTTACACAGTAGCACATACCACATATGTTTGTGTGTGTGCATGTGTGTGTGTACACACCCTCCGTATGTTTTTCTAGGAAGCCTTCAGGAATCAAAATCCATCTCCGTTTGAATTAGATAACCCTCACAGACTTTCTTGAAAATCCTTCCATTTTCCACTTCCTCAATGTTGCAAATTTATCCAAATATCCTAAAACTGAAATACAAATCAATGCCAACCGACTTCACCTAATCTAAGACGTAAGGAGCATTTATAAATCTATTACCAACCCTAGTAGGATTTCCCTGCCTCTCGGACCCAGCTGCTCAATTTACTCCAGATCTCGGTAACTCTAACCCATATGAAGTTTTAATAGCGATGCCGGGAGCACGCGCTGAGGGCTAACAGAGCCAGCCCTCTGCAACCGCCCTCCCGCCAGGAGAAATTCTCATGTTCTGAAGCGATGGCAGACACCCCGCATGCTCCTCTCTGGAAAGCACAAAGAGGCTCGAGGAGAATCAGAAAGCAAAATACCTTACGGGACATTCAGAGGCCAGATAATATCATTGAACTGCATTTGAACAGAAATACTTCTAAGAGGACCCAACAGCAGGAGGCTTCATGGCTGTGCATAACATTTCCAGCAAAATAAGCTGAGGTTTTGGACCCTGCACAGCCAGCACTTTACTTAAGTCTATTTTTTGGCATACTGTGGGACCACAGAGGCCATCAACATAAAGACTTTTTTTCCCAATGCCGGTTCATAAAGGAGCAACAGCAGAAGACATGAGCTACCACCAAGAACCTGTGGAGCCCTCCCAGACCCTCACACATCAGGCGAGGATCCTCTCCCCCCCGCCAAAGTCCCACAGACTGGGGGCCTGACACCCACATTGCCCATGCTGTAAGCACGCCAGCCATTTCAAAAGCGGGCCCCTAAGGAGTTAAATTCAGAGATGAACACTCAGTCCAGCTTAACTCAGTGACAATTTTGTCATCAATTCAAATGGGGCCAGGAGCTTAGACCATGACTTGGTGGTTTTTAAAAGGAGGACACCAAGGTGCAGCCCAGCTCTGCAGTCACTTCAATAAACAGATACTTCTGCCTGCAATATCACGGGTCAAAATATTTCCAGTAAAACAGGCAACCATCAGCATGCAAGCACATCTGCACCCTGAAGCCATACCACCTCGTACTGCGATCCTGCCAGATCTAACAGCAGAAGAAGGTCAGGCCAGGTCAGAGCATGCTGCAGATCTCCCAGGCACATCCCGACACCACAAGAAGTGGTGCTGATGGCTCCTTGCGGCGCTTGCCCCGCCACTTCTGCTAACTTAACGCCTCTGAAAGGCATCGCACAACATAAATGTGGAAAGTTCAGACTTCCTGATAAGACATGGAAAACCACAGTTCGTGACTTCTTGCGTTTCCAAAAATCCTACAGCAGGTTTCCTTGGTGGAGGTGACTTGACCCCATCAGGTTCCAGCACAGGTAATCACCTTTTCTTCTGCCTAAACCCAACAGCTCCAAGTGCTCCATCCCCACAGGAGCCTGGCACTTTGGAGATTTAACACCTTCTAGCTTTGCAGAAGAGCCACTGCGGAGCGAACACCGCGAGGAGGTCACCCGTGCTTGGCACAGCTTTAGGAGGTGCCAACAGCAGCTGGCCCCGAACCTTCATTTCTCTTGTGGCATTTGTTGCCCATTTTGCAGGAACACCTCTTAAAATCCCAGTCAGTCTGTAGGATAAACTGGGTTAAACAGGGACAAAAGCTTGTAATTAGCAGGCTACAGCAAGCAGACAGCACCCCTGATTAGAGAAGAGGGAAGAGAGGTTGCAGGTGACCCTGATAACAGGGCGACCAGCACAGCAAAGGTGCCCACACTCCTGGTACTGCCCGCTGCAGCTGCTCTGCAGCCATCGCTTCTTTGCTCTGTCCATCACTGCAGCCATCACTTCTTCACTCTGCCCACCTCTAATACAGGGGCAGCTCCCAAAGCCCCAGGTGCTCCTCCGGCACAGCCCAAAACTCAGCATCGTCCGAGGCAGGAGAGGAGCCGCAGGACAAACCCATTGCTCCTGCCTCGCTGCTGCACCGCCGACCTCCCTGTGGGACAATCCACGACACCGGCCCAAGCCGAAGCCATCACTGGGAGCAGAGGACCGCACTATACGCTCACCTCTCATTACAATGGAGTGATGCACGCGTAACCTCCTGTAACAAACTGCCCCGTTAAGAGTGTTTCACCCAAACGGGGGGCACCTGGGAGCCATACACACCCAACTCCTTCCACATTGCCACTTGCTTCAAGTTTACAGTAAGCAAGCTATTCAGGGAACCGAAGCACACTCTCCACGGTTAATGTAAAATATTAATGTCTCATTTGTTCAACAATTTTGTGGAAATTAAAACTTTTAGGTTAATCATATACTGAACAATTTTAATTAAAGCAGTTATAAAACAATTAATCCACAAGAGCAGGCTTGGATCCTTGCCAGCCTTATTGGTTTAATACATGTAGGCAAAGCTTATTTCTCCCCCTGTTTGACTTAATGAATGCTAATAAGTGACACAAAATATGCATGCAGTGCTCCTAATATAGTTAGTCCATCTGGTTTCACTTGCATTTTGTATTTGTCATTTTGCTTTGATAGAGAAATTGAAAATGAATTCTCCGTGCTAGAAATTAGAAGAACTTTGTACCCTGCTTAATTTAAAACAATTTTTGCAAACCTTTGGGGGAAAAAACACAGCAATTCAGTACAGTACATTAGACAGCTATCTTTTTGGTTGTTCCAAGGTTGGAAAAGAGCACAGGACAGAAATACAAGACTGTACTGAGCAGCACCATAGCACTGAAGGAAGGAACAACACTTGCTCAGCTTTTTTTTCCATCAGTATTTCAAAAGATTTTTTTTCCTTGAATAGATGGTAACATAAAGGCAGAGGATAAAATATGATTTTAAGCACCTGAGACAAATCCTCTACTGCTTCGATTTGTTCTGCATTACAACTTGTTTGATCCATTTGGGGATGTATTTGTTTGCCAAAGCAAGCAGAGCTCAAGTTCTTTGTTGAATATTTAATGTACGCCAAAATTTTTACCTTTTTAGCACTTATGTTTGAGTTTCATGGCCAAATAATGCTCAGGACCGTCACTGTCAGGTGCAATCATTCCACCTTGCCATTTAAAAGCCACCTGCAAAGGCCCTGCACAGCTGAACTCATTTGCCTGCAGCTCAAACTGCCCTGAGAAGAGCCTGCTTTCTCCCAAGGACATGCCAAAAATGAAAAATGGGTTCTTCTCTGGGTAAAATCCATATAACACAACTCATGTCATAATGAGATCATACACGATGTGATCTATCACCATGGAAAGTGGCCTCTATGGAGGCTCTAGTTCCCAACACACCACCACCACCAGCACCCTCTCTGCAGTCTTTCCAGAGGGCCCCAACTGCCCCTTCACCGCCCACGAGGGTCCTTCCATTAATACCACTGGGGTCTGGATCAGCTCTAGACACCTCCCCTTCCAAAACCAGCATGACACAGCAGGAGGTACAGCTGCACCGCATTAAACTGCGCACTGTTTCTTTCTTCCCTGCCTAAGGTCACTGCCCATTTCTGCTGCTGAGATGTCCCAAACGGTGACAAGAGGCAGCCTACGAGAGTTTAAAAACTAGCTCTGTTCCCAGGGGACCGGTGTCCCAAATTCAATCACATCAGAATGAGCAGGAGGAAGGGAATCATGTCTGTGTGTGTCCTGAAAACTGCATGCCAGACAGGGGAGAGCAGAAGAGGAGAGCACCATCGACCACCCACTGATCACCACGACCCTCATCATACCTCACAAGGCGATGAAGGGAAAAACTTACTTTCTCTCCGCACTTCAGAACTGCAAAAGTGATGATAAATCTGGGTACCAACCACTGGCATTATCTGCTTAACCCAGTAATTGCTTTATGAGCCACCCTTGGGCTCACCTTGATCTACAATTTTTGAGTCACGTTCCTCCTGCTCCAATGAGATGTCTCCTGCTGCTTCCCGCAGGAAAGGTGCTCTGCCGACCGCAGGATGGAAATTTGGGTGCGCACCTGCACAAGGGTGACAGCCTGTGCTCGTCCTGCTCCCGACCTTCCCTGTCCTGCAGCATTTAGTCACGGATGACCTGAAGGCAACAAGACCTGAACACCTCCATGGTACAAGATGCAACCTCAGTCCACGTCGGATTTCCAGCCGCTCATTAGAAATGCCAGCTCGCCAAGGCAGCGCAAGAGGAAGCAGGAGTGTAGGGAGTGCAAGGAAAGGACAAGGAGGGGGTGAAACAAATGGGAATAGCTTCAGGCAGATGAATAGTTGCCTTAAAATGAACTTGCTCACTGTTACTGAGCAAAATTTGGAAACTCCTGTTTGAAATGAAGTCCTCTAACAGGCCAGCGGGGGAGAACAGCACGAAGCTGCCCCTTAACCAGAGCTGAGAGCCCATGAATTTGTCAGCCTGGTTAAACCCCCCCACGCCACCCGGGGCAGCACAAAGAGGAGCGGCTGCACCCCCTTTGCCTACACTCCACTGCAGATCCCCACGCTTGGGAGATCTCCGCACTGTTTGCCGGCTCAGATCTTAGTCACAGTTTATCCCGCAGCAGTCTTTTCAGCGATGATATTGCATTTTTCTGCCAGAAGGATCCCAAAATAGCTTACAAATCATGCGCACGCTGCTAGAGCCCATGCTCACGCCATAGCAGGCGGCGGAGCTGGGACTCCTGCTTGGGGCAATGCCCAAACAGGTACCAAAAAAACCCCAGGAGATGTAGCTATCATGCAGCAGCAGCAGTGCAGCACCTCCTGTGCACGTCCTGCACGGCACAACGGGGGAGATGCCATGTTGCTGATGCTAACACCAGACTGATGCACTGATTCTGTGCAAAGTCTGAGCGGAAAGTGAGATCCAGCACCAAAAATGAAATTAAACAGAGGGCCCGGTTTGACTCTACGAACCTGGAACTGAAAGCTCACCAACAAGCTCTTTGTAAGTGCTAAATACCTTCTCTGTGTGTCACTTAAAAAATACCTATGTGGCTCTTCGGCACTGAGACACGCCGGCAGAGCAGCTTTTTTTTTTTTTCCCCTTTTTTTTTTTAAAAAAGTGTTCAAACATCCTACAAACACTGTTTAGGAAAGTCAGCAGGAGGTCAAATAGAAGCCTTGTGTCTCAGTGGATAACAACCCTTCTGTGAAATCATTCCAGCAGGAATCGAGTCACTGTTAAATCTCCCTCCCTACCTTTTTTTTTTTATTATTATTTTAAAGGCATTTTAGCAAAGCTTGCTTTGAAGCTTAAACCTTCTGCAACAACACTGCTTGCCAACAAGATAAAATATTTAGTACTGCTATATACTAAAATCATATCTCTGACAATACCTTCCACGCCTGACATAGCGCAAAAGTTAATTCAGCCAACAAAGCAATACTTGCATTTTGTGTCTAAAGAAGCAGCAATTTATCTTTTTTATATATATAAATTATATACAGTATTGTGCCATTTAAACCTAAAACCTCCTGTTGTTAAATAGAGAATAGAAAGATCTTAAAATACAAACAAAAAGAACAGAGCTATAGGGAGAGCTGTGACAAATGCAGGAGAACATTACTAGCCTGGAAAAATAAATGCAAAAATCACATATGCTCCCCAGCAAATCCTCCCTGCTCAAGCCTACATGCGTCCTTCATCTTGTTGGGTTGGTTGGGTTTTTTTGACAGAAGCTTCTCACTTCAGCAATAATGGCAACGGTCTCAATTTGCTACTGCTTCAGTGCATGCGGCTTCAGAGAACCTGCAACCCAAAGCTGCAAAGTGCAAGTCCACCACAGAGGCTCCCCAAGCATGGGGGCACCCTTGCCCAGTGGTACCGGCATCCCACCCGCCCTAGCAAAAAGCCCATGAGGGAAACACGTCTCCATAACGGCACCGGTAAGGCATGCAAATGTACCCATCTGAACGGGCCAGCAGATGGGGGTTTTAAGCATAACCACGTGCACGTGTTCACATCACCTCTGCTATTTTCCAGTTTATTGTGCTTGGCGTGTAATATTTAATGCCTGTGGCTGTCTCCCTCTGTTGGAGGGTCCCTGAACAGATGATGGCAAGCACTCAGCCAACATGGATTACGGACTTCAATGAGAAAACAAAACACCTGCAGGTGAGGACAGGCAATGCCTGCCAGTGACAATGGTGTACGTACAACATGCTTGTAGCTATTTAAAACCCTACCTCATGCCTCCTCTGCCCACTGCCTTGGGCCAGGTACACGGCAGCGTGGTTAGCCAGCTCCATCCACAGCGAGGGAAGGAGCAGCTTCACCTCTGCAAACAGATGTGCTCTCAGAAAAGACAGGAACGGTGCAAGGATTGGTGAAGAGAACGGAAACACATTTTGCAATCTGACCTTTTGGGTTTGTTGTTGAAGAAAACAATGGGAATATTGCAATGACCGCAATGCTATATTGGCAAGGTTGTTCCTTCTTAGTTTTGTCTCCCTTATAGGACTTGCCTTCCTTAGTCGCCTCTTAAAAACAAACTTAAAGAACCAATAACTACCTCCCCCCAACCAAAATCATACCATCTGTTCCCATTTCTGCTCTTGCTTTTATAGGCTGCTCTTTACCGTGCGAAGAGGCACCACCTCAGTGCCTCAAGTACCACATCCTCCCTCCCAGCCTAACTCAATGCATTTTACTCTTTCACAGAAAATTAGCTCAAACAGTCCCAAAACGTCTGTCTTTTCTCATCTCTTCACCAGTACCTAGAGCTCACAAACTTCTCTCCAAGCAATTCAATTCCCCTCTCACATATGCTCAGCGCACATGCACTTGATAATGCCATCTCCCAGCAAAAGAACAGGCTCAGGGCTCCCAAACTCAAAAAAGGCAAACTAATTTAAAACAAATGCATAAATACGTTCCCCTTTTACCTCTGCAGGATGCAAACAAGAATACTGCCAGTCTGAAATCAGCTCTCAGTTCCTGAGAGCATCGCCGAAGGCTTGTCTTGCCCCAGAAGGCAGCTCCCTCCACCGGTCCATGACGCCAGTTTGGATCCGATTTGCCTTTACATCCTTGTGTTCCCCCCACCTGGCCCTACCTTATTCTTGTTTCCTTCAAATACCACCTTCAACCTTCCTGTTCATCTCTCAAAGGTTCCCAACCAGTAGCTTGAAACATGTTTCACGTCCTCCTCTGGACTTGGTGTCTCTCTTAACACTGCCCGTAGTCAAAATCTTTCCTGAGCAGCCCAACACAAGCAGACTGGCGGAGGCCCTACTCCAAGCCCACTGAGTGGAAGGCATCGTGGCTCGGGGGCTTTTTACAATGTGAGGCAAACAAAATCCAGACACTGCCAAATGCGAGTTACCGGCAGCATAAGTAACTGCTTTTTATGGGTTTATTATTTTTAAAACAATAGGTGTGTATACACATCCCTATATATGCTTATAGGATAGGATAGGATTTTCATGTCCGTGATTTTATTTTGCTCTTCTTTGAAATTAAGGGCATAATTCAAGTGCAAACTTCAGCTAGGAACAAGCATTTCTAAAAATTCATCGTCTGGTTTCCCATTTAAGAGTCACACATAGCGAGAGCCTCGATCTTTATCTCACTTATGCCTGATGCAATTCCAAAGGCAGAAGCAGAAATACTACTAATTTACTCCAGCGTAAATGATGGATTTGTCTTGACGACATTAAGATCAATGGCACAGAATCAAGCCCTCCTAATTTGAGTCCAACACGAGGACAGCAATACCTGCTATAAGCTGGTCTAGGCAAGTATTTAAGCAGAGCCTCCATGTTATTGTTTCCTCCCTGTCTTGTGCAACTGCTGCTACAACATGTTTTTAAGAAACCTGGGATCTGACTGCTGACAGAGCAACCTGATGGGTAAGGCAAGAAGCAGGATTCTGCCGTCACGGGAGGCAGAGGAAGGTGGAAACTTGCCCATTTAATAGGAGATCAACACGGAGACCGGCCCCTGGAAGAGCCCCCCAAAACCGCTGGGAAGCACTGCTGTTCATGCTGAGAAGACCCAAGCCAACCGACCCCCTGCACCCCCTATGGCAGCTGGACAATGCAAAGGAGAGATGCAGCTCTGCGAAAATGATCTATGAGAAGGAATCAAGTAACGGTAATAAAAAAGCACTCCACCTGTGGGTGATCATACATTTTAAGATGGATTAGCAAAATGACTGCTTATTTATTGAAAATAATGAATAGCCTAGTGCTTTTAGTTTGGAAAGGTACGCAGGGGGAAAAACTGTACGTTGCTGCAGCAGATTTTTAAATAAACAGAAAACCTATAGCGATGTCATGTATCATGGCCAGGAATGAAACAGTCCCATGACTCTTATGAACATGACTGATGGCAGCTCTTGGACAGCACACCAGGAATATAAGCAAAGCAGGTAAGAGTCAAACAGAAGGAAGAGGGAACGTAGAGAAGAAAATGTAGGCTTGCTCAGCCTGGCTCCAGATTGATGCCCCAAACCAGGATTTTGAAGAATTTGAAAACAAAGGGAAGGAAACACTGTCTCTGGACTAACCCTTTGCACCGGGCTCTGTCTGTCTCGTGTCCCCGGACTCTGGCCAAGCCCACGTGCACGAGCATCTGTGTGTTAACACATGAGCTAAAGCAGAGACTGTCTAAAAGGAAGAGCGAAGCTCTCATTTTGGGCTCCAGGATCTATCAGGCAGACTTCAAACAGGTCAACATTAAGCCCTCAGAGCAGATTTCCGATTCTGGGTATTTTACCTATTATCAGACTCTCTAAGCACCTAAATCTTTAATGCAGCTTTCCTCACCCCCTATGAGTGAAGCAGGGAAGGGCTATTCATTTTACAGAGCAGTGCAGAGAAAGCAAGGGATCAGATTTCTGGGTCTAAATTCCCCTCCCAACACTACATGCTGTCTTTATTATACTTCGGCTGGAGATCTTCAGAGGTGCTTTGCCATGAGGAACCTCAGGAGCAAGAACTTAGCCCAGATTTAGCTGTTCTTTACATGACTGCATGGGACCAAGTCCCCTGCCAGAAGAGAAACTGAACCCAAGTCTCTCATCTGCTCCTGCCTATTACACATCCCCCTTCACCAGAAAACCATTACATCAATCCCTGCTATTTTACAAGCGGTGAAAAAATAAAATAAAAAAGGTTGACACGGTCAAAATGATATCAGCAAATGTATTGCTAGAATTTTAACCCCAACAGCTAGAAAAGCAGTGTACCACCACAACAGTAAAAATTAATTCTGTAAACTTAAACTTAATTTTACACTTCTCTTGGGATTTCATTATGCAGCAGCGAGAAACAAGCAAAGCGAGTGTGACGTTTCGCCAGGACCTTCATGACAATGGGATTAGGAACACCCTAAAGGCAACGCGGCGTCACCACGGGCACATTTTTTGCAGCAGTTTACATCACAGCAGTGCAAGAGGAAAGTAGGGTCATTCAGGACGACGTGATCTCCAGTATACATGGGGGGAAAAGGTCTAAGAAAAAGCAAAATGCTTCCCTCTGGATTAGCTTTCTTCCCAACCGCACCCAGCGTATCATGGACGCAGATTAGTTCTGGGTGTTCATTCAAAACATAATCCTCTCGCCCCAGTGCCGTTGCCGTCAGTGGCACTAATTCAGTGAAACAGAAGATCCCATATAAAAGGTCTTACGGCTCATCTCGATTCCTAAGTGATGACTGATAAAAACCAGGAGCTTATTCAAATTTCAGCTACCCCAGTGCAGAACCATAGAGTACTTCGCTTTGACACCAACATTGCTAAACAAAAGCTACTTCAGGGACTTACAAATTCTTTTTAAACTAAAAAAAAAAGCACATTCTTGCTTTTTCTGCCTGTCACATTCTTATTTGGACATCCAGGACTTGCACAGCACTGAACAAAAAATACCACTGCTCCTGACAGCTCGTTCCTATACAAGGGGAAGAGTTAGATAAAAACTGAAACTCAGCATCCAAGCTTTTAAGAAACTAATCCAGCAGACTACACGCAAACTTCCTTGGCGAACACAAACGACATAGCTGAATAATGCATAAAAATATACTATTGACAGAACCGCTTCTGTGCATACCACTTTCAATGTATATGATGGAAGCAGCGGAGAATCTTTATGGAAAGCCAGCCCTGACTTGGCTTGAAAGGCACCTTAACAAACAAAGGAAGTACATTAAAAAAATGCAGTGCTAAGTAAGACATTATCAAAACATGCATTCTAGCTTGTGAAAGCCCTTTGCAAGCGAGTGCGTCTGCAGAGGATTGTGCAGAGCATTGATCTGTCTGTATTCTGGGCACTTTTCGGGTGATGCCTGACCGTAGTTTACAAGGGCAAGCTCATATGTCTCCGTTGTTTATTTCTCTGCAGTCGTTTACTTGTCACTGATAATAGTTTTCAAGCCATCTAGCCTAGGAGGATTCAGACGGAGATTTGCCAGGGGTGAAAGGTCAAAGCAATCATGTGCGACCAGGGTCAGAAATATTTAGCTGCACCAAAAAGGATAATCAAATAGTTGAAAATTAGTTTTGTGACAAGGCTCATATTTGGATGTTTTCCTTACACAGCCCGAGGTATGGGCACAGCCCATCTCTAAAGGAAAGGACACTCCACCATTCGTCCGTCCCACCTGCTGCATGTCGAGTTCAACAAACCTGGCATGGCATCCACCAACCTGCTCCTGCCACCTTCTAAAAAGTCCCTGCTTGGCCGCAGCGCTGCAGAGCTTGCTGCGGGTGCGAGGGCTGCAGCCAAGAGCCTCAGGGCCAGAGGGTATCTATTCCCGGGCATCGTACATCCCGATGCTGAAGTCACCGGAGCTCCCACACCACCCGTAAGTGGTGCGGGGTGAAGGTCAGACACGCAGCTTAAGCTAAATACCGAAACCAAGATTGCTTCAGGGTTGGCCGAGAGTCAAAACCTTCTGGACAGATAAAAATCACTCACAAAAATACACCCGAGTGCAAGCCCTTCTGCAGATCTGTAGGAACAACAGCAATTTGTATTTTCTGTCTCCTTTCCACTCTGCCAGCTGTTTTTTGCTTCATGTTTACTGGTAATGAAGCAGAGCATCAGCCCCCTGGATTTCAGTAAAGTATTTACTCACTCTGAAATGGGAAAACATTGCTCTTGTTAAAAATTCCCATCAGACTGAAGCAGATCTGTTCCTCAGATAATATAATGACACTGAGGTCCCCAAGAGAACGCCCTCCAAAGCTAATAAAGTGAAAACAAATCCAGTTACATTAGGTTAATTTAAAGAACTTCTCTTTTTTAAGTGTACGTGGAGAGAAAATGGAAGAAACCTACTAAATTAATTCCAGCATTATAAATTCGATTTAGCAAGTGCAGTGCATGCCACTGTGAGAGAATAACAATATAGGAATGTTTTAAGCAGAGAAAATAAATTATTTCAAGGGAGTGGTGAGGGAAGAAATGACAAATGCGTGAGAGAGAACCTGCTCCAATATTAATTAAAGTAGAGATCTGATTTTCTGTTTGCATTTGGCTTCATTCACGAGGAACTAGAATTAACAGAGGCTCCAGACTCAACAGAGAGAAACAGCTGGAAACCCCTCCAGAGGTGCCTATTTCTTACCCCCAGCTGCAAGGAGAGCCCTGGGTGACCAGCTCAGATTCATGCTCCCATTCTCTGCACGCCCAAGGTAGGACTGATGAACCCCATCTCTGTGGAGCAGTTGCAATCCCAGCTACTACAAAGGAGCAAGTAAGACTTCACGCTTAAAATCAATGAGTATACCCAAGCTACTGCTCCCAAAGGGGTTTTTAAACCCATCTAAAATGAACAGTGATCAAGAAAGTAAAGTGCTTCAGCAAGCAAGCAAATTAACTCAGGGTAATGCTAACTAAATGTGGGAGTATCTCCTTCTGTTCCCCCTGTCTAGTTCCTCGGGAGCCAGGAAGAAGCTGATCATGACACGTTCTGGACACCTATTGCTGGGACTGAGCCTCAGGCAAACCCTCCTGCCTTTGTGCTGGAGTGAGCAGACTGGAAAACACTGAAGGATCCCAGAACAGCATGCAAGGACGGCAGCCCTGCTCCCAGCATAACACAAACACAGGGATGCTCCCAGCCAAATGGTGCACCTACTTGTTTGCTCTGCAGAGATGACAATACTATTGCATTTTCCATGCACAGTCCCCAGGTAACACATACTCTAATTTCTTTCATTTTCACAAGAACAGCGATTTTTCTTCTCTAGTCCTCGGAGATACTGACACAAAACACACTCCTTTAAAGCAACCCCATGTCTCCTTACAAAGTAATCGGCATGATTTCCTTTGGCTTAGTATCAATCGCACTCACTTCTCAAACCCTGGTAGCTGGCAAGCACCTGCTGTGGCTATATAACTTCCCCCAAAATCAGTGGGAGAAGTGAAAGAACAACAGACACTTGCCCATCCGCACGCGAGCGCTGGGGAATTGCCACCGCTCCCAGAGGAGCCTCGCTGCTGTAGAGGCAACGCTCTCGCTCCCCGGGGCCCCGCTCCAGTGCCGGGGGGACCCGCTCCTCCACCTCACAGCACCATATGGAAAAAGCGAAAGCAAACGTAGAAGCAAATTAATCAAAAGCAGATAACACCAGCCATGGATGTACTCAATAAAAAAAGAAAAAGACAACGCAAGGAACAGCAAATTAATACACAAGCTTGGCTCTTTTTTATATAAAACATCTGTCAAAATACTTAAGTGTTTGCTTTGTTGTACAAGCAGCAGGTTATGCTTTTGCAGATAGTCATAAAGCAGGGCAGTATTGTAAAAATTAGGGATTTGCTTCATTGTCTCTACTGGTTTACAGTTACTAATTATGAGATTGCTAAGTGCCAAATGGTCAACAAGCAAATCTAATTGTTATTTAACTGCAGCCAGCCAGGTTGTAGATGCACTCACAATACACATATGTACATTTAGTACACTGCTGCTTGCATGTGGAGTCGGGTATATGAAAGGGAAGACAGCACCATGTCTCCTAACCACGTGTTTGGACACACTCTGCCATAAGGCACATGAAGGCAGCTGAGAAAGAGTCTCCTTTTCTCCTGGCTTGGGATCCTTATTGCAGGAACCGAGTAGCAGGAGGCAGAATATAGACTCCTAGAATCATGGAATAGTTTGGGTTGGAAGGGACCTTTAAAGGCCATCTAGTCCAACCCCCCTGCCGTGGGCAGGGACATCTTCAACTCGATCAGGTTGCTCAGAGCCCCGTCCAACCTGACTTGAATGTTCCCAGGGATGCGGCATCTACCACCTCTCTGGGCAACCTGTGCCAGTGTCTCACCACCCTCACTGTAAAAAATTTCTCCCTTATCTAGTCTGAATCTACCCTCTTTTAGCTTAAAACCATTCCCCCTTGTCCTGTCGCAACAGGCCCTGCTAAAAAGTTTGTCTGCATCTTTCTTACAAGCCCCCTTTAAGTATTGGAAGGGCCGCAATAATGTCTCTCTGGAATACTCCGCGTTTCTTTAAAAGTCACAGGAGACATCCTGTGCAATGCAGAATAGCTGACCACAATGGAGGCTTTAATCCCCTATAATGCCAGAATACGGCCCCTGTACTTCGGAGGAAAACAGACTCCGCATGCCCGGCGGGGACAGACAGGGAGGGAGCAGAGGCTGGGATGGCTGCCACCTCGCCTGTCACACCAGAGCAGATTGCTGTGTTAAAAAGCCAGGTGATAAAGCCAGGAACAAGAATGGGGAGGAGGAGATGAAGCAAATCAGAGGCCAGCAGCTTCACTGCAATTCCTGGGCCCATTCCCACTGCAGCACCTGGCTGGGGCAAGGGAGCGGCACCCGCTGAAATAATTCCTCCTGCAGAGCAGTGCACTGAGAGCTGAATTACGGCGCTGCGCTCTCAGAAGTGATTTCAAACAGGCAGGGACTGGATGCTGCTAGGAGTCAAGCAGCTGGTTCAAAGAGGACTCTGCTCCATCTTTGCACCCTGGGGACACATGCTGCCCAGAAAGAGCCAGCGCTGGGTCCCCCTGTCCTGGGGCAGGCTGCACGCGTTGATCCCTGAGCAAAGCGGGGAGGGCCTCCGTCATGGAGGTAACTTCTGCCTTTCTCCAAGCCCCAGTTCCCCAGAGCATCCCCGGTTACAAGCGGGAGGATCTCATATCTATTTGACCACCGCTCCAGAGGCATAAGGAGTCAGCTGGAAAGGGCACACAGAGGATCCATGGGAATGAATGAAGCAATTCTTCCCAAGTGGCACGACTAAAATACAGCATGATAAAGTGAGGAAAAATACCTTTGATTTTCATTCATTTGCAATGCAGCTATCATCCCTGATTTGCAGCTCCGCTTTACCCTGCCAACTTCTGAGTTATTCTCAAGAGTTTGGGTCAGCTACATAAAAAAAAAAAACCCAACAGGCACAAAGCGGCGCAGAACAGCAGCCCCGTGCTCCACCAGCCCAGACAGACACATGGACAGTCCCACCGGCAGCACTTGTCCTGGCAGAACAAGTCCTTCTGAAGCTCCTTAGGTCACAGCTTATCCTTGTGCCTGTTCAGAGACAGATGCCACATCTCGCTTCCCTGCATGGCAAAGGGCTACAGCACAAAGGGGCGGCAGCTTTAGCCTTCAGGTACCCACGACTGACTCCAATTGCTCGAAGCAGCGATAGTTTAAAGGCTATAGTATCTCAAGGGGCATCCTATGTATTGTAGGACATAAAGGCTGAGTTTTGCCAAAAATGTGACTATTGCCCCTGGGAGGGGGAAAGTTTTGAACTGGGGCTTCTGGGGGTTTCTTTTGTTCCTTTTTTTAATTGCATTGTTTTACTGACCTTTTCTGGGGCACTGCATTACGATGCACTCCACAGAGCTAGTCTATGACAGTTCACCTTAAAGGATTAGGCAACCACAGAAAGTATTATAGCAATGCAGTTTATGTAGACCTGGAATGTATTCTCCAACGAGATTAACCTATCTAATAGGATTTGGGGAAGCTTTCAGGGCCATTAGGATGCCCCGTACATGCTAAAGGCTCCAGATGCTGTAACCATTTGATTTAATCTAATCAAGACTGCCTAGGTGTATTTTGTCAGTGGATGTTTCTGTCATTTTCGTATTACATCTCAATAGACAACTTTCATCCAAGTTCCATCGTGTACAAACAGGCAAACACATTTGAGGCTAATCTTCAATTATAAGAGCCACTAATTATTAAAGCCTGGGTTTACAGCTGGTTATAGTCTAATCCTGCATGGTATGGAGCATTCCCCTAAGTGCTGCTGAAGGGACGCTCAGTGTCCCCACTTTCCTTTATTTTACCTTATAAACCATTTTACCCTGTCGTTACTTGTCATTGTTTCTTAGGAGGAACCCTCGGTGCCCCTCGGTGCCAGGTGCTGTGCAGATCAGCAGTGCTAAGGATCAAAAGGAAATAAAAACATTCTTATCCCAGAGCTTTTGCCGTGCAAACACACATAACCGGAGGCAGCCACAGGCCAGCGCATAATGGGAGAGCGTGGCTGGAAAGGGAGATGGAGGGGGCCTCTCTACAGACATCTCATTTGATAAACAAAGACGATGCTATAAATCGCACTGATGAGCACTTACCCTCTGGAAGTGAGCAAAACCCCTATGAGGGATGAGCAAGTGCAGGAGTTACCATCTGCTCAGGGGCTTTCAGCCGCTAACAAAACCATTTCCTTTCTCCACAGGCTAAACAGATATCCTCAATATACATTCTTTAAATCCCAGTCTGGAGACGAAACCAAAGGCCACCACACAGGCTGGCGAGCATCCTTGGCTGACAGAGAAGTAGAGAAGGTGTCTAACACCCCCACCAAAAACCTACATGCATCAACCGACTGTCAACTGTGCACACACTGCTTTCACCAAGCAAAGAAAGCACCTGCAAGTGAGAGGAGCTGGAGCAACACTTGGAGCAACATCTGGACATTCAGGTGTGGCTTCTGCAGGTATCTGTTGGTTTGCCACCTCCGTCCTCACAAGTCCAGGGCGAACCGAGATCTTTAGGAATCAATGGATTGCATTGAAGAAAGTCCTGACCACCCCTTGAGGAGAATCTGCTTACAGGTCACCTTGGCTGCTAGACGTCCATCCGTGCCATTGTAAGCACACAGGGAGCAGCTCTAGCGCCAACTGACTTTAATCTGAATCGGGCTGGCTCAGCAATGCTGCAAATCTATTCAGCCCTCCTTCGTGTTTATTTTTGAGGACTAGTTTAGGCATCTCTTCCTCAGTGATATTCATCAGAGGAAAGGAGCAAAGATGAAAGCCTGCGGCAGCCTCTGGGCAGGATTTGTCCAACCCTGTAATTCAGCCCTCCCAACAGACCAAAATTTGAGAGGTATGGGCACACTAGGAAATGTGAACCATTTCAGCTGATCCTGACTTATTCAGGCTGTGAGGAAGGGATTCCTCATTCCCTGAGCACCTTCTCATGTGACTAACTTTTTTCTTAAATGAGTATTTTTCCCATTATTTTCCAGTGGAACCAATTATTTTTTAGAATCAAGGCCCAACGTATGTTACTGACAACTCAGAAACACGATGCTCCTCCAAAAGCCTTCAACCCTGCCCCTACAGAAATCCCACTGTCAGCAGCCTGGCCCTCTTGCCTTGCCCATGCTGCAGAACAAATACTATCACTCATCCCGTCGGGCTTGTCTAAAACCAAAATACACCACAGGCACAGCACGTGGTATATTTTTGTTTTAGGGGCTGGCTCACATATAGCAATTTGTGGTTGTGAACAGCTAGTGGAGGTTACAGAACCAGCATTTCAGGAGACACCAAAACAAAGTCAAGATGGATGCAAGAAGGCAGATGCTCAGCTCTGCAGAGGAGCTTCATTGATTTCAACAGCTTTATATTCAGGTGCAACGATCACCAATTTCTGGCCTGGTGCATGTTGCCAAATACCAGATGTTCCCCAATCCCATGCCAAGACACAGGAGATGGTAGCAACCACTGAGCAACCCAAGTGAAATCTATCACTGGCACATATTAATAACTTCACATGCAAGTTGATCGACTCGTTGCAACTCTTTTCCCTGTTGCATTCGTGGGAAAAGACAAGTTTGGCTCTCAAATTCCCTCAAAATGCTTAGACACTGCATTTGTTTTTAAAAAAGAATTAAATCTGCATTCAGAAAGTTACTTTGGATGTAGGTTAGTGCTAACTCAAATTAAATTATAGTTTTGTTTTTCTTAAACAAAAGGTTTTGCCACTTCCAGAAGCCCTGCCAGAAACAAGAGGCCCCATTGCCTAATTAAATCCACGGAGTCAAGTCGTGCAGATGCGAGTCTGGCTCTGCCACAGATGCTGCAGGTGACCTTGAGCAAGTCACTTAATAGTCCCAGGACTGCCCTGTCTCAAAGGAGAGTTCTCAAAGTTATTTCATTTATGCTTGGTGAATACTGTTAAGTCTTTGGGAAGAAAAGACTGAAGAAATGCAAATAGTTTCATGCTCTTTCACATTGTCACAGTCTAATACTCTTTTTTGCCTTAGTGTTTTTATAATGCAATTTTTTTTCCTTTCTCCCTTCCTGTGCAAAGGGTGTTTGTATAACGAAAGCAGTACAAGCTGCTATACATTATGCCTTGATTCCTTTGGGCGCTCTCCTGTTTAACATTTCCCTCTTCCAGAGAACTGCTCTAGCTTGGACGGGAGGGACCTGGCAGAGGGAGAGGCTCAGGACAGAGCCCGCATTTTGATGGAGACTAACGCCAATTCCTTAACCTGTCGTTTGGCCACAAATTAAAAGCCATCCCAAAACAGTATGTAACATTTATGCAAAGTTGCCTAAATGAACCAAAAGCTGAATCCAACTCCTGTATCAAATCCAGCTGCTGCTTTAAAGAAAAAAAAAATCCTACAAACCCTGCACAGCCCCATCACTGACCACAGAAGCACCAAGCACAAGCACAGCACTAAAGGAAATAATCTTCAAAGATTACTGAGAATAGGCTTACAGAACAGATGATCCACCACTAGTTTAGACGAAAATAAAGATTTTTAAGGTCTGAGCTCAGACTTCCGTGTCAATTTTGCAAACTCTGGTCTTTAACAAAGCTGACATTAAAAAAAAAAGAGAAGCTATATCTGATCTCATCAGCCATTCTGTCTTTAAAGCATTTGACTACAATCCGCACTAGACATACTTAGCAAACTTTAAGATACAGCCTCTCAACATTGTTACAATTAAGTCACTCTGAAATGTCATGAAAAGCAATCTAGTCCCATTAAAATCTTCACACTCTCATTAAAAAAGCACTTACAGACTCGAAAATGTTCCTAATACATTATTTAAAGACACAAGATGTACAGTGACTAAAAACCTTGTACAGAAAGGGAATAGCAACAGTCTGCTTTAAAAAAGCCTGTGTGCGTGTGTGTGCAAATTTGTGTTATAATTAGCTAATTGGGAAACTGCGGGTAGAAGGCAGTTTGTAATATATTGGGGTTTGTCTAGGGTTTTTATTTATTTATTTCATTCTTTTTTATTAAAGAAAGAGGGAAAAGGGTGCTTTCTTTTTACGGAAGTAAAAAAAGCCCATTGTAGGCAATTTATGATCGTTATGCAGATGACGTGCCAAAGCCACCTCTTTTCCTGGAAGGGGTAGGGAAAACCACAGACATCCTCCGACACCAGGCAGACAAAGAAGGGGTCTGGAAGTTGTGCCTGCGAGGACTGGAACAGCAGGAACAAAGACAAACAGCCTCACGCTGAAACAAAGTGACTGTCCTCCTACAAATGCCGTGTCTTTTTTGGATGTTAACAGCAGATGAAGGTATAAAATTCGCATCTTTATTGAGCCCACCGCTAGATGAAGCGTGTTCCTCCAGGGCCCCAGAGCCATGAAACAACAGCGTATGCTTCTTCCAGTGAAGGCTCTCACTTCTCCCTACACCTCACCTCATTTAAATACTTTGATTTTAATAAGGTTTCTCGCAATTTTGACCAGTGCAAGAAGGGAATCAGGCTGCAGAGAGGCATTCAGACTGCAGGAAAGGAAAAGAAATATCATCTGAATGAGTTGAAACAACAAGAAAGAATCTAACAAGACGGATAATTGAGAGAAGGATCCCCGTCTTCAGCAACACCAGTACAAAGCCTTCTATTTCAGTAATGTAAAAAATTTTGGGGAGGGAGGGGCAAAGAAAAACATTATTCATTTGCAGAGAACCAGAGGCAAGAGCTCCTTAGAAATTCCTTTCCTACAGAGGTTTCCAACCAGTCAACCAAAAAAAAAAAAATAAAGAATTCAATCTAATTCAACTTCCCGAAGAGTTTCCTTCTCCCCAAACCACGACCCCTTCGGAAAGCAGTTCTGTCCTTCCAGGCAGCGTGGTTCAGGAAGAGCACAAGGGCTCAGACCTGCCTGCCAGATGCTTCCAGCTACCTCTCTGCCTTTTCCCCAGAAAAACGTGAGGCGGCACACTGACCCAGTCGGAGGGTCCACCTCGCTGGGTGCTCTGCCAACAGCCTGTACCAAAGGCCTAAGGAAGATCAAAACAAGCTCAGTGCATAATGAGTCTACCCAGAATAATCAACCACCTGCACAAGTTGTGACTAGGGATCTCCTGAGTCATGCTCTTCAGCAGCCTTGATCCGAGTTTCTTCCACAAATGCTTCCAGCACATTTCCAAACCCACATCAGCTTCTCACACCCACCCAGTGGTGATGATTTCCACAGCTCACTGCCCACTCACAGGAAGAAATATCTTCTTCTGCCTGTTTTGAGCCTCCTCACTTCATCTGACGCCTCTAGGTCTTGTATGAAGAGCTTGAACAGTCACTCTCCGTCTACCTTATTCATGAGTGTATCAATGTTTATCACGTTCCTGCTTAATCATCCCTTTTCCACAGTGAAGAGCCCTACTCTGTTCACCCACTCCTTACACTGAAGTTATTTTCTCTCTCTCTGATCGTCATCCTCACAGCCCATCTCTGTACCTCTTCCAGTTTTATTACACCCTTCAGCGATGGGGGACAAAACATCTAAGACATAGAAATCCATGGATGTGTACAGCAATCTGACGACATTTTTGTTTTCTTCTCCATTTCTGCTCAACAAGTCCATTTCTGCTGCGAATGCTCGTGCGCCCTGAACTGGTGTTTCCTTAGGACTGTCCCCACAGGGCAGGGGAAGAGTGGTGTGGAGGATGTACATAAACCAGGGGAGTGCCCTTCCTCTGCCCAGGAGTGCTTAGACTGATGGCCCAACCTCTCCACGTAGGTGGGACAGAACAGGAGCGGAGGCACAAACCCCAATAGGGCTGGGGTCCATCCCGCACAGCTCTTGAGCCTTGACCAACCTGGGTTAAGACATTAGAGCTGAAGCAGACTGAAGCACAAGGAGGTATCATAAGGATTCGTTACCCGGGATCCACAATGAACATGCTCAAGGGACATCCAGAAACTCGGTGACTGAAGGCACTGCCAAAGAGTCTGGTTCAGGCTGCAAACCCAGAACTAGAAGGAATAATAATACTCAGCTAAAGTGTCAGAATAACATCAGCTTTTGATACCCTCAAGAGGGGCCTACAAAAGCGATGAGTAGACTATGTGAATGAGTTTATCTTAGAGAATAACAAGTTTATCTCAAAGAAAAGCCCATTGTAGGCAATTTATGATAGTTGTGCAGGTTAGAGAAGGGCGGGGGGAAGCATAGGAGAAAAGGAGATGAAAGAGAGACACACGAGCATCTTTTACAAATGCCAAAGACCTGTAATAATGTCATTTTAACTGCCAAAGGCACTTCAGCTTTCAGGAAAATCAGTCATGACGACTAGCAACTTCTCGAGTCATAGACAGCATAGTTGCTTCTCAAATGAGCTCTCCTTAGCTCCATGCTGCACTTTGCAAAACCTGCTCCTGCTCTCGAACGTGCCCCTGGGCCCCTCCTGATCAAAGGTCACCAATTAAAGGTGCGACATGGACCATTACTCACTAGCGACCCAGTCCACAGCACTGACTGGTTTTCTCTTGTGAAATGACTATATCTGAACTTGGGCCTCTAGAAGCACAAGTCTCTTACAGATCTTAACCTATGAATACTCCAGCCTGTGCAAAGCTCCTGTAACCATTCTCCCTGGAAAGCAAATGGAAGGCCTCTGAAATAATGACTGTCTTTGTACAAAGTTTATCTTTCAAAAACATCCTTCTCAGCGGTGCTCCTTCCAGTAGAAAAATCCCGTCCCTCCAATCCCATCCTCTGTCACACTCTGAACTGCCCCATTCAGGGTTTTTTTTGTAGACCTTAATGCTTGATGCAAACAGAAAAATGTTACAGGGCATAAAATAGATAAGAACAATCTGGGCATATTTTATTACAGTGCTTTATCATTTAACACACAATGGAGGGATGTATTGTGAAATACCACACACCCCTGAAGGTGCGATATGCTATTTTAGCACGACGCTCAGCTTCCACAGGAGAACAGCTTGTTTTCACCTCAGCTCTAGTAATTTTCAAAAATGCAAAGACAAACGCTAGTCCCCATAAAAAATGTGCTGCTGTGAGTACTGAACAAATTCAATACTCAGTGAGAAGGCAGGGAACTAGCTACAGCTAGTTCACATGGTTTAAGTACCTGAACTTGATTCTCCAAACAAAAAGGCAGAGGTTGGTAAATATACAGCTGTTTCTGCTTCTCTCCTACACCCCTCCCAGCGCCGGGGGATTCCCACAGCTCTAAGATTAATGTTGTGAAAATGGCTCTAAAGCCAAGAAAGAGGTTTAGCTCATCAAGGCAAGGGACCATCCCACCAGCATATGAAAATGAGCGTGTAAACTGCATCCATCAACAAACTCTGCATCCACTGCTGCATGCCTTGGTACAGACACAGCAACTGGGTACGTAAGGCTTTGGGTGCTAAGAGAGCACTGGCACCCGCAGTCGGCTTGGGCTGGACCTAGAGCAAACGATGGGAACTGAGCATCGAGGTCCCACTCCAGGGAAACTCCCAGCTGAGAGTCACCTGGAGCTACCAGCCCCCAATTCTGCATGCCTATAGGGATGTTAAAACTTGCCATCAACAGATAGTATGCAATCATACATATACTTTTAAAAATATTAATTAGTTAACAACAAACACTGTCAACAGAACAGGGACTTTTCTGCCTTCTGTTCTAAGCAGTCATTTGCACTGGGCCCGTCCTGTATGTGTTAGGACAAAGTCACAAATTTTGTACAAATCGGATAACTACGTTACAGAGGGGGAAAAAAACCTAAACTCTCTGTCAGTAATGTTTGGTCTCATCCTGCTCCCCATTTCCCCCTTCTCCCAACATATTTAGTCTCTTGTTTACTTTCTACTCCTCCATACCAGAATTCAAAGAATATTCATCTTTACTGCCCGGAGAGGACAAATCAGCCTGCCCATAGCAGGAGACAGCCTTCAGCCTCCTCCAAAGACAACAGTAAGTTGTTCTGCTGTCTGAACAGGCTACTGCAATCAGACTTGAACAAAAACATCCAAAGAAGAAACCCACAAAATTTGAGGTAGAGATCCTACCTGAGCTGGCTGCAAACAAACTATGCATGGGAACACCTGCGCAGAAAGGGAAGAGCTGCCATTCTTGCACAGAAACATCTAGGGGGTGAAAGGGCATGGCGTTGAGATAAGACATGGACAAACTGGCTTGGTGGTGTTCTGCCACCCCATAAAACCTTGCCGTCTCTCCTTGCCGTGCAGCCAGCAGTGATTCACGGCAGATGGGCTCACCCCAGTGATTTGTAGCACCCCTCCTTTCCCCTCTCAAAGCACCTCCTCAGGCCAAGGGCACAATTTCCTCCTCTGCTTCTCTTGGTTTGGGGACTCAGTATTTCGAGCTGGGGGAATCCCTGCAAAATCTCAGCAGAGAAGAGCACAGACATTATTTCACTTTTTCCATATAAAAGCAATTTGTTATGTTTGCTATTATTATTCCTTAAATCCCTTCAATTTTAAGCATCCCTACAGCCTCCCCTTCCTACTGGGACCCTTTGCTGAGCAGCCGGAACGCAGGCAGTGCTCACAGGCAATGCAGAGCAGCTCCTCGTCCCTCTCGGCAATCAGCTTGTCTCAGAGGCAAGGATAAAAGGGGTCTGATCACGCAGCGGTGGATCCAGCATGAACCCTGTCTGCGAACGTCACGGGAGCGGGGCTGCCCCCCAAACGACCCATCCACCTCCCAAATATCACATAGCACTATGCTTTAGCCTGCACAAGAGCAACAAAGGTTACCGCTCCGAAAGGGAGCCCTCGCTCTCTGGGACTGGCAATGCCATCGGGGAGAAAACACGGAGAGCAGTTCTGGAGAGGTCCCAGCAGCGAGCATCTGTGTGTCCTCACACCCCACCAGTGGATCCTTGCACAGGACACTTTGCTGAGGCAAAACCAGAAAATAAAGCAAACACAGGAAAGCCCAGGACTGAACAACTCGGAAGGAGAGGCTGGAGCATGGCATTTATACCCTGCGTGTAGTGGGAAACACAGCTCTCATTCCTATCGCCACCCGCGTCCATCCCCTCCACCCACAAGTCTCAACACCCAGTTGCTAATTCATGGTACTCCCATTTACTCCAACAGATTATTTTGGATTCTGTCTCAAATAATTTATTTTTACGAGCTTCTAAATCTCATATGCTACCTAAATATTTGCTTTGTAAACAAGTGTTTTTTCCAGGAAAGCAAGGCGAGGAACAGATACGCCCCTGAGGGCACCTGCCAGTCAAGCAAGCATCTCACCACCTCAGAAGCGTGCCCCGCGAGAGCAGGGGTTGCTAGAAGAGCCGGCTGGCATGTCCGACGGGCAGATATCTGCCTGGGTCAATGCCACGGGAGATCTTGTTTCATGGCAAAACAATTGCTCATAAAAATTCCATTTAAGTTACTATAACTTAACATTGTCCAAATGAAAACCCAGGGGCTACAACTGAACCCCGGGTGACTCTATTGAGTTGAAGGGCATTTTTTGTATTTTTCGTCTTGCTTTTTTTTTTTTTTTAAATATTCATTGATCTGAGCAAACATAATAATCACCATCTGTTGTGAACACAGTTGGAATGAAAAAAAAAAGGAGGATCACACTCAAGGCTGATGTAAACCAGCGTAATTCCTCTGACCCCAGCAGATCCATTAACACTCAGGTAAAGTGTTTCATGCAATTTCTGTCTGAAATTGCTCCTAACATTAAAAATGCACCTTTAGCCAGAGGGGTTTTAGTTTGGTTTCTTTTGTGGTGCAGGACTGCTTTTTGTTTCCTTTTGTTCTAATGCTCTTGTACACTTAAGTGGAAAAGGATCTCAGATCTTGACATCCCACTTCACTAGAAAGATGTCACAGGCAGCAACATCCGTGCCTCTGCCTGCCGAGTCAGACAGTCAAGCACCTCCTCAGCCCCCTCCATTACCAGACTGAGACGCTGAATAAATTCCCTCAGCTCCTACAGAGGGTAAAAACAACAAAACAAGCAGGAATGTTTAATGACTCAGTGCAACAGAAAATAAATGGCTTAAAAACACAAGTGCTTTTCGGGAAAGCAAGCTCTCCACTGCTGGAGAAGGAGCTGAAGCTGACTGGATCCTTAACCATCGCAGGTGCCCTCGCCACCAAGCGTGGGGCCAGCCCAGTGCCTCCACCACGGAGACCTGGCAGGAGGCAATGCCCCAAGTACTTGAGATCCCGTTCAGCTCCCCACTCACCTGCCTGCTGGGATCCTCTGCGCCAAGCCGGGGGAGCACAAGGGACCCAGCCTGCTCTGGTTTATTTTTGCAGATGCAGCGGGCGCAGGCAGCTATAGACAAGGTGGCCCCATGGAGGGAGGGTGAGCAGAACACACCATGCCCGCGGTCCCTGTTGGCATGGTAAAAACGGCACCACTGGAGCCACTAAAAGGAGACGCAGGTTTCCCAAAATCCAAACAGTCCCGACTCATGGGCACAGTCTTACTGGGGACTTGGGCCAATTCACATCCAGGATAAATCAGGGAAGCAGGCTTTGAAGAAAGAAGTCCTGTCCCCATGTATTCTTCAACTGCTTGGCATCCTGCAAAATCCTTAGAAAAGCCCCGCTCATTTCAGCAGTGAGGCTGGAGAGAGATCCGACAGGCTGGGGGTGGGTGTCAGGATCAGCTCTAGCAGTCCTGAACACAACGCTGAACGAGCAGAAGCCGTAGCAGCTCCACGCTGAGCTGCACACCGTTTTTACATGGCTTGGGTATCACATCTCGAGACACCCAACCCAATGCAAAACACCCGCAATATTTTGATATATCTGATAACAAACACAGGAAAAAAAGTAGCAAAAATACAGGTGAGATTTTCCAACATGGACATGGAATGGCCACAGATTAGTGAGATCTGGATATTAAGCAGTCACTTTTTTGAAAAAAAAAAACAACCCACAACACCTCTATCCTCCAAATTGCTACCTTACTTTCATTCCCATTTCAACCTAACTTCTGCAGCCAGAATACTAACAGCACTGGAGAACGGTACAGACCACCTAGAGTCTGGGACGAGACTCTTCAAATGGTTAGGGGAATTGATTTTGAGCAATAGGGGGATTTTTGCTGGATTTGGAGCATTTTTATGGGTTTTAGTGAAAGCTGGCCCTGAAATGATGCTGGACTTCAAGTGGAACGGAATCTCTCATATCACTGGAGCAGGAAACAAACTGTAGGAAAGCTCAGATGTGATGTAGGATGAATAGCAATTGGTTTCTATCTCTGGCGACTTGCGAATTTATTATTACACTCCTTCTAAAGCATATCACACTGATCTCAAACCTTCATGTTGTCACGGGTTTCCTGGACAAGCAGGATTATTTTGGTATTAATCCTTCACTAGATTTAGCAGTGCCTCAGACACTGAAACTCTGCATGAGAGCCAATTTCACTGATTTCTCCACCTGACTTTTCTTGGCTCCCTGACAGGTATTTATAAGACCCTGGCATCATTCAGCCTAGGGCAATTAGCATTATTTTGTAAAGAAGGACTTTAAGTGCATGCAACTGTACCATAACACTGTTCACATTGCACTCATCAGGCTAACAGACAGGGGTTACATTACCTACTACTTTATAATACACCTATTATACACATTTTTTCTGGATAACGCTAAGCCTGAGTCTTTTGTGGTCCTCTGGGAGCCTTCTCACTGATGAGGTGGGTCTGGCTGTAAAAGGCAGAGTGACCTAAAATCTGAGGCTTAAAGTGTTGCGTAACCTTTGAAATAAAAAAAAAAAATTAATTACAAATTAAATTTCCAAATAAACCAGAACCTCAAGGGAAGAGTCTCAGCTCAGTATTCGGGAGCCTTTAGCCACATGTTTCCAGCTAACATTTAATGTAGCTGGAAGGCTAAATCCCCCCCTCTCAAGCAAGAATATGGCCTTCAGGTTTCCCATCCCAAGGGATTAAGACTGGAGATGTGGGTTATTTGCATTTATTCTCAAAAAATGTGTATTGCCAGATACCAGAATAAAAAATGAGTAAACATTGATGCTCTCCCTCAATTTTACCCTGCAAAATCAAGAGAGTGGACAAGCAAAGCAACTGTCCAGATAAATCATTTGACATTTTTATTTGTCATCCCAATTCTATAACTTTACAATTCAAGATGTTGGGTAGACCTCTCTACCACAAAGGCTAGATTTAAAAAAAAAAACAAAAACCTAAATATCCTACCTTGATGTTTTCAAATTGCAGCAAAGATCTAACAGTAGGTACAACAAGGCTCCCTGCAAACCACCACCATCAAACCTGATTTTACACTTGGTAGTCCAGGTTACTTTTGTGGCACCCACAGTCAATGCCACCGTAGAGGTTTTGCTATCTATCAAAAAAAAAAACCAAAATCCCAAATATCATCACGTCAGTAGAGCATTGCAGCCTGGTTTTGGGTTGATTTGGGGCAAGGGAAGAGTTTGCTCATTTGCTCTCTGCCCTGCAGAGGAACGCCAGAGGAATCAGCAATGTGTTTTCTTCCTTGTGCACCATGAAAATTAAAATCCCCAGTGCATTTGAAACACAAGTATTCTTATGTCTCTGCATAGTAACAAAGCGTAAACTTTATCTGTACAAAAGATGATCACAAAGGCAAAATTCAGTTCAAGCTCCCCGTTTTCACATGGATATTGAGAATAAAAGGTACAAACAACCCAGAAGGAAACAGGGCTGACCTGTCCCTCGCTCTCTCTTCAAACACTAACTTCATCCGTCGCTCTCGGCACAACAGGCTGTTTTATCAGCAGCAGGTCTGCCTTATCCAGGGCACCACCTAGATATTATGTCTAATTTCAGAGGCACAGAAAATACAGGCTCTTGAAAACATTGCTCTCCCTCCGTATCCGTGGGCTGAGCAAGGCGGTGAGCTCGAGCCCCAGGGAGCTGCCGGACGGTTTCCATCGGCTCAGGGCACATGGTGCAATCGCACAAAAGCTGAAAATGAGACATTATGTACATGTGCATACACACACAGACACACAGGGAAAATTGCTATCAATTATGCTAGTTAATTATACATTATAATAGAATTAGAGTAAACCCTCCTCATTATCTCCTGGTTCAGACCCTGCTCCGCAGCAAGCTGACCACATGCTGTACTAATGCCAATAGCCCTTTTGCATTAACCTTTATCTGCGCCTCGCAGCTTCGCTGTTTGCTATGCGTATCGGGCTTGTTTTGACCTTGTTCCTGGCTGACCTTTCATTGAAATCTAACATTTGTAGCAGTCCTGGAGACTGGCTCATCTCCCACAGCCTTGCAACCACAATACATTTTTCTACAGGATCTAAAACACAGGACGCCTTGTTTTCCCCTTGTTACTGGAATCCTCGTCTGCCGTCAGAGGTCCTCCACCCTTCGCGTTTCTCAGAGAGGCTATGACATTACCAAGACAGTTTACAACTGCTGCTGTATGTTCAGTTATTAAGAGGAAATCCTGAGGGACGTTTCGTTATTATTATTATTACTATTTTACACAGAGGCTGTCAAAAAGGGATAATCACATACATGCCTACGAGCAGCAGCACTGAGTGCCCTGGCTGTGCCTCCCGCTCTCGCGGCTGCAGCAGCCAGGACACCGAGCCCCGAACCAGCCTGCATCCCCAAAACTGTGATTGCAGCAGATTAAAGGGGCCTTTTACGGCTGTGATTCACTGCTGGAAGAAGCAGTTTACTGCTGGATATTCAGAGTGATGGTGTTTAGCGCAGATGCCTGTGTGGGAACCCAGGCTCCTGCAAACGACACATCCTTAAGCATCTCTGACAAGTCCTGACTCCACAGACTTGCACTGCGGGGACAGAATCATCTTCGTGCACAGGAGGAAGCCGTGACCTGCATAATATTTGCTCTGCAAAGTAAATATGCACTTTTTTTTTTTTTTTTAAGAAAAATAAAGAAAGGAACCCAGAATAAAGTTTTCCTTTGAAGGATTACAGAGAAAAACCCATCAGGAGGAGGAAGAGTCCTTCCAAAGAGGGCAAAGTCCCAAATGCCACACAACTGATTTGACACAGCAGTGCAGTAAAGACAATAATTTAAATTCCCAGGAGCACAGGGAGTGCGGTTTAACAGAGTTTCCTCCTTTTCCACGACAGTAATAACACACAACTGCGAACAGCATCCTGGTTTCAATCTCTGCTGTGCGTTCCCTATAACCTTCCCCATCGACTTTCGTGGGGCTTTAGGTGTCAGAGATGAAAACTGAAAATCACATTTGTGAGGGAAGGTCCAGAAGCAGATTTTTGGCTGGTTGGGTTATGTTAGAAAAAAAAGAAAAGAAAAGATGAACAGAAAAAAAGACAGACTGACGGTTTAGCTCAAAAATGGTTGAAGCTTCCAACTTGGCAAAGGGAGGTATAAATAAAAAAATAATAATCCCGTCAGAAAGTTCATAAAAACGATTAACCTAAACTCACAAACAAGGGCATGGAAAAATTTGCTTCACGAGAACTTCCTCTACCATACAAGCGTACTGTATTTGAGACAAAACCGACGTGGTTACTAAGAGGTGGCGACGTCGGTAGCGGAGGATGAGACACACCAAACGCTTCAGAAACAGCTGAATTTGTGTTATTAAGCAGATCCAGTGCTGGTCCCCCCCCCCCCCCCCCCCCCCCCGCAGGCAGAGCTCACCGACTGCCTCCCCGGGCTCCCTCTGCCCACACCATAGATACAAAACCCACTGCCGGGGCCTTGCGACACAGCAGGACTGCGGTGAACCCCAGTGTCTCTCCACCCGCCCCCAAACGAAGGCACGAGGTGGATGCAGACCCCTCCCGGCCCCCCTGCAGGCACAGACCAGCACGTGCCACCGCCGGGAAACGCTGTGATGACAGGGAAAGGGCTTTTTTTTTTTTTTCTTTTACCCTGACCCTTACTTCTCCCGAGAGATAAAGCTTAAACAACTCAATGTTTAAGGATCACTGACAAAAGTCACAAATAGCTATATTTTAAAAAATTGCTTTAACATTTTAAACCCTCAAATGTCATCCAAAATAACAGCAGTCAGCTTGAAAACATGGTATTTTTCACTTTGCAGATGTCCAGCAGAAGGCCTGTGCAGGGTTTATGTCTCGCGTTCAAACGGCATCGTTTCTGCCTTGCGATGGAAACTCTTCTTTCTTCAGGGAGGTTTAGTGAATGAAAAGGAAAAGATGCTCTGAGCCCAAGGAAAATGAAGGCCATGCCACTCCATCCTTAGGGAACCAGGGAGCCCTAGGAAGAGCCTCTGGGTGACGGACACAAAAGCCACCAACCCCTTCCAAGCGGGAGCAGAAAGCACGAACCCCACCCCGCGTCGCCGGCCGAAGAGCGGTGAACCTGCGGTTGCGTCTAACGGAGCCCCTCCCCTGCCGCTTCTGCTGCGCCCGTCTCCAGCCCCTTCCTAGAAGTGAGATCATCTGGCCTTCAAATGGGGTTCACAGCACTTGACCCCAAATCCGCAGAGCAAGGGAAAGCGGAGCGAGTAGGCCAGCGTGTCAGGTGTTAGGATGAGATGCTCTTTTAATACCTTCCAGGTTTTGAAAAGGCTTTTTATGCGTTAGATCCACCCTTTTTTTAATACTATGAGGACAAAACTGCACTTACGGGGGAAAGGAGCATAAAAAAGGTAATAAACATTTAATGATCCAATAATTGGTTATATCAGAGTAATCACTGTTCAGTAATTAACTCCCATTCCTGCTTGCTCATTTGATATTTTCTGTACCCTTTGATAGGTTCCTGTGACTATCAGCATTCCTTAGAAACTCTTACATGGAAACCTTTTGATGAGGCTAAAAAGCAACGATACCATTAATCACTACACACGTCCCAGTGGCTTTCAGACTCTGAGACGGGGCCTCTCCGCTCCGCTCCTCAGCCGTCTTTAACACGGCCGCTTGGCCGTAGGATTCGAGATTTTCTCCCTTGCTTCTTCATGTTACAGGAAAAATGAATTACCTATACATTTTCTGTGCCAAAGGGTTAGTGGGAAAGCGCACCAACATAAAATTACATCTTGAAAGATAACAAAAATATAATTACATTGCAGTATCACGGAAGAATACAGGGAGCAGCTGGCATGCTGTTGCAATGTAAAACTAGAATTAAACTCAGGTTAGTGTCACTTCCAACTAACTGCCCACAGTAAGCAAGAGGAGACAGATACTGGGCTTCTGCTGCAGCCTTCCACCACCAGTCCTCTCCCACCCTGCAACACAAAGCCCTGGGAGAGCAGAGCGTGCTGGCACGGCTTCATTTCAACCATGGCAATCATACCCCAGCTTAGGGAAGAGGGCGAGGGCTCTCCTTGCAAGAGCGCCCAGATGACCAGCTTTATCCAAATGGGTACTTCTCCAACCCTGATCCGAAATCTAGCTACAGTGGTAAGTATTTTAAGACAAACTGATATAATAGAAGGAGGCTTCATTTATGGTCTTTAAACATTAAATAATACATTACACAATTTACTTCTCTAGAGTAACAGCTCTGTGATTTAACAGCTCTAAATTTGTTTAAGAAAAATGATGATACAGAAATGCTGACTTCTGTTTTTTCCAAAGTAGAGATATTATTGCCTGGGCAAAAAAAAAAGCTGAATTCAAGTTACTTACTTTGGAGTGGATTTTGATCTCAGTCACATCAGCATAGAGCCAAAGTAATGCCATGGCATTTCCTCATACTCTACTGCAGCCAGACATTTGTTCAACCAAAAGTTCTTTCTCGAGACAAGTATCTGCTGAACTTAAAACTAGTAAAGCTATTTTTTCCCCTGAAGGAATCCTTTACCATACATTTATTTCCAGTTGCCACCACTTTATACCAAATCAGATCTGCTGCTTGCAGTGGAGCTGCTTTTGGCTGCCAGGATCTTTGAGAAAAAGGTGCTTTTCTTCCAAAACATAGACACACCTCCATCAGCACAGATCACAGAGCAGAAACTTTTGCCTCAAAGGTTTTAAAAGATCAGGGGTCACAGAAGAACACAAGAAAGACGACCTTCTGCAGAAGTCAAATATTCTGCCCCAATTGTCAATATTACGCAAGATGCTGGTATTGCAACATTGTATTTTTAGCTGCTGCTATATAAATTAATGAAATGAAAATCAGTTAGCACAAGGAACACTGATATTGAACATGAAATATCAAGTTAATCAAAAACACATGCATGAAGCAGTCAATTATGCCCTGCACCAGCTAGCGGGATTTCCTAAAGCACGCTGAGATGGAGCTCAGGTGTTCGCAGAACTGAACCGGAGGGAATGTAAGTTGTTTGTATGTTACTCATGCACTTGAAGGCATTAATAGTGATGGGAAGGGAGGGAGACAGGGAAACAGATTGAAAGGGGCAGGAAAATTAGAGAGAGCTCCTTGCCATTAATGGAAAAATAACTGCAGAGTGCTGTAACAGATTTCTCCTCTTTTGTATGCATAGGAATATTTATTTAATCAATGTTCTGTAACAAAACAGGCCTCTGGTGAGCTATTGTGGAGACTGAACTCCATTCAGAGAGTGGTGATTTGAATCCTGCCACCTGTTTAGCTGGTATTGGAGAAAGCAACAATATGTGGCTGGATGGGAAGGTGTCTGCGCCGGGGGGGAGAAGGAAGCACCCCCCTGGTAGCTTCCCGAAGTAATTACCCAAAGTAATGCTACTTGCCAGGGAAATCTTGATGACTCGTCATTAACAGGACTTACTGCAAGCTGCAAAGTTCACCATTTCTCTTAGGAAGAAACAAAATTCAATCCCATACAGCAGAGGCTTCAGCTTGTCAGAGTCTGCATTGACACCGTATGTTACACCCAGACCTGAATCTGTGCTTGAATCCAAACTCATCCGGCATCCTCACTGCGCAGCTGCACGCTTGCATTCAGGCATCGGGCAAGGGACACACCAGCCATGAAAGCTTTCAACAACGGGCTCACGTCAGCCTGCAGCGCGGCGGGGCTGCCCGGTCCTCCATTGCCAACCCACTGTTACCTGTGGTCACCCGGTCAAGCTGCCTGCTGGGGCTTTTCCAGCACATCCAGGTGTGCTCCGGCGAGCAGCCGTGTCCCACACCCCGCGGATGGATGCATCAGGAGGCAGAGTCCGGACCACACCTTGGCCCTGCTGCTCCAGGAGCTGGAGTGATGCAGGAGCTGTCGCACCACCAGACTCAACTGCCCGAAGACCCCAAAAGAAAAAAACCCCAAGCCGCTCTCCCAAGCTTTCCCTCAAAATAAACTAATTTTTAAAAAGTCACTGTTACGAAGCCTCCCATTGAAGATAGATTTATGTATATACCTAGTAACATCCTGCTCCTGACTGCACTTAAGCATATACTCATTTCAAGTGCAGTGTTACGGTTTTTAACAACATATTCAAGCATTGTCTTAAAGAGGGACTGATTTCAACATCTGCATAAATACTGTCCTTAAATAAAGCCCTGACAAGGACCTGCTGCAAAACCTGCGGATATTAATGGGAGCCCTTCATTGGACTAAGTTTCTACCTTTCTCGTTTCTGCACTGTTTGCTAAAAACCATGCTATATACATGAACTTCAGGTTCATCTTACATAAGCCTTATTATAAGGCAGCTTTGCTCTTAAATTTGTTACACAAGGATTAAAAAAAAACCCTGCATCTATTTATTTTTTATACACCAGTTAGTAACAGAGATATACCAGTTTCATGACATATTACACCTGCAGACCCTGGCATTAATGACAGACCTAATTTGTTTCTCACCATCACAGCTGCCAGGATTAGTAATACATCCTTTAACATTTCTTATAGCTAGAATGAGAGTTTCTTCCCTATTCTGCAATGGATTTAGGGAAAGATATTACCATAAGCTAGCCTTGATATCCACCACAGCTGTGAGAGATAATGTTGTAAGTGATTTACAACTGAAGCAAGGCATAACTAAGCAACACTAACTTTTATATCATTAATAATCATAACAGTATAAAGAAAGATAAAGCACTAATCAGAATTTCACTAATCAGAATGGGTTACCCTTCACATCAGATTTCCTTAACGAAGTGATTGCTGTCAACAATTTTAAGGCAAAATTATAGCTTTATTTTAAAAGGTGGTTGGCAATAATACAAGTGCCTTCAGTTATTTAAATATGCATTCTAGCCAGGTCCCTGCTAAATGTATATAAGCATTGGTGTTTTGATACAGTTAAATTATGTAGATATTTTATGTTAACCACTTAGTATGTGAGCATCCTGCAGATGCTAATTAAGTAGCCAGGCAACCTCTAAAGAGGGAAAGTACTACTAAACCCATTTTGCGGACAGGAAAACCCATCTACAGCAAAACTAACGCTCTAGCTCGAGGTGACACCTAAGCACATATTTGACTTCACCCTAAATAGCAGCTCACACATCAGCATTGTCCCCATAGGCCTGCTTTTCTCAGTCAAGAAACCCAGATCTACAAGCCCGGACGCAGCATCTCCCATGAGCATACACATGGATCCAAGCCCAAATCCATCCTTATTCAGCACAACCACAAAGCAGGTGCTCACACGGCCGTGCTGAACTGGGAGGGGAGGGACTGCTTCAAGGTTACGAAAGACGACTGTGCTTACACAGAAACAAACCCACGTCTCCCACGGACCAGCTCAGCATCTTAATTAAAGAGTGTGTTTGAAGGACAAGAGATATCGGAAGAGTTGTTTTGGGAGGGACCTGCACAAACCCAAACACAACAGCAAGTGCATGTGGCAGAAGGTGAAGGTGGCCATGGGCCAAGCTTCAATGTCCCAGCTGGGCAGAGTGCTAAACAGCAGGCTGCGAAAAGAAAGACAAAAATAATAACAAAACTGAAAAAGAAGGATCTTCTTTATGTGTATTATCCCTCTCACTCTCCAGCTTTTCCCTTTTGGTGGTGTAAAGAGCATCACTGCAGTCTGGAGAGAGGCTGCGTGCCACATCCTATGACGCGTGCGTCCCACCATGCAAACGCTGCGCTGGCCTTTGCGGAGAGCGGCACTACAGACCTCAGACCTGCCCCAGAAAATCCACACTTGAAACTGTGAGGGTAGAAAAAAAGGTAAAAGCTGAACAGATTGCCCTATGCTCTGAAATGTGTGGAGCTGTACAATGTAAACGCATCCTTTGTATGTGAACATAAAACAAATACCCGAAATATTCTGAGTAGCAGCCCAGCATGGAGGACTAAAAATCCTTAAAATCTCCAAGCCAATTTTGTGGTTCTTACATTCTGTGTATTTTTCCATGTTGTAATTGGCACTTCCCTCCAAGACTTCTTGAAAGTCTCGTCAGCGTGGCTGGCAAGCCCTGGCCAAGCCCGGCAAGCGAAGCAGGGTGTGGTGGGACCGTGGCCCTGGGACAGCGGTACAGCTCAGACTGCGAACGGCGGCATGAGAGACGCCTCCTTCCCCATGTATTCGAAAGGGTATTATGTCAGATATCTTCAGTAAATAAACAAACCCTTCCCTAACCTGTAACGTAAACTGACACAGTCAAGTGCAGCCTATCCACACGAAAATATGGTGACCCGTACTCTAACATTGTAATCGAATCCTTGAACTAAAGACAGTTTAATGCCTTTACAAATCCATATGTTTTCTAATACCACCATTGCTGTCAGCAGACTACAGGAGAGCCTCTTTGAAGATGGAAGTAAAATGACAAAGCACATCATTGTGAAGGCAATTATATGCTGCAGTAACCATTTTACAATGGCCCATATGGGCTGTATTTCAACAATGCAATTTCCAAATCTGCCTTAGCAAACATATATCTCCGTCCCAATCCCAGGTAGATTTTGCAAAACAAAATAAGACTATAGCCAGAACAAATCCAAAATATGGATAACAGATGTAAAAATATGCCAACAAGGATACCAGAGCAATTTTTTGTCAGAGTACCAAACAAAGAGAGCGGCCACAGCAGACCTTACGAGCCTATTCACAGCAAAGCTACCCATTCAAGGGACTTAGAGACGTGGTTTTATCAGGAATCTGATTATACACTCGCATGCTTTCCTATGCAGCTGCCCAATCCACTGTTGCAGTCGTCATCCCATCAACCTCCCCAGCGACTGCAGGGCAGGGTAACTGCAATCCCAATTTAGATGCTAAAATCAGATGTGAACCAAGGCTGTGCAGGCTTACTCCGAATCACCTCTGACATCCAGGATTTGGGCCTAACTGAAGGGAAACAAAAAAAACCAACAACAAAAAAAGAAAAATTAGATCTTTACACTTCTTATAGCTGCAGTTTCAAACGGCTGCTCCATCTACCTCACTGCTCCGGCTCTGCTGCAATAACCGAGACCATGCCATCACCCCAGCATCACTTCCAGCAGCCTCAGGGCTGCTCTCTGCCTAGTCCTTCTGGAGGCACTGAGCAGCAAAACCGCAGCTCCAGCCCAAAATCTCTCCCTCCTGTTCATGGAGAAGCAGGAGGCAGGGCTGACGAGCAGCCTTCACAGGGCAAAATTGCACAAAAGCTGTACTCTAGTGAAAAGCGTTTTTAATTCTGTTTCTTTTCAGTAATCCCCCACAGCGGTCCAGTGCTTTGGAGGCTCTGGGCTGGATACCCGTTTTGGGGTACCTCTGTGCTGGTGGCACCATTTTCTAGGGGCACTGGGGTGAACCACAGAGGACCAACAACCAGACAGACAGGAGGTCCTTAAAATCCTGACGGGCCACACACTCGACCTACAGGCAGGATCCGGGCTGCAGGACAGTCCTACATACATTAGTACCAGCAATAAAGAAAGGAAGAGACATGAACATCTTTCTCCCTGAAGTGAAGTAGTAATAAAAAATGCCTTAAGATGCCTATAACAAAGACAGAAATGGTAAAGGTGAAAATTTACAAGTTCATTGTCAATTCATTAACAACAAACGGGCTGCATCGTATATCTTACGTTTCAATGCCAAGAGCGGCATGCAGAGGATATCCTGCCAGCCACACACGCATAGTGCGGAGAAAAAAGCACCGACACAAGGGGAACATGTAACTGGGTATTCAGTAGCCAGGTCTAGCAAAGAGCATGATCCAGTTCTTATCATTGTCAGCTCCTCAAAATGATCCAGTGAAGCCAGGCAGGAGCATTTCAGACTTTAATCCATGTGAAATATTACTTCCTGGAACCGGAAATTCAATCCCTAGCAATGAAAACAAAAAGCACACTCATAAAGGTACCTTCCAACTCGGCCAATATAGCCATAGTTAGGCTCGTGCTCTCTCAAAAAAAATCCTTTACTCATTAATATAGAGGAAACTTGAAATGACGGCTGTAATTGCACTTAAAAAATTAATCATGTTTTGAGATAAATCCAGATAAAAGCGTGTTTTACTAATTATCGTTTGAAGCTTCTGCTCAGGAAAGATTAAAGGTGGAAGAAAAGTTGTTGAAGTATTGAAGACAAAAATCCTACCATTTGAAATCACTTTGAAGCCACGCACCTCGTATGATTGATCCCTAGCGTCCAGATGTATTAAAAAAGGAGTCTTTTTAATTCAGAAAAAGTATAACACAACATGCCCATTGGAGCTTTTATGCAAACAACTCCCTGAAAATGGGTGCGTTTTGCAGCCACCTCTCCGCAGAACTACACCCGCAGCCCAGCGACGGCCACGCCTCACGAGGCGGATGGCTGGATTTCCTTCTGGTTCCTCCCCGACTGGAGCAAAGAACGTCAAGCCCGAATTCAAAACTGAATTCGGCAATTTTGGGCTTCATTGAGCTCTCCAGACCTGCAGTCATATCAACCTACTTATAAATTAATGTTACTAACCCAAGTGTCTGCAACCATCTGAGAAGGTTACTGGAAGCAGCAGAGGGATGCGCGTCTCCCAGACTGCCGCTCCCGGAGGAAATGCCTCCAAATCCACAAAAGATAACATTTTTCATACTCAGCGAGGAGGAGCTGGAGGTATCGGCATCAGCTGTTTAATAAAAAACCCTAATCACCAGCCATGGGGGTTATACACAAGCCACGTAAGGACCTATTTCCATCCCTGGGGCTTTTAGAGGAATGCAGGTTATCTGGGGTGCAAGTTACTCAAAAGCAAGGCTGGTACTTCCACTGACAGGCCTGGAACTAACAAGGCAAATAATTCCCTTTCTGCTCCATGCCAATAGTCTATTTTACATCAGCAGGTTGCAGACTATTTCCAAGAACCCCAAGAGCATTACTCCAGAGAGCAAACCTATTGACTGCAGGCTTAAATTCACTATACAGGTGTCCACAACTCCACTGGAAAAATTTTAGGCTTCTGCAAATTGCAACAAGTTGAAAAATACTATTACATAAAATTGCTAAGATACTTTATAGCCATTTCACAGACTCAGTAATGATTTACATCGGATTTGAATTGTGTCAGTGTATCTGAAAGGTATAAATTTTAGGAGAAGTTTCCTTACTGGCAACCCCAATCACCTGCAGCGTGACAGAACCAAAATCTGTTGTTACAGTGCAGTTTTCAAAAGCATTTAACTGAGCACAAATGCTACAGAAAGTCCTAAGTTTCGAGAGTTAGGACAGATCGGAAACGGTCCATTTGACACCTCTCTTCCAAGGTGTAAAGAATATTATTCTCCGGCAGTCACCTGCTCTGTATTTCTTCTTGCTCCTTTCTCCACCCCTCTGTATCATTCAGCCCATTCCCATCATGAAGCATCAGTGACACCAAATTAATAAATTCTACCGTCGCTACAAACCTGAACAGGGCTAGGTAAAAGATTAAATAGTTGGGTTTTTCATAACCGCACATCCAAGGAAATTTGCCAATGTCTTTTTATTTGCATATCTGGCAGACTGCCCCAGACAACTAATACATAAGTGACAGCGTACAGGTGTATTAGTTTAGAGTTTGCCTTTAATCTGGAGGTGTCAATTTGCTTCTGTTTTAATTACATCCATCTTGATATGTTATTACAACCTCATGAAACTTCTTCATTATGTGAATGGCTATAAATACATACACATGACAAACAGTTGTTATAAATTTTCTGGTTCAGCAGTGGAGGCACAACATCTCAGCCCACACATCATGTACATTTAAAGTTTCAGTGCTCCCTCTCCTCTCTGTCCCCCCTCCCCTTTCCCCTCCTTCTCTTTTCTTTCATCCAATACCAAGGTATTTTCTTTCCGTATATTTAATGGATCCTCTAAAATTCCTTCACTAGTAGCAGCATTCTGATACAAATACTATCAGCTTACAGAGCCGTTTGAGCACATGTGTGTCCTTCTGGGCTGCGCCTCTGTGAGAATGTCTGTTTGTCATTAGGCAAATATAAGGAGATTGCACTGAGGTCTTATAAACATGCAAAGATCCACTTTTGTAGCTACATAATTCACTGAGTTTTTCAACACACATTCTGAGGTTGAAAACTTGGCAAATCCATCCACCAGATGTATCTTTCTGATCCCAGAACTCATTAAAACTTACTTTTTTTTCTTTTTTTTTTTAAAGTCCAGCAGACTCAGCTGTTGAGCCACATTAATTGCATTTTTATTATTTTTTTCCATAGTTAAAATGACTAATGCTAGAAGAGTCACTGCCTACAAGCACAATAGCCAGCCAGTAAAAATTACTAGGACTTTTAATCGTTCAGTAATATCCAAATCACATAAAATAAAGAGAGGCAATTTGGTCCCCTCAAAACAGACGGTTTTGATTTTCAGTATTTATTTTGCATTTTCTTTAAGGGAAGAAAAGAGAGGAGAAAAGACACAATTTCACACCAAAAGATTCCATTCAAAGGTCAAAGTGCCCTTGACGTGCATTAAAACCCACAACACTAACAGAGTTACAACATAAATCGTCCCCAACAGCAGCACTTCTTCGCTTGCCTTACCACACAGACTCCTCGGAGGTCAAAACTACTTTCGCTGCCTCAGCGAAAAGTGTCCGCTCCGATGGATGTCACATCACGCCCGGCCGTTCAACACATCTGGCCAGCTCTGGAGCAAGCTGGAGAGCGCGTGTTACCCAGCTCTTGCAACAGCGGCACCTCCCAGCTCCTTCCCCTGGGCCTTCTGGAAGCTGGGGACCAGACGCCAGTTTCTGGAGGAGCCCTGAAGGACACTCATGACACCCTCCAGAGACATACGGTGCTAAGCACCTGGACGTGCAGGAGCCAAGACAAAGGTGACAAAAGTGGTCAGGAGCCAGGTGAACAACAGAGCCTACAGCCCCCCAGTTGGACATCCCCGTTTCACAGCAATGAGCCGGGTCCTTTGGCCACCTCTCCTCCATTCCCACCACCCGTGGAAGAAGAGGTCTCAAAAAAACTGAAGCAGATTCTCAGACTGAAAGGTCTCAGGTCACTTAGGACTTCCAGAGCGAAAATAAATAAAAATCAATGCCTTGAGCAATTATCACCATGTTTGTAACTCATCTAAGTCTCAGCAATAGGAGATGGTGTGCAAACAGCAAAACATGGGCCGTCAAAACTTGCCAGGAGGGAGAAGTTACACCACACGCGTTTCGTACGCAGGGACACTGCTCTCCCGTGCCTGAGAGCCACCTGCGTGTGGTCCCGGAAAAGTCGGTGGCAAGCACTTCTGTCCTCATTGGTTCCACTTCATGGGCAAAGAGATGAAAATGCCTTTACTAGGTGAGTTAACAGCAGCTGTAGGACACTCCAGAGCAACCTGCAAGCTGGGTCACCCCGAGCCCCCAGGGTGGGTCGCCTGGGACACGGTAACCTGCACCCACATGTAGGGAAGAGGGGGTAGTGGCTTGCAGATTTCACTGACAGGTAAGGGGTGTCTGCACCAGATATTATCACTGTTACATACTCTCCTCTAAAAAATTGCCCCTCTCACAGTCAGCCTATTATGGAGCAAGGCTTCTCACAAACTTTCACGAATTCGTTCTGGATCTGACCACTGTTTGATTGCATGGGAGTGTAAAACATGTTTTAAAGTCTGATATAACCCTGTTACAATTACCCTGCAACACAAGGAGTACCTCTCCAGAACTTCAGCCCCCTGAAAGTTAAACTAACCTAGAACCTCCTGGCGTCTACCTCGCTCTACCTCATCCTGCAGCATCCACAAACCTGCCCCAGATGGTTTCATTCAAATGACACTCAGCACAGGGCATGTCTCAAAGGCTGAAGATGTTTGCTTGTTTTCATGAGCTCATCCAACAAAGGACAAGCCTGGGCTTGTGGATGGGGAAGACGGGTTGGCGGTGGTTTTACTCCCAAACCAGTAAGTTCCCTTTGCTACCAAATAAAAGTACGAAAAGAGGCAATTTATAAAAGCACTGATTCTAGAGGAGAAGCAACTTCCACTTTGGGAAGCTGGCAAACACATGTGAGACAGATTAAAGGGCGACCATTTCTGGAGAGAACACCAAACTTATCTCCTGCGTGGCTGTGGAGTAACTATTCCCATTTGGACTTGGGATATCAATCATATCAGCAATATGTGCATCAGCCAGCATTACACAATCTAAAGTTCAGACAGCCAGGAACTTGGGCGCATCAGATATCAATACACCTCTGCACATCTCCCATGTCTTTGTCTCAGGAGATTTTAAAACCAGTAGGACCAAGACGCAAATACCAAGTAAATCCACATGGAGCATATGTCATGCAACGTGATCAAATTAAACCTGATAGGCAAAACCTCACAAACAGAAAAATATGTGCAGTGCCAAGGAATAATCCGCTGCTTTTGCTGACTTTTATTCTACCACTCCTGCAGAGAGGAGGACAGAACCAAAACTCCTTCCTATAATATTTACCAGACTAAAGATTTACGCTTTTGGTTAAAACCTTCTCTCTCCATCGCATGAGTGTGTGAACTTCAGCAGTAGTGTTGCCAAGATACAAGGAGAAAAATCTCAAGATATTAAGGTAACACACTATTTAAAGGCAAATAGTACAGCAGAGCTGAGCTGGGGATCTGACAAATTGCCACTGCACGTTCTGCTGTTACAGCAAAACAAATCCCTACCTGCATTAGCCATTTCTCATTACTCACAAAGTGGATTTTCATATCCATTTTACAACAAAGGAGTTTAGAGGACTATGATGTTCTGAAGTGGTCTTCACCATGGCTTGGCATCGAGTCAAAATGACAACAAACTGACTATACAAAAAATGCATACAGCTGGTAATTTGTGGCACATACCGAGCCAAACCCCAACGAGAACACAGATACTGAACTGATAAATCATAAGGATGATGTACAAGAACACAGAGAAACGTTGGAAGCAATTTCCCCTCGCAGAACCAAGGCGACGTTGCCTCAGCAAAGCACTGTAGTTCAAGTAAAGGAAAACTGAGAGTTAAACATTTCCACATTTCAGCCCGCAACTTCCTAACTCCATTACCCTTTTATTAATTGCATTTGAGACTTCACTAAACTTGAGCTCGGGCTATTTTTAAAACCTATCTGACTCAACTTATTGTTGCTCAGAACAAAGATTAAACTTCTAATTTAGCTGCAGATAATTACAAGGCTGCAGGTCAGACCCCCGGTGTAACATGGTAGGGTCTTCTAGTCAAACTGATAGAAACAGTCCATAAAAAAAAAAAAAAAGTCATAGAGACAGAGGGGAAACAGGGGCCATCTCATTGAGTGAAGAATCATTCTGCCTTTCTCCCAGCTGAAGAGTTACCGGGTTTAATGACTTTTTAAGTGGGGACAGATTTTGTTGAGTATTCCCCCTCGGTACTGGCGGCAGGGCTCTCACCAAGGAGCATTTACGTACACAGCAATGGATCTTACCTGAAACTTCCACTTTCGGTAACAACATCCCCCTCTAGTTCTCAGCCAGTCCCTGATATTTCTCTATTGATCTCAGTGTTGTAACTCAATCTTCCAATTACTCAGCCCCTTCATGTCTTTCTGCTGATTTTTTTTTTTTTTGCCTTTCCCTAGTGATCATTTTCCTTCCAAGTTCCTGATCCTTTACCCTTATTTTATAAATCTGTTTCTTTACACTCCCTCATCCCAGCAGAGGCCCCAGATATTTAATGAGAAAGGGCTTACTTTATCACCCAAATAGCAGCAAAAAAAGATGCCAGGATAAAAAATGATAAGGGTGTCTTTTGTCCTATTGATATGTGGCATAATTCCCATTAATGTTAATCTTAAAGAGCGGGGCCAGCAGAGACTACTTGAATCACATTTATCTAAAGAACTTGTCCTTATAGTTTAAACTCTTCCTTCTTCAACTCAAGGCCATTGTGCCTCCTACTATCACCTATGGGAATGGCAAAAATCCCCACCTTCATTACACTGTTACCTTCAGGAGTTTAAAAGAATATTTATGCAACAACCACAATTCTTGGTCATTATCTGCCCAAAAAGACAGTTTCAACTCTTCAACTGCTACAAGAAGGCAGTGGGAGGTGTGGATATCCAGCCTCCCAGAAAAGTATCAGGCTTTTAAAAGTAATTTTAAAGTATTTAAAAAGTATCAGGTGCCCAAATTATAGCAACACAGGTTTCAAAAATTACCCATGAGGTTTCTTTAGTGGAATATGCATCCTGCTGTTTTCAGTCCTGCTTTCAGTTTGGGTTGCTGTTTTGCAGTTCTGGTCGCCGAGGGTTTTCATCAAGAGGTTCAGTTGCTCTGTCAAGGTTATCTCAAAATTTGATCTCAGGTCAATTTACTGTTTCCTCTAAATACACAGTGAAAATAATAAGTGCATCGCTTTGTATGATATCCCAATGTCACACAAAACCTAATGCCACTCACCATCCGCAGATATCTTCATTTAGTTACTTCCTTCTTTTCTCTGCTGGTCTAAATCTGCAGACTTGCATGTGCAAACAGAGACTAGGACAAACATCTAAGCATCTAAGCAGTCAATAAACACAAGAAGGGCTACCAAGATTTGCTGACAGCACTGAACAAACACCTGATGTTATGATGCTGCTGCGGTAAGGCATGAAGATCAAATTCCTTTTGAAATATGAAAGGATAGAGACAAGGCAGAACAAACTTGCTTGAAATCTCAGAGAATTTAAGTAAACACGCTAATCAGGCCAGCCAAAAGGCTGGTGAGAAGAGAATGATTTGGGGAGGAAAACCACACTGCAAGCCAGTCATTCTGGTGTCCGGCTCAAAGCTTCTGCTGTCACACAGCCAAGCTATTTCTATTTTCAGTGGGCCGTGCCTAGCGATCACACAACGGTTATTAAAGCAAATTCCTGCATTCAGATGCATACACAGAGCTACACTGTCAGTGCACACAGACACACAACTGAGACCATGGTATCTTCAAAACCTTCCTGTTACTTCCACATTTTGTTTGTGTAACAGCAGTCTCTCTATTTTAAAGCCCACATCAGCTGTTAAGCTTTACTCCATCTAGTCTTATATTATTTTTCTGTCCAATATGTAGAACTGCCGTAGCTAACGTCTGCCTAAATCACACAAACTTGGTGGAACAATTGCTGAAAAATTATTTACACTAGGTGGATGGAATCATCTGACACAGAATTTGAAGCTCATTAAACAGCTCCTTGACAAATATTTGTCAGCATTTCTCATTTGTAATTAATTATATTGGGCTTTACCTGACGATAATTTAGCATGGTCTCAAAACAGACTAATGCCTGCGTGCTGAACAGAAATTAGCTCAGCAAACGCATGGCGAGAAATTGTGCCAGTTTTATGAAACAAGAATCCCCATTTAAATGCAAGTCCCCCCCTTCCCGCCCCACACCACTTCTATCTGTGCTTTATAAATATCTGTGTCCTATTGCAGGCTTGTCAGATGAACTGCCCGAGTTGAAGCTAAACAAACATCCGCAGAAAAACCTCATTATCTTTACTCAGTGTTCAGAAAACCTGAAACCAACTGCTTACTCCATAGGGATGGTCAGAGCTGACTCAGGAAACATCAAGTACTTCCCAGGCTTTAAGCTATCTTAACATTCAGGTCAGATTTCATTTCTCATCACAGTAAACCATCTTCACCATGGCACATCAACAGCCATGTCACATCGGTCTCCTGGTCGAAGTCCTACGCGCCAGGGAGTAGGAGGGAGACAAGCATCTTCGCGAAATCTCACCTCGCCAGAGAGGTCGGCAGAAACCTCCTCGCCAGCACTGCCAGAGCACATCATGGAGAAAGTCACTCCAAAGGATTGATTTATCGCATCGTGAAAAATGCCCTTTCCCTGTCAAACTGGTGTCTAAAATGCCCACCTGGGTTTGGAGAACCTCATGCTATTATTGTTGGTAACGAACACACCAGCAGCGCAGCACAGGCTACACCAAGCTGGGGAAAGCGGTCAGCTTGATAAGACACCGATCACACTAACATGGGTACTGAGCCTCTGCGCTTTTCTTTTTTTTACAGGCTGAAAGATTTTGGGAGGTCAGGGAAGTGATGTGTGAGTAACTGCTCTGGAGTAAACTGCGGAGCTTGCTGCTGTCAGCCCCAGCAAGGCTACTCACAGGAGGATCTGGTGAATCAGATCAAACTGTAGGACCGCATCTCAGCTGCTTAAATACAAAGTAAGTGCAGGTCTCTGAAGGTCAAAGCTTCAAGATGCTCCCCAGTGTAGGACACAGGCCTATAGAGAGCATCGCTACACCAGAGGCCAGGCAAGGATCAGCCTGGCCACATCTGTGATAACACTGGATTTGCTCGACTGTCACTCCAAGGAAGAAAAAAAAAAAATGAACAATGAGAACCCACTGTCTTCATTCAACTCCTTCTTCCCCTCTATTCCCCGCGCAAACATTAGAAAGATCAAGGTACGGGCTGCCATAAACCCAGAGACAGATAACTAGAAGCAGATGGCCTCTATTTCTACACCAAACAATTTACACTTGAGAAGCATGAGAAGGCTACTGATACCTGGACAGAAAAGCAGCTCCGAGAGCGGGAGCTGGTTAAAAAGTTATTTTGCTTCAAGGGATGGGAACTTTTATCAACGTAACCATAACAGACACAGATGACTCCTACTGAAGCTACAGCGGCCACGGGATGCATGCTCTTCTTGTGCAGCACCTGCGTCCCCTTGCCAACTACGAGCCTCACACAGTCAGGTATTTTGCACAATGTGAGCTTTTTCAGTCACCCCAACACACAGCATTTAGTAAAGAACAGGTAAAACGAAGCTATATGGAAATCCTTGTTCGCAACTTTATATACAGCATTCATAAGAAGATGCTGGGACGACACCCTGCATCCACCTAACTCACACACCTACTGCTGCAGAGATGTCCTCCTAAGCAGAGAGCTCAGCCTCGTCCCTCCACGGTGGCTATCCCCTCCCGTGCGAGCCACCACCTGCCTGCTTCCCCTCTTCTGGGCTGCGGGTTTAGATCTTCCAGCGGTGAGTATGTTCCGCACTTTGGTCCTCACTGGTTTTCACATCAAGCAGGCAAAATACCCTCTGTCTCTGCACGCTTTCAGCTGTGCTAAGCCTGAGAAAAGACTGAAGTTCAAGCACAAAGCCTGGGCTGGGGCAGTCTTGTCACATGCTGGGCACAAAAGTCTTTTGGAACCTGGAGAGAAACCTCCATGGCCTCCAATGAGCCAGGGGCAGACCCAAAGCATGAGATGTATAAATAGCAGGGCACCTCTCCACGGCACCCAAGGCTTCTTTGTCTCAACTCAAGTATGTTCACACCTAAACATCTCACCAATACTGAGATATCTCACTCCACCAGCCACTCACAACCTCCTCACCAACACTAAAATCACAATAAAAACTTCAGGCTGCTATGCGCAACGCACACAGCAATTCCTGCCACGTTGGGCTTTTGCCGTAGACACCTTCAACTCCCTCTGATCCTCAGAAACAACTTTTTCAACATACATACCGAGCTGCAGGAAAAAGCACCTAACAATGATTTTGTGACATTATTTCTCAACGCAGCATGAAATCGTTAGGTCAAAATGTGCCACCTATCACATGAACATTAAAAGTATGTCAAGTCTCAGTGTGCGAGCTATTGTTTTATCTGAATGTGATATTAGCTGGCAGAACTGGGTAATGTTTCTGCGCTCCTTTTTAGTGATATAAGATTACAACAGGATGCAAGTAGTAGCCATTCTTGGCTTTGCAAAGAGAAAAAAGCACAGCAATTATTTTCATTTCAAGTGGAAAATAAACAAATAAGAAGTGAAACAGAATAAAGACATTTTCTAAAACGTCCTACCAAGTTCTGACCATAAAACTTGCTCTTCACTTCCCCTCCAAAAAGGATTACGGCCAAATTCTCGAGTCCGTATTCCCATAAAAACCCTAACGACACAAACTGGGGCTTTGTTTGAGGAAGAACAGAATTTTGTCCGAAACATAAGCATGCAAATCTCACTCTGATGACAAACATGTATTCACGCTCCTTCCCTCTCTGGTTTGAGCAGGGCACTCGTGGATGGGCTCACCAGGTGAGAAATGGTGGTGGAACTGCGTCTCATCGTTATCTCAACGTTTGTATGTTATTGCTTACACAAGTCTAACACAAACCATGTGGAGGCTTGTTGGAGTGAACAAATCCTCCCTTCAATTACACCAGAGTAAGTTCTCTCAGAGGTGTTAGTCTGGACGGATACAGGTGTAACCGAGGACAAAATCTGGCTCCAAATCAAAAAAAAAAAAAGAAAGAAACAAAACCCAAAAAAATCCTGAAAATGCCACTAAGTATTCCTGGCTAAATATTTAAACAGCTTAAGAGCTACACAGATTTTTTTTTGTTAAACAATCAGCTTCATCTCCGCATTTATTTTGACAGTTCATAATCGTTCCAGTTGTGACTCCAGCGCACGTAAACCCAAATAAATCTGCTTTTCGCCACGGCAAACTTCTCTGGAGCAGAAGTTATAAACAACAAAGCCCTTCAAACAAACGGGCCGGAACTCCCCTTCTACGGCCGCATCCCCACCACCACCCTCGCCGGGCTGACAGTGGTTCCACGGTCGTGGGTGGGTGGGTGGTGAGTACACGGGGGGCTGAGGCCGGGCCGGGCGGAGGGAGGCACCGACCGGCAAGCCCCCAACGGGGGGCTTCCCAGTCGGTGCCTCCCTCCGCCCGGCCCGGCCTCGGCTTGCCCGCACCCCTTCATTCAGCATTTTGGGGGGGAGGGAACGACCAGTGCCCCCCGTGGAGTGGGAAGCCGCGGGGCCCACTCGTGACAGGCCAGCAGGGAGCGCGGCCGCGGCAGGACGGGCGCCCCCCACCCATCAGCAGCACCAGCAGCGATCGGCGACACCGAGAGAAGAAACACCCCCACACACACACACCCCCGCGGCCCACGCCGCCCCGCGGACACGAGTGGGCGGCCCCGCCGGGACATCGCGGCGCGAGAAAAGTTTGATCCGGGGGAGGGGGGGGAAGCGCCGCGGGGGGAGCGCTCACAACTCCCCGCTCCCCTGCCCGGGGCGGCGGGGCGGGGGGGGGTCGTCCCCGGTCCCCGCCGGTCCCCGCCGCCGCGCCGGAGCCCCCCGCCGCCCGCCAGGAGCGGCGCGCCGCGCTGCAGGTGTCGGCGGCAGGAAGGGAGAGGGGAGGGGAGCGGGGCACCCCGGGAAGGGGAAGGGGCGGCGGGACCGCCCCCCCGCGGGCACCCCCGGCGGCGCCGGCCCGGGGCAGGGGGGGGGGGTGTCCGGGTCGGCGAGGGGGGGTCCCCCCGCCGCTGCCCCCACACAATGAGGCGCACACAAAGCGCCGCCGCTCCTACCTCCAGCGCCTCGAAAGTGACGAAGCTGGACATCGCGAAACCGTCGATAATGTCCTCTTCGGCCGAGGAGGACTCCCGCCGCTTCCTCCGGGGGGGCCGCGGCCGGGACGGCGGCGGGGGCCCATTGTCTTCCTTCTCCGAGCCCGAGGAGGAGAGCGCCGCGGCGGCCCCGGGGCCGGCGGCCCCGCCGGCGGCAGAGCCGCGCCGCCCGCCTTTGGCTCGCCGCTCCCGGTCGCGCTGGGACCGCGATCGCCGCTTCTTCCGAAGCCCGTTGCATCGCGCCGGGCCATCCATGTCTCTCGCCGGCTCTCCCTCTCGCTCTCGTCCCCCCCCGCCCCACCGCAGCCACAAATCCGGCTCCCCCGGCGGAATAACGGGGGAGGGAGGGAGGGAGAGAGGGAAGGAGAAAGGGAGGGTGGAGAGGACAGCGAGGGGGTGGGGGGGGATGAAAGAATCCGAGTGCGGTTCCACCACCACCAGCAGCAAGCACCAAATGTAAGAGATTCCTATAAGCGAGCCAAGGAAAGTAATGGCTGATCTCAGGTCGCCTTTGTAAAAAAAAAAAAAAAAAAAAAAAAAAAAAAAAAGGCGAGAGAGAAAGAGAGAAAAAAAAAAAAGCCTCACCAAGCAGGCAATAAATCAGAATAGCGGAATGCTTTGATCAAGGGGCTGGGAGGGCGAGGATCTCCGAAAGAGAGGAAAAAAGGCAGAAAAGAAGGGGGGGAAATAAAGAAAGAAGGAGAGAGACCCGCTGGAAGGAGGGAGCTGAGAGTATTTCCTTGCACAAAATTTATTTTCTTTCTTCCTTTCCTCCCCAACTAAAAGAAGTTCCAGGGGGGGAAAAAAAAATATATATATATAGATGTCTGGAGCTCTCTTTCTCTCTGCGTGTCTGTGTGCAGGGAAGGGTGCAGCCTTCCCCTCCCCACGAACACGCACTCCTCTCCCCCTCCTCCTTTATCTCCCTGGATCAAACACAATAATAATAATAACGATGCATCCAGATGCAATTTTCTCAGGCACCGACCAGGGATGGACTCTGGAGTGGAGATCGGATCCCAGCCCGGCCCCTCCAAAAACAAAACCAAACAATAAAAGAAAAAAAAAAAGAAAAAAAAGGGAAGGGAAAAAAAAAGCCCCAAAACACGCCCACCCACCCCAGCTATTAATACGGATCAATCATGGCAAATTCATCGGATTAATTGTGGCGAGGAGGGGGGTGCTGGTGGTGGTGACAATAGATCCGAGCGGAGAGGAGGCTGCCCCCTCCCCAAAACCGACAACAACAACAATAATAATAAAAAATACGGAGGTGGTGCCGAGGCTCAAACACGCTCCAGCGGGGACGGCACCGGCGCGTGCTTTCTGCTCCCGCCGCTGCCTCGCTCGCCCCTCTGCCCCGCCGCGGGGGAGCAGGCTGCAGCCGGCCGGTCCCCCGGCCTGGCGGAGGGCCGCCGCCGCCGAGCCCCAGCGGCCGCGCAGCCGGCGCGGGGCGGATGGCGGTGCTGGCCCCCAGCGGCCGCCCGGCCCCGCGCCCGCGCCGGTCACGTGGCTGCTGCCGCCGCCGCCGCCCCGCCCGCTCCCCGCTCGGCGCCGCGTGAAATGCGGCGCCCCGGCCGCGCGAAATAAGTTGCGGGCATGCGCGCAGGGCCTGCGCACTCGGCGGAGGGCGGGTGGGCGGCCCACGCTGCCCCCCACCCGCCTCAGCCCCACCACCCCCTCCCCGCGGCGGCTGCTCGCTTCCCGCCCGCCCCGTCCCGCTCTGTGCTCCTCGTCCGCCTCACGCCCCTCTCCCCCGCAGCCTCCCCTCTTCATCCCGTCAACTTTCTCCTCAGTTTTGGCCGTCTCGTCTTCCCCCATCCCTGCTCTGCCCCTCGCGTTCAGCCCTTCTCCTTCCCTCGTGGCCCGTTCCCCGAGGGCTCGGAGCTACCTCAGGTGGTCGTCCCTCGCCGCCTCAGCTGCTGTTGGGTGCTGTGCCTGCCCCTGCCCCTGCTCAGCCTCGTGTGTCCAGGCCTGCCGTCAGCCCAGGGACATGGTGGGCTTTCATCCTCCTCCTGATGTCCCGTGAGGGGAACCTGCACACCTCTGCCCGGGGAGACCCCGGCGATGGCCAGCGCCAGGGCGACACCCCAACATGGCTGCCACCACACAGGTGGTGGAGCTGCAGACAAAAGAAACCGGGACTTCCCACAGCCACAGGCTGCTCAGATGGGGTTTGGCCACCTGCAGCTCACCTGTCCTTCAGTCCCCATGTGGTGTGTGGCCATTTTCCTTCCTTGCCCTCGGCTTTCTTCTCTCCCCTCTTCAGGTTTCCCACCTCAGTTTGTGGAGAGGCCGTGTTAGGGCATGTTGCCCATGTCAGCTCAGGACCAAAAGGACTGTGGAACTAACAAATTTACTTCTTGAGCTTTTTCTTATGGTCACCCTTGTCACCTGGTGCTTCTGTCTCCTGCCCAGGGAAACCGGCTGAGTGAACAGGCGTGGAAGGAGAGGAGGGTGTGAAGCTGTTTGCTCTGGCTTCAGGGGGAAAGCTTTAGGAGAAGAGACCTGCAAGGATTAGATTTGCTAGGAAGGAAAAAGGATAGTGGAAGAGCAAGGAACAAGGTGAGGAAGAGAACCAAACCTGTGGAGTCTTCATGTTCAGGACAGAGAGGAGGGGGTCTGGAAGCGCAGCATGGGTTTTCCTCTGTCTACCAGATGATCAGGCTGTCGCATAGTTTGAAATATATTGGGGGAGATTAGGGAGAAAAAAAGAGAAAGGGAAATCATTTAATACTCCATCTCTACAAGAACGTTGTCTTGGAGTACACAGTCTGCCTCCTGTAGCTGCTAATCATTTCTCCATTGAGATACCAAGAAGGGCCACAGCAAGTGAAACGAACGCAGGCTGAGCGTCGGTGTGTGTTTTTCCAATAGTCTCCCTCTAGGCTGCTCTGACTCTCAGGGGATGCTGCTCTGCTTGACTGTATAATATGTTGTTTACTCTGTGCCCTAACACTTAGGCCACCGATCAAGTAATATTCTTAATATATTTTTCACGAGTGCTAAATGATTACATGAAATACTGGGAATCAGATACACCCTCTCTATCCAGAAGGCAAATGACATCTTTGCCACTCTCTCCACACCATGTCTCCTGGACGGTATGCAGTGACTTTTAAGTTGGTGTGGATGGGTGCGAACCAGAAGAGGAGGAAGCACAAAGCTGTCAGTAATCTGATAGTGTGAGAGCGTGTACCTTACAGAAGGCCACATTGCTCCTTGCAGAGGCACATGGCTAGTTTTTAAACGTTCTCAAATATCGAGCTAGAGAACATCACCTCCTAGATCTGACCTTAGATCTCCCTATTCAGATTTTTTTTCTGTTTAACAAATGCATTTCTCTATCTTGCTTCAGGTTCTTCTGTCTCACTTATAGCTGCCTGCCAGATCTATATAATCTGACTATACAGAAGCAGCTGTACAGGTATTGTTGAAGTGATACAATTTGTACGTACAGGCAAGCTCAAATATTACAAGGTCTCTGTCTTCTGAGAAATATTAAGCTGTACTGTATCAAACAACTGTTACCTGTTGGGTTTTTTGGAAAATAACCATGTAATTTTCAGGGCAATGTAATTGATTATAGTTTCCTGCACATCCATCACCATTAAAGTGACTTAAGAGACCTGTAGTCGGATACTTTTTTGCAGACATTCATTGCATGACTGAAAGTCTGCTCAGTCTGTGTTCTTCTTGAATGCATGTATGTGGAAAACAGAAATGATACGTGATTTATTTTACATTCTTTGTAGAAACAAATCCCAAGATTTGCATGTCTGCTGAAAAAGTAAGATTAAAAACCATCCATCTAACTCATCCTCCATTGCAAAACATTTTTCGTATGGGCAATGTTGATATCAAGCATTAGAAATCACTGGTCACCTTCTCGGGTACAATACAGGCAAATTATCCCTTTTCTGGGTCTGATCCAGCAGGAGCATTTCCACCAACCTTAATTGATTTGGGAGGGAGGGCAGGTAGACCTTACCGTTACACAAAACCTCAGACAGATACTCAGGAAGTTCTCCCTCCGGTGTGTTCTTGCCTCCAGCTGAGTATTTCAAGTCATCTTGCCGGGAAGGATACCACAGACCTCCATGCACATTTGTTCTTAGGCTGCCTGTTAGCTTTTCCTCTAGAAATACATCTTGCCTAGCATCTGGTGTGAGAAAATAGCGCTTTTTTTTCCCTTTTTTTTTTCTCTAGGCACTAGGATGCTCTGGTACCTTGCTGAGTCACTGTTTTTGAGGTTAATGACTAGTGTACTCAACTGGATACTCTCAGTTATTAACACCCACAGAAAGGGTACTTCTTGTACATGTACTCACAGACCTATAATCTTCTGATTTGAGACAGATATCAAAAGCTTTCTGTTCCTAAATAATGAAGAGAGAAAGGTTAATACAGACCAAAAGCAACAATTGCAATTTCCCTAGCACCATTGGGCATTGGAGCAACATAAAATTTGCAACCATAAAAACACTGAAAGGGGTTTTCTTAGGACTAGCCCCTGGCATACCTATCTGAAAAGGATATTTTGAAATAACTTGAAAATGAGGAGGTAATTCATTGCTTGAGGAAATGGCAAGAACCTTGCTTCTAGCAAGAGTAATTTGCACTGTGTTTTGGCATTAAGTTTTAAAGATGGAATTTTTAAGACTTTAGTCCACATAAAATGCTCAGCAGAGGCAAATGTGTCTTTCTGGGGTTAGCATCTTTTTAGGAGATGGGTGCTTTAAAATAGCAGAATGTCTATCTTGCAGACCGTTATTTTTATTTTAGACGGAGTTTGATCTGGGAATGCAAAAACCAAGAGAAATGGGAAAGACAGCCTTTTTGTTCTTGTTTCAACCCTGCTCGTACAGTGCATTTATAAGAATAGCAAATAATGAGAACCAAAATTCTAATACAAAATAAAAAACAAGGCGATTGTGTGGAGGGCAGAGGAATTTAAAACAGTTCCATAAAACTAAAACAATTTTCTCCAAATTGCATTGCTTATACAAATTGTATTGCTCATCAGAGAAGATTGTCTAGCTTCATAGTTAAGGGCTGGACTGGTTGTTTTAAAAGGTGTTTTCCTAGAAGGTGGTTTGAAACAGAAACAGTTAAGGAAGAAGGAGCACCCAAAGTGAACCAACAAGGAAAAATAGAAACCCATGACCTTTAAAAAAAGAAATAGTTCAAGAGTAATGATAAAGACAGTACTAAAAGTAGTTTGAAACCGAGAGGAAGACAGGTTTCCAGAACAACATCAAGAGAAAATATACAGAGATGAGACAATCATTCCTTTCACAAGGTAATGAACTAACCCAATCGGTGGAACTCACTGCCACAAGGCAGCTCTGAGGTCAAGAATAATGAAAACTTTCAGAGTAAGCATAGTATTGATTACAAAGTGGCTGAAGGAGATGTACATTTTAATGCCTCAGAACATAAAACAATTTCTAAAACAAAGCAAGAGACAGGAGACTGAACTAGACGGACCACCAGTCTGATCCAATCTGCCAGCATCTGCATCCTCCTGACAGTAATGGTCAAGGCAGGCACACATCTGAATCTCTCTTCTAAATCTCTTGTGTTTTAACATTAGGAAATAAGAACAGTGATATAACCATCCTTACCAATATTAGGAGATCATAGGGTACATGAAAACATTGCTAGATTAGCTGGCCCAGAAAAGTTGAGGTTTGGATTTTTGTAGTGGTGAAAATCATTGTGTAATTGATAGCTATTTCTTAAAAATAGCTTAGAGTTCAGGAAATCTGAGAATTGAAAGAAAAAGCTGGATGGCATCAGCAGAAGTACAAGTTTTCCCAGAAAAGACAGAAAACCAATTTATCTGTGTTTCTCATTTTCCTAATTGGTTATAATATATGAGTAATTTTATCAGGAAAAAAAAAATCAGAGCAGCAAGGAGGTGAGAACTTCAGAATCTTGATCTATTGACTCGAGTGGATCCACGCTAATTTTACAGCAGGGGAAAACTTCGTCCCTGGAGAATAGGGGAGTTACAAGCAATAAAGCTGTGCATGTTTATCATGTACGGCCAAACTCAAGAGTTTTTGGTTCCTGCTAGTTCCTTGGGATTTGTTAATAAACACCCTAGTGGAAGGTGACTAAACCTGTGCTTCTAATTGCCTGAGATTCCTTATCCCACAGCATGAGCATTGGTGAATGACAGCATTCGCAAATACAGGGAGTAAAGCAGATGTCACTGGGTTTCAGGAAGCTTCATTTGAAAACATGATTCAAAATTATATGTAGGATAAATAATGCTGTATTAATTGTGAAACTGTAAAACATGGTGATAAATGGCAATATTAGAGTTTGTGTCATTGTGGATGGAGGATCCTGGAAGGTTTGATGCTGCAATCCCTTTACTGAATATCTAATCTAAAATATCAAGTAAATAGTACATTAATGAAATTTGGAGACTACATTAGGTTTGGAAGAATCACAAATATTCATGCTGGCAAAGGAACAAATATAAGGGACACCAAGAACAAGATTTACAAAAAAAAGGAGTAAAAGGTAATGAATTATATCTGCTGTGGAAGCAAAGCACAAACTGCAAATATTATTACAGTTCTTCAGTTAGCATCATAAAAAGCTAACTGATCTTCTAGGATGAAATTCTGACCTCAATTACATGTAAATGAGAAAACTACTATTGACTTCAAGAAATTCAGCGTTTAGCTCTCAGCTGTTTTTTTCCATTTCAGAGCGTGATTTTCAAATGTGACTAAGAGATTTAGAAGCATATACCTGCCCTTTAGTCCCTTTGAAAATAGTTCACAAAAGCATCTTGCTAAATAGGTAGCATACGTTTCTGCCCTGAAAATCGGTCAGCTTTTATTGCCAGAGAAGACCAATTGTTTATATTTCAGCGATGCCGAGTTCAGATTGCACTATCGCGTGCTATACCAATTCCACTGGTATGTCACAGCAATCCAATCAATTTAAATTTTTCCTTCTCTCCCACCTTCATCAAAAAGCACGTGAAAGAAACACAAGAATGTGTTTTCCCAGCATTTTAAATCAATGTTTAAGAGAAACTATGTTTTAGCCCAACACAGGTTATGGTATAGGAAGAACTATGTGAAATTTAATAGCCCAGGTTATCCAGGAGGTCAGACTACCTGATCCTGGTCCTTTCTGGCCTTTAACTCTATGAATAAATTAGAAACCTGATCTCTCAAAGTTTTAATTTCAGAGCAGTCTTTGTAAATGGGGGTGGAGTGGAATTCCTAATAAATTACATCCTCCTCCAACATTCATTTTTCTCCCTGGGAAAGGGTTTCTTTTAAAAACCAGTGTTTAGTTCCACATCTTCTAAATTACAAAAAATTTATATCTCTTTATGTCTTGCACTGTACTGTGTGCCAGCACAGCAATTATTAAAGCATTTTTATTGATATTACACAGCTCTCTATGAAATGTGAATTAAATTTATCAGGAAAATTGATTTTTAATGACAGCTCAGGTTTACATTTCTGAAGTTCATACCTTTCCACTATTTTTTTGTTGGCCCTAGAGTAGGGCAGCTACAATATCTTTATTTGTCAGAAATAAACAGGATTAGGAGACATCCTGTATAGTTTACTCACGCTTATCAGTGTAATTCTACTGATGAAAACAATAGTGTCCTATTGAAGTTAATCTGTAGAGAGCAGAATTGGGCTAACTGGTCCAAATCTTCATACCCAAGTACCTGAAGTTCCTACATCTGCACTTAGGCACTTAAGGGAGTGTCTTGATTCTTAAAAGCTGTTGAATGTGCTCAGCTTTCAGTTTGGTTTTATAAGAATTATGGGACACCACAACCCTGGAATCAATTTGTCATCCTCAGCCTTTTTTCCCCCATATATTATCTTTCCTTATTACTAACAAACTGCTGGAGGTAACTTTTGGTTTAGCAGACTGAACATGACACTGGGTACTAAAGCAGTTAACAGCGCAGGGAATGCTGCTTTTTAATCTACCTGTTTTTTTCAGCTGCTGCAGATGGAAGGGGCGAGAGAATTTTCTGGGCTTGCTATTTAACATATTGTATTAATATGCTTTTATGAAAACAGTCATCTGACGTGGAACACGCAGGAGCAGAGTCTGGGCTTACAGCATAACTAGGTCTCCTCTGGCCCTAAGTAGGCTGAGGCCAGAAAGGTATGATGTGAAGTCAAATGCAATTATTGACCACTCCAAACAGTATTACGCCAACTGAGCATCAAGCGTGCTTAGTGTTCAGGTAGCTTTCAGAAGGAAATTAGGTCCGTATTAGTGTAAGCTACTGTGGATAAAACCTCCAGCTCGGCGAAAATGTCACTTTTGCTTCTCCAGAATAGCTGTATTTCTGTAAGACACATCTGTGCAGGAGTTGGGGGGAGGCTTGGGTTGTTTTTCATTGGCTGATGGGGGAAGGATTATTGGTTGCTGTTAAAAATGATCCCAAGCAAACTTTTACAAGGTCTTCTGTGACTAATAAAACCTGAGTCTTTGAAATGTACTACAACCCAAGTTGTTGTTAAGAGATAATTCTCTTCGATCCAGATGCTTCCATCTGAAGTGCAGTGCAGAGAAAAGAAAAAGGGAGAAGGAAAATTGATGGAAAGCCCCTGAAAGCAGAGGGGGAAGAAGTCTGCAATTTCTTTCCCTTTAACACTTCATGGACTGGACTTGAGAAGTAGCTTAAAGGTTCCTGTGCACAGTACAGCACGGTGGGGACTGAGAAAGACCCCTGCACAGTGTGCCTGCCTGAAAAGAGATCTGGGAGGGGGATAGTCCTTTCCAGGCTGGGTAGGGTACTGACACATTGGGACTTCATCTGAAAGGTGACAGTAGATAAGGTGGGGTTATCTTGCTTGTGGTATAATCTCTGTAACAGTGAATACATGATTGCAGATCTGTGAAAGTGCCTAGGAAGAGCTTCTCTTTACATGAGTGCCCTGAGATTCAGGCAAAGGATTTTGATCATCCTCAGCAGGTTTGGCGTATTCTGTAGATGTAAAGGGTAGTAAAATCCTTCCCTCTGTGGTTTGTATTGTATATTTCGAGCCATTTTTCACCTCTTCCTGCACTCAGACCCAAGGGCCTGCTCATGAGCAAATGAGTGAGATAAGGCGTGGAGGCAATTCTCACAGTCCTGCAAGATGCGGTATGGCTGCTGCTTGGAAAGTGATTTAGCATCGTCTCCTTCATGTCTTTAGAATATTCCTTCCAGAGAGGAATGAATGTATTTTCCTGGCCACCCATCTCTTGGGTGTTTATTTCATTTTTGGCCACCCTTCCCCCCTTCTACCTGTGCCCCCTTGCATCTTGTTCCTGACCTCAGGACTGTATGCTTCAGTCTGGAGAGATGGAGACTTCAGTCACCTCTGGAAAAGCAAGTTTGTTTTTTTATAAACAATAAATCATGACTGGCAGCCCTGTTTTGTGGGACACCAAATCCTTCTAACTACTAGTGATAGCTGGAAATCTAAGGCGCCTTTAAAAATCCCGACCTACATATCTGATATATTCTGCAGATGGTATACAAGCAGGCCCAGTATTTACAGAACTTCACTGGTATGTCTCGCTTACCTGTTTACTTGCCCCAATCTAAAATATCCCATCAGCAGACACTGTATATATTTTGTTCTGAGAAGGCAATCCCTTTTTATCTTCCATGAATTTGAAAATACACCAAGCTCCTCAAACAAAAAATAAAAACAATAATGAGGCAGACACAAGCAGTATAAATCAATATAGCACTATTGATGTCAACAGAGCTATGCAAATGTATACTAGCTGAGGATGACACATAAAATCAAGCACTAACTTTATACGGAAAAAGATGGAAACAACAGCAGCAATATTAAATACACTTTTCAGCTATGCTCAAAATGGATTGTGGAATAAGTCATCATTGTAATATGTAATTTGAGAGGGCTGTGAATTCTTCTGTGAGCATGTTGCTTCAGGAGACGAAGAAAAATCAAAGCACAGCCTTGCAAGGAACATTCCCCCCGATATTAACAATAAAACTGTACCACTGCTTGGCTTTAAATAACAATTCTAACCGGTTTTTGCAGGTTGTTGTAAAATCTGCTCTGCCCCAAAGAGTTAGGGTTGCAACAGTGCCGGAACAAATGCCATTGCAGGCAAGTGATTTGTGTCAGCATTGGTCAACTCGGAATTTTACTAAAAACATCATTATTTCAGAAACCATTTCTGCCTGCAATGAACGTTATGGTCGTACTGCAGGCAAAGCTCCCAGTGAGGCGCTGGGTCTGCTTGGATAAAGCCCCTAAAAACTAAATAAGAAACATACCAATATCATTAGTGAATGTGCTACTCCTTTTAGCAGAAGAAGCTGTTGGGCTCACACAAAGCTGTGGTGGTGACAGAACGATGTGTCTTTTGGTTAAGCTGCCAGTCCAACGTTGGTTTACCAGCACAAGACTTCCCATATGCATGAAGCCCCTTTGTGAGCTGATGAGCTCCTCCTGACTCTGAGGTTCCCTACTGTCAAATCTGACCACAGAAATGGGTAGTGGGTAAACAAAGCGAAGAAAAAAATTACTTAATAAATCAACAGCTTAGCAATTAATGCATGTGCCTACCCCATAAGTTCTTCATGTAGCAAACTTGTATGAGTTAAATATTCACCTAGTATTCATTTCACAGAATGGAATTATTCCCCATACACATTAACTGAGACAATTACTGAAACACCAAGATCAGATTAGCTACTGTATCTTGCAAAGAACAAAAAAGAAAAGAAATCATTGCTGCAGCAAATTGCAGAAGTGTTAAAAGGCTCAAAAGGTGGTTCAACTAGTAGACAATTTTAAGTAAAGCTAATAAAACATGGCCACTTCATTATTCATTCATGAGAAAAGGCTGAGTTCAGACACTGCATTTCAGTAGAGAAGATGGTCTATAATATCCTGTCTTTTGTTCATCATTTCCATGATCTCCATACACATCTTGTTTATCTAGCAATTCTTTTAGCACACTGAAGACCAACCCAGCTAAGTCAAAGAAGAAATCCCCACCATTTTAATAGGCTTTAGATCCGGTCTTGATCACCATCTTTCCAGTTCTGGGACGGAGCCCTGCAGAGGGCAGGAACCTCATGTTGACAGCGCTCCGTGCTTTCCAGGGAATAACCTCTCCCTTGTTTCACTGAATCCTTATTAAAAGCCTGGGTCTGCTCCTTCTGAATTCAATTGCAAGATTCCCTTTGCCTTTAATTTGTAGCAGGACTGTAGGATCCAGATCAAAAGCCACTTCAGGAGATTGGTGATCCATTTTCTGGCTCGGGTTCTGACACGTGTCGTGAATAGTGGTGTGCAAATTACTCCGGTCATTTGTTCATGGAAACGGGGAAGGAATTAATTTCCCTGTTTGCAAAGTGCCCCGATACTGCTTACAACAACAGTCGTGAGCCAAGGCTGCTGTGGTCTGAGGACGTGCTGCCTCGGGCACTAAACGCTACAGTGAAGTGAGGTTTCCAAAGTCAGCTAGAGAATTTGGATACAAATTATGGGAATTTTAATAGGCTTCCAAATCACCAAAGCAAGTTTAAAACATCATCTTTAAGCATCACTAGCCATAATCACTCCGGCTTTTTGCTCCAGTCGTTTTCTCCTGCGTATCCAGTTAGTCATTATTTCTTTGTGTTCTCCCTGCCTCTTTCCAGGCAGAGACCTTCTAGCCATAAAACTTCCAGGAGTGTAACCTTTTGTCAAATGAGGCAAAACACCAAATTATTAAATAAATAAGCAGCATCAGGGTTCATTGAACAAAGATTTTGGTTAGGCAGAGGCTGTTTTATGATTTTACTGATCTGATGCACCTTATTTTCATCTTCTTCGTTTCCTGTCAGAGTGTTCTTGCCATTTAAAATGGAATATTTGATTTGACATTTTCTCCTGTTCTCCATGCCACTTGCTATAATTACAGTTCTTCCACTTTCCAATGCAGCTTTTAAACACATTATTATTTATATTTTTTTTAATCCTTTTTTTCCCCAGACTGAAATTAGTTTGTAATTTTTCAGAAAAAGATCTAGTTAAAAAACAACTACCATGGATTATTGAAGGGAGAAGGGTACGAAAGTAGGATAGGGAGGGTTATCGCTTGTACAGGACGCAGTTGGGCTAATAAAGGAAAACAGCAAGTTTCAGCTCTAAGAGTTGGCCAGATCTCTTCAACACCAGACAGACGGGATCACAACCCCCTTGAGGTGGGTGTAATCTTTGTGTTCTCGCTGCTGGGCGCTGTGCAAGCAGAGGTTCTTGCTTCTGACCATTACTTCTATAGGCTGTCCCAAAACAAATTAAAGGAATAATAAATAAATATAGACCACCAGATAATGAAAAAATGGTATCACAAGGATATCAAGAATAGGCCAGGTGCCCTTTCAGTTTAGTATTTTAACCTGGCTTTCCTAAGGAAATAAGCCCTTGGAGTTATGCTGGCTGTTGATGCCTATTGACTTTTAAACCCATTGGTGAAACTCAAACTTGCCAGAGAGGTAGAGGTCTCAGAGACAGGTCATGGAACAGCAGCAGAGTAAGGAAAGGCTGTGGCACGAGCTCTGCCCTTCCCAGACACCGGGGGGAGATGGAAGCCAAGATCCTTGGATAGCACCATGGGGACACGCCGTGCGGAGCCAAGGCTTTTCCCTTCCCCTTGGCACTGTGGCAGCTCTGCAGACACTGCTACGTCCTATTTGTTATACATCAAGCAAACAAACACTGTCCTGTGGGAGAAGCCATATTTTAGCCCTTATTTGAATCATTTCTATAGATGGTCTTTTGAAAAAGTATGCAATGATTCCAGTGAGGCTTCCAAAGAACCTCCCCACAGCGTGGGTGGTAATACAAAACACACTGCTTTCAGACCTAGCTGCCTCCAGTAACGGCAGATAAAGCACTTTATTTCACCTCTTTCACAGTAATACCATGAAAGCCTACTGCCCTAAGTCATACTCAGGAGCCTGCATTCATACTGCTCTTCATTCCCCCATCCTTTCTCAACATAGTCTTTTACAGCATACCTTAGAAAATGATGATAGTGGGTTGATCAAGGACCAGCTTTTGAAAGTCGCTTTAACAGAGCTACTGTAGAGCCATGTCCCAGCCCTGCGGCAGTCCTCCCAGCTTCCTTGTAAACCTATGGCTGGTACTACACATGCTGAGTTTCTCTGGGAACGCCACACCAAACTAGAGTCTGGAAATGCTAGACACACTTCAAGTAGTAAATACCTTTTCTGAACATCTTAACTTAATAGGGCTTTATTATTTCAGCCAACTGTAAAATCAGAACATGACTCGCTAGCCTGACAATGTTATCTTGTCAAGATCCCAATTTGTTGACTGTTGGAGGGGTTTTTTTTCTTGTTGTTTTCTATTTGCTTTTGGTTTATTCTCAATTCTCTTTTCATTTCCCTTTGTATTGATTTTGCAATTTTCCTTTCTGCTTTTCACATTTCACACACTTAGATTTCAGTGATTTCTCCTTTTCTTTCTGCGCTGGTATTTAATATGTGCATTTCTCTCCATGCTTAAACATACAGAGCCTCGATATCTTATCAGTTTCATAAAACTCCCACCAAGACTTTTCTTCTTTTGTTTTCACTTGTGTCACAGTGATGGTATTCTGGCAGCTGAGCGTTGGGATCTCTTTTCAACTAAATAAATCAAACCAGAAAAATAGAGTACAGGGGTTCCTTTGATAACTCCTCTGGTCTTTAAGCAAGTTCACAAGCTCAGAGTTTACAGCCACATTTACAGCATTGCTGAACAAACGTTAGGATTTTAGCAGAAAGTCTTATTCCTTTCTTTATTTTTAACATGTTAATGTAAAGGGAAGTACAAATGGCAGGAGTAAGAAATATGATTGGGTTCTATTTCCAGTGGATGCAATATTCAGGGGTACAGCTCAAAAAAGAGAGGGTGCGACTGTCTTCAAGCCTCGGGTTTAACACAGAGCATCTGGGCAGCGCTGCTTACCCGGGCCTTTCTGCACAACAGGGTACGAGCTGCTCTCCAGATGCTTCGCAAGCAACCTCGACTTCAGGGACAGCATTTCCATGACTGTGGGACTCTTTGCCCACTCTTCTGTGCCCTGTCTTGCCCTTAGCCACCAGCATAAATTGCAGCGCAGAAGGGGAGGCATCGTGGCTCTGCTGTATAGTGCCTAAATGGCATTTGTGGTTCTCCCCCAGTACAGCTTGTACGCAGAGCCATAGCTGGAGGGGGAAAATGTACTCCTCCTCCTCCTCCCAATATTGCATTTAAGCAGCTGCATGGTATGTAGTACCAACCATATAAAAACTAGGTTATGGTAAAAGCAAATGTACATCTGTTTAACTTTACTGCCATGAGTAGTCCCATTTGAATTGATGTGATTAATCAGAAGGAAAATTGTAAGCGTATGAATAGGCGTGGGCAGGACCAGGACATCAGAGTTCACTGCAGTGATCTACGTCAGAAGAATCACAGCACACACATTTGCTGAGGACGAAAGATTGTGACTGGCCAATGTTTTTCTGATATTGCCATGACCTCAGGAGCAGCATGAGTTCTTCTCCAGTCTGTTTTCGATCCTTTTATGATCATAATTTGTTGCTTTTGTTTAACAGCTTAATTTAGTCATTCTGATATTATTAACTGAAAAAGAAGCATCGAGTTTCAATGCGTTCTTGGCTTTGTAGAGTAGGATATGATCTACTCTTACTCCAAATCTTTGTTGTCCAACAGTATTTCTAGAGTGCCAGCAGCTGAAGACAAGTGGCTGTTCAGTAATCTCAGCTTTTAAATAATAATAAAGACATTAGCCTTCAGGGTTTTGAAAAATAGTTTTAAAAGTATATAATACAGCATATGAATCACATCCTTTCACGATGAGTTGTTCAACATAGTTTTCACAAATCAGCCCTGTAATTTTGCTGGCTATTGCCTTGATTTTAGAAAATTTGGACTTCGCAGTTTTGAGAGTATGAAATCTCTCTCTCTGTAATTACTGAGAATCCATTTTTTTTTCCCAAAGACTGATTTTTAAAACTGATATGAAATTAATTTACCTAGGTTGAGTCTCAGAAAATTGATTCTGTATTCACAGAGTAAGTTGCAAGTTTGGGGAAGATATGCTATGTTCATCATACAAATGAGAGTTAATAGCTCTTTTAAGCCCTGCATGCATCTCAGTCTACAGTGTGGAGCTGCAAAAGATGCTGAAGATCTGTCTTACAAAGATGAAGAGGATTGGGTCAAACAGCATGAATTATTCTGGTTTTTTTTCATTTTCGTTATTCAAACCCTCCTAGGCAGTGTCAGATCTTGCCTTTTGCCAGGAAGCTCTTTCAGAAATAGTTCAAACATTGCTTCCCATGTAAAGAGCTATGGTTTTCCAGGACTGATTCTCCAACCGTGAGGTGTAAATGAGGCTTCATTTTTCGTAACTTTTCGAGACTAAGGTTGTACAATAATAAAGCTGTGACAAGAGGAAATTTGTTGGCTGATTTATCATTTTTCCCCAGAGGAGGAAAGATTCTTCTGCCCAATTTTATCTTGAAGAAGAAACAAGAAACCTCACTGGTAAGAATATAGTAGAACACCCCATTTTGTCAGTGTGTGAAAGACACGGGGATGACTGCTGTTGCCTCAACAGCTCACAACACTCCTGCAGTGTTTCAGTAGAGGAATTTTGTACCTCTAAAGAGCTGGATGCTCCTGAGGAGTCAAGCTGACCTTTCCAGAGCTTAGGAGTGCTATAGCAATGGAGTTAAATCAAAGACATTGCAGAGAAAATGACCAACCTTGGAGCAACCAAAGTTTAGGAAAAGCTAAGACTGAACTTTTATTCATGTAATACACAATGATGATGTAAAAATCAAGAGACAGTGGCAATATAACAACCCCCAAAATAATTTCCAAGCACAGTACTCTACATTCTAGACAATCAAAATTACAGTCCCTGAGAGTACAAGATTAATTAAACTATGACAGAAGACAGTATTTTCAAAATCAAGTGAGATGATATACTTAGAAGAATCCTGAGTAGTAAAATGACATAAAATTCAGGAATACCTGCTCTTTCAGATTTATAGATCTGCAACCTCAAGCTCTCTGCTTGCTTTACTTAATCGGCCATACAGCCTGCCTGTAGACAAAAAAAGAAAAGGAATAAGGCAAAAAAGCAAGTGGTCCATAAAGGATACCCAAGTTGGACAGGGTTGCACTTTCTCCTCTTCTCCCCTTTCTCCACCCTAATCTCCCCTTCCCTCCCCCTCATATTCTGCTTCTCACTACTGGTTGATGAAGGCCTGTCTGGGTTTTTTTTATTATTACTATTTTATTAGAAGTTCAGTTCCTGCTGTGTCTGAAACATTCTGTGATAGCTGGAGAATAAGTCAAATGCGACACTACATAAAATAAGAGACTTGAGTAACTGCAATAGGAAGAGATTTACAATCTGAGTGTGTAAAGCTTTGTGGTGGTGTTTTTTGTTAACACTTAATTTCACTTCTGTGGCTGGACTCACATTTTCCTGTATTAAACTTTCACCCAGCTTCTCCCTTCAGATACACTGCAAGAGCTGAATAAGTGCCTTTCCTGAGATACCCTGTTGAAGATGAAAATGTGAGTGGTTTGGCTGAATTACTGGGACCCAGGGGAAAAGTCTGGGGACAGAAACCCCAGATGATGAGACAGACGCTGGGAGCTGTAATCACCCAGGTGAAGCGTTGACCTACTGGAAAGTAGCTGCAGAGACGACGTTAAGTAAGTCAAAGTAACCCTAGCTCCTGGTGGCAAATTGTCCCCAGGTCCCACCTGGAAGGTTTCACTCATTGAGTTAAGTCATAGCTCTCAGTGAGGATACCATAACGCTTCTAGTAAAACCGGAACTGATCTGTACCCCACATTTTCAAGGTGGTTTTTTGTGTGTGGTTTTTTTGTTTGTTTTTTGGTTTTTTTTGTGTTTGGTCTTTTTTTTTTTTAAAAAAGGCAATTCTGTCTTCCATCTTCTCCCATCACCCTTTAAAGAGCTGTCAAGCAGCAGGTTTATTTTTGCTGAGTCCAAATTTAGGGTATTTGGGAACAAGCCAACCAGGGACACATTTAAGAGAAAGGCTCCTTCGCGTTTTCGGCACAACGCGCGAGTAAACAAATCTCTCTCTGAACACTTACATCCACCACCATCTTTTCTTGCTCCCGCACTTCTCTGAGCTGAGAGTCACTTGAGCAAGTTCTGTTCTGGCAATAAGGAAAATAAAACAATATTCATATTCTACGTCATGTTAATATTCATATTCTACGTCATGTCTGACTCTCCATTCCAGCTGCCAGAATCTAGCAGAGACTCCCCTTGCAGTGAGAGAGTCCATCGGACTGCCATATCGCAGCCCCATCCTCTCTTGTTCTTCACGCTCCCTTGCCTGCGTTCACTCCCTCTCTTTCTTTCTCATCAGACGCAAGCTTTCTGGGGCAGCAAATGCTCTTTATGTTTTACATTTGCACAGTAGCAAGTACAATGCAATTCCTGCCCTCAGGCATTAGCACAAAACAAGTCTTAAAAGGAGTATTACATATTTGCCTCTACACGCGGCTTTGTGTAGAACATGGCTCTGAACTTGGCCACAACCATCTTCTCTGTGGGGGAACGAGCCAGAGGGAAGCAAGTCCATGGGAGCTCCAGGAGCAGGGTAAGGAAAAGGGCTGCGGGGTGATTGCATGGAGCACTGGAAAGCCCCTTGACCTGGCATGACTTGAGGAGGAATTTTGGCACCAAGGGGAAATTGGATGACTAGGTGCTTGCAGCCTTGGTCACTGTTGATCAGCGTAAGCACCTGGGACCTTGCTGGGTCCAGGCAGCCACAGTGAGCACAGCTCCTGGGGAAGGCTGAGCAGAGACAATCAGCAGCCACCACTGCTGTGCTTGCCCCAGGGCAGGAGACAGCAAGAAGGCTGTCAGAGGCCACCACTTGGGTGATTTTGACAGCTGACAAATATCGTGGTGGAGAATGACCCATTCATCAAAGGCAAAATTAATTATGGATGAGATTTGAAGGAACCGTTCAGGAGTGCTGTGTTTGGTTGTTAGGTAGTGGTGGTCCGGGCTCTCGAGGTCACCACTAAAGGGGATGTTTAATGCCCGACTGACACTCCCCTTTGATTTCAAGCTCCTTTTAAAATTCATTTGAAACTTCCTAGCTAGCTCAGATACACCCTGGATTAGTAACACACACCACGGCTCCTCTCAGCTCCCTCTCCTTTTGCTGCCTTTGTGTATTCCTTCTTCTTTTGCTCTTGCTTATCTCAGATTTTATATCTATCTGCAGTGTTTTCTCTCTGTGCTGCTCTCATTTCCCTTCTCTGTCCCTCCGTGTAATCCTTATCCTTCTCTGTGCTTCGTTTAATCCTGGCTGCCCGATTATGCAAATTGCACATTTACATTTTGACAGGGCTCCTCTACCCTTTTTCACGTCGTTATTTGTAATACAAATCATTTCCCGCAGTTCCTAGCTGCCTCTCAGCTTCCCGGCTAGGATGTTGTGTTGAAAACGTGGGGCTCAGCCGTGATCCCTCCTCCAGCCCTGTGCCAGCAAGGCAGTACAGGGTGCCCAAACCCCGGGGCCACGCTGCGCAGGGTGGCTGGGAGAAGCACATTGACCTCCCTCTTCTGCTGCATTGCCTGAGTGGAGAAACAGAAACGTGTCTTCTCACCTGACCACCACCTCCCTGCCGTTAGGTACGGAAGGTAACTGCAAGAAGCTGAGCTGGTGCTCAACGTGGTTGAAGTGACCTCCCTCTCTTTTCCACTTTGCATCAATTGATTGCAGGTTTCTAGGCATTTTTTCAGGATGTTGTGGTTTTACATCTATTCCCTCAAAGATTAGCTGCGCTTGTCTACTGTACATATAGAAAAAAAAGTGACCCACAGTGCCCTTAAAAATAAAGTTCAAGTAGGGAAATTAAATGCTATTTCTTCCATAACTTACTTAGTAAAACTCACAAGATTTTGCAATATCATCTTCCACCTTAACTTGCATTTATTACTACTGTACGCCGCACCAGATATTATACTCTCTATAGCATTTAAGGTTTTTCCAGTAGAGTAGTATCAGTTTCTGCTTCTGCTCACCCTCTTCCTTGGAAGAGATTTGTTTCTGCAGACTAGTGTTTTATTTGGGTAAGGCCTTATTTATCTTAATTCTAAGTACATCCTGCTCTGCGTTTACATTGGAGAAGACAAGGTCAGGGAAGTATACATCTTATTTAGACTGGAAAGTGCTGAAGTCTGAGCGCTCCTGGTGAGAAGTCTCCCAGCGGTAGGCATTATTCTTACTGCTCTCTCACGATGACTTCATTAGCTCCCACATGAGTTCATTACCTCATCTCCCAAGAAAGTTTCATATCTGTGACACGTTACGCAGTGGTAAAATTACATTTAAAAGTACAAAAGCCATCTTAGCTTCGCTGGACTGGGGCCAGGCTTATACAAAGCACCATTGGCATCTCTAATCTTAACCTCCCTTCTTGACACTGCCAGCCCAGAGGGGTTATTGGCACGTTAGCTACAGATGCAGCAATATAGCCCCAAGAGATGACCGTCCCCAAAGGTGAGAGAGGCAAAGGCTGGGAGTGAAGCGGCATCACCCACGGTTTCCAGAGAGGCAGAAACGATTAGCCCAAGCTTAGTGAGAAGCCTGCAGGAGAGCTGGCAGCCGAGCCTGGGCACACTGAATCACGCGCCATGAAGTTTTCTGCGTGATTTATGTACATATGAATTTTTATAACAGGAATGTATTTTTCCTCTTCTTTCTCTGTCAAGCTTGAGTGAGCGCACGGTTACAAGACAAAATTGCCTGTGCTCTCCAAGAGTGCTGTCCCCGCCTGTTTTCCATTGCTGCTCTCACACCCATTCTTCTTTGTCATTTCCAGCCCTGTTACACCCCCCCATCTTTGTTCCTCTCCTTTTCTTGGCCAAGACAACATGGAAAATTCGCATTGCTGAGGGCGAGGTTGGTATGTCAGAGCGCTTCCTTCTCTCCCTACAGCTCCCTATTTTTCCACGACATGCACGTACCTTTGAACTTTTGTTTTAATCTCCCTTTTATCAATCTCCAGATAAAGCCCTGTTGGTTTTCTATCCAGTCCAGCCCCTCATTTACATTCCTGGTGCGTGCCTTTCTATACTTAGATTCAACTTCCTTCCCTGTCTTATCACCCCTCTTATCTGCTACCTTCAGCTTAACGTCTTTTGTCTTCCCCTTTTCCTCCCCCTCTCCTTTTTCTGTCCATTTTTAAGTGAACTCTTCATGCACCGCTAAGCCCACTCCATCACGGCACTGCCGTCATTTCCAGTCCCGAGCGCCGGCTGGCCGAGGCATGCCTCCGCTCGCCGACGGAGCGGCCGCGTGCATCCCCTGCATGCACCGCTGGATAAATGGCCAGCATTAGAAATGTTCTGCGAGATGGAAGCCTGTGGCAGTGCTAATGTGCCACCACTAGTGCATCTCGCTGCAGTCGTCACATCAGTCCTGAGGGAAATTACAGCAAGATGATCTACGGCACTAGGTCTCCTGTTTTAATCCTGGCTCTTTTGCATCCTGCCAGAGAGAAGTACAGTCGCACTAGCGGCTGGAAATGACTGGCCTTTTATCATGGTGTTGCTGTATCGTTGCTTATTTCACCGCGTGTTCGCTCCCATCGTGCGCTGACTGTTCATCGCTAAGAGAAGATGCAGGGGAGCTGGACCAGCAGAGAGGAGGAGATGATTAACGCTAATGGCTGGGACTGGCGATACGAGGCTGATAATGGCTGCTTGTTGCTTTTTTGCTAGCAGAGTAGAGCAATAGCCATATGAGAAAGGGAAAGGTCAGAGACTGAGGGAAATAGAAGATACTTAAAGCTAAATGCCAGAACATCAGTTTAGTGAACTAAGGAAATATTTCCCTCTCTGTACGTTATCGGCCTCCCCAACGGCACGGCAGGGCTGGGAGGTGCCACCACTGCCCCGCTCCGCAGCCACGAAGGGGCTGCTGCAACGGGGTGGGTTTTTCTAAACGGTTCTTTGGCATCGATCAGCACGAGCACTCAGTCACGTTTAAACGCGCTTGATGTAGTCATGGATCACTTGCTTATTGAGACTTAGGGGTGAAAACCTGCCTGTAATGCAACGGTCACTGTCGTTATCTTTTGTGCAGCTGTAACCATTTTGGCTGGAGCACCGGGGCCTTCAGAGTTAAAAGCTCAGCTGCAGCTTCCCACCTCGGGCTGCAGGGACTTGTATTCCCAGCGCAGCAGTCTCGGGTCAGGCTCTGTAGTATATACATCCCAGGAGGCTGTATGCACGTAGAGCCTGAGAAATCCTGGACATTGCTTTGAACTTAAATTATTAATACCCACCTCAAGGCTTCCTCGAGAAGACGAATTGAAAACCACAGTCTGTGTTTCACTCGGAGGATGCTCCACCTTTATGTTTGTGTCAAAACAGGGGACTTTCACAAATGCCTTTGTTGCCAGGGGCTTGAATTATGTACAGGGAACTTGGCGCTCTGCTGCATCGCAGTAAACAACAGCACATTTCTATGGATTTATTAATCGGTTTTGTATGCATTTATTTTTCTGTAGTGGTTTAAGCAAATAAAACGAAGTAACCAGAGGATTTTTACTGAGTTAATTAAAGAGGAGAGCAGTTCCAGGCAAGCATGACATTAAAGACTTGCCAAATACCTCTTTTCTGAAAATACTACCAGCCACTTTAAAGTCTGCTCCAATTCTCAGGCTCTAATGGAAAGTCCTTTCCAGACAAACTGGTTCAAGTTCCAAAACAAGTCGTCTGTCTGTGAGTTTGGAAAGGGGAATGGGCAGGAGAAAAAGGGCTTTTTATGGGGAAAATAGGCAACAGAGAGTATCTGAGATAATAGCTTAAAAGTTCTGCGAGTGTCCCCTTCCCAAAGCATTTTAACTATCTAGGTTCTGTCTGTGGCTCCCAATTCAGGGATAGTGTGGTGAACCAGAGTCTCAGCGACTTCAAAACTGAGTCTGAATTTGGTCCTAAATGTCTAAAATCTGTTTGATTTAATACTCTTGCGCTCTTTTCCCACGCTTTAAAGTTCTGTCCTGCTGTGCTGGCTTTGACAGGAAGCCCAAAGCAGTCATCAGTTTCTATAATCAAGAAATTCGCCACAAACAGCTCTTTATTAAAATCAATGAGAGATCTGACCTGTTAATTTCTGAAGTAGCCTCCTGTATGCAGAGAGGCTCTGCAATATTGTCTGGCTCTCAGATGTGAGAAATGACACTTTGTATTGCTCATGGGGTGCTAAAAATGTATAGATGTGAAATAGATTGGGAGATCTGCCAATACAAAGTTAATGGAAGTTCTCATAATTTCCCCAAGTGACATTACTGACCTGGGCTTGAAGTGAAGCCAGGTCTGGTTTCACATCATCTAACATTTCACTAAATGTTAAACGATTGAGATAGAATTTTTATTAGGTATGCCAGTATTTCATAATTTACCACAACCTCTAGATATATATTTTCCTTTTACAGTCCAGGAGATGTTTATTATGGTCTTTTGAGATGCATTAAAAGGGTGTTAGTACAAATAAAGCTCCCTTCCTTATTCTCCAGGCAAGCTGCAAAAGCAATTTAATATCAGCACACTGGATACCTGGTGTGCTGCTTTAACACATAAGGATCCAACAAGTACACTCCAACGCTCTCGAGGGCAAATGTTTGATGACTTAGAGCTGCTGCGGTGGGAGAAGGTAACACAATGATGCCGAGGGGAGAAAGGCCTTCGCAAAGGCAGCCCACCAACAGTGTTATTTTTCAAAATGTACCCACTCAACCCAGTGGCACCCACAGCAGGGAAACATAAGGTAAATTAGTGACCTTTCAGGCCCAGATGTTAAGAGAGTAGAATAGCTGAGAAATCTAAGGGCTAAGGTCAAGATAAAGAGTGCTGCATAAATGCAACAGCTGTAAGACACGGAAAAGGCATCAGAGACTGTGAGCACCAGGAATATATAAATCACTCGGAGCAATCTGCTGCAGCAAGGCGTGCTGGTCTAGACAGTCTCTTTAAACTATTGCCAACACTTTCCAAAAGTGCGTGGTTAAAATTAGGCTTCCCAAGTCCATATTTAGAAATTGAAAGGCACCAAAAGTACTGAGCACCCATCAAAACATATGGGCTCCCAAACCCTCTGGAAATCAGGTCACACGTTCGAGGCAGAGATTTCTGTGCCGAGTTGCCCCTGAACTGCGAAGGGTCTCGGTCAGAGAGCGCTCCCCCCCTCCACCCCCTTCAGACCCAGCCTAAAGAAACATTTAAGAACCAACTTCTAGACTATGAAGAGCTTTGACCTATATAGAAAACCCAGAAGCCTGAGCAGCAGAACTAATGAAATATGATTTCCAACGTTTCTTTTCCACCTGGATTGCCTGATACCTATAAAGACTGACTTACAACAGGGTCTCTCTTCTTTATACTCCCCTCATTTTCATAAAACTTGCATAACTTCAGTGTCTTCATCATGGGTGGTTAGAGTTCGCCCATGTTTTCAAACATCTACTTGGTTATTTGGAAGTATGCTCAAGGATGTTGGGATCCTGTCACTTATAGTAAAGGTTATATAAACCATATAATGATACAAACTGAAGGGCTTTGTGTTGTTTATGCGTCTGCAGCTTTTTTAATTTATTACAGGATTTTTACTAAGTAGAACCCTTTCCAAGGCTGCGCGTATGCTTACAGAGACTTCTCTGAGTCTGTTCTGTCAATCTTTTTGTTGTTTAAGCGGTCTCTCAACTTACAGGAAGCTGATTTGTACTAATATATGTACTATATTCTCCAATTAGCTCTACTGAGAAATTTTCATGAAACATTCTAAAAGCTGAGGGGGAAAAAAAAGGATAAATCACCTTTAACTGGTAGCATATGGCAAAAAAAAAAGCCACAGCAAAACCCAGTTAGCCACAACATCAAGATTTTTTTTGTCTCCTGAATTTACTTTGCAAGTTTCCGTGTTTACTAACACAGTAGAATCAATTCACAAAGGATGTAACTCTTCATATCAGATGGGACATAAACAAACATTATTCCACTGGATTAAGACACAAGTTTCTGTAAACAACGCTGAGTATTCCCCTTTGGCAGATGCAATTTCTGTGACCCCAGCACCTACCTGTGCTCTCTGCGGGCAGAGGATGCATCAGAAGGGTGCTGAGTTCAGAGGAGCAGCAGAAACAACAGCGATGAACTTGGGCACCAAAGAGACTGAGCTTTATTACAGAGGACACCAGGCTCCATGCATAAAGCTGACCAGCAGAAAAATCCCATGAACCATCGGGTTTCTTCCTCCACCAGATCTGAGTTTAGTCAGATAATTAGAGTCCTAATTTATTTATTGCTCATTAGTTTTTTTTAAGGCTCTGATCTTGTAAACACTCATGTTTGTGTTTATTGCTATGGTTTCAATTGTTGCACAAAACTGTTGCACAAAGTTCAATTGCTGTGTTTTTCTTTCTTGTGGAATTGAGTCCTACGAATATGGCCTATTTAAAATTAAAATTAGGCGGTGATTAACAACTATTTCCCAAATCAAGAATCAAAAAAAAAGCCCTATTGAGACAACACAAAGCTGTATGCCTTCTGACAAATTTGCATGTTCCCCAGTCCTTGTCCCATTCAGGCTTTACTGGTAGAAAGAGGTAACTCACAAAAGTACTTGTTTTCTCAGAAAGGTGTGCTTTTCCATTTAAAATAGCTTTGAGGAAAATACCCTACCAGCAATTTAGAATTGGTTTTCTCAAAGCATAACAAAATATACTGCAGCTCATACATACATACATATAAATACAAAGAGACATACACAAAACACTTATAAAATCCTTGATTATTAATATGTGTATTTTCTAAACATTACTGGCTTCAAGACAAACTTACCTTGAAAACACACATGAAGGATCTTTACTGCTCTGACAGATGCTAAGAGCAGCCGCAGGCCCCTCTGCGGAGATCCTGATGCTCAGCTTTCTCATAGCTCACAGGTGAGGCTTTTGAACCCTGTCCTGCAGAAGGGTGACAGGGTGCCCTGGCTCCTTTAAAGAGCCTGGAGCAGAGAAAGGAAACACCAGAATAGCCACGTTTGAAGAAAAGTTTCACAGGGGTTTGTGCTCTGCTTTCTGAGTTACCCAGACAGCTGAACCTCAGGGAGGTGAAGCGTTCTGCTCGCTCCGTCAAGGTCAGTCGCTGCCGGGGTATTTGTCATTTCTCTCTCTGGCAGCTGTCAGAGTAAAGGGAGGCAGCTGGCTACAGCGATGAGCTAATGAAGCTCATCTGGTACATTAGGTAGAAGAGGTGTAATGCAGAAGATTGCATGTTCAAACCCTACTATTAACTCATGCAAAAGTTGGCTGTGTCTTCTTTCCTGAAGACAGAGTGGAGGCTTGCCGCGTCATTACTGGGAATAAAGATGATAAATGACAGTTGCTTTTCTAACCATGTGCATCTTTTCTTTTCCCTCCAGTGTGACTCAAGTTGCTCCTGAGATCCACTTGGGGCAGCTCCCACTCCAGGCTTTTGTCCTCATGCATTTTATCAAGCCACTAGAAAGCATTTGCGCTCGGATGAGAGCACGCGTTTCTTTGCATGCTCAGTGATTTGCAATCCTGCGTGTCCCTGACCGGGCTGAGGAGCCCTATGGTGGTTTGAATCCCCCCGCCTGGACCCGTTTGATCCTCCCCTGGGTGTACACCAGGCTGTAGAGCTCTTAACTGTGCATCAGGGATCGTGCAGGGGCCCTTTCTCTGGTTTAGGTGAAACCACTGAATAGGAGCGCTCAGCATCTGGCTCTGATTCTGTGCTCTGCCACAAGTTCCCTAACGGACCATCAGCGAAGCGCGTGGAGGGTAGAGACACGGAGGGTTCGTTTTCGAACCCAGACCCTGCACAGAGAGCTGATTTCCAGAGGTTCAGCTCACGTTAAGCCGGATCTTTAGGAGAGCTCAGCACTCAGTAATATCCATGTTGATGTGAGAGCTGGGTTGTCTGGAGAGCTCAGCATCTATGCAGTGATCTCTCTTGAAGCCATGGGAGTTTCTCCTGGTACTTGAATCAAAGCCAAACTCTTTCTGCCATCTGTCCCTCAGTGTAGGAAAACACTGGCCTTCATTTCTTTGAATGAAATTCTCAACCCACTAAACTCAAGAGGACTTTTCCCCTTAGCTTTGACTTAATAGCAGGATTTCTCCCACCCTGCCTCAATGCCCACCAGTAAAACTGGGAGTGTCGTACTCCTCCTTCCATTACACCTGGTTTCTGAGCTCTCACGGGTGTGCACAGCAATGGTGTCTGCTGCTCTCGGGTCTTCTGGGTGCTAAAGGAATGAAAAATGCTTTAAAACATTTAACGACAAATTTAGAGTCTTTTCAGGGGAGTCTTCAACCAGCTCGTGGGATTCGTATGGCAGAATTAATTTGTCTGTAAATTAATCCACAAAAATACTAGTACCCCTGGGGACTTATTGATACAATATAAAGTTACAGATAACATCTTTGCCAATGTTCAGTAGTATCAATGCTGTTGTCTATCTTATTTTCTCCCTTATTGTCGGTCTGTTACGTGGAACTAGCATTTTTGTCCTAATTAGACAATTACACATTATGATGCACTAATTTGTTAACCTATGTTCACAAATCTTTTAATTACAGCAGTCGTCTTTGATGTGCTGTTATTATTCAGCTATGGCAGTAAACAATTCAACAGCTAACTGGAAGGAACTCATTATTTTCTGAGAGACATTGTCATTATTTTTCAAAGTATTTTTTCCCTAGAATACAGCGGGAGAATAACCAGAGAAATACGCAGAGAGAGTCATTACAGAAACCAAACACCTCATTCCACCATATTGATAGTTATTACTGAAAACACAATTATTTTTTCAGCATAAATAAGTTGGGGACTTATCCTTCACACTTGTAATCCCCAAGCTTCGGAACAGCCAGAGTGATGAGAAAGCCTTCTCTAGAGGCAGCACGAGCAACAGCAACAGGTACTGGATATGTAGCCCTTCACCATGCTTCCAGGTTTCGGTGTAAGCACTGCAGTTAGACGGGACACAGCCTTACAGCAAAAGTTTTTACTCATTTTTCAAGGTGGAGTAAAGACTCCACATGCTTAAATCTCTCAGGTACCCTTAAAGAGAGTATTTAGCCCTTCTTTTGTCCTTATTTCTTGCTCAAGCAAAACATAGCTGGGTGATGCATTTTTTTTTTCCTTTCAATTACTGTCATTGAGCTGCCTTTAATCTTTGTAAGGATTACGTTAATATTGTCAAGCACTTTTTTTTTCCCCCTCTGGTGCAGGGAGGCACAGCTTCGGGGATCCCTGCTTGCGGTGATCCTTCACTTGTCTGGATGAGGTGTTCGCCTCCAGAAGTCCAGTGTTTTTGATGATGCTACACGTATCCCACCACAGCAGCGTTCATTTGTGGACATCAGTAAGTAACCTCCCTGCTGTTTTCAATGCCGGTAGGCAAGCTGACGTCTTGCTGTGTATTTCTGCTGCGATTAAAGGAATGGCGCTACTTGGGGGAGCCCCCTTACAGCCCATCGGCACCTATGTGACCTTCCTTTCCATCGATACTCTGAGCAGCTCTCCTCTGCAAAAGAGGGGGACTGGCGCCGGTGCCGGTGTTTGCCGTGAGGCAGTCACCCTGCCAGCCGGCTGCTGCTCTCACGAACCCGCACGGCACGTTTCACTGCGAGGCACTGCAGCCGTGAATCAGAGAGTCCTCACGCGCCCAGGCTCGAGCCTCTCGGCAGCCGTTCATCTTCCCGTCCTCCCCCTTAGGAAGGCATTGCATGCGGATTTGGTTTTTAAGCAAAATAACTAGCTAAAACTATCAAAATGGTGGAGGCTTGTGTTTTATCACCAAGAGCAGCATAAAGAAGCCACTGTCCCGTTGTGATGTACAGATTGCAAGTAACAGACTGTCTGTCTTGACAATCAGGTTATCTATATGAATATTTGCCAGATGCAGAGGCCAGATCCAAATTTTTGGATGCTCCACTTTCCCAGGCCTGGGAAAGACTTTCTTCTGGCTTTGCATCCCTCAGAAGAGCAGCAACAGCTGCTGAGAACTCTTATGAGTAGGAATCATAGAATTATGGAATCATTTAGGTTGGAAAAGACCCATAAGATCATCGAGTCCAACCGTTAACCCAGCACTGCCAAGTCCACCACTAAACCATGTCCCTAAGCACCACATCTACACGTCTTTTAAATGCCTCCAGGGATGGTGACTCAACCACTTCCCTGGGCAGCCTGTTCCAGTGCTTGATAACCCTTTTGGTGAAGACATTTTTCCTAATGTCCAATCTAAACCTCCCCTGGCACAACTTGAGGCCATTTCCTCTCGTCCTATCACTTGTTACTTGGGAGAAGAGACCAACCCCCGCCTCACTACAACCTCCTTTCAGGCAGTTGTAGAGCGCGATGAGGTCTCCCCTCAGCCTCCTCTTCTCCAGGCTGAACACCCCCAGTTCCCTCAGGCGCTCCCCATCTGACTTGTGCTCCAGGCCCTTCACCAGCTTCGTTGCCCTCCTCTGGACACGCTCCAGCACCTCCATGTCCTTCTTGTCGTGAGGGGCCCAGAACTGAACACAGGATTCGAGGTGCGGCCCCTCCAGTGCCCAGTACAGGGGCACGATCACCTCCCTGCTCCTGCTGGCCACACTATTCCTGATACAGGCCAGGATGCCGTTGGCCTTCTTGGCCACCTGGGCACACTGCCGGCTCATGTTCAGCCGGCTGTCAACCAGCACCCCCAGGTCCTTTTCCTCTGGGCAGCTTTCCAGCCACTCTTCCCCAAGCCTGTAGCGTTGCCTGGGGTTGTTGTGGCCCAAGTGCAGGACCCGGCACTTGGCCTTGTTGAACCTCATACATTGGCCTCGCCCATTGATCCAGCCTGTCCAGGTCCCTCTGCAGAGCCTTCCCACCCTCCAGCAGATCAACACTCCCGCCCAGCTTGGTGTCATCTGCAAACTGACTTAGGGAGCACTCGATCCCCTCGTCCCGATCATCCCCTCGTTCCAGGAAGGGGGAAAGGGGAGTGTAACCGGGCCATCCAATGTAACACCACAAGTCATTATTGCTTTCAATAGACTATCTTTGGCCCAGTTCCCCGACATACCAGCACTCACATACCCTTTCTGCTGGCAGTAGAAAGCAGTAGCTGTTATTGAGAACAAGAAAGTGAATGGCAGAAAATAGTGTTGGGTCTCCAAGGCAAAATCAGCTACCCCTCCTCATTCCTGGCAGATGTTTTCCTAACCCCGTCTTAAAGAGCTGTAATGATGGAGGTGTTACGCCCTCTCCAGCAATCTCTTCCAGTGCTGAACCCTTCCTGCCCTCGGAGTGCTTTTTCTCATGTGTAATCTGTGTCACCTCTGCAGCAATTTAGGGCCATTATTTGTTGCCCTACCCACTTTCCTGGAAGAGAGGAGCAGAGCAGAGCAGACAAGATAAGAGCAAGAAGAAGGGAAGACATCCACTCTGTTTCCTGGGGAGCAAGCCTGTGTCGACCTTTCTGCGGTTTTCAGCTTGTTTCATTTCTCGTACATGTACTCTGGTTTCCACTCCATAAAACCCAGCAGTGAACGCGCCATGGTGAGACGATCAGCAAGAACTTAGAGGGTTCGTTTTGTCGCAGTTTTAAAATGTCAGATTAGGCTGCGTAGTCACATTAGTACCGTTAGCTTTAATATACTCGGTGCCTAATCTGCCAGGGCTTCTTTATTGACAGGCTGCATCTCTATTTGAGCTTGAATAAACTTGTGCATAAAATGTTATCAGCAATGACAGCTGAAAAGAGGTCTATTGCTCTTTAAATTTTTGATGGGAGGCAAGCATTCTGTCATTTGTGATAGCATTATATGTAATCCAACATAACAACTTGATAGTCTGATATAACAACATTCCAGCTTCCCCGCTACCATTGTAAAGAGATGCTGCGTACAAGCTGCTACTACACGCAATAATATCAGCCCTGACAGCTGGGAGAAGAGTCATGCTTCTCTCTTTAAATTCCTAGCGAAAACCCCTCATCTTTATTGATTTTTTTCTTGGGGGTGGACATCGTCTTTGTTTGCCCAAAATTCCTGGGGAAATTGGGCTGGTTTGGAAACTTATTACAGGATGAAGGTGCCTCCTGAGATGTCTTTATTTTCACAGCGCTGTCTGCAAATCTGCTACAGCGTGATTGTGCTCTGCCCTGAATCACAGGACAGGGGCTCCTCAAAGCCTTTGCTCGCTGCACGGTGCAATTTCAGCTCCATCTTCCGAGTTCTTCTGTCACTGTTGGCTTCCCTGCCAACCTCAGTTCCTGCCAGTCAGGCGTTGAGTGCTGTCACCCGGAGTCTCTATCTTCCTTCCTTTGTTCTTAAAAAACCAGGAGGGAGGGATAATCCACCAGCAGCAGCAGCTTTCGGTGCGCTGCCGGAAGAGGTGTGCTCTGCCACCCTGCAGGGCCGTCGCGCGCCTCTCCTCCAGCAGTGCTTTGTCTCTTCATGCTGGATGCTCCCTGCGTTCAGATTCATGTGAGGGAAGTGTGCTGAGCTAATACATAGAGCAAATATTTTGACCACTATTGGTTTATTAATTGAATTGTGACTTTTTAGATTGCAATATCCTAACTGCTTGAGGTCAGGCAATTCAGAACTTAACTCCAAGTTAGTTCTCACAAGAAGAAGATCAATACACAGGATAAAAGATATCCATTCGATTATGAACAGTTCATGTCCTAAAGAAATATCTACTCTGCTTTTTCTTTAAGTGGACTTGATTTTCACTCCTTTATACCTCTTCCATGCTAGTATAATTGATTTAAGTCAATGAAAATCCAGTGGAGCAATTCAGTTCAATTTAGCTGAGCTGCACCAGCATGAAACTGGTATGGCAGCAAGGACCAGTGCTAGCTGATACGGTGTCACCAGCTTTGGCAGTAACATCAAGGACCAGTTTATTTTTTCACATACTCCACTGCACACGATAGCAACATCAGTAAGCAACCAAGTGACCCTGAGAGTTACCCAAGGGTATGTTCAAATGAAGGAGCACATTTTAATATTATGCCATATGTTGCTGAACGAGCTGTCAGACAAAACTTATAGGCAGGTGGATACCAGACCCGTTTGTAAATAGCTAAGGTGTGTGTATTTTAAGGCACAGATTTGTGGAGGAGGCTGTACTTCACCTGATTTCTGGCTGGCAGGGAGCATTGTGATAACCTCACCTGACCTTTGGCAGAACAGGAATCCCAGAATTTCACACGGGGTTGTTTACCCTTCTGTTCTCATTTTTATTCCTGTCTGTACCTGTTATAGCACTACTTTCTTTTCCCGTTAAATCTTTCCTTCATTGTAATTACAAAATAGCCTTCTCTTGTCCAGGAGCATCATTATAGATGTTTATATAGCACTGCCCATGCATATAGAATCATAGAATCATTTAGATTGGAGAAGACCTTTAAGATCATCGAGTCCAACCCTGAACATAACACTGCCAACTCCGCCACTGAACCATGTCCCGAAGTGCCACATTCAGAGAAACATCAGATTCAGGCTGACGCTCTGTGGAGCCGTGGCTGCGGAGCAAAGGCAGCGGGGCAGGTATGGGGAGCTGGGGAAGAGCAGGCTGCATTTGCAAAGCAAATTTTATGCAAATTAATGCCGATATCCTCTCCAAAGGCAGGCAAGTACTGCTTCCGTTTGCAGCGGAGGAGTTGAGGCACTTCTCTAGTCTGAAGTGGCACAAAGCCAGGCAGAGTCCTGGAGCCGCGTCCTGTCGTGGAACAGCCTGGGCTAAGACCTGCTCACTCGGTGTGCCAAGGTGAAGGCTTAGTCAAATTGGACATGGTACTGAGAAGTTATTCCCCTTACAGCTTCATAAAAAAAGGCCCGAGGGCAGTGGTGCTGTGCATATACATACGGGACTGGAAACCTGTAGGGTGAAGAAAAGTTGCAAGAGTGGGTTCTCCCAGACCTCCAGACACCAGTCCTGCTGCCTTTGAAAATCAAATGCAGTTTTACCCTGATCAGTCCTCCAGTGGGAAGTGGTGGGAAGATCAGAGCTTCTTGAATTAATTGGAGATTTTATTATTAAAAAAAAAAAAATATTAGTCCAGTTACTGTGCATAAAAACATTTTTGTGATGCATTCTTTTCCAGGGCTTCCTGAGGCTGTTGCTAAGATAGGTAACTGTTAACATCTTTATATTGCTTTAATTCATAGACTCTTGACAAACTTCCTAGGCTTAGACTCTGGGAACACAAGCGTGTGTGATACAAAGTAAATGCGTAAGTAAGTGTCAGCAGTTAATAGAGGTAAATTAATGGTTAATCGGACCACACATGTATAATTAGTTCCAGGTTCTAGGTTGAAAGTAATAAAATACTTCTGTTCTAAAAGAAAAATTGCAGTTATTAAAGTAATCCCAACATGTTGTAACCAAACCCCAGGCTTCTCTGTGTCTCTCACAAAGCTGAAGGCCAGAAGACGCATCCATCGGTGCTTCACCAGGGAAAGCTTCAGGCTTCTCGGCCACATGGGCAGAGCTCTCTGCTGAACTCAGCCCTCCCTCCCCACCCCATACCCGGGCAAAGCTTTGGGGGTTTGTCCCTTTGAAGCTCTTCTGAAAGGCTGAGATTATGGAGTGAAGGTCTGCTTGGGTGTGCGGTAAGAGGTTATGTCCGTGTCTCCCTGGACGGGAAGTTCTGGGAAGCTCCAGATAGGGCAGTGATCTCCTTCCTCTCTGGATTGCTGGATCATCTTCCAGTGATGTGCAGAGGAATCCCTCCTGTCGTTAGCTCAGCACCGCTCTCCTCGTGGGGTGACAAGTGGGCCATGCTCTCTGGTGCCCCATGGCTCCCGTTGGCTCTGAGCAGTATTCCTCCGAGAGCATTTGCCAAGCAGGCGTTTGGTATTGAAACTGTTCGGGCTGAGGCTGCAGAAAGTGTGAATCCCTGTGAGCTAAATTGCTTAACTGCAGCCCAGCGAGAGCCACTACGTTAAAACAATCTCTCTATTTTAAATGTCAAGAAGAAGGCCTTTGCTGGAAGATCAATAGAAGCACAGGAAGAAGTATTTTCAGTTTTGCATCCTTCATTCATCATTATCTTCATTACTTGCCTTGTTTGTGAGGCTGCCCTGAGCCAAGCAAAAGAGACACAGGCTGCCATCCGTCTTCTCCCTCCTCTGAGTTGCAATCCATTTGCTCTTTTCCTCCAGCCCGGGTGGGACAGTGGTGCGAGGCGTGGACAGGATTGTGCTGGGAATGAGCTCTCGAGGATGGAGGAGTGCTCTGGCTGGGAAGGGAGCACCGACTGGCGGAGATGGGAGTGCTGGGCAGGGGTGCAAGCCCGGGCTTGCTGCGGGAAACCAAGTGCACTAAGATACTCACTAAGGTAAGACTTTTTTTGCCATAATTTGTCATCGCTGTTGCTATTAAAATGTAAAATAGGAAAGCGGAGTGGAGGAAGGAAGTCAGGAGAGCTGGAGACATGCAGCGACTCCAGCCTGGAAGCTCCCTGCCTGCTAATGAGGCATGAAACACCATGCGGTTTTTGTAATGCAGAGCTCAGTAATGGATTAAGTTGGACAGCTTGTCTTCCTGCAGAAAGCGAAGTGGCAACTGTGAATTAAGGTAGGTGCACGAGTGGGTTTAAAAAAAGGAATCAAACCAGTGTAAGGGGCAAAAAAAATTAGGTTAGGAAAATGCTTAATGGCTTGTAGCCTTACTCAGGCTTAAAAGGCTAGTGCTGTCCTCGTGCTGTTAGAGCAAATCCGCTTACTTATCACCAGCTCCGGTTATTGGGAAACTTCATTTTACAGACGGGATGGTCCCTGCCTCGCCTAACGGCCACTGTCTGTTCTACTGCCGACCACCTTAGGGTTTTGTGTGAGCTGAGAAGACGACACTTATTCACAACATAACTACCTTTAACAGCAGCTAAGAGATCTGAGAGAGAGGCCAAAGGTATGTATTTAACTGTAGACAGCTTTTAATAGTTCTTAAAATGCCTTTTCAATGAGGACTTAACTCAGGAGGTCAAATAAATTGAGTGAATACTGTGATTTCATTTCTCTTAACGTGCATCAATGGCAGGCTCCGAGAGGACAGCCATTTCGCCTTGGATGCCTTTGCATTCATGGGTTAATTTGAATGCTGGTGTTTTAGGTCTCATTTATGCCGTATTTTTTCAGTAAACACACGTCAACTCTGAAGATCTTAATTAGAGTCTTTGGAAAAACCCAATATGCTATAATTCTTCCACTGAGATCTATATGGAAAACAAGTAACATATTTCAAATGCAATGGTAACAAACAAACAAGTGTGCATAGCCCCAGTATATAGACCCAGTATATACACACACTTCCCTAATATGCTTGCTTAGACTTTACAATCTGTTTATTAATTCGTGAATAGACTTGATATGCCCTCTGGAAAAAATACTAAAATAATATCTCTCAATTGGCTTCACTGTTAGCATGCCTCTAATTAACTAATGTACACCTCCACTTGCTATTAAACAGTTTCATGATTCTTAACACCAGTGTTGTTAGGTGCCAGCTATAAAAATTTTTAACAGCTCTCCTGTTACCACTTTTCTCCTAAGTACATGAAAGTGGCTTTACATATTTGACCTTTCCCTTCCCTGCTCCCACATTTTTAACCCTTCTTTCCCACTGCGGCAAAGAGCTGACGCATCGAATATCTTACGGCCGGTGAAGATGCAACATCCCCGCTGCTCGGCACAGGGCTCGTTTCCACTGGCACGGCTCTGAGGACAGAGTCCTTGTGTGCTTCCCCCGAGACTGCAAGGGGCTGTTTGAGGAGCAAAGTTCTGATTTTGCAAGTAAGGCCCTGACCCATAGCAAAGGCCACGAGCGATGCTATGGCAGCATCTTTCGTGGGACAGCTTGCATCGGGACGCAGGAGCTGTCAGCCTGGCACTAAAATATCCGTACCCCTTTAACTCCAAATATAACAGAAACCCTTTAGCCAGTCCACAGCCTAACACCCAGTAATCACCAGGAAGGCAAGAGCAAATCCATGGGATTATTTTCCTTTTTCAAGGTAAGCAGGATAATGTACTCAGCTGGAGTTCAGCCACGGGGCTGACAAATCTGGGGATGAGCCCCACCCAGCAATTAAGGAGAGCATCAAGAGTCAGACGGGATCAGTCTGTAGATCACTAATGCAAAGTGACCCTCCGGCCCAGTGCTGAATCGATGGCTAAAAAAAAATGACTCAGAGGGAAAGATGCCATGTCTTGAAGAGCTTCTCCTGGACACCAGGCTTGTAAGCGGAGGTCAGTCAACCAGGCAGCGCCAAGGTTATGATAGCTCAGCATGGCTGATGGAGCTGGCTGAGACTACAGTCTCAAGGGGCATGGCTTTGGGCCGTGATCATTACGTATATTTTCCTCTTACTATTCATCGATAATGAAAATCTGATTTTTACCGTTAGTTGAAGAAAGAAAAACAGATCTATGTCCTGTCCAAACAGAAAGCACAGGCAGATAAGCCATTTCTTCTGACACCTCTGATGCCATGTACATACTGAACGCTGTCAGCAATTTTGGTCTGGAGCATTCGTAAAACATAGAGAAGTCTGAACTCTAAATCCATCACGGTGTGATCCAAATGAACAGGTCGGTACAAGGATTGTCCCATGGGGTGTGCTAAATGCCTTGCTCAGGATCCTGCCTGTGAGCACGCCGAGTGGGAGATGCTGAGAGCAGAGCAGGAGCAGCGAGGGGAAGGTGCAGCGTGGGCCCTTCTCGTTGTATCCCCCAGGCATCAGCGCTCCTCAGCCAGAGGCTGCGCAACTTCTGCAGCAGCTAACGGACCACTGAATGTATCTCACCTGGCTGAGAAATCCTTTGTAACATCCTGTGGCCGGGGGCATCGCAGCTTAACAATGCGAGTGTGAAAAAACATCTCTTTCTGTTTTCAGCAGTGACGAAGTCTGGCAGGAGCTGAAAGCACTTGAAATTAGATCCTCAAAGCCTTTTTCCAGCAAACTAGCATCCTTCTACCCTAAGGAGCAGTCCCTGGCTCTCTGGTCAAAAGATGCAAATGGCTTATGGCAGCTCTGTGCAAAACCAGTCGTCTGGGGAGTTATCAAGCCACGCCGCATAGCACGTGCATTGCGTCCCCCCTCAGCCCTATGGAGTGTCTTTGTGGCCTTAAAACAATTTTTCCTGCATGCTTTTCACTTCCTAAGATAAGGGGAGGTTAGTGTCACAGCACCTGGCATGACACTGGATGAATTTGTTGCCTGCTGGCCTCGTGCAGGAGGGCTCAGCGGCGTGGGAAGAGCCTGTGCTGGGACAGCCCTGTCTGTGCTGCTGACCAGAGCTGCTCCCTGGAGCAAGTTGTCCTCCGAAGTGCACACAGGTTTGTCTCAGCGAAGGAGCTCCTGTCTCCAGAGGAGAGCCAACGCATGGGCACTAACGTGCAGAGTGCGGATGATGGAGGGACCCACACTGATAAGCAAGTGTGGGCACAAAAATACTCAGCAGCAGAGACGCCCCCCAGACGCGTCCGTCACGATTCCTCAGAGGTCACTGGGACAACAAGGGGCTGTCACACCTGCCAGGGACAGCACTCATAAATAACCACAGCCTGTGACAGCCGGGAGGTGTAGCTGTTCATAGGCGACTGCATGTGAAACAGGCAGACGGCTGTCATCAATCCAGCCAAATCATGCCATGCAATGGTTTGAATTCAAAGCAGAAGGACCAGCTACAGCCTGGAAGTTAAGTCTCGTCCTTAAAAGCCAGTTCCTAACGTAGGCTTTGGTTGAAGCAATTGCTGTGTCCCTGTGTTGCTGCTATCCGTAGATGAGGTGTGCCTAACGGGGAAGAAGGGTAATCTCATTTGATATGAAATTATATTAGTGACATCTTATTCCTGTGACTGCTCAAAGGGCTGGGCAGGTTGGATGGTGTTTTCATGGTACTTATTAAGCTAAAGGTAAATAAGTGAAGAAGGAAATGTCACCGGAGTACGGGCAACGGGGAGCAGGGGGAGGGCAGCGGCAGGAGTAGGAGCACATGGAGCCAAGGGTAGCCAGCACCACAGCCTGGCACACAAGTGAAAAAGCCTGGGGAGAGAAAAGGGCAACTATCACCCAGAGCTGAGACGAAGAAGAGCACAAAGAGGGGAAAAGGAAGAGTGGGCGACAGCAGGATCTGTTTGGTCTTCCCAGTGTGAAGGAAAGATTTCCTGTAGGGTCTTTGCTGCCCTCGTGTCCCACAGCTCAGTCGAGCTCCTCTCGCAGCAGAGCAGGAGCAGGGCTGGCTCCCTGCCGGTGCCCACTGCCTCTGCTTAACCCCGGGCAAATACCCTGCTGCAGGCAGGGCAGTCACACCACAAGCTAGTCATTTTTATTCTGTTGCCTTTCTTTACATGAGACTTTCACCGAGTATATAACAGCTCTATAGAGTTTAATATGTACACCTTGATAAAGACCTCATAAACAGCCCTACAGCAGATCGCTGCCAGTTTTCTGAAACGAGCTCATTATTTGGTGCTTCATCACGTAGCAGCAGTGCTGACGGCAGGCGGAAGCAAGATGAGCAGAAAGCACCGGCACCGATGCCTCTGGTCTCACTAAAACTCAAACCCGGGAGTGTCTGTGCACCGGTGAGAGCTGGCGCAGACGTTCCCGGGCAGCCAGACTCCCCTCCATCCCTGCAAGGCTGCCAGCAAGGCTGCTGGAGGTCTGAACCAGCTCGGAGAGGATTCCCCTGATCACTTTGCACCCGAGGACTAACCATAAGAAAGATGCTCCCAGCGCAGAGGAGGAAGAACCGCTGCTCTTAGGTCCATGGACCCTTGTCTTGTTCCTGCTGTCCACACACAGCACCTACACTGTCGTTTAGCAAAATAGATCAATAATTAGCTACTACTGCTTAAAAGCAGTACTAAAGTACATTGTTTGTGTTTTATTACTTACAGTTAGTAATATAATAAAAATTAAATAACATAAACTAATGGTGTAAAGGTTTTGGGAGCTGAAATTGCAGAGACAAGAATCCACTTTGCACATTAAGGTACTCCAAGGAGTGGGAAATGACATTTCTTCTGTCTTCCAGTGTCCATGGGAGGAGGGGGCCTCGTGAGCTGCTCTTGCCCCAGGCGATCCCATGTCTGGAGGCCAGACCATGCTGGCAGGTTCCCTGTGATGCTGAGCTGCAGTTAGTGATGGAGCAGCACGGTTTGCAGGGGCTGGATTACCTGCCTGTAGGTTTGGTTTTGTAGAGATGTGAAATGAATTGCTTTCTTGCAGGGAGGTGGTGAGCAGCCAAAGGAACTGAATCACAGCCAGGCCTGGTGTTCCCCAAGAGCAGGGCAAGTCTCTCACCCTCTTTCCCAAACAGTCTTGTCCTTTCTCAGACACCTCTGAATACTCAATCACATGCAAATGTCAGAAAATGTCTTGTTTTCCTCTGCTCAGAAAGGAGAGATTTGCTTCGTCCCCAAGGGAGGTCACATCTCCTCCTTTCCCCGCTGTCTCCATCTCCTCCTGCTCACTTCGGGCTGGTTCTGTGGTCAATAGACCCATTCTGCAGCCTGACTTATTTTGCTACAATAGCAAAAAAATGGCCCAGCAAATAAAAACTGGGTTCATTTCTTTTGGTTAATGCCTTAAACCTGCTCAGAGAGGACTCAAGGACCACAGAGCTGGCGCAGGGGAGCATCACAGACCACTCAGCAAGCTGAACCCACACCGCATCTCCTGTTTTTTCCCCCTGTTGAGTGGAGTAGTGGAGGAAAACCCATTTTCCGTTTCTGTTTGCAAGATTACAGTCTGCTCGAAGGCGCAGCTGTAGGACGGTGGCAGCACTGCTCACCCGCCTGCGGAGAGGCCAGCTCGGTGCCCACAGTCGCTTTGTGCCACCGCAACGAAAGCTGCCGAGCCCGGCTCTGCGCGTTCAGTCACTCCCAAAGCTCAGAGAGGTGTTTTTGCCAGCACGCTGCTCTGTGCTCTTTGCCTTCATCCACAGCTGTAAAAGCTGGATTTGTTTTTTCCTGCGTCCCCATCAAGCTCACAAATAAAACACGGCAGCGGTTGCTGCCCCTCTCGTCGGGCATGCAGAGGTCAGCTACAGTCTTTGGTTCCTACTTGTAAAACACACTGAACATGTGTTATGGAAGCGAAAGCATCAAAGAAATTCTTTTTTAAAATGTTGATTATTGGCATGCAATTTCAGGACAAAGAGATTTTTTTTCACAGATATCAGAAGAGGAACAGACCAATTAGGACTATTCCCTAGACCATTCCCTCAAGGGTTTTATGCAAGGCAAGGTACTACATGAAAGCAGCACCGTTTGTACTCTAAATCATTTGTACCTGTGTTGAAATATTACTGAATTCATTCCTTGTGCTCGGAACAGTCCCCACATGATCCATCTGGGATACGAGGGCATGCCGAGGGACCTTGAGCATCCAGCTCCTGGTCCTTACCATGGCCTGATGTTTGTCTCCAGCCATCACACATCCTTGCTGCGGCGTCGCAGCAAAACGAGTTATTCTGATCACGTTCCTCCACCAGCATCCACTAAATACACCTGGGGGAATTATTGCGTAGTACTTACAGAGAGACACCACTGTTTTACTGTAAACTGAAGTCAAAATATCTACAGAAAGTGGAATCCATCAAGGCAAAAGGAGATGGGAGCGCTCAGGTAGGTTAACAGGAATGACTGGTTTTGCTCATCCCTAATACATCAGCTGCATGTGACATTGCACACAGGTGGCCACGAGGTGCCCTTTGGGGTGTGCCGGGGTGCTGAGGGGTTTCAAACCAAGCGAATGCGCTGGAAGGGGCCTGCCGAGATGCGCTGGGCTATGACCAGGTCTCTGGACTAAGAGGAGATGATTTCAATGTGCTGCATCCTAAAAGAGAGCTTGGTCCGTGCGGGGCTCAGCACCGTGCTGAGCAGGTCCATGCGGGAGCCTCCTCTGCTCCACCATCAAAATCGCATCGGCTGCACCGCGCGGTGAAACAAGCTGAGCTTATCCTAAGCCAAGTGGAGCAGAAAGGCAGCTTTGACCTGAAGAGCATAAGAATTGCATGAGGAACATATCTGCAGGGCACAGAAGGGCTGGATTAGGGTATTTATGGTTCTCCGAGGCTAATTTCACAAGCAGAGCCAGCCAGCCAGAAAGAGCCTTTAAAGCACCGCGTAACCCCAAAAGGCCCAAAGCAATTAAAAGCCGGTTGGAGGGCACACGGTTGTTCGGGTGGGAGAAGGAGACTGCCACTTTGAAAGGGAGGTGCAGAGAAGCCTGGAGGTGTCCCTCAGCCCTGCTCGGGCTGGTGTTTCAGACCCCGCTGGGTGCCTGCAGAGACACGGCATCGAGCAGGGGACAGCAGCGAGCTTCGTCCCCCATGTATGCACCTCGCCAGCGAACGAAGCAGAGCCCACCGCCTCCATCTGCCATGCCACCGCCTCGGCTCTTTTCACAAGTAACTTGCTCCCGATTCGGGCCGGTGCCATAGATCTCTGCCCCGCTCAGCAGGAGTTGCCCCACGCATCGCCCCCGACCCAGGCATCCCCAGCACCGGCCACATTTGCCGTCCTCAGGGAGTGGGTGCTTGCTGGGATTTGTGCTGCGTTTTTAATTACAGGCTTTGATATGAAATGCTCCTGCGTATCTACTAGAGCAGCGTTTTGCTCCCACCCCCTTCCAGCCGTTCTTGGTATCAGAGGCCAAACCACAATGGGGGAAATTTTTTGTTCTATATCTTTATGGTGCTTCTTCCAGTAGCACATAAAATAAATTAGCCACTTAGGCCATTATTAGGCACTTATGGCCTTTTGATGTTTATGATTTATAACAGCAATTTGCACTTATGTAGCGCATTTCAGCTGAGGCTAATACGGCGATGATGGTACTTTGCATTTCAGTCGCATCTTCCCTCTGCAGCTCCCAGAGAGCTTCGTAAGGCCATGCTGGGTCCAGCAGCAAGGAGCTCCTCTGGGTTGCCAGGAGCCCTGTGCCGCTGGGCATCTGTCCACAGCCCCCGTAGCAGCACCCACGCTCAGAGCCAGCCCGGCTGACCGGGCACTATAGCCCTGTTGGAAGAATACACCGAAGAAAGGGCTCTGCTGTCCACAAGAGCTGGTTCAGGGAGCTTGGCTATCTCGCTGCCTGTTAGACACAGGAGCGTCTGATTGTCCCTTAGCGGCTGTTTTTAGATGCTTTCCCAATAGAAATAAAGTGTATTTATGAATAACAAGCTTATTTCTTCCTGTGAGCAGATCATTGCTCCTGACCCGGGCTGGGGAGGGTGAACGCCAACCGTGCATCCCTACGGCTGTGCTGGCTGCGTCAGCCAGAGCGGAGCCAGCGTGTCAAGGGGGACAACTCTTCCCCTTCATGTGGCACTTGTGAAGTGTCCCTGGCGTTTGGGTCCCCAGCCCTAGGACAGCTCAACACGCAGGAGCCTCGTTGTATCTGTGGGCGCTGTTCAGCCCACACTCAAAAGAAATCAAGCTCTCCTGGTCTCTCCAGAGACAGAAACCCCAAGCCCAGTGAAATACGGCAGGACTTCTTGGCTCTGGACATAGTTTATATCCTAGAGCGAGCTGAGCGCTGCAGTACAGAGAGACCCCAAAACCACCGTCACCTACAGAATTTCCTCTCCATGGATTTACAGGGGTAACTTGGAAAGAGTTATCAAAAAAGAGTTATCAGCCTGTCTCAGGACCTTATTTTCTCCCTCATTTTTGGCAGCTTCCTACAGCTTATCTTAGCTCAGAGCGGAGACCCAGGAACGAGTGTCCCCAGCTGGGGCACGGGGAGGTGGATCTGTGCTGTCTGCTCTGGGCTTGGCCGCTTTCCCCTGCGGAGGGATGGTTTGTCTGAGCCTCGGTTCCCCCAGCTGAGAGATGAGTACGTCCTTGCTTTTCTTCACAAGGATGCCCTTGCAGGTCTTGTAGCTTCTTCATGGGGTTTTAAGTATGAGGTTTGATCTGAAGGGCAAAGCCAGCTGGAATTTGCTGCAGAGGATGAAAGGTGGGAGGGCAGATTTGGGATGGAGGGTGCTGGAGCTGGGGCTGTTCCTGCTGCTGTCCCCATATGAGATGGGAGTTGTGAGTTCCTCCACAAGCTTCCTCCATGGACAAATGTCTCAATACTCTCCCTGGCTCGCAGGTGCCCCTCTCTTACCTCCTGCTCACCCTTTTGGCTGCCCTCCCTCCTCGCACGGGCATGGGGAGCTGCTCAGAGACAGCAGAAATAAAGATGCTCTCAGCCAGTTTGCCAGGATACAGGTCTGACGAAAACTGCTTATGATGCAAACTCATTATCTGTGAACATGCCCTATTTCTCGGGGATGTTTTAGAAAATTAAACATGCCATCGACTCAAAAGTTTACCTTTATGCAAATCAAAATGTCAACATCTGGCAAGAGGACTCATAGATTTTTTTCAGCCTGTCTGTAGCAAGGGGCTGCCTTCTATATTTTGTTTTTTCCCAGACACTCATCATCATACGCATGCTAAGCACATCCTGAAGTAATTTTCCTAGTAAAGGCAAGTGTAGAAAGCTAAGCATTAAATGCTCTTTCAAAGCCACCAGGAATATCACTGTTTACTTGTTTTCCAGTCTGTAACAGATGCTGGCATTCAACATTCGGAGTGCCTCCGGAAAAAAGAAAAAAATAAAGATTGCCATGACAAGGTTAGCAAATGACAATTATTTGTCAGTAAATCTTTTTCTCCCCCCCCAGTGAAGCTGCTCTTTATGAATGAGCGACTGCCGCCTCCTCGCGCGCCGAGGCTGATGCCTGCACGCCGAGAGGACGCCGCGGCACGGCGTGATGGGCAAAGCTCGATTAGTGCCACGGCGTTATCAAGCAGCTTCACAACGTGAGGTGTGGCCGTCAGCCCCAATCCACTCCGACAGGCTGTGACATGCTTTAAAATTTAGTTAGGAGAAAATCGGTAGTGGATGCTGCTACTGTCTGGATAAATCCTCCGCTCGCTGGCACTGGCAAAAATAATTAAAAAAATACAATTCTCAGATCAGCATAACTCTGATGAGTTTAAGGGAGATTTAAGAGATATCGAGGAATATGCATATTCACCCAAACACACATGCACATCCCCACGGAGGATGCAGTGCTAAGCTCTGCAAGTGAGAAGCCCTTTTATCTGTTACCAGCACAACTTTCTGGTGGCTGATCCTGAGCGGGAGTGACAAAGATGTCCCAAGACATCCCCAACATGCCCCGCCTGCCCAGCGTGGGCTTTCTCCTTTCGCCCCCAATCCTGTGCAATCCCCTCCTCCCGCGGCAGCAGTGGTCTCCGAGGTTTCCCCTTCTCCCCCATTGGCAGTCTGGGAATTTAAAATGCACAACTTTGGTGCTCTTTGCTTGCCATAAAGAGGGGCTTGGCCATGGTACAGCTGTTTTCCTATTTCTTATTAATGACCATGCAGCTCTTGCCTCTGGATTTCTTCTTGGGACAGACCTGCTGTTGGCACTCTGAGCTCGCGGTGATGCCTCAAGCAGTGAGCCCTTCCCACGCGCTGTACTACAAATGTGTTCAAACCGATGGGAAATGCGAGAGAAAGCAGCTCTTTTGCAATGCCTAGCAATGTGCGATTAGCTTGAAGCACCCTGCATATAAATAAAAAGCAATGGACATGCACATAAACAAAATCTATTGCGTCTTCTGCTTTTTGGAGTCAAGCGCTATGCTGGGAAAACATTGCCTCTTCATCAAGTTTTATCTTTTGCAATCAATTCAGTGGGCCAACCAAGACGCTTTAGAAAAAAGACTCAGATTTTCCCAAGTTTTGCTTTCAGAGCTGGCAAACCCCTCCCCATCGCTCTGACGCTGGGTTTCTGAGTAAGCCTGGGAAAAATGCAAACTCAGTGGGACCCAGTAGAGCCCAGGTGCTCCCTCCTCCCCCCAGCCCATCCCAAGCCTTACCACGGGGTGCCCGTCACACCCCTGCCACCGCTGCTGGGGACAGGAAAATGCCAGCCCCAACGGTGTCCCCATGCTGTTTGTCAGTGGAGGGTTTAGTGCAGGAGCACTGTGGCTCCCGCAGAAGTGGTGAAAACAACGCTGCAAAGGCACCAGGTTTATAGGCTGGTGTTTTGGTAGTGGAAAGTATTTTTTCCCCTCGTGGCTATAAATCTATAGGTTACATTCTTTTCATTGCCACGAGGAAAATGCTCTTTTATGAAAAAGAGCAAGAGTGGAGCAAGCGAGCTGATGAGGGATATTACCCTTAAGGGAGGCTGGGAGACATCGGTGCAGTCAGGAAGCCTTTGGGCTAGCTTCAGAATTGGGTTTGCTTTTTTCAGACACAAAAATGCTCTAAATCCTGGCTGACTGGCTTTGGTCGCTGGGAATACGCTCATCTCGCAAGGTAAAATGGGGAGCGGAGGGTGTTTTGGTGTGCTGCAGCCTTGGCCGCGAGCGTCGTCTGGTTAACCTGGTCTTCTCCAGGTGTTGGTGTCAGCCCCGGACGTCGTGGCTTCATGGGTCTGGCCTGCACAGCCCCTGCAGTGACTTCTAACAGGGCACATTTTTGGCTGGTTTAGACCAGAAGAAGACAGGACTGACCACACGTCACTCCAAAGGGTCCTGTGGCTTTGCCAGCTTTGATGGTTATTATGGATAATGGGTCATCCTTCAGCTGCTCCCAGGAACTCCAGGTAAGAGCTGGGCTCAGCTGTGCCGACGGCTTCCCAACCACACAACCTGAAATGGGCTGCCTGTGTCACTCGGGGCTTGGGCTGAAATGGGAACTTATTCCCTAGTTCGGAAATCACCATGAAGTCATCGCCCCAGGACTGGAAGAACACGGCTGAGGTCACCTTCCTCATCATCCCCAACTCTTTTCTTCCCCAGGCACTAAGGTTTGGATGAGATTGGTGAGACTTGGTGCTTTTGTCCCAAACCCTTAGGGTGCAGTCCAGTGACAGGTTAAAATTTCTCTGCAACCATAAGAGCTGGAAGCGGGCTCTCCTCTACAATAGTTGGTACAGTCAAGGAGTAACATGACTGCAGGTGCTGCAACCGTAAGAAAAAGCATTGGAAGATGTCACAGTGCAAATAAACTGCAAGAGAAGATGAGGCAAGAACTGTGATAAGCGACATTCGAAGGAATTTCCTTCTCCCAGCAGCGTGCAAGTCCCAGCACTGTGCTGATCCAGACGCTGGCTAATTCCCCCGATGGATGATTTATGTCGTGGTCAAAAGGCAAGCTCCAGACTAACCCACTGAACTTGCAGGCAGGTTTCAAGCTATCTCCCATAACAGCTTTGGCAGTGAAAGCTGACCCAGGAGACCACGGAAGAAGCCAAAAAACGATGATACCCATTGCCAAAGAAATACATCACAGCACACAAAGCCTCGCTGCCAGATGCACCTTGGGCTGGCCACTGCCAGGAGCTGGAGAGCTGGTCCCGTCGCCACAGAGCTGCTGAAAATATTACAGATCCAGATAGATGAGGAGGAGGATCAGCAGCCCGAGCCACAAGAGAGGGCATTGTGGAGCTGGCGGGGAGCGCGGGCGCGCGTGCCAGGCTCCTTTGTCACTCTGCTGCAGTTCGGGGGGGGAGAGAAGTCGACAAAAGCTCATCGAGGAAAGAATAATCTCTTTATGCGCAAAATGAAGTTTGCAGTTGTGCTGGGCTAATGGGATTGAAATGCAACTTGTTGTACCGGCACTCAAAATAGGAAGCCTTGCAGGGAGGGATTCTTAAAATACTTCATTGGAGATGTCGTGGCCATCTCGCTCGGAGGCGAGGTGGAAGGAGAGGGCGGCTCAAGGAGAAAGGCAGGAAAAACAGAGAAGAAAGGAAGCATAAGGGAGTTTTATCATGCAGAAATCGTATCCCAGAATAAAGTCTCTTGCAAAAGAAAGGCAGTTACCATCATTCTGCATTTTGTCAGGGTTAAAACTGGAATCTTAGAAGTTTATCTGTCTTCTAGGGAGATCAGACTGGGACACAGCTGAGAACACCTTATGCTTAGACTTGCTCTCCTTATGGCTTGGGTCTCCAAATCACCCAGAGCATGTACTTTTCCATCCATATATCATAACGCTTCTAAACACAACCATAAATGTGCAAATCTTGGGACTGTCTAGATCTCAAAAGGATTGCGATTCGTTTGCTATTTAGTTTCAAGCAAGGAGAGACTCCGTGCCATGGTGCTTAGTACGGTTGGGTTCCCTCCTAGATTTATAATCCTTATTTTGCTTTATGCTCGGGATAAACGTGATACTATTTACAGCCTCGTAGCAACCCTAGTGTTCAAGGCTTCCAATTCAGCAAAGCACTTAAGCATATGCTTAGCATCAGGACTACCACATCAAGCACACGCTTATGTTCCCTTGACTTAACGGAGATTAGCACATGCGCTGATAACTAGAAAGATTCGAGAGAGATTTATGCAGTTGCCTGATTGTGAGCTTATGTCAACAGGCTCTGCAGAGCCGGAAACAGAGTTGACCACGTGCTTCAAATTAAGCATGTGCTCAAGTTACTTGCTGAAATCAAGGCCTTGTTTTGTTATTATAGGGCAGCAAGGGACACCATACCTTCAGACAAGATCCTCGAATAGCAGGAAACTAGCACGGAGCCCAGCAGCAGGCTCAAGGGGAGCGGGTCAGGGTACCGGCTCCAGCCAGAGGATGCTGAATACAAAAGCTCTGCAGGAAGCTCTGCTATTAGCACGTTTAATCCCTCTTGGAAAAACCTCCTCTCTCTTCAAGTACGCTAGAAGCTGATTCAGACCGTCTTCTCCCCTTTCCGAAGCTCCAGCCTGGTTTACTTTGCATTTTCCTGTCTATAAGCTGTCTAACGTCTTCAGTAATTAATACATGATAACTTCTAATAGGCTCATCTTGTAATAACTTTTACCACAGACATAAAATCCACATTTAAACATATTTAGACACTGCCATAAAGACATCAGCCTTCCTTGCCCTTGTTTGCTAAGTGGGAGAGTTAGCTGCATGCGCCAGCTTCCCTGGTCTACCTCTCTGAGCTATTTTTTTTGTGTGTTGTATTTTTGTGCTTATGGATGCTTCAAGTAGAGACATCAAATACCAGAGTACCGCTTTCTAGCATTCTGCACCGTTTGATTCAGAAATAAGCTGTTACATGAGCCATGAAACGCACGAAGCCTGGTGACCCCTCACCTTCTCCTGTGGGGACTCTTTGAAGTTTAATAAAAGTGGAAGTTGGCAGCCTTTCCCTTGCTGAGCAAGTTAATGCCACCTCACTTCTCTGCCCGTCTATGATGTAAGAAACTAATATGTGTGAGCGTCCCCATCTCTGTCAAATTTAGTTGAAATTGGCCAACGGTTCTTGAGGCAGATAGACACAGTGTGGTATCCCGAGGCCTGTCTTCTCAAGAAATTGGGCTAATAGATAGGCAGAAGACGTCGCTGGTTGGGAATTAGGCTAGTAGATGGGCAGAAGGCAGACCCGGTTGGAGGAGCGGAGGTGGTTTGGCTCGCTGGAGCAGCAGCAGTACATCACCGGGTGGTGATGGTGGGAAGGAGCATGGTCCTCGGGGCACACCTGGAGCTATCCCTTGGGCAAGCTGGAAAACCACCTGGGAAGCTTAAAGCCCTGAGCTTATCTGGGCAACAGATGATGAAGATACAGGAAAAACAAGAGGAACCTGCTAACTGAGATGCTCCTTTCTCTTGAGTGTGAAGCCTCCACCAGGTGCCTAGGGAGGAGCTGGAGGCTCAGGAAGCCGTGGTGGGATCCTGGTGGGGATCCCCTGTCCCAGCTGCACCGTGGCCGTGCACGTGCATTGCTGCATCCTCCGTGCCGGCAGCGGTGTGAAAATCCAATGGTATCGACTGGAGTGATGCAGGAAATACAGCATCTCAGTCCCCCAGAGACCAAATCAGTCGGCTAATGACTTCGTATGAGGTTTACACGAGGCAGCCTGACGGTCACTGACGTTACCCTTTCAGCAGCCTGTCCGCTTCCAGGCTGAGCATTTCAGGCTTTCATGCAAAACCTTTGGTACAGACATGGGAGAGAATCTGGAGGCCTGGGACATTCGTTCTCTCATGTCACAGCCTTGGTGAATTTGCTGGTTGCCTCTCTCTGTCTACCTCAGTGGGCTCAAGCAATCTCACTGAATCTGTTCTTATTGATTTAGGAAAAGGCTTTGATTCTGCAAACTGCAAGCTCTTACTCATGAAACTATGACAACTCGGTATTAGCTGCAAATCAATGAACTTTTTAAATGCAGTCTAAGCAACAAAACTCACTTACTGCTAAACCCTGATAATCCCGGTGCTGGGACAAGTCAAACCTTTATCTTAACTGCCATGTGATCTTTTCCCGTTTGATAGTTCCATTTACTGTATTGATAAGGATTTTAACCTGTCTGCAGTGAGATTTTTCCCTCCCTGGAAGCACTTGTACAGCGGATGGTATTGAAAAGGAATTTTTTTTTTAAACTTTCTCTCCATATCAATATTCCCAAATACATTATTCTTATTCACCATTTCCTTTCCAAACCCCTCTGTCTGCCTTCCTAATCTCTGCTGTTCTGAGACCAAATAGAAACCATGAGCCCACCAAAGGAGATTTATGCAACGTGACAGAGTTGTGGCTGAGATGGGACTCGCGCTGGCAAATGCTACCCAGTGGGGACCACGGGCTGTAGCTGCCTACCTGCAAACACACGCAGGACACGCGTGCTCTCTTTCTTCCTGGGGTTCCTTATCCACACTTCCCATCGGCGGAATAACTCATCAGGACCAACATTGCTGGGTGTGGACAGTGACCAGTAGATTGGCATCATCAGGCTAAAAATCAGAAGTTTTTTTGCCTGAGTGATCTATAACTTAAACACTCCTTGTGAATTTTGTTTTTCACCCACCTGCAGGTGCTGGGTCCGTCGCCCAACAAAAGCCCCATTGGGCTCCTTCTGCCTCAGCACCTTTTGGGTGGCATTTAGCCCCCAACTCCCTATGAAGGCAATAGGAATGAGAGACCTAAATAAATGCCATGCTTCCCAACGTGGCAACTTCAGCTCAGCGGCTCAGGAATTTGGGAGGCTGCTCCCAGATTAGAGGCTCACACGCTCAAATGCCACCTCAGGCCAGCTGGGTGTCATCGCAAAGCACCAAAGCTTTTAGCAAAGCCTGAAGACGGGAGGCACCCGAGCATCGCCATGCAGGCTATGCAGACGCCAGGGAAGCTGGTAGAATAATGGGCCCATTTATTCCCCCGGGGGAAAAATGTCAGGAAACACTGAAATGAGAAAAAAATTGCCTCTTTGTTCTGCAAATGGTCATCATTGTGAGAAAGTTTATACACCCTCTGGGAATTAATTTAGCATCATCAAAAAGAGGCTTTACAAAAGTGAATTCTTATTTACCCACAGTAATTTTACCAAAACAATTTCTTTACCGGAAGAAAGGTGAAGCGGGGTTACCCACACTGACAGATGCTCTGCCACTGCTGCTCTATAGCGGTATAAAGATACCTTATAGCAGAAACCTGTTCCTGTTAGAAGTGACTTAAACCCCTGTGAAACGCTGCGGGAGCTCCCTTAGCCATGGGCATGTGCTCGCAAAGGGAAGGTTGTTCAACAGAGCATTTCCGCAGATTTTTTTGCCCTTCTCCTGCAACAGTGGTTAACATTATGTTTGTGTATACAGGACTCTAACAACTTTAATATACTGGCCAGCCATGACCAGTCTGTGGGCAGGCCTCAGGGACAGCACGGAGCAGCCGTGTGTTTTTAGAAGCATGTATTATTTATGGTGTGTATTGTTGTTGCCATTACAGACCCCGCTGAGATCAGACCTGGCTGTGAACGTACATCACCGAAGAAATAAGTCCGGCCCCAAAAGCCTTATACTGAGCATCTCAGACAGACATGTTCTAATGGAAAGCATTTTCCTACTCCTATGAAATGTAGGCTACTGGTTTATGTGAAAAAAAAAAAAGTCCTCTCTCCTTCTTTTTTTTTGCCAAATTCATACCTTCAGTCTTATAAAAATTATTACCTTGAATCCAACCAAGCGAGAAAATAGATGTTATTTCAGCCTTCTTGCAGGTTTTAATTTTTTTAAGCTTTGAGGCTGCATTATAGCCAGGAGTTTTAGAGGCAAACCAAATCCCAATTTCTGACAAAAGAGCTTCTGGGACAACCGAAGTCTGTAAACTCAACAGCCTTTAGGAATAACCCCACCTTGACAAGCCCTCCCACACTTCCCCAAGACGTACTTCAGCCCCCCACCTGCTCCCCCAGAAAGGTACCATGAATTATCACCCCGTGGCATGTCGGGTGCTGCGGTGAAGGCTGCCCAAAGGCTACGCTGGACCAGATGGGAGCGGGGCTCCCCCCTACAGAAAGCTAAGTTCACAACTGAGCCTTAGACAAACATTAACAAAAAATGACTTATTTTCCACGCTGAAATCAAATGCAAAAGGAAAAAAAAAAAAAAAACAGTCCTGAGTAATTTTGCAGCTTAGGAATATTTCACATACTTCTTTCACCATAATGTGAAGGCCAGATATAACTTTCTGATTAATGGGGGCCATGGAGTGCAATAAATGCAGCTTTAAAGGAAATTCATTTCACAGCAAGCACAATCAGTCTTTCAAAACCCCACCCCCTGTATACACTGGATATTTTTTGCCTGCAAATTTAAGAGACCCTAAGAGAATTAGGTACCCAGCTCCCATTCAAAGCCAGTGGGGTTTGGAAGTTTTGTTCCTAGAAATGTCTCTACAAACCTCAGCCGTAAGGTGTTAGCAGCAGCTCTGCAAGCCCCGCTCCCGGGGGCTGCGTCCCTGGCCACCCCTCGGAGGAGTCACCTTGGGCTTTTGCGTAGGTGGGCTCCCTAAGATGCATGTAAAACCTTTTCACTTCTGTTTGCTGGCCTTTTTTACTACGTTTTATTACCAAAAAAAGCTGAGGGGTGAGCTGGGGTCCCAGGAAGCACTGTGTGAATGCTGCAGCTGGCCAAAACTCCTCGGGGCACCTTTGGCGCTGTGGCCAAAGCAAACCAAAATTGGGAAGGGAAGCACTTCTGCTGAGAAGCGAGAGCACCGCCCACGTTAATGAAAGATGTTTTATTATCTGGGGACGTAGCTGATGGGAGATGTCTGTTTGTACGTGAAAGGAAGAAGAATCTTACTGTATAAGGGGTAAGAAATGTCAAAATTGTGCATGGAAAATATTTGCTGAGTCACATGCTCAAAACTGGACAGCCAAGCTGCTTGGATGAACTAATCGACACTCGAAAATTTACTAAAGTCCTGTGAGCTTTTCCCGTGAGTATTGCATGTGTGAGGGAAACCAGACCATAGTGCTGGCCGCCAAATACCGTGTGCCCACAGCACTGCCTCCATCGGGGAGGTGTCTGAGCACCTCACGCATATTTATGTATTGACGCATTCATTTGTTCTTACTCCTTGGTAAAGCAGGAGGTTTTACAGAAGGATGAGGGAGATTAAAGAAGTCACGACATCTAGCTTTAAATACTGCAAGAGGAGCTGCTGGTCGCTGAGCACTTGGGCAGCAAGGCTCCTGCAGCAAATGCCGGGTCCCTGCCTACCTGGGAGGAGGCATCTTGCATAAACCTCCTGCCTTTGAAATCCCAGTTGCTGCTTTGACCACTAACCCTCTCCTTTCCGCAGCAGCAGAGGTGTCACGAGACACACTTAGATTAAGCAACGAAACCAGAGCACTCATTTTGCATTTAGGGCCTCCTTGCTATTCCTACTCAGGCACCATGGCCCCAACTTACTGTACAAAACCCCTTAAAACTGGGCTGAGACTGAGGGTTTGGAGTCTTTGAGCCATTGATATGTTGGAGAAACAGCAGCTATTTAGTGAGATGAATTCACTCCATGCTTCCTTCTGACAAACATGAGCGTTTGAGTAATCTTTAAAACCAGGAGCGTATGCAGGAGGTGCCGTACAGCATCCCGGTACCCTGCGTCAGCCGGTGGTGGTCTGTCTTCTTTTGGGCTGGAGAACGGTGATTCTAGTTGGGTTTTTCTATAGTGAACTGGCACTTACTAAAACATGGTTCCACGCTGTATAATTTCTATGGCTTTTATTAATGCAGACAGTATAGGCTCCATAAAGAAGAAAAATTACCAGTGGAAGATAAAACTAAAATACTAGTTGCATTACAATCACATTCTAGTGCTGCAATAAATTGCATGAAGCCAATAAAGCAAAACTAACTGAAGATATTTGACACAAACCAAAAATGAAATGAGAGTCATTATGCAGTCTGCTACAGGGACCTGCCTTGATGTAGTTAAAGCAATAAACTACCTGGGAGTAATCTTTACTTATTTTAAATTGCATATTCCAATTGCAAAGCTGTTTCTGGCATTTCTGCCACACTTACTTTCCTCTGCTCAGAAAAAGAATTACATGTCTGGATAAGTCATGTCCTATTAAATGTGCATCATATCTGGAGCACTCATAAGTCACTTGAGTCATAATATTGTTTATTCTAACATTAGTCACTATTTTCTGTCATAAATTAGCCATTCTCCAGAAGAGTGGAAACGAGATTGAGCCAAGGTTGCAATTATTTCACACATCCATGTTGGCACACAGAATAGATTAAGTGGCTATCTCTACAGAGGAATTATCATCATCAGGCCACGGGTCAATTATAACAAATGTATTCATGCCGTTAGCCCCCAGGTATCTCCAATAATAAGAGTTTGCATTCCTTTCCCTCCCTAATTATTCTCCTCCATGGTCTGGCTGACCCCCACATGTGTCAAAATAAGCAGAAGCAATGCCTTTTGCAATATTCAAGGTTAAACCCTCCCAGACATCGTTTCCTGCCAGCCCCTTGAATCCTCCCTACCCACGGGATATTTGCATGCAAATCAACGGTGGCACGGTGTGTCTTTTCCATGCAACCAGTCCTGCTGCTAATTAATTGTCTGTTATTCTGCCTTTTTGTGCAGAGGTAGCAGCCCTCGCCCCCCGGCCGGGAGAGAGGGAGGGGATTCAATTCCGCCGCCTTTCAGTCATCCTAGTTTTAATTTGGCTGCGTGTGCTGGTGTTGGTATTTCCCTGCCTTTGTGTGGCTTGGAGCATGCCCAGGCCTGGCCCCGCCACCATCTCCGCATCCTGATCTTGAACTTGCACAGATCGTGCCAGGGGACCCGCTGTTATTCACCGCCGGGCCGCGGGTCGGGGTCCTGGAAACACGTGCTGATGGAGCAGGGAGAAGGGGCAATTTTGGTTGGGATGCATTAAGTCTTGTTTGTATACAAATCCCTTTTAGCTAAAATGGAGTGTTTTGCTCCAAAGGGAGCGGGCCATTATAGTGGTGAATGGTGCTTTATAAAACAGGTTATTCCCTTAGGGAAGAGGCAATCAGTTGCCCCAGCCGAAGGCACATTCATACTTGAATTAAAAACCTTCAACAGCTATTTTTTTTAAATTGCCTCTTATACAGAGCTAGATGCATTGCTTGAAAAAAAAAGAAAACCAAAAGAAAACCAGCCAGCTTGCACATCAGTTTGTTCCCTTAATAACACATGTATCCCCCTAGGAATTCGTGCTCACGGAGGAGTACAGCACTGCTTCATCAAGGCTTCGGGGGCACCTCACCCAAGCGGGACCAACACTGCAGAGCGAAGGGCTGGGCTGCCCCTAACCCACGGGCTCCCCTGTGCCGGGACGAGTAGAAACGCTCTTACTCACTAGTAACACGATGGAAATCCCTACTTGCAATGTTGCTTTTGCCTTTCCCTCTTCTAAAGCAGCAGGATGAGCTCGGGAATGCCGTGAGGACGGAGATGTCCTCGTCCATGCCCCGGTGGGGCACTGATGCTCGCTGTCCTCCCTGAAGAGTACGAGACTGCGTTGCACATTGCAACCGGCCGAGCCAAAACGTGGGTATAACCAGCACCAGGAGAGGCAAAGCCGAGAAACCAAAATACTTTTACAGGAGCTGCCTCTGCCCCTGCGCTGCCACGGAGGCTCTGAAAGATGAGAACCAGCCCAGCGTTACGTGAGACACGTTTTTCAGAGGGGAGCGAGAGGGCTCAGCCCCTTTTGCCATTAAAACTTCCCCTGCACCTCCTGCAGAGGCAGGGTGCCCACCCCCGCCTTAGCTCCCGGCCGCACACCAGCGAGCGGCAGATATTCTGCTTACCTAAGCTCCTGCTATTGCCTTCACGGGCTGGACGATTCACCTTCTGCCTTGCTCTGCTCTGGGCTATTTTTGCTCCGTCCTCACCCAGGCTGTCTTGCTAAGGGGGGATGAGGAGGTGGCCGTTGCATGTGCCATTCCCTCCTGCCTTCAGCACGATGGGCAGGACCAAAAGTCCATAAAATATCCAGCTGGGACACTGACTGCAAGCAAGCATCTAAAAGAGACTGTAAATCCAGGGCAAGCCCATATGGACGGATTCCCTGCATAGTCTCTCCACATCTGGTGATCCACAGCTTCACACCTCCAGAGACACAGATAATGCCATCACATTTAACAGCCGTCGACAGATTTTTCTCCCACAGGTTCAAAACATAATTGGATAAAGTTGTGTCAATGTTTTGTACCAAAGGTGGTGTGTGACAGCCGCTTCAGCTTAGCGATGCACGAGGCGAAGCAGTGTCTCCTTCAGCGGGGCTTTGGCCCTGCCTCGGTTGGTGACTCCATGCCCACGCCTTGGAAGAGGTGTCTGAGTGGAGGGATTGTCCCCTAAGCAACATGTTAAAGATGATTTTTTTAGACTTTTTAAAATAAAACAGCTCTCAGGCACCAAAGTAACACCCTGAAGCCATGTCCCAGGACGTCACCTTGTACCTTGCCCCCTTTTCCAAGCAGCTCCTACTGCCTGCCCCTGCCAGACTCGGGCTTGGTACTCACTGCCCACTCTTCCTTACCCCCATTATAATTAAAATAAAAATTTTACAAAGTCTTCTACACCTAGTAAATACTTTCTCTAGTGCCTTATAGAAAGGAATTTCATGTCCTATGCCGTTTTGTTTAGCTTAGAGGCAATTACAGCCACCCTTGCTGCCACAGGAGCCAGCGGCAGCACATGGACTGGCTTCTCCATTTCTCTGGAAAACCCCTGTGCAGAGCTGGGTAAGACACTTCAAGAGTTGATGGGGACCAAAAAAAAGAAAGAGAGAGGAAAACCAAGCAAATCTACTAAAAGAAAAATACCACTTTTCACTCTAGCTGCTTCTCAGTGGTTTTGCTGATTTACATGTAATTTCCATATAAACACAGGTATACGCACATATTGGAGGGGGAGGTGGGGTTCTTGGGGTGGAAGGTGCCACATTTGCTGTATTTACACAATATTTCCAAACTTTCTGAACACGGGATCCCTGTGGAGAGGCTGGGGCTTGTTTTAGCTAGCCAGCCCCAGCCCATGCGGTGCCAGGCTGTACAGCTGCAGACTAACGCGCTTGGAGCTGTGGGAGCCTGAAACCATCTCAGCTCCTGGTAAATCGGCGACTGATTATTTTATGAAAACATTTGCAAATCTGCAGCTATTCACCCCACCTGAAGCTGTCTTGTAGAGGTGGATAAGGGCAGCGTGTGCGCTGGCCAACCTGCCAGGACATTCAAAGCCCCTCTCCGCAGCAGCGCATCGTGGCCATAGCGGCCGCTCTCCCTGGAAGCCAGCGGGGTTGGAGTTTTTACTTTCTGTTTGCAGAGTAAATAAGAGCCAGAAACGTGCAGTTCCACTTCAGTGTGGAATCAAGAGGTCTCATCTTGCGACCAAAGCGTTCATAGTGCTGAGCACAGGTGCCCTCCTCTTCACCTTTGAAGTCTGCATCCTTTCTGTGCTTCCCACGCGTCCTTTGCCTTCACCTCCAGGATGGCTGTCTTGCCTTTGAAATATCACTGCTTTCCTACTGTTAAAGTATGTGGAAGGATGAATCTTTTATCTCCCTTTTCTATTAGGGAGGTTGATTCTGGGTTCATTGGTTAGGTTTAAGATGTTACAAAAGCATCTGCCTGGTGGGATTTAAAGATGACAACCCTCTGGTGTTATTTCAATGCAGGTAATGGCAAGTAGATCCCCCTGCTTTCTTTACACCCCTTTAGGAGGAAAAGCCTGTCTGGAATAAGGATGTAGAGATAAGAAGAGATTAGAGATTCAAGCTCAAGGCGGCTTGCTCATGTGGAGACCATGGGGAGCAGCACAGCTGAGCCCAGCTCTGCTCCTGTAGGCAGCCTTCTGCAAGCGATGCCCCAGACCGGCTGCGGGTGCACCTCCTGGCTTTGGGGGCTGTTCCCCTCTAAGGAAGGATCCATGCAGCCCCCCCAGACTGAGCCCTAGCTGCAAATCCTGGCCCGAGCTCCATAACAACATGAGATGAGCTGTTTCTGCTCCTTGTGGAGACAGGTCCACCAGAGCCAGGCATGGTTTGGGCTGCAGGCTGCTGTCAAGGGAAGCTGCTTTAAATCACCGTGGAGTCCTTTCTGAAATGGTTCCTGCTAGAAAAACACAGTTTTGGATTAAACTGAAATTACTCAAAGAAAATTGGAGAGCTTTCAATGGCGTTTCATGTATATAAAAAAAGAACTTATGACATAATCAATTATTTTTGAAGAATGTTGATGTTGTTTCCAATGCACACTATTGTTTTACAATTTACTTGGTTGTAAATTTTCCACTTTAACCATATTGCTTGGCATAACCTGAGACCTTTGCTCACGGTCTGAAGCACCACGCTGACTAACGCTGCACAGCTCACTCCTGAACGCCTGCCCACACGTAATAGCTGAGAGCATCTCCCATTTTCTTTTCCTTTGCTTCGTGTCTCAAATACTCAGGAGAGCTCCAACTTCATACGAAGTTGAAGTCATCTAGTTTTCTGCATCAAAGTGTCTCCCATTTTTGTTGTAATGAAGCAATTTGACACTTTCGGTAATACAAACATTCCCAACCCCAATTAGAGAGGCAGCTGTTTTCAATATCTCCAGAAAGCTTTTCCAGATTAGCACAAGAATATGGCCAAAAAGTACAGGACACCAGAGGGTGGGAATATTCCCTCCCAGCAAGGCTCTTCTATCTGCTCCCATTCCCCATCCCCCTGCTCCATACTGACGGAGGAGCTACAAAAAGCCCTTTTTTTGGGGTTGCCACAGCCAGCAGCGAGGCGATGGGGGAACGTTAGTGGAGGCTGATTACCAATATTTAACTGGTGTGTCCTGTCACCCTCCGCAGAAGATGTGTGGGGACCCAGTGCCAGTCTGAATCTGCATTGCTGCTCCTGCCCGGGAGCTGCCTGCCTGGGATCCAGGAGGAAAAGAAGCCGATCTGGCAAAGGGAAGGTGAAATTTGCTGCCTTTGTGCCCTGAAGCACTGGAACTGCTCGAGATGTGCCCGAGAGCTCGCCCTCAGCTGCGTCCCCGCTGGGTCGGGGCTATGTACCAGGACGGGGTTTTGGCTGCGGGTCGGTGCTCTTGTCAGGGTCACACACCGGGGCTGGGAGGAGCAGAGGCTGAGCTCAGCCCCAGGGGGGGAGGGAGCAAGGGAGCATTAGGGGAGCAATTTGTGCCAAGCCATGGAGCTATAAACCCAAAACTTGAGAGATACAAGTTTTAAACCCACTTTTCCATGAGCTGGTGGCAATCCTATCCTGTGCCTCAGTTTCCCCATGGAAATGGGGGTGACAACAACAGTTTTGGGAAGATCTCTGAGAGCTGCTGTTATGAGGAGCTCGGTGGGGCTGTATTCGGGTTGTGTCCATCTTGCAGAGACTGGGGAGACGAGCAAAGCTCCAGCCTGGCCCTGGCGAGGATGCTGTATCCGACAGCCGGCCAGCGAAGGGCTGGGCCCGTGCCGCAGGTGTCGGGGGCTCTTGCTCACGCCTGCCTCTCGGCTGAGGCTGCGGTACCGAAAAGCGATTTACTCATATTGTCTCCTGAACAAGTATTAAGATGAATATCAAAACATAATTGTCTCAACAATCTTTAGGCTTTTACTTATCAGCTGATGATAAGGCTATATAGCGATATGTTCATTTGTCTGCAGATCTTTGTAATCCTATTAAGTATAGAGCGATAACTATTAAACTGTATCTATACACCCCCATGCGCACATTTGTTGAGGAAACACACACACACTCTTTCAGTAAAATTTAGTGCTGCACGGAGAGGGTAAGTGCCTCTGTACGGACGACTGAAACACAACCCTCCTCGATTAGCACTAGATCAGCCAGGGTCACAGACCCCTCCTAGCACAACATCAGGGACATCGCTGGAGCTAAACCAGGAAAAAAAAAAAAATTTCCCCTTGTATTTTATTCTGAATTTCCTGCAAAGCAGAGGGAATTTTCCTGGCTCTGTATTTCACGCCTGGAAGCCGTGGGACCAGGCTGGGGCAGATTTGACCTCACCCGATGCTTAAACCCACCACTGGTGTCTGCATCAGCACTGCCCATGGGCTTCACCTGTCTGCAGCACCCCCGGGCAAATGCACAGGGAACAGGAGGTTTCTCCCCTCTTCCAGGCCATATCTAGATCAGGAAAGCCCATTTTTGAAGAAACCACAGAGATTTTCACCCACCAAAAAAAAAATGTCCTGGGCTTCAATGGCAAAGGAAGAGGAAAGCGTGTGCTTCAACCCAAAACCCGGCAGCTGCTCAGTTTGACTTTTGCTTTTGCTCCGAAAGCTGAACTTTTGTAGTTAGTGCCCAGGTACAGAAATCTCACGCAGAACAGCCTGACACTGCTTTGGCACAGAGCATGGCCCAGCGGCGTCAGCCACTGCCCTCAGGGACAGGGACACGGCCCCTCTGTAATTCAATCTTCACGCTGGCTCACTCCGGGGTCTCGGAGCAATGACCGTGGCCGTGCCACCGCCACCGCCGCGGGGCTTTCTGATGTGTCCGGGAGCTGACACGCCACCGCCTTGCCTGTCCCTTCTGACCTCGCCGTACGCTGGAAACAACCCCCAGCCAAAGGAGCCGTTTCCACGCGGTGCGTCTCTGTCCTGGGAATTTATGTGGCACCAGCCCATCGCTCACCGACGCGTGTGCTTCACACCATCGCCCGGCCCTGCCCTGCCCTCCCGGGGAGGTGCGGCCGTACCAATATTCCTATTTACAGCTGCTTCTCCCCTCTGCCCCTTCTCCATGTTTGTTCTGGAGTACTTTCGCACTGTGCAGGGGTACAACACTCCTGTAATACCTACCGCAGACCTTTTTCTGTGCATTATCTCCCTAAATTACTGTGAATTCAGTCTCACAGTAGTTCCAGACACCTTCTAGTCTTAAATACACCATTTTCAAAACAAAGCAATCATAGTTCACAAGCCAGGAATAAGACCCACATCCTTCATTTCTCCCTCCAAAGCCTTGGCTGTGGCATGCTGAAGGAGCTGGACAAGCCTTGCAAGGCCACCAAGCCAGCACATGTCCCACTCGCGTGGCGTCTCCCTTAATTTCCAGACTTGAACCTCGACTTCAGCTGGGCACTTTTGTCTATGGCTTTCCATTTTGAACTCTCCTCTGCCCTACGTGTGCATAAATATCTGCTATATCGTGGCCCAAGGGCAGTTGGAGCTTGCCAGAGCCTCGGGGCCAGGACCACCGGTAGCAGATGGTGTGGGGCATACTGGATTTTGGATGTCGGTGAGGTCAGAGCAGCTCATGGGTTTTGTTAGTGCTCAGCATCACTGGTAAACCCGGTTGCTGCAATGCTTTTACTGCCTACCATAAAAAAGCCTTCTCCCTGCTGTAACGTGGAGAGGGCGCCTGGGCCATATTTCCTTCTTAATTGCAGGCTGAGAGGTACGCAGATACACTGAATGGAAACGTAACGTGCCGAGATTGGAGTGAATGGGGCTGTCAGGAGGCAGCTGGGAGAGTGTTCGTTCGCTGTTAGGGTGGCAGGCAGAGGAGCAGAAGCTTCTCCCAGACTCTTGTTATACACAGAGCTGAAATGCCAAGAAGTGATGGAGAAATATAAAGAAAATAACCCGGAAAGTAGCATCAGAAATATTGACAAGTCAGGCAAATCACTCCTATGGACCTTCTTTGATTACATTAGCTGTTCAGTCCTCCTTACAAAGCGCTGCTATCACACAAGCATAATAAAACAAGAATATATAAACAGAAGGAATTAAGAGTCATCCTATTGGGACCAATTTAATCTTTGCTTCATTTAAAAGGAGAACATGGCTCCCTTATCTAATGTACATAAAATTGCTCTTTATTCCCCAGGTTTACATATAGATGACAGATCTATATAAATATGGATCTTCTCCTTTTCCCCATTCTGTTGTGAGAAAAGCCACCTTCTACCACATTTATTCTCTGCTCTAGATGCTTGAAGGAGAGTCTCCCTCCTGCCCTATGGTCTTACTGTGAATGGAGAGGACGAGGATCTGGCAGCATCCTTTGGAGGCAATGAGCTTTGGCAGCTGAAGTTTGAAGCAAAAAAACAGTGAGAGCAGTCACAGGTAGCTCTCGCTCAGAGGCATCTGGTGTTGAAGGGAAGAGGTTGGCTAGTCTGCAGCCAGGGATGGAAACCCAGTCAAAACATGCCCTCCCAAGAGCTCTCCACTCCCACCAACCTTTGCTTGTTTTCCTTTAACGGGGCTTCAGAGCGAGCCCGCAGAGGTTTCCGTGCAGTGTAAGACAGGCAGGAAACCACAAAGTCTCCTGTGAACTGTCATGTTCGGGCCACTCAGAGCGAAGTGGAAACACAGCGTTTCACTGCTTTACCAAAAGCAAAGACTCACCCATGCCGGGATTCCTGCTGAGCTGCCACGAAGGCGAGAGCAGCCCCCGGACCCTCTCCCCTGGGAAAGGGCGAACCACGATCCCAAGAGCATTGGGAGAAGGTTTAGAGCAACCACCAAAAGCCATTTCAGTCTTCACAGGTTCAAGTTTTTAAATTAAAACTCAAAGTTATCCCCAGAAAGCAGACTTTCCCACACTCAAATATATAAACTGAAGTTGAAATGTGGATCTCAGTCAAGCGCAGTCTCCCTGCCAAACTTTTCGCTGGTCCTGTTACTGCTGCTGAATAGGACCCTGAGTCACTGCAAGTTCACATCCTTGCCCATATGAAATCACATCCTTTTCCATAGGACGTTCAGAAATGTGCACATACTTCCTCTTTTCTTCACCTCTGAGCTGGGAAAAAAGAGGTATTTGTGAAGCAGTCATTGCTTTCTAACATGCTGAAAACATCAGAGGACTCCCTGCTCATTCAAACCTACTATCGTAAGTGCAATTTCAAAGTGTTTCTTCTCTCCTAATATCCAGTGGCTTTTTAAAAAGCAACTAACAGCAGTGCTGAAATGGCTAATGCCTAATTAGCTGATGGGGTAATGATGCTCCTGTGAACGAGGCTGACATTTCACTCTCTAATTATCATCTAGCCTGATACCACGTCCTGCAGTGGGCAGTTGTAGGTGCCTTGGGACGAGGCTAAGGAACAGGCAGCCCCGTAGCGATGCTCCCATGCTGCCCTCCGAGCCACCGACTCGAGCCGGACGCGCCGGCAAAGCTGCGGCTGCTACTGCCGTACCTGACCGGAGCAGCACGGAAAGCTGACCACGGCTTCTGCATGTCTGGCTTTCCCCAGACATATCCTCATTTTCCACTCCCAAGTTTATATGTCTGAGCTGAAAAAGAGGAATTCAATCATTTTTCTGGGACTTCCAGCTGCCCAGCAGCCCCTGAGCAGCCTTTGCACAGGTCCACAGGTCTGTGTCTCCATCCAGGAGGCAGCAGAAGAGCTGAAGAAGCCACCTTCTGCCTTGCTGGGACTCGTCATGAAGCCTCAAGGCGTAACCACTTGGTGTAACCCCCAAGGCTGAAGGCTCATATGCTGTGTTAACCCTAAAAAAGGCAAGCCCATCTCTTTGAGGAGATTGGGGTCCAGCAAACTGTTAGGAAACATCTGCTCATACCACATTTTAGTCTGCAGAACACTGTGTCTTCTTTTTTCTTTTACTATGGTAAATAACAGGAGCAACTCAATTTTGTTTCTCAGGCCGCCAAACAACGACCACCAACCCGTAGGCTTCAGGGGGGTTTAATTCCAGCGTGCATAAGTGCAAAATCAACCCCTCTGGAGTCACTGCTTTGCCTTTCGCCAGCCACTGCCCTACCCGCCAATGCTCCAAAGACGAGCCTTCAGCCTTCGGATCCACTTCAAAATCTCCATTACCAACTGCAACTCTTAGAAGAAGATAGTCACTGGAGGATCTCTAAGGAAAAAAAAAAACAAACCACCACTGGAAACTTTCACCTAGTTTTCTGGAGTTTTAGGGATGCCACCAACCTCGTGCTCCCGCAGCGCGGGGCAGCTGTCGGGGAGCTGCCCCGGGGATCTGAGCTCTGCAGCCGGGCTCTCTCGCATGGACTCAGCGCTGGAGGATCCCTGGGCAGTCTGGTAGGTTTGTCTCCTATAAATCTCCAAATGTGCAGTTTCATGCACTGCAGGTTTGATTTTTCAGACACACCAAGTGTTCCCAGTTAAAGAAACGTTCTAGAACGGAGCATTTCCAAGAGCAGAGACACTTGTAAGCTGTGACACCAAAACAGAGACGCTCGTGCGCTGGGACAACCTGCTCCAGCCCTTCCTTCAACAAATCCGCGACAACAGGACAAGACGCACCCTGCACACGTTTGCTTTTCCACTTTCATGTTTCTGCAGAAGGTGGGGAGATGTGCGAGCGCTGGCGAAGGCTGGCTCGCATCAGGGGCCAGCAGATATGCGTGAAAACAGGAGTTCATGCAATACAGCACTTGATTGGCAGATTAAAATAATAATAATAATAAAAAATCCCACTATTAATAAGCAGAAGGAGCACATGGAGCCCTGGGAGACACATTAGCTGTTTGAAGAGGCAGATATTTCTGTCCCTCCCTCCCTGTGTAATCAACATGTATTTATTTCTTTATTTAGCTCAACGCTCGCCCTTTCAGGAGAAGATGAAAGTGTCAAGATGACCCTCTTCTTATCGCATCCCGCACGAGGGAAAGCTTTGAAGATATAATATGCAGAAACACCGGGCTCTCTGGTGACTTCTCCAGATTTAATTAGCCTGACCTTCTGCGTGGATCCTGCCTCCCCCTCCAGACAGCCCTTCTCTCCCGCTCCCCAGCCGCAGACAAGCTTCTGGACTCGTCGGCAAAATAGCAGCTGCTCAAGCCCTCCGTTTAATTCGGAGCTTGGCTCTCCAAGATGAGCTAAAAAAAAAGCCACCCCAAAGATGGAGCTGCTTTTAGCATTATACACGAGCTGCAACTGCCAAGGAAAGTTTATCTTGGAGCCAATGTGAGCTCTGTTGCTCCAAGTTAAATATTTCCATTTAAAAAGTAGAATGAACTATACTGTGGGACTTCCAATTGCTTCCTGAAATATTAAGAAGGAATATCTTTAAACATTAATATTTTGTTATAGTGCTGAAGTCTTTCTAAGGGAGGGTTATTTTTTACAGCTGTGTGTTTTTCTCTGCATAACTGGGGCCTCTGATGTGTGCCTATACCCTCCCTTTCCAAAAGTCACTGCAACACGGTAACTCTCCTTCCAAAGTAATCAATAAAAATCCTTCATTTTTGTCTCCGCTGTTATCCTTGCTGGTAGGAGGCACGTGCAAAGGACACCTGTGTTTATCCCCTTGCGGTAATTGCACCATCATGTGCCGCATCCTCAATAAGCCCAAAAGCTGAGGGCTGCCGAAAGCCAGAGCCACGTCCCTCTGCTCATTTTGGTGCATCCGCATCCACCGACACGTCTGTCGTGCTGGGATGGGCACGGACCTGCTCCCACTGCACATCCCAGCTGGACCGGCGGTGGGAGCTTCCAGCCAGCCAGGTCTTCCATGTCCCCCGGCACGGGCTGGCGGAGGCGGCTGTGCCGGACAGGGCACCAGCCTGCACGGGCACTGCGTCCCCAGCCCCGGCAACTCCCATCCCAGCAGCGTAAGTGCATTAGGATGGGGGTAGGACAACTCCCAAACCCCCTGCCCCGAGCTTTGCTCCACCACCCGCCCATCCGTCCTCCCTGACGCCAGGGAAGCGGCTATTGAAACGGCAGATCAGGAGAGCAGATTTAATGCTGCTTTCATGGTAGGGAAAAGAAAAAAAAAAGAAAAAGAGAGATAAAAATGATGTTGCTTCCAGGCCATTTACATGTTCATTTCTCAAGAGAATGTGACACTTTATCCTTTTTCTCAAATTAACTTTTGTGTCACATGCGGAATAAAAAGAGACGATAGACGGGAACTGAAACATAGTGAAATAAAAGACTGCGAGCCTGCATGCACGGAGCATATGTTTGTGATCTATAGGAGCCGGGGGAGGGACGGGGAGTGGAGCCCTGCTATGTCAACCATTGTTCAGCAGCTTGGTATGTTGGCTTAATCTTACAAGGTCTCCCAGAGGTCCTTTTTTCCAGATTTTTTTCTCACCCCCCTTCAGGGCAAACAAAGTGCTTTCCTGAGCAGGCAGTTTGAGCTGCTTAACCATTCGCGTGCTAGTCGGGAGAGCCCCCGAGGACGAAGGGCAGGTCCTCGGCCAGGACGGTCAGCTCGGGGACGTCAAAGGCAGTGGAGCAGCCCCAGCGCACGTGGCTGGAAGCACGAGCTGGTCCTTGCCCGCGGAGCCGGCACAGGTTTGCACAGACGCGTGGAAGTAGTTATGCAAAACGTAGCAGAAAGAAACTGAAAAAGCATTACAGAGAAGAGGGGGGTTTTACTGTGCACTAAGCAGGCTGACAGTGTGTGACACTTGGCCAACATCACAGCTGAGCTCAACCTCCGATTTCACACCAACAGCATCCACGGTGCCCTGCCAAGCCATAGGACCCATCAGTTTTGCCTTCCTTGGCCAACTACGTGGCTTTACCATACCTTTTTGAAGCACCCCATGGCCATTACCCTTTATCTGGTGGGACAGCCGGGTCCCAAATCTGCTTCCTAAAGCGTAACTGCAAAATGAACCAAGTCCTGCGTGACCGACTCACAGTTCCAGTATCGCTGTAGTGGGCAGCCAAACCCCAGCCTGGCTGGTGGAGGCACAGGCTGGAGCACAAGACAGTCAGCGAGCAAGTCCTTAACCCAGAGAGTCCCTGGCGTAAGGAGGATATATTTGGCGTTAATTAGTTGTGTAACTTTTGCCTTCCTGACTCTCGTCTCTTTGCTTTGTTTTACAGTTTTAAGTGGTTTAAAACTGTTTTTGCTGTGACCAGTGTTCCCATAATTCTTAGGCACGTGGTGAAGCAGAGGTACCAGCATCCCCAAAGGAGAGGTGGGAGGTGGGGGCAATGCTCCCTGGCATGCTGCTCTTCAAGGCCATTTGTACAAATGATTTAGACACCCGACAGATTTTTCTTTCGCCCGCACATATTAACCCAGCTGGTGTATTAAAGACTTAGTTACAAGCTCACATTGAGAAGACGCTGAAGGGCTGAATGCTCTTTTCTGGCTGGTTGTGGGGAGTTTCACCCAGAGATTTTCCTTTAGGGAACAGCAAGAGTCAAAAATCACAACATGAGAGACTGTACAAGTTGGCATTAACTATTGCTCCTGCAAAAAAGACTCCCCTTTTTGAGTCCTTTCCGATGCTGAAGAAGGTGGCTGGATTTTCTTCAGACTTCACCAAAATTTGGCCAAGTGTCACAAGCGGGCTCCCAGGGAACCGTGTTCTCTGGCTTCCCGAGAGAGAGGAGCCATCAGCTCCTCGCTAGCCTCTCACCTGGGCATCGGACATCATTTACAAGCAGTATCCTCCCCTGGAGAGGGCTGGAGGGGCTCCGGGTGCAGGGTCGCAGCACAGCCATCCCACTCCAGCTCCATTAACCCGGGGACCTCCATCCTGGGAGGAAGGCTCAAGTCAGCTTTTACAGCCCGCTTTGCTCCTGCGTGCCCAGGGACACAGCACTGCTCTCCCTGCCGCCGGCTCCCGCAGCAATGCAACCGTTGCACCCACTCCTGCCGAATGAGCTAAGACCCCCTCCCCAGGACGCTGTCTGCGCTGAGCTGTGAGCACTGGGAACAGGGCTGGGGACAGTGGGACACCCAGGCAGATGGACAAAGTCAGTGCTGGTGTGGCATGATGTCCTAGCCAGGAAACAGGAGGCACATAGTACAGGTAAAACTGACTTCATTCCGATTCAGAGTGAATAATCAATGATGTTACACAGGGTTTTTGTTAAGAAGGAGGAGAGTCCTGGACGTTTTGGGTGCCTCCTCTTCTTCCTTCACACCTCTCCCCAAGGTTTTGGTTTGGATAAAGGGTTAAATCCTCATTTCCAACAGACACTTTCACATCAGGGGTTCGGGGAGCCCTGAGGTGGTGAGCAGCTCCTGATGCAGCCCCTGCTAGGTCAGCAGGAGCCTGTTCATCATCTCCCACAGCCTTGGGCTATCAGGAGCAGTTTCTCTGCTAAAGGGAACAGAAATCAAAAATCATTAAACTTTGGTTGTAGGTGAGAAGGAGGATCAGGAATTTGCCTCTTAATTGCAGTTACCTGCAGCTTAAAAATCAAAGAAAGGTTTGTTGGGGGCTGAAGGGACATTGGGAAGAGACAGAGCAGAACAAGAGAAGGCTTGGCTCCCAGCTAGCTTAAGCACTGAGCTGCACAGCTGTGCTATGGGGAAGTGCAGCCGGCTTCTCTGGGTCACATATGGTTTGGGTTTGGGGGAGATTTTTTTTTTTTTTTTATTACCTCACGTGCTAGTGCCCTCTGAAACCAAAACTCACCATCCTGCCTTCGCATTTCCCGTCTGCAACAGCAGAGAAAGGGTGTTACAGTTCATGCTTCCAGCTTCACTTAAAGCTTCATAAACTATAATACCCTCTTCAACTACATTATCGTTCTCATTTCTGTTCAAGGTGGCTCTGAAAAAGCACAAGGTCTGAGAGAGCGAAAGCCTGTCTGTCTCTCAGGCGTCCCCATTCCTTGCTGAATGCAATACCCTGGCTGCGTTTAGGACACTATGTATATACAGTTTAGGGACGTTCTAAGGTCCGTCCAGCCCCAAACCATGTGGACCAGACACCGGTCACTGTAGCCTGGTGCTGAACAGCCCCAGTGCAGGAAAGCTGTGCTGGAGGTGACAAACCTCAAGCTGCTGTTGGTTGACACTCCGGGCAGGACACCCTCAGGCACAACAGGCAGCTGGGAATGATTTTGGCTATCTGGAATTGCAATTAAACATCAAGGGCCAGAAGTATTTAAGTACTTTGGTTCAGGGCTTTGTGGTTTCTGGGTGTGCAGCTGAAGGGACCTGAGAAGCGTTGATGTTTCAGTGGTGCACCCAAGGAGGGAAAGGGATGTCTGGGCTCCTCCAGAGAGATCTGAAGCATCCACAACATCACTCCAGCAGTGGGATTTATTTCACTTTGAGTATCCATAGCATATTTAGCTATATCAGAGTTTGCCATCAATCACCCATAAGTGCCTGGGGGAGAGTGGGTATTCCCAGGACGTGATCCCCCTCACCTAACATGGCCACGTCACTTTGGACAAGAGGACCCACATCCCGCATTGGCTGTTCGTCCCCAGTGCTACAGCGGGTGCAGGACAGCCCTGGCAGAGGATCCCACTCCACAGGGTCTCTTTACCAACCTCAGCCTCAGCCTTTGGTCCACCAGCAGAAAATAAAAGCAAAATATTATTACTTGCAGTATTCAAGCTGAAGAAGTTTGAGGAGAATTTCCATTTTTGAAGAAGAAAATATACCTGCCACATCAATAGCATTTTCTAGTTTGACATTTCAACTCTTTTTTGTAACAGCTTGAAAGAAAGGAGTCCAGAGAAAAAGAAAAGCTCTCCTTCCTTGCTTCCAGCAAAATTCAAATGGACGAACCTTGCCTTTCCCACAGTATATAGGTCAGGTCATGTATGTGCTCTCTGGGACAGTGCAGAAAATTGGACAGGGACAACGGGCAAGTCTCCCAATGCCCCTGCTTGGGCCATTCACCCGTTCAGGAGAGGACAACAGGACAGGCTGTGTCTCTGCACCCGACGCCGATGATCTGCCCGCACTCGCGACCTGCACTGCTTCAATCACACTGGTCTGGAAAACTGCCCAAATCCTACCCCGAGGAAATCACAGCTCTTCTGGTGAAAAGGAGCCATGAAATATTTTCTCCAGATCAAGTTCAACTCCTAATCAAAGACAGCTACAAAGGTAAACTCTGAGTTTAAACCAGACCTTAAATCCACAAAACACTTTTCAGCTGGACGGAGTCCTAAGAGTGGAAAGTGTTAGAGGAGCTGGGGGCCAGCCGGCCGCGCTGGCTGTGGTTTGTGTCTGCCCCACACCGACGTCTTCCCACCCTACCCATGTGGGGCAGAGGGCTTTCTGCATCTTCACCTGCTAAAAATATCCAAGGCTGGAAGTTAAAAGAAATTAAATATTTAGCAGTTGCATAAAGGCACCTTGGGATGAAAGCGTTATGGATACAAAGCTGTCATCTTATCCCTTCATCTTCATATTTTTTATACAGCAGACGTGTCTTGTTGGCAAGGCAACTTCTCTGTTTTAAACCAGCCTCATAAATCTCATTAGGATGCCTTTTTTAAAAGCCATCAATGCAAAAAAACAGGAACAGGTCCCTTAGGACTCTTCTCACCACAGCCCTCAACAGCAGCTTGTTGGATGCTTCCCATTGAGACGTTTCAACATGCCTCCCAAGATGCCTACAGCAGGACCAACACGCACACCTTGCTTCACTAGAAAGGCTCCTGCTGATTTTAAACATGCATTGGGTCGCATCCAGAGTTTCCTTCCCCCCTGTAAACACAACAAAACAAAGCCATTTGCCAGCTTGTGGCCAGCAAGAGCTCTACATCGGCAAACTCGTCTGGGCTTACCTCCAGTTTGTGTCGCCTGGGTGGATGAGCGGGAGATGCGTTTTGCAAAACTGCTGTAGTTTAGACCACGTGCAATGGCAATGGCAGCTTTTCTGGATGAGCCACCACCAGACGCCCCCTCCACCGGGAAAGGAGGATGGGCTCACCCCTGGACATCGTGGGGTCAGGTTTTTCACTGAGGTGCTTTGGGTATCTCTAGGCAGAATTAAATCAAACACAACTGGTTTTCTTGAAGGAGAGCAGAGCTGTGGGAAACACACAGTTAGGATTTTCTTTTTAATGCGCAATGTTGTATTTCTGGGGAATCTTTAATCAAACTGATTAAATAATGATCCCCTGTAGTGATCTACCCTTTCAAATACCCACTCAAGGAGTAATCCAGCACGCTGGCAGCACAACAGGCTCGCTGCACATCTCACATGAGCTTGCAGGACTTTGACATACTCTTATAGTGGCAATGCCTCCCTCTTCAATAGCACAACCAATTTAATTTAGTGGTGGCTTTGCTCTCTTGTATACACTTTCTTTTTTCAAGCATGCTGCCTCCATGACGTTTGGTGGTATCTGGCCCACAGCTGCTTCTCAGGAGGTCCCATCAGCCTCTGGGGAGCAGGGATATACCTCATTGTCCTGAGCAGTGGCCACCCAGCCCTGGCAGCAGAGTCCATGGGAGAGGCTACTACCCTTGTCCGAGTGCCAGGAGGGCGGGATGGGGCGGGGGACGGATGGGGGGGACGGGATGGATGGAAGCAGGGGACGGATGGAGGCCACGCTGCACCCCGCAGGCAGCCCATCGCTGTTCTCCTGCCGCATGCGTGTGCATGTGTTTTTTTACAGATAGCAGCCCCCCAAAACAACACAACCTGCTGAGCCCCTTCAGAGCTAAGAATGGCAACTTCACACCAGACGCAGGTTTGCTGGAGACCTGATTTTTAAAGGGAGCTTGGCTCCCTCTCCCTGGAGCTTGCTGGTCAGACATTGATGAAAATGGTCCAGAAATAAGGATTTTGGGGGCAGGGGAGGGGACTGTCTGTTTGAATGGAAACAAGCTCTCCATCCCTGGCTCTGTTAGGAGAGGGCATTTCCATCAGTGAGAGAGGCAGCGTTTCCTGGAGGCAAAGGAGACACAGCTCCACATGGACCCAACGCACCGGGTTTGCTCCACAGGGTAGCTCTGCCAGCACTCTGCCTCCTTCCTCCCACACTACACAGCAGCCACCAAGGCAAAAGGAGGCAACTTGGTCATTAAAGGGAGGAAAAAATGCTGCCATACTTCGGTTCCTGGTCTACAGCCTCCCCAAAGCCCCTGGGCAGGCGGAGGGCAGGGACACACTTGGTGGCACTCTCAGCACTGAGGTTTTCTGTGCCCATCACAAGTCTTCCTGCAGAGGCATCAGCAGGGCTAAAAGACCATGATTTCTCTTTACTAGTGAAAGCAGTTTTTCCAGACCATGACTGCTAATGATGCCAAGCTGGATTCATAAGGTGCATTTATGTATTTGTGCCCAGGGTCTCATCTGGGATGCACAGTGCCCCTTCCCTCACACACGTCAGGGACACGCGTGTCTGATGCCAGAGGGTTTAGGAGGCATCTGCAGGGCCTGCCTGTCAGCAGAGCTCCTGAGAGGAGTTTTTTTGGAGGCCACTTATCCAGTTAAACTGAATCCAGCTGCCTCCCAGCCAGCAGCAGGCCCCCCCACCCCACAAAGGGCTCTCTGGAAGTTCTCCTCCCCCAGGTCTCCAGCGCTGCAGGATTTAGCAGGTCCTGGGAGGCCAGGGCCACTTTTGGGGACACCCTCTGGGAGACACCAGTGGGTTCACTGTTTTTCTCACCAATTTCACATGCTTGGGAGTGAGGTCAGTTATTTTCTCCCACTGACACAGGCGGGACGTGGCTCTCGGGAGCGGAGGAGCCTGTTCGTACACTCAAGCTCCTGCCCTGTCCCGCAGTAGCAATACTCCACTGCAGCCGAAGCCTTGCATAACAGTACAGAAATGCTCAAATCGAGATGTTTCTGCAGGAAACAGGCATCCTGCCGAAAACCCTTTGCATGCCAAAACCCCAACTCCTTCTGCCCCAGTTTTCCCGTGCTTCAGCCCAAGAGCATCCCTTGCTGCTTTATTTATGCTGTGCATAAAAATACCTGGCAGCGCTCGTCAGTGGATATCCACGTTTCCGTCAATAACCGTGTACCTCTGCCCAATTAGTGCCACACTGCCGGCGCGCAGAAAGGAGACGGCTCCCGAGCATCAGCCCCCACGGCCACGAAAGGCGGTTCAGCATGGCCCGTGGCTACATAATGCATCACACCTTGCCTGCTTCTTACTGTCTTAGGTTAGCTGAACCCAATGAATATTTCAATAGCCTCTGCCTGCCCAGGATACTATTCATTTTGGAGTCCCTATAATCCAATTCCTTTTCCTCCAAGTGGGTGGTGATTATTAATTTCACAAGCTATGCTTCCATCAGCTCCTTCCTAGTCCCTTGTGGCTAAGGAATATTAATCCACATTCATACTGTCATTCAGCTGCCCAGGAGACTCTGGTGTGAATAGTATTATTATTAATACCACTGCTTCACACGTGGTTAAAGCAACTTAAAGGCGCGCAGGCGGGTTGCAAAGGTCATTTGCAGAATAGATGCTTATGCTCAGAGAAAAAAAACGGGGCCCAGGCAATGGTTTTTGTGGAGGTTTCTTCAGGTCCTGCTGATGCTGGTCCTGCCTTGTCAGGGCACAGGGGACAGACAATCCCCTGAGAAGGTCTGCAAGGAGGAGATCAACTGCAGCCCTGTTCCCAGACATCCCCAGCAGCCAGCAAGGAGCAAATACCTTTGTCCTTCTTTTGGGGAAATTGGTGGGGGAAAAAAAAAAATCCAAACATGATCTATCTACTTAAATAAATAAAGTGCCATGATGCTCTGGAATGTAATCCCTTTTGACACCTCAATCTTATTATCAAATTTGCTTAAAATTAAGCAATTCATTTGAGTTCTGCTGGAAAGATGAAGAGTGGAAGAAGCTGTTGTGTTTCTTTGCAGAGCAAGAAAGCCTTTCCCTGTCAGCCAGGTTTACTCAGGCAGGCAATACACATTTCAATCAAATATCTCATGGAGGGATTTGACAACACATCAAGGACTTCTTCAACATGGGGTACTAAATGGCAGAAAGATAAATAGAAAAAAAGAAAGCCAAGAAATGCAGCGTTAAATAATAAATAGCTCTAGAGGGCTCCTGTTCACTAACAAGGGTCAGGGCATCCACTGACTGACAAAGAAAGGAAGGGGGCAGGGGGTGAGGCGGTGTAAAGGGAACCTCGATGGATCCCAGGTTAAATGGAATATCCACATCTCTGCTGGAAACCAGAGCTCAGCTGTGCCCGGCTGCCGCGCACTGGCAGGGCTGCCCCGGGGGCTCCTGCGGAGCAGAGCATCTCCACATCCACAAAAACTCCCTAATCACCCGGTTCCTCTCTCTCAGCCAACACCTTATGTGCTCTTTCGCACCAAAATAAACAAGTGCAGGCGAGAGCCTGCCTCGCACCCTAGCTTTTCTCATTCGCACAGAGGTTGTCGTACAAGCCACGGTGGGAAGAGGCCCCTTTTTTTAAGACGGTGAAGTCCACGGCATCTGAAACCAGAGCGCGTTTTGGTTTTGTTACTTCGCACTTTTGGCAGCCGAGATAGATAGGCTAGAGACTTCACACATGTAACTACTTTCCCAGTTTTTCCTCCTAGAAGAATGTAGCCTTCCCAAATTGTCAGCACTTCAGCCGGCACAGCCCCAGCAAACGCACCGGCGCAATTACAAAAGCAGAGGAGGGAAAGATTACTCCCTCCCAGACCTCGCCCTGAAAGGTCACAGACAAGGAGTCAAATCCCAGACCTGCTGAGTCCCACTTTGGGTGGCAAACTCTTGGTTTTCCAGATGTCGCACAGCCTGGCCTGCCAGATGTCCCGAAATCCCAACCCTACAGCCCCTGCATGCACGGAGCGACTTGGCGTCGCGCAGGGACCCAGCTGGGATGCATCAGCCCTGCGGCACAGAGGCAGGCAGCCCCCAGAGCTGGCAGCCCCCCGCTGCTTTTTGTGCGGCCAGTTGTGGAAGCCGAGGGCTGAAACCCCTGCTCCGGGGCAGCTCGCTGAACTTGAGCACGTTGGAGAGGCTTGGCACAATTGGAGACCACGAGTGGCATGGTACGAACAGCAGAAGCTGTCTGACACGCAGGGACTTCATGGGGAGCAAGGAGAGATTTCAGCCCCTCGTTTACCCTCCCAAAGAATAAACGAACAACTCAAGGTACTCACCGTTGTAAGTAGCCTCCTGGTAGACGTTCACTGAAAACCATCCCCTTTCTCGCTTTTTCTACCAACAAAGTGAACTCAGAGCTTCTGGTCTGTTTTTCCCTCCATCCCTGCCTGCAGAGCCCAGGTAATCAACAACTAATTAGCCCCCTCTAGTCTGAAGCCTTTCCTTGATTTCTGTTAAAGGCCCCATCACCTGACCACAGGCGGTTTTACCATGGGCAGGTGTAGCTGATGGGGCTGCAGTCAAACAGCTCCCTCTCCAGCAGAAAAGCCCTGCAGGATGGTTTCACGTGGCACGAAGGTTTAACACCCACTTTCAGTTGGTGTTACCTGCTCTCCAAGCAGGATGAGCTTTGGTTCTTGGGTAACTGGACCCTGCTTGCACCCCTAAGCATTTCCAGAGCATCCTAACCCAACATGATGCCAGGCAATGGTCTCATTAACCTCTGTGAGATTTTTGTAGGGCCTCCCAGGAAGATGTGCTTCACTGAAACCACTACGAGGTTTCCAGACCTTCTCTGGAGGTCTGGAGAAGTGCTGTATCCTGGCCTTCCACCTCAAAGGAGCATCTGAACTCTGCACTGCTCATGCACACTTCAAGCTATGTGAGACACGCTTTCCCCCCCATGCCGTTATTTTGACAAATGGAGCTAATCCGGATGACTATATTGCTGATTTTAGTGTTTTGCATACAATGCCCTGCTCTAAATGAGCTTAATTACAATTCATGCACATTGCAGATTAATAGTAGGCGAAAAAAGGAAAACTATTAATTTTTGTATCTGTGCTGCCGTACAGCAATGGGCAGACTCTTCCACCTCAGCCCTACCAGAGCGATCTCCTCCCCTGCAACCGCTGCTGCAAACACGGGAACGTGGCAGGGCACCGCGAGACGGGCTGCTGTGTCTCTCAGCGAGTGCTCTAACCAATTACACGAATGTAAGTACATTGCAAATTCTTTACAGCTCCAGTAAATCAATTTTTCATACAGCAGGAGGAAGAAGTCAATGCACAGACAATAATGCCTCAAACCTTTCAGCGCTTCTCAGCGCTGTGCCAGCGCGAGCTCGGAGCAACGCTGGGTCTGGGGTTTCCTACAGCAGCTCTCGCCTCCTTCCCTGGGAGGAGGGCTGTTGGGATGGAGCCGTGAGCTTGAGGTCACCTCGGGGCAGCAGGTTCAGGGTCTGCACATCCTGTACATGGCATATATTTTATGAAAAATGGTGGGGCCAAGTGAGGGGATAAAACTTTTCTCTCCCCTTAAACCATAATTTTGCTGGTGGGTTCAGTAGAAACACAGCCAGGCACCAGGAACTCTTTTTTTCTGCACTTGACCAATACCTGAGGGAGAGAGGTGGTTTTCAGAAGTGATTTAGAGCCTAAAATTCATTTTTTAAAAGTGATACAGGCATTTAGGAATTAAAATCACATTGAGCCTCATTTGCATTTAGGCTCTTGTATATCTGAGTAACATCTCAATAACATTTGAAGCTGATGCTCATTATGGGATGGAGTAGGCAAATGGAGAGCCTACGGTGTCTAGAATCCTTCTGGGGATCAAGGGGAAACAAAGCCTTAGGTCCATAATCCGGTAACTTCTCCTGAAAGATTATTTGGAAATCCAAGGAATCTCTTAAGCCATACCTGGAGCCTTGTGAAGGTCCTATTTGAACACGGACTGCATAGACAGGCACGGAGACATTTGCCTTTTTCTTCAAACCTGCACATGATCTCCGACCTGAGCCTGCACTAAGCACTCAGCCGCAGGACCGGTGCATCTCGCTGTTTTAATGGGACTTGACCCATTTCAGGAGGCTTGAAGGATGGGATACAATACTGGAGCTGGTCCTACAAGAAGCCTCTCCTTTTGGTCCAGGAATGTGCTAAAACTCCCTCTGAAATGACACTGCCATTCATTAGAGAGTGAGAGATTTGAAGATGTCCTTAAGTGTTGGCTTTAGAGATATTTAAGCAGCTGATCATTACTTGTACATGTAAAAGGCAATAAAAAAGGAAAAATTAAGCCAAGAGTGATGATCTCACTCGCTTTTATTAAGGGAGCCATTAATTCTGGCATGATGTGGGTTGATAAAGGCCTGCTCTCACACAAGCGCTGCTATTGTCTGAAGCAGTCCCAGGGAAACGCTGGTTTAGCTCCAGCCTGCAAGACGTAGGGTGTAGGGGGAGATGGGGGTTGCACTGCGCTCGGTGCGGTACGTAAGACCCAGGCTCCTTCTCCGATGGGGATTGCACTCTGAAGAGAGGAGGGAAGCAAAACTTGGAGAAATAAACTGTTTTTTTTTTAAACCTGTTTTGCAGACTGGGAAGGGGGAAGTCTCAGGGTTAAAGAGGGTGTCTGGGAAAAGCTTGAATCCAGCTGAACCCCACAGTCCTCCTTCCCCACAAAGTGGCAGAGAGTTTCTTTGCAAGCCTGAGCTAATTCAGGAGTTTTACTACTGACTTGCCGTGTGGTCATAACCCAGTTCCTATTACAAAACAGAGATTATAGTCCTAGCCCATCTCACAGCATTAATCCACGATGGATTGCAAAGTACATTTTTGTTTGCTCTCTATAATTAGCAACAACAAAACACCCTGATACTACCCCGGCAGAAACAGCGTATGGAGAAAAAAACGCAAGAAACACCACCAGTTGCAAGAGCAGATCTTTTTCTGCTCAAGTGCGCCCTGGGTTTGGCATCAGAACCAACACTTTCATGGACTTACAGGTGTTAAGAGGCTGAGTAAACACTGGTTTCCGCTGGCCTGCCTCCCCGTTGCTCTGAATACAAGGGTGTACGCAGCATGTCTGACTGTACTGGTGTACGCAGCATGTCTGACTGTACTGGTGTACGCAGCGTGTCTGGCCTGTCAGGCTGGGGTACAGCGTCTGACTGTACTGGTGTACGCAGCGTGTCTGACTGTACTGGTGTACGCAGTGTGTCTGACTGTACTGGTGTACGCAGCATGTCTGGCCTGTCAGGCTGGAGTACAGCGTCTGACTGTACTGGTGTACGCAGCGTGTCTGGCCTGTCGGGCTGGGGTACAGCGTCTGACTGTACTGGTGTACGCAGCGTGTCTGGCCTGTTGGGCTGGGGTACAGCGTCTGACTGTACTGGTGTACGCAGCGTGTCTGGCCTGTCGGGCTGGGGTACAGCGTCTGACTGTACTGGTGTACGCAGTGTGTCTGACTGTACTGGTGTACGCAGCGTGTCTGGCCTGTCAGGCTGGGGTACAGCATCTGACTGTACTGGTATACACAGCGTGTCTGGCCTGTCAGGCTGGGGTACAGTGTCTGACTGTACTGGTGTACGCAGCGTGTCTGACTGTACTGGTGTACGCAGCGTGTCTGGCCTGTCAGGCTGGGGTACAGCGTCTGACTGTACTGGTGTACGCAGCGTGTCTGACTGTACTGGTGTACGCAGTGTGTCTGACTGTACTGGTGTACGCAGCATGTCTGGCCTGTCAGGCTGGAGTACAGCGTCTGACTGTACTGGTGTACGCAGCGTGTCTGGCCTGTCGGGCTGGGGTACAGCGTCTGACTGTACTGGTGTACGCAGCGTGTCTGGCCTGTCAGGCTGGGGTACAGCGTCTGACTGTACTGGTGTACGCAGCATGTCTGACTGTACTGGTGTACGCAGTGTGTCTGACTGTACTGGTGTACGCAGCATGTCTGGCCTGTCAGGCTGGGGTACAGCATCTGACTGTACTGGTATACACAGCGTGTCTGGCCTGTCAGGCTGGGGTACAGTGTCTGACTGTACTGGTGTACGCAGCGTGTCTGACTGTACTGGTGTACGCAGCGTGTCTGGCCTGTCAGGCTGGGGTACAGCGTCTGACTGTACTGGTGTACGCAGCGTGTCTGACTGTACTGGTGTACGCAGTGTGTCTGACTGTACTGGTGTACGCAGCATGTCTGGCCTGTCAGGCTGGAGTACAGCGTCTGACTGTACTGGTGTACGCAGCGTGTCTGGCCTGTCGGGCTGGGGTACAGCGTCTGACTGTACTGGTGTACGCAGCGTGTCTGGCCTGTCGGGCTGGGGTACAGCGTCTGACTGTACTGGTGTACGCAGCATGTCTGACTGTACTGGTGTACGCAGTGTGTCTGACTGTACTGGTGTACGCAGCGTGTCTGGCCTGTCAGGCTGGGGTACAGCGTCTGACTGTACTGGTGTACGCAGCGTGTCTGACTGTACTGGTGTACGCAGTGTGTCTGACTGTACTGGTGTACGCAGCATGTCTGGCCTGTCAGGCTGGAGTACAGCGTCTGACTGTACTGGTGTACGCAGCGTGTCTGGCCTGTCGGGCTGGGGTACAGCGTCTGACTGTACTGGTGTACGCAGCGTGTCTGGCCTGTCGGGCTGGGGTACAGCGTCTGACTGTACTGGTGTACGCAGCATGTCTGACTGTACTGGTGTACGCAGTGTGTCTGACTGTACTGGTGTACGCAGCGTGTCTGGCCTGTCAGGCTGGGGTACAGCATCTGACTGTACTGGTATACACAGCGTGTCTGGCCTGTCAGGCTGGGGTACAGTGTCTGACTGTACTGGTGTACGCAGTGTGTCTGACTGTACTGGTGTACGCAGCGTGTCTGGCCTGTCAGGCTCAGGGGTACAGTGTCTGACTGTACTGGTGTACGCAGTGTGTCTGACTGTACTGGTGTACGCAGCGTGTCTGGCCTGTCAGGCTGGGGTACAGCGTCTGACTGTACTGGTGTACGCAGCGTGTCTGACTGTACTGGTGTACGCAGCGTGTCTGGCCTGTCGGGCTGGGGTACAGTGTCTGACTGTACTGGTGTACGCAGCATGTCTGACTGTACTGGTGTACGCAGCGTGTCTGGCCTGTCGGGCTCAGGGGTACAGTGCCCTGCACCTCCTGCTCTCTTTGCCCACCGAGCTGAATTAGATGTAGAAACAGTTGGATGTTGTCTCCATGCCTTCCCAGTGCCTATGGTGCCAGAGGAAAACCAGAATGTTTTATTAAGCATATTACAGCAATAACGCTGTCTTGTTGGGATATTTCCTGGCAGTTAACATCTTGCTGGATCGAATACCTTTGGCTTTGCCTGGGGCCCTCAGATCCTCCAGCCATTTAACTGCCAGGAAAAATACCCTCTCTGTTGGCGACTACAATTTAATTAGTGAAGCTTTTCTAAGGCATAGAATCAGGAGACTTCCATTTTAAGAAACACCTTTCCCCCTGCCAAGTCATCCCCAGGTGCTTTACAAAGCAGTGAAGGACGATAACAGCAGCGCGATGTCCGAGTAAGCCAGCCCAGCACGCGCCAGGTATTGTTCTCACTCACCCAGCAGGAGATGACGGGATTCCTGAGGAGGAGGATTGTTGTCCTAAAAATTAATGTTTTGCTCTCTAAAATGTCCCTTTGGTGCACTAGTCTCCTCCCGGGCAGGTTTTGCTGCATCAATCTTGTGCTGATTATGGACTAAGCCAAAAGGATGCCTGTCTGATTGCAGCTGTGGAGCTGGGTGAGCCTGTGGGACCAAGGGGAGTCCTGCTCACCCAAAAGGGCAGCTGAGGCAAGGAAAGGCCAGGCATTTTATAGGACATCCGCAACAAATCCCCACATTGTGCTGATCTCCCAAAATCTCATTGCATTTAGTGGTAGCAAAGGAAGAAATATGATTCTCCAGTGTGCTTTTTTTGCTGTTAGGATTTAAGTTCCTATAGGGGAAAAAGGCATCCAAAGATTTGCTGGGGGCAAAACTCTTATTAAAACAGAGTCGGAGGAGTGGGGCTGCAGCTCTGGATGCTGGGCACCAAGGAGCTCACCGTAGGGAAACGCCAAGCCCCTGCTCTGCCATGCAGCAGACTCCGGCTTTACTCAGCACCTCACCCAGCTCTGATGCCTGCAGAGAGGAGCACGCACACCCCCAGCACACAGGGCAGAAATTACAGACTGTGTGGGACTGAAGATTATCATTTAATAGAGCTGAGCCAATCCATTCATTATTTAATGATTTAATTGATGACCACAGCAGAAAGCTGACAAAAGCACAGCCCTGGCCTATAAACCACCTTTTGCTCTATTTATTAAGTGCAGTGGCACAACATATTGAACTGAATATATTTGAATGTAAATAGGGCATCCTTTAGCATACAGGTAATTATTGCATTTAATAACTATTGCTGCTATAGGTATCTTAGATGAATTTAGCACCACTCACATGAAGGGAGGAAAGAAGGGTATAAACACACACAGGTGAGAGCAGCTGCTCCTACTGATGCACATGGATCCCTTTACCCCAGCAGAGGGGAAGGGAGCACAGCAGCTGGTTTACACTTCCCCATCATTACACCAGTCTTTTCCAATGCTTCTTCCCAGCACCACTCCTTGCTGTCGCTAAAACCATCCCAGGGTCACAACACAGCCTTTGTGGTCACCCACTCACAGGGCGGTCCCACCACGGCTGGCTTTGCACGTTGAGCTGCAAAAACTATCAAACAAGTAAAAAGGAGGTGGGAGCCATAAAACACTTTGCTGATAGCAAAATATTTTTCGCATTTGTTTAGTAAAGGTAACGGGGGATGATCTGTTGCTATTTACCTTTGTCCTTTGAGAAAACTCTTGTTCTGAGCGTTTTCCCGTGCATTGGTTTTGGCGGGGCAGGCGCACAACACTGTCAGCTCAGCAAGGCGGTTACTGCCAGGGGCTTCCAGCTCCAACCTCTTGGTGAGCAAGGAGAGCTGGCGCAGGGCAGGGACGCTGCCTTCAATCACCTCGCTGAAGCACCCTCCAGCGAAATACTCCACTGCATTAACTGCAGGCAGCCACCTCGATTCGTCACTCCTCTCCACATCCCTGCGTGAGTGATTCCTACTTCTCTACTGCCCGAGCAAACAGACGTTATTTATCTTTGCAGTAGCCCAGTGGGGCTGCAGAGCGGGACATCACCCAATGGAGCGAAGGGGACCGGAGGCACCGAGACCCCACGCAAGCTTGGTGTGACGCAGGAGGACCATAGCAATGCAACAGCTGAAGCTCACCAGTACCCACCCTGGCCTTCCTAAAGGAAGGTGTTAGGACACAGGAGAGTTTAAAGGCTTGTAAAACATCCTGCTGTTAACCAGGTGATGCTGCACCAGCAAAATATTGAGAGCATTGATGCTGCTCACAGCTGTGCCCGGAAGAGAGTTATTCTGCTCAGGTTATACCTTTAATGTCTCTTGTAATCTGATTTGATGTTGTGCTGACGCAGGTGTTGACTATGTCCCATCCCTCTTCCTTCCCCACCCCTGATCCTCTCCCCCGTGGGAAGGCAGACACACTTCTGCAGCCCTACGGCTGAATCAATTGCAAGACCAGGGCTCTCGTCCTGCAGAAATGGGTAGGGAAATGTATTCATTAGGAGACACTGAGATTGTGTTAGACATACAGATTATGGGTACAATTTGAATGGCAATATGTTTTGGCAAGATGCTATTATGTATTTATTTGCACATGGTATAATAAAGATGACAATCAACAGATTGTGTCAGAAGCGGGGACGTTCAGGAAAGATTTCAATTTAGCAGAAGAGCCAGCACCTTGTTAACTTCCGACATCTGAAAATAGCTCCCAGGTGCTCGCAGGCCACCTTGGCTAGCCTGACACACCATCTTCATCTATGTCATCTTAGTACGATGGTCAGAAAGACTTACTAACTGCTTAATGCTTCAGAGGAGAGAGGTGTAAAGGTTCTCCTGTACTTCGTGGAATAAAAAGTAACTGTATTTCAGCTTCCCTCCATTCCTCTCTGCCTCGAGAGGTCCGGGTCTCCAAAGCAGAGGTGACCTTGTGACAATGCTGCAGCTGGAGGAAACTGCATGTCCTGCAAGCAAAATAGTCCCATCAGAGTTTCAAGGATACCAGGAAAGTCGTTTTGAGTTTGTGTGAATGGGTGACAATGACTTTTCAATTACAGACAAATATGGATTCTCATCAGCCCGAGGTGACAATGCCGGGAGCACCTTTGTGGCCATTTTTCACAAGAAATTCTCTGGCAAACGCACTCTTAGAGGCGAAGGCCGTCTCACAAGTATGCTGCACACCTCACCGCTGGTACACTCCCTCTATCCAGTCATGTTCTTAACACCATGGCACATGAAGGGGTGTTTTTATCTATCCTCTATCCAGCTGACATCAGTTTCTAGAGAGCAGTTCATTCTGTGACACTGTAGATCAACATCCATGGGTTAAACCCTTGAGTGCCCGCCTGTCGTTACTCACTGCACAGTTTCCATTGGGGAAACCGAGGCATGCAACAGTTTGGCTGTCGCTTTTTATATTATGCTAATATGAACTTTTGGTCTTTAGTAACACTTAAAGCCAAGTGGATGGAAATCACAGGAGTCCGTCTCCAGCCGAGCTGCTGGTGGTGGCTCCCTGGCCAGCCAGCCCACCCTCCTTGCACCTACTCCCGTCAGCAGCATCGCCGTAGGAGCTCCCTGCTAAAGCTCCCTGCCAGACCCAGGATTGCACCAGCTTCTTGTGTTTACATGATTTTCCAAACTCCGGGCTTGCCTTGCATGGATGTGAAGTCCTTGCTATTCCCACAAGTGTTCAAGGGAGATGAAGGTAGCCTCTGATCTTCAGTCAGGCTCATTTTCTGTATCTGCACATGGGTACACCTTAAATGAGAGAAGATCATCACCCTATTTTACATTTCACTTTTCATCCTCCTAATGAATGAGGGCTAATTATGAATTTCTAATTTCCACTGTTTATACAAAACACGTTTGCTTTATTTCCTTTTGACTTTCTGTCTTCAGAAACTATAGGAGTTCACACAGCCTCTGGTGCCTTTATGCGACAGGAAACGCAATCAAATAAGGAAATTTATGTAAACCCTGGTTTTGCAAGAGGAAGATGTGCTACTGTGTGCGAGTTGGCAATGAATAAGCTCTCATAATGTATTCCTTATTACTTTCCTCTTCCTTTGCAGACAGTCAATACCCTTGAGAGAAGTTAATTAGATCCGCTTCACTCTGTTTGGTCCTACCACTCTGAGCTCTGAGTGCAGGGGAGAGGGAAATCCCAGCAAAGCAAATTGACTCGATTAGGGTAAGAGACCACTGAACAATCATCTCCATTGACCGTGATCACAGAGGATGATCTACTTTAAAAGCAAGCATGAAAATGTTAAAACAATTATTTTAAAATATTTGTGCAAAATCCCAGTTCAGTAACGGGATGCGAGTGGAAACTTAAAAGGAGTGGTTTTCAAAGGCTCCAGTGTACACAATATGTTCGTAGAGCTATACGCCTGTGTGTGTAGTTGTTTGAAACCACTCTCCGCAGATACTAGTATTTCTAAGTAACCATTTGCACATCAAACTAATGAAGGTGATCTTATGTACAAAGCAGGCATCTAACGCCTGTGTACTTCTGGCTGGATCACTGTAGAATTGGCTGAATGGATTGAAAATGTACAATAAAATCACACTTCGTGTAGGTTTTTAAAAGACTGCTTAGAAAGCAGGAATACCCACTTCTGGTTTAGCTTCCCTTCCAGCAGGAGATGATTTTGTCAACCCACAATTACAGTATACATCTACTGTATTTTAATTAGTCATCCTTCAGATATGTTCTGGCCATCTATGAGGACAGTGATAAGGACCTACAGAACAGCTGTTGGTATCTAAAACTCCCAGTTGCCTTTTTTTTAACCAGCAAATTCTCATGAAGTCCCAAATCAGGACCGCATGGGACCTATGCAAACATGAATGGCCTAATCAAACCCCAGCTGGCTGTTGTTGGTCTGGTTACAGTTAAGGCAAACGAACATCAAAATGAAGGAAACTTGTCTCAAATCATCCAGGAAATCAGTGGAAATAACTCGGATCCTGAGCTCCACCAGCCCCACTCAGCTGCCTTTACTTCCTGGGATACGCTGTTATACAGTGCAAGTCCAAAATCCATTTTATAGGGCAGAAACAGTCTTTCTCTACAAGGTCAGATAAAAGCAAACTTCATCAAGGGCTTCGGTGTGGTGTGAATTAAGACCGTTTTTGTTTTGGTTTTCTCAGGTAAAAAGACAAATGCATCTGGGTGTGCCTAAGGGAACAGCCCGTAGGTACCAGCGCTCATTAGGAGAGATGACCCGTGGGCAATTTTAACCAGATTTGACAGAGGGGCAGAAGTCTCAGAGGCACTAAACTCCTACCAATGGTGTAACTTGGGCATGATTTGTTGAAAAGTGTCAGCTAAAGCCCAGGCACTGTGTAACTGTCATGTGCAAGCTCGCTGGGAAAAGCCACAGGACAAATTCAGCCTCTGGGAGTACAATCCCAGTAGAGACAATGAAATAAAACATCATCTGTGAGGTACAAAGTGTTAGGAGTAAGTCACCTCATATGAGATACTCAGAGTATTTTACCGAAGCTCAACGCTGGGAAGCTTTGTTATTTCTAGTCAACCCAACCAGTGGGTAACGCAAATGGCCTTTGAGATGAATGGGAAAGGACGGATGTTTGCCTGTTATAAAACACCTGCCGCAGACACTGAGCAAGGCGAATTGCGTGTCCACCAGCTAAAGCTGAAGAGACACTTTTTACTAGGAAAACTACACCCCATCTCCTGCCCTGGACCGATCACTTAGGGTAAACACCATAAATTAACTCTTCGGTGGAGATGAGTTGGATGGCTCAAGAGAAAACAAATCACCTGAAAATGCAATTTCATATATACACAATATACATTTTATCGTCTCCCTTAATGTCACTATTAATCCATCACGTTAGCCTACATCTGCTGCCTGGGGTCAGTAATGCTGCACCGCAGCAGGCAGCAGTACCAGCATGCCTCATGCACCGGCTGCAGTCCTGGCTGTTGCACTCCCTCAGTCTGCACATTTAAGCAGGACCAAGCTGGCATCATGCCTTCTCCAGGCACGTTTATTAGCTTTGCCTCTGGTTTTGGACAAAATTCATGCTTCTATAATTTATGATTGGTGCAGCAGAAGTACCCAAAGGAGGTACCAGATACTAATAGTGCTAGGAGCTGTACAAACCCGAGGAGATGGGTCCAATCCTGTTGCGTTTCCAACCTATTCTGCTTGCAATACCTTCAGTAGCACTCACTTCCCTCACTTTCAGGGCAAGAAATTCTCAGCACCTGCTTTGCCTCTTATTTTTCTGTCCTTGTTTCCCATCAAAGCTTCAGCAACCACCACCCCTCTGGGGTAGGATTAGATCCATATTTGTCTGAGACCTTATTAGCAAAAGTTTCAAAATGCCTCTTGGAGGGCTCGAGTCCCAGCCCGACTCTGCATTCTTTCCCACTCCTTGAGAGCAAGGACTGAAGATGCTGCTCTCAGAAAGGCAACATGGCCATTAGAAGAGCTGACTGTTTGCTTTTGCTGTTCCCTTTCCAGAGCCGGGCACAAATACTTATTTCAAAAGGATTGCCGAAGGGCAGTCCTTAAAAAAAAAAACAAAAACATTCCAAAACAGAAAGGAAAGGCTGGGTCCTCTGGAACAAACTTGATACTGAAGAACAAGGTGAAGAAGCAGTATCACCCTCAGGCTCAGCTTTGCTATTATCAAAGCTTTTTGTTGTAGGGGATTATTTTAGTGTTTCTGGGTTTTCTTTGTCTGTCTATCTTCTTTTATTTTTTTTTAATAGTAAGCTATCACTTTCTTTTCTCATTGTATGCCAGCAAATCCTACCTTAGAGAAGTGGTGTTTCTGGGCAGAGGGCAATAAAAAGAGAAACAATTAGGATTATATTTTCACTTTCTGTCTTGGCCTTTTAAATTTCTGCTCCCTCATCAGGGCACACTCCAATTCCCAAAGCTGATTTCTCTAAAAACAGACCCATCCACTCTCAAGGGCATTTCACTGTGCTGGAACCATAAGTACCAGCTTCAAACTGTGACGGCAACCTCCATGCCGGCGAGACGCGGGCTGGCACCACACAGGCACAACAAACCTTTCCAGAGCCCCACTTTGCACGCGGAGGTTCACGGACATCGCTTCAGCCATTCCCGAAGATGCCCTTTCATCTCTAAGGCTGACAACATGTCATCTCTGTTCTTGGCGTGGGGTTTGTCACAAACATCACCTTTAAATTTCCATGCGATCCCCAACCCCTGAATTGGCAGGATGCTCTTGCATTTTGCCCTTTTCAGCACTGCGTGCTTTGATAGGCTCGCTCGCCTCCTCCGCTCCCCCCAAAGTCCCACTAACCTCTGGGGAAAGGGACAAAACATCTAGCCAATAAAAACAGGAAATATTGAAAAGGTCAAATGACACTATTACAATAAATTACCATAATTCAGAGTGTAAATCAGGCATTAAAATGATGATATGTTGCAAGACAGATTGGCATTAGACCTAAAAATGGCACAACATTAATGCAGTCCGAGGTCAAAGATCCAACAGGGAAATGGTAAACATTTTAAAACTAGACCCTTATCACTATAATCTTGTGATCTTCTGAGACTGTCACGTCAGGCATTACTGAATGATGGAACAGCACATTGAGCTGTGATTTATTTTCCATACTAAAGACTTCAAAGCCAACAAGTGGGGGTAATTGAAAATAGAGATACAAGCAGCACCAGATAACCTTTAGATGGTTACCTCAAGCCTTCGACAGCTTGCTGATTTGAGAGGGTGACATTTATTCTGCGTAATGTGGTAGCATCTTTTGAAACGCCTCTCTGCCGTGGCTGGGGCAGTGGACATTTAATGCAATAACGGCATTCACAGCAACATTACCAAGGGTGGCAGGGAAGGTCCTACTATACAGGGGGCTGGGGCTCACACCATGCTTCTGCCTCAGGTATCTTGGGTGACTTTGGACAGGTCCACACCTCAGGAATGGGAGATAAGGATCCTGCCCTTTGTTTTAGGTATTTAGATAAGGTGTGGTGGTCCTATAGTGGCTGGAGTTTCAAATAGAGTAAATAATAGGTAAGCAGGGTTGAAAAAAAAGAAGTGTGCCAAGAACAAAGGAGAAAGGTAAGTTGCTACCTTCCTGGCGCTGGGAGAGGTGTCTCACCTGACCCGATTGGCTCATCGCCACATTACAGACAGTCTTCTGGTCTCCTCCAGCATCTCTTGACCGTCTTTGCACAACGAAATACAGACAAGAGCAAAACAGGGGTGAGCTCTGAAGGAGCCCCCGTCTCCACGCGCAGGAGCATGCACCACAGCACACCACAAAACCTAACCAAAACGCCAGGTTACATCTGCAGGCCCAACCTTCTCCAGCCGTTCATTTTTTCCACAGCTTCCCAAAGCCCCAGCTATCCCTTAACATGTCCATGAACACCGAACAAGATCCCTCCAGGGCTCAGCAGTGAAAATTTTCTCACGTTCAGGGTGGCCTTGTCCTGGCTCCAGCTCTGGTCTCCAAACCTCACTTCCAACCCAGCACATCCCCCTTACATCAGGGTGTACTGTGGCCGGGGATGTGTCCATCCCTTCATGTTCTTGATATCCTCTTGGATGAACCATTTGCTCGTCCTGTGCTCTGACAGAGTCCTCCGAGGCATGAGAGGACATCTGGTCGAGCTTGTCCTTTACCAAACCTCATGGAGCAACTTTGAGCTGAAAGTTTGTTTTTTTCCCAAACTGTACGAGTTCCTCAGTCCCCCTGTCACTAAGATGTGGGCTGGGGACATCTCCCTGCTTTTGAGCAGGCTGCATCCACTGTGATCCTTCTGTATTTACCTAGTGCTCACGTCTGCAGTCCTTGCCAAAGCGACTGCTCCCAAGAAGCAGGGAAGCGATCCCTTACCTGGAGACTGTGCAATTTGGGGACACCCAAGGGGAACATCTGCTCCAAAATGATTTTTCTCCTGTGTGCCATCCTGCAGATTTCTTTGATAAACCCAAGATATCAGCGGGAAACAGCAGGGACAACTGTTCTACTCTGCTTCTGCGCCGCTTACCAAGTGACAGCAGCTGCTGGTGGCAAAAAATCTTCTGCCCCTCTCCTGTATTTTCTGGTTAGTAACAGGGGGGGTGGGAGTAGAAAAAATGAAATGGCTAATTTTCCACAGCAGCAGCCAACAAGTATTTTAATCCACAAGTCACCCAGCTGCAGAAACCTCCTGTTCTGAAAGGATTTTCCATCTTTTAAAATTTTCTGTATCCCAGTAAAGCTTTTTCATTTCACACAGATTAAGAGTTAATTCAGGTCAAATAAGGATTAATTAGTCTGTGTAAACCAGCCCCAGACACTGATGCGCTGGAGATCTTTTTTAAATTAGTTGCTGTTACTGTAAGACTGTATCTTCTGATGGCAAGACCTCTGGTGTATTATAAATTTGCAATCAGGTACCCCACGGGATGTGAGATGAGGGAAAATGTCAGTCTTAACAGTGTTTAAATCCCTCCTGCCGCTGAACTGCAGCCTCTTTCAAATTAGGTCCTGTTGGCAAAATCAGATAAAGAGATGGAAATAAATGATGTGAACAAAGGGCATCAAAGAGTATCATTTAAATTGTTATTGACTGTGGGCACAAAAAAAAGAGCACAGCATGAAAACATACTTAATAAGAGGAGATAATAGGACCATGGATGCAATTTTTTTTTGATTTGGAGGAAAAACAGCAAATAGTTTGTGTGTTTGTGTATGCTTTTTCACCTAGTTTACAGATAAGGGGGACATTAATACAGAATATATTTCACAGACCAGGCCAAATCGCTTTGCTATGCTGTATGCACTAACATTAGAGATTATTTATTCAGTCTTTATTGCGGGAGAAGGGACCAAACCTATTGCTGTTGAAGTGACTTTCCAGGATCTCTCAAGATAATCTAAAAACATTTAACACAGTTGCTGGTGAACAATTTTTTTTTTTTTTGAGGGGTAAAGTACAGGAAAACCTTTCAAACAAAGGCTCATCCAAGATTATATAATGATCTCCAAGTCATGGAGGGCTAAGAGTTAAGGAAGGAAATACATATGGCCCATTCATTGCTCTTAAAGATTTGTCTTCCAGATTTAGGGAGCAAAGAATCTGCTTGGCCACATCTCTATGTGAGCTGGCTCCACATGTGGGTTGAAAAGGGGATTGAACTTAGAAGCTCCAGACCCAAGCATCTTGAGCTGAAGGATAAAGATTTTTTAACCTCCTAAATGATTTAGGATTTACATTCTGGTTTTGGGAATGACTTCTGTGCAGACCCTTATAGCCGGTTCATGCCCATAGCAGACCAGACACAGCGGCTGCACAACACGTGGTGCATGGTGGAGAGCTCATGCATGGAGCTGGAAGGTGACACCAAACAGCAGCGAGTCAGCAGCGCTCTCCTCCCGAGGCTGAATGCCACCCAAATGTTGGATGGCTACCACAACTTCACACACCAGTTTACCATCCCAGTTTACCATCCCACAGAAAGGGCTGAGCAAAGTGACCAGGGTGTTACGTGACCCCGATTACCCATGAGTGCTGTGTTTAACCCAGACACCAGTGATGGGGGGCGGGGGAACTGGAAGCCTGTGTGCCCTGCAGTCACACCAGCCCTTGCCCTCAGCAGAGACATGTAAATGCCTGCTCGGTCATCGGAGCTGCTCTGCTCTTTGGACTTCAGTCCACATCTGTTGAGGAGAACAGGTCCAGGTCGCTCAGCAAGGAGTGGTGTAACAACCAGACATGCAACCAGAGCTCACCAGCACACTTCACACATTACCTACAGCCCCACAGGTCACACAGCTCCAGTGAAGGCAAGGCCATGTCCACCAGCAGAAGAGCTGGCCCACTGCAATAGCAGCCCCAGGTCTGCAGACTCAATGCCTTAAAACCTCCAGATGACCTGGAGTTCAGCTCCTGGGGGTGCCCCCAAGTTCAGAGCACACACATTGATCTGACCCAGGCAGGAGTTGATCCGAGCCTTGACCTATATCAAGCCAACACCTCTCTCTCCCTGCCTTCCCCTCGGTATTTCTAAATGACTTTCTACACTGCTTCTAAACTCTTAGGAGAAAAACTATGAAGACATTGCTTCAGGTTTCTCATGTGCAGACTTAGTGGCATCTTGGGAGAGCTTCTGGGGCTTTTTCTCCCCTTTATTGAAAATGATGTCCAGTAGCCTAGATAAGGGTGATAAAAGGGACTCAGGTACCTTGGTGGTTGCGTTAATGAAGCATAGATTATGACTGCACCATTTCTGGGATTCTTCATCCTTGCTCCGAGCCATCAGAAGAGCTCTGCTGTCCTAACAAGAAGCAAATGGCTCTTCTCTGGTCACATTGTTAAGCAGGGACAGGTCAGGTGTGCAAATTTTCCTTTCAGCCAACACATGGTAGAGACAGGATGGCCCAAGGTTTCCCACAGTCCATTGTTCACTTGGGAAGCTGTCAACAAAAACGGAAAGGCAGCAATTAAAAGAAAATATCCTTCAGAATAAAGTCCTGCTGGGAAGAACAGCTGACATACTAGTCTTGCTGTTAATGCACCACTGAAATCACTCAGTGCTGTCCTGCTGGGGGTACAGTCCCTAGAAAAGACAAGAATAGTCATTCAAGCCAGGAATTTGTAATAATATTTCTCCAGACCTCTCTCCTCTTCCCCAGAGTGGGTAAGGCATTCCTTTCCACAGCTTGTCCGCAAATACTTGCATTTACCTTGGAAATGGGCCCAACCTAGAAGAGAGACCAAGAGACTTTGGAGACCACCTAATCTGGGCACGATGGGCCTCCAGATGCAAATGCCTTTGTAACACGGATGCACATTCAGCCCTGGATGTGACTAAAGGAGCTGGGGCCCATTTCTCCTGCTAAGAGAGGACTGTGGAAGAAACAGATCTGAATAGTGCATTTTTAAATGACACAAAAAATGCAAAAAGACCACCGTGAAACGGGCACACTCATCTCCTGAATTGGATGCAGCTTGATCCAGCTCGCCCCTATCGATTCAGTGGTATTTTTCCTCCCTTCATTAAGTTTGACAGTATTAATCTGATGCTGCAGAGAGCTTGATCAGATGCACAGCTCCCAAGCCACCGGGGAGCCAGGCTTGCAAGAAAGCTCTCATCTGAGATGCCACTCCAGCAGCACCTCAGCAACTCACGGAGGTTTTTCTTCCAGAAGTTGTAGAAAAATGCCTTCTTTTTGTTTTACCTACAAAGACAATGGGCAAAATGTTTGGCTTTTCAAAGGCTAACTTGGATGATGACAAGAGTTTGTGACATGGTAACCTGTTATTCAGAAAGGCTGCATAAAAACCTTTTCCTCTTGAAAAACAATGAAGCCAGAGCATTGCTGCTCCATAGCAGGATGAGACCCACCTGCCAGGCAGAAGCTGTGGATGCCTCTCCCTGAACAGATTGCAGCAGAGATGAACGCACTGGATTGGAAAAGCTGTTTCCTGAGATTTTTGTGGCAAAACACCAGATTTTGCTTCAGGGGAGGCAGGTTCATATTCTGTCTCTGGCCACTGATAGCACAGGCAAGCCTTTTCTGGGATGCTACTCCAGAAACACACGTGGATTAATCAAGCATCTTAGAGCCAGGTATGTTGAGGTAACCTAGTACTGGCAGGGAGGTAGATGCACGCATTGGTCACACATTACTAAATGGTTTGGGGGCCACTTCTCATGCAGCAAGTCCTACCACCAAACAGCTCTCCACAGAGAGGAGCACTGGGGACCACAGCCACGTCCCATCGGAATTTAACCCCCTGCAGCCCTGAGGCAGCCCCTTGGCTTTGCAAAATGAAGAAATGCTTTATTTTCCTGTTGTGTCTATGTAGATTTTAAACTCTTCCCTGCGGGTCTCCCTCCCTAAACATGCGCCCGGCTCTTGGCACAGCAGGCTGCCATGCGAGCGAGACCTCCAGGCAACAGCATAACATAAACAGCAATAAAGACACACTACACCTGAAGTCTGAAAAAAGGTTGACTTGGAAAGAAAGAGAGGTTAAAAAGGAGATGTGAAGTTGTTTTCTTGCCCTTCAGGGCCATGTCTACATGAACCAATTTAATGCCTATTACTACAAGTATTAGTGCAGACAAGGCTTAGGTATCTCCATGGAGCCAAATTAGATCCCTGAGCTGGCATTTCTTTTTCCATCCTCCAGGTCTAATGACTGAATCATGCACTCATTGAGGGGGATACATCTTTTATGACAGTCCCAGTCTCCTGGAGGTTTTAAAGTCCAAATTCCTGCCAAAATAAACTGACTGTGGCTCGGCATATAGCAAAGTGGCAGGAAATGTTGACACATCCCTTGCATCAGGGCCATGCTGATATCACCGTGGCAGGGCTGGGAAGGGGACAGAGACTTCCCGGTGTGGGTCTGAGCACTGCAAAGGGGAGATGGGGGAGCCACCAGCTGAGCCACTGATGGGTGTCCAGCTCCCAGGTGTCACAGCACCCACAGTAAAGGGCAGAGGAGTTTTTAAAGCTGGTCTGGTAGCTTTGAACCCAACAGTAACTCTACGTAAAGGGAGCAGAGCTCCAGCGCAGCTCTGCTGAGGACACTTGGATGTGCCTTGGTCACATCAACGCAAAGAGCACTCGTATGGCCATCTGCACCAGCAGATCAGGTCTGTGACCTACCTGGGGTGAGGGAGGCCAGGCCACAGGTCTCCAGTCTTTCCCCAGCTACCCTGCCTGCAGATCACGGGTCCTGCTGCAGACAGATCAAATACTTTCTGTGCACAGAGGGCCATCACAGAGCAGAGAGTTCAATACTTCTGAAGCATGGGACAAAGAGCTTAAAGTACTGACCAGGGGCTGCTTAAGAGCAGTCAGCAGGAAGCATTTGGCTCAGGGTCTGGACTGAATCTAGGCTGTCTGAGCCACGACTGTCCCCACAGCTCACTTCCCAGCAGCTACCCTGGGAGCTCACCGAAACGGCTCAGGATTAGCCAAGTCCTCTCCGCAGAGGGCAGAACCACTGTTTCAAGAGGCTTGTCAGCTCAGGGGTGGCGGGTACAAACTGGCTGCTTGCTGCTACGCAGGAATCAGTCTCCTGGAGCCCCATAGGTCACCTCCAGACTTCTAAAAAATGTTTTTAATGACTCATATCATGTCCTTCAGATGAGGCGTTAAACCAGGCTTCCTGGAGGGTATTGAAGTGGAAGTTTAAGGCTGCACAGCACTTTTTCAAAAGCAAAAAGGATGCAGCAGCACTGGAGCAGAGTCAGAGGCACCATCCCACTCCCTCCATCAAGCAAGCTAAACCGGCAAACTCTGTGCATGAACTGCTGCTGAACGCCATGGGAAGCACAACTCCCTGCTTGGTCTCTGAGCACAAATAGCGAATGCAAAGGTAAAGCATGTCATATTCATGAGAGACTTCCTCAGAAGACATGGTCCCCATCTTACTCCCAGGTTGTTTTATCTTCTGTAGCATTGTGCAGGCACAGGGACATTTGAGAAACACAACAAGTCTCCCTTAGCTGAACGCTGCTGTATTTGGATAAAAGCTATCTGAATAAACCAGAAATTTCCACTGCAGGAGACAATTTCATTGCTGAGGAGATATGCTGGATCTGTGAGCACTGGGTATTATTCAGACACTTAAAATAGACCCCCAAAGCAAAAGGAAGACTGTAGGTGCCATTCATTCTGCAGGCAGCATTAGTACTTGCCCCTCCTCCACTCCCTGGCAGCATGGAACGAGAGCAAATAACAGCGATAATACAATGCCGTAAACCCTGGAAGAAAGCAGACAGCTGTTGCCCATCAGATATTACACCTTGGTGACCATGCAGCTCAGTAAGTATGAAAGTGATTACTTATACTTTGACAGCACGGCCGCAGCACATAAACGGGAAGCTTTGTAGAGCAGACTTGCAGGGAAGACCTATGAACAGCAGGACGAGTCACCATTTCAGCTGTGAGAATGTGTCCATGTTGCTCCTATTGTTGCTGCAGGACATTGGTTGCAAAACAGCTGCAGGTTGATGAAGAGCATATGGCCCATCTAAGGTAGCCTTGATTTCACCTGGGTGCCATTAATCAGCAAGCATCTGCTGCAGTGCTGGGGGCATCCCAACCTCCCACCCCTGACAGGAGCTGCACACAAAGTCATTGGAGATCATTGTAGCTGCAGCATCAAATCTCTAATGCCAAAACAAACATTATGTTGACCTGCCCAACTACCTCCTCGTTTTACCTATGTTCAACGGTATAGATAACCCTTTCATTCCCCTTGTTTGCCTTCATTTGCAGTCTTTGGGCATATAAGTACTGTCAGATCACAGCTAGGTAGACTGAAATACCTTCCCTTGAAGAATTAAACACAAGCCCCCAATTCATTTTCTGCTGTGGCAGCAGAAGGAGCTCATAGAAAAGCGGGCAAAACCAGACATAGAAAAGCGGGCAAAAGCCCAAAGGATGGGAAAGGTTGTAGGACTGACAGTTCATGGAGATGAAGCATCTGAGCCAGTGAAAACTGTGGGAGCCAGAAGTTGTTCTCATTTTCGATACAAAAGCAATAAAGTTTTCACTGGATCTGGGGTGAGGGATATCAAACCCAATAATTCATGGAATCAGATTATTCCATTTCTGTATCTTCTTCTGAAGTACCTGGAGATTGCAAGTCTTCAAGGAAAAAACCTGGACCAGAAACCTGATCCAGCAACATCTACGTTCTTATGCAAAAAACCTGGTCTAGTTTAAATAGAGGGCCCAAGGCTGAAAGTCTCATCCCATTGTCCAAACCCCTCTGAAATCAGTCTTCAATGATGCACAAATAAGACAAGTTTCGCATCTCATTTTTCTTCCCCCAGTCTCCTCTCAGGGGGAGGATGTAAAACCTGTAATTCCAGCCAAGCCCTTGCTCTTTTGCAGGCACAGCAACAGGGATTTAAACCCCGCTCTGTCCTCCAGAAATGAGACCTTTGACCAGCACCTTCTGGCAGATGGCATCACCCTCACGACCGATTCTGCTCTTGCTGAGGCCGGACCACAAAGGCAGGGCTTGGAGGGGAGTCTCAGGTCCCTGGGTCCCTTTTCTCAGTGTAGCTTCTATTAGATCCAGCAGATGAAATGCAGATGACACAAGGAGATGTGCGCTACAAGGACAGGCATATGGAAGTCTGGCTTCTGGTCCAACCAAGTCTGAATTATGGGTTGCTGACATGACCCCTGGATCATGCAACATTGATGCTCAAGCATCTCTAAAGAAATGAGATAATGGAGGCTTTTCTCCCCTCTGCCTTATAGCAAAATTTCTCAGTCTGTAGGTTTTCTCTTCCCCACATCATCCTACCCCAAGCTCTGCAAATCTCTACCTGCGTTTCTCCAGATCCTTCTCCAGCTGATTACCTATAAAGATTCAAATCATGAACTGCAACTCAAAGCTTTTCACAGGCATTAGGGGAGTATTAAATGGGAAATTCTAAAACTAAATTATAGTTTCCCCACTGCAAATGTTTTAAAAAAATATATCTGCTTTTAATTAGAAAGAAAAATAAAGAGTCCCACAGTTGACTACAGGCTCCTTCCTACCTACCACACACACAGGCTCTGGCCAAGTCCTCACTGGGAATAGAGCAACAAAACTCCACAGGAACCAGTACACTTACATCGACGAGCTCCGGCAGAGAATCTGGCCCTGCTGGCGCCTGGACAAGCTTGAAAGATCTCTGCAGAAGATCCCCTGTCTCTCCCCTTCCAGGCAGCTCAGGTTCCTGTTGAGCATCTCACACCTCTCTGCCGGGAAGGTATGATTTATTTGGCAGCTGGGCTTTCCCTCCCAGGGAGCTTCCTAATAGATCTGTGAAAGCAAAGGTTACGTGGAGGCTGCTCCAAGGATGAAGTCATTGGTTTTGCTCTGAGACCAGAGATTTTAGCCAAGCGTGATGGTTTCAATAAAACAAAGCTCGTGAGCTTGCTGTTTGCCCGAACGGGATGAGCTTTTCTGCTACAGCACCAGGGAGGATTTGGACGGAGGACAGCAGCCCCTGCACAGCCTGACAAGGTGACAATGAACTGCCTTGTAGTGACAAGCGAGGCGCTTTCCCTAAGCTGTCCGCAATTGTGTGTCAGGTCTCGATGACTCTGGGGTTTAAGGCACCGAAGGCAGCACTAACCCCTCCTGCGGGCAGGCAGCTCGGTCCCTCCCCTGCCCAAGCCCCGGCACAGAGCATCACCCCGCGCGGGGACTGCCAGCGGCACTGCGCGCCTGCGCTGGGGGCTAGCACGAGGGTGGCACAACCTTAAGTGGTTAATGGAGTTACGCGTCCTCTTCTGCATCTGTCTCACCAGCCCTCAGCTGCAGCATTCAAGCCCGAGTACTTGAGTTTTGAGCATGCTGTCTTTGGAAAAAAAATCCTAAATATTCAATATCAGTCAATCTTACTGCTTGCCTGTAGTTATAGTGGTTCATAGACACAGACCGATACGAGATGAGTATAATCACGGAAGAGTTTTCCTAAAGCAGAAATGCATATATATAAAATACACTACTATATAATAGGTATATGTGTAAATGCACAACTGAGAACAGCAGTGTGCATAAAACAATACAATAATTGTCTTTTTGACCTTCTCACCAACTCACTGCCTGCTAATCCATCTCCCCTGAGACTTATCCCAAATCCCCATCCTTTGAACAATTTCTAGCAGATCCTATTGTGGACGGGGGGGAAAAAAACCCCAACATAGAATGTTCCTCTGTCTCAGGAAAAGATACATCCATAGCCAGAACTACATTGGCTTGAGGGTCTCACAGGCAATTTTCAGGCCAGGTCTTTTTTCATCTTAATTGAGCATTTGCTTTTAATTTTGGAAGGTTCTGAGTTAATGCACTTTGCATTTTTTATATTTGTACATAATTACATGCTGTTATAGTAACTTACGCCAGATCCACATCCCAGTGATATTAGTGTGAATATTTCCACCAACTTCAGTCAGAAAACAGAATTCCAGCCCTCGCAGAGCTGATTAAATAGTTAAAAAAACCAATCTTGTAAATATTTTTGTGAATGAAAGTGGTTGGCTGTGACTCACAAGCATTTGGAAAACCACAGGGCATTTGGGAAGTGTTTGCAATTCCCAAAAGCTTCATGCAAGTCAGCACGAATTAGTGTTCACCCCAAATTTCATAGTCTGTTATTCATTGCTCCCTAATTTAAAACAACGTGGAAGTAAGAGTGATACTGTATGACTCGGGTGACCAGTCACAGACCACGTAAAACCAAATTACAAACACCGAGCACTCGCAGAGGACATGTCATGAACCATCCATTGATAGCAACTTTCCAGCCAAAGTGTCTGAAGAATAATTACAACTAAAAAGCCTGAGTCAGAAACGGTTCCTGAACAATTCGGAGGCAAAAACTGCACATGAGTTCACTCCGCCAGCTGCAGCGATACCCAAGCCCCTGAGGCCCTTACGTTGCTGCCATTTTTATAAAGCTCAGGGTCACCTCACGCCAGAGCCGTAAGGATGCCCTTCGCACCTTCTGATTTCTCACAAGGTTTCCAAAGAAGTAACAAATGCCCCTGATCTTCCTCAGCTTGGAGCGTGGGGAGAAATTTAACATGGTGTAGGTATGCGGGGGAAGGGGCCATAAGTAGCTACAGGATATAGGATTGGCTCCCAGCCAGTCAAAAAAATCAGTATTTACACGAGCCATGATTTAATTTCATCCCGAGACCTGCAGAACAAAGGGGTCTTTCAAAGGAAAGACACCAAGGCTGTGAAAAATGCCAGATCAAATTTTTTCCACCAGAGAAATCTAATTTTTGATCATATTCGGTATGACTGGTCCTTTAGATGACCCCATAACATGGATTACAGGTTTGCATTGTTTTATCCTCCGAGAAGCTTGCCACACTATCATCTCGACTGTGCTTCCGCACTCACGGTTGCGAGGCCTGATGTATACCCTAGCTTTCAACAACAATCCTTAGAAAACACATGAATATTTTTTTCTGCAACTCTCTCATTCCTGAGAGTACCTACTGAGCTCCAAGAGGCATTATAAGGAACAGTTAATTAATAACAGCACTGGAAAACAGCATTGCAGTATTTCTGTAAAGCCCTCGGTGCCTCAGTCTCCCTGGCTGTAAAACACAAAAGCTAGTGTGCTAATAGCTAGCCTGCACAATAGGCTGTAATACAAACAACAAATATTTGCGATAATTACTTGGCCTGGAGTGTTTTTTTCACCCATTAGACTGAAAGACAGACCATAGCCATCACATCCAGTTCATCCACCAGGGAAACTCTTCAATATTTGATATACAAGCACAGGTTCCTAGAAGCTCCTCAGAGCCTGAGCAGGTCACTGCTCCCCGCCAGGGCACGACACACCTCAGAGCGGAGGGGACACCTCCTAAGGGAGCAAACAATTCGAAACCCTTTATAAAAAGTCCTGTAGAAGTGCAAACCGAAGGGCAGTCTGCCTTCCCTGGGTGTGCTACAGCGGCGAGGAGCAAGCTTTGGCAAGCCTGCCGAGAGAGAAACCTGCCCAGGCATTACCTTGGCTTGTTCGTGCTATTTTAAGAGAAAATATCAGATTTCTGCAGGGTCCCCGCTTGGCAGCTCCAAAGGCTGCTGTGTTTCTACTCCCAGCCCTGGTAGCTCTGAGCTCCCCATGGTGCCACAGGCTGCTGCAGCCCCCATTTAAGGGGTCTGCCCCACATCCAGCTGTGCTGCATGAGGGTGCCGTTGCCACACAGCTGGCTCCAGGCACTGCTAGTGCTGCTCCGTGGGAATCTTCACTTCGACACTCACCGGTTAACCGGAGAGAGAGAAAAAAGGGGGGATGAGAGACTGGAAGTTTAAGTTACACCAAGTCAAACAAGTGTCAGACAAGCTTAGGGATGAGGTGGATTAACCCCAGCCCGGCAGCAGTTTCTGCTGGTCTTCATGGGGCAGCTGGCTGAAGTGACTTGGCTTGGGTTATACAGGCAGTCAGAACCTTTAATAAATGTATTAATAAGGATTTAGTCTTAATTAAATCAAAACAAGCTATTTCAAAGAGGAATAAGGGCATGGCTTCCTCTGTAAATTGAACTAATTGGTTTAAATATCACACCCTCAGTTAAACAGGTGCAGCATCATTTAGAAAATGCCATAATTTCCATCAGAAAGGTGAGCTCTTTTTTTTTGAGACCTGCTAGTAGAGCTGGAGGAAGTAGACAAGCTTTTGGGGACAAAAGCTCTTCTGTTGTGCCCCAAATCTGAAACAGAAGCAGTTTCCGTATTCTTCGCTCCTGGGCTTGTGCTGACAACACTAACAAGGACTGCACAAAAATTATAGGGGGTAATAAATATTCTGCATGCTGCATCCCTCTAGAAAGTGGATAGGGTTTCATTTGGACTGAAACGGGTTTTTGAACAAATGAAATTATCAATATAATACACATGATTTCCTTGATTTTTAAAATATTCTCCTCAAACTTCTGGGAAAAAAAAACTAGAAAACTTTTCTGGCATTTTTAGTAATTTTGGTTCTTCCAGAGCAGTTGCATCTGTTCGCTCAGAAAACCTAATGGCTACATTTTCCTGTTTTAATGACAATATTTTTTAACAATTAAGACTTTCAGCTTCGGGCTGAAGCCACTGAATCTCGAGCAGCGCTTACCCACCTGTCCCACCGTGGTTTGGATGAGCTCTAAACAAAACCTGAAGCAGTAAACTCATTTCTGACCATTCTGACCTCTGCTCTTGATCCCTTCCTACCTCAGGGGTTGGTGGTAGGAGCTTTTTAGCTCCTGAGAGGTGCGAATATTCACTCTTCTTAGGTGGTATTTCAGTACCATTAGTTATTGTATTTGCTTTGAAATAGCTGCAATGAGTCACTGTTCATCTCCCAAGCCCCACGCTCCCCAGTGTTCACACAGACCTCTTTGAAGTGTTGCTTTTGCCACATAACGCTTCCTTTTCTCTAAACTTTGTAAAGCCCCAGGAACAGAGCAAAGATGCGTTATTTATCTACGATGGAAATCAGGGTTTCATAGAACATACTGTATTTGGGAGGCAGGAAAAAAACATCTTCTGAATTTTCCTGGTCTAGAAAAAAAAAAGCCTCTGTAAACTTTAGACCTAATATCTAAAGAGGGTTTGGGTGAATTGAACCCTTCTGTGGCCGGTGGGTTTTGCAGCCATTGTAAGAGCCTGCGGGAGAGCCTGGCTGTGCCGTCCCACCAGTGACTGCTGGGGTTAGGTTTGGTTCTTAATTACGTGACACTAATCAGCCTTTGGAGGGTGTTTTATTTCTAAGAAGCACACCAGAGAGCTCAGGCGCTTCCCTGAGAGCGGCCTGCTGTGGGCAGCTCCAGAGTGGGACCAAACCCTTCTGCCTCCCAGGGCAGGGGCATCTGCAAACCTGAACCCATCAGCGTCCTGAGAACAAGCCTGGAGCTTTTCTCCCTGTCCACATCACCTGATCAAAGAAAAAATTCACAGCCATATTATGAATGAGTATGTTGAAACCAGAGTTTCAGATCCGCTTGAGCTAGAAGTCATCCAGCGTAAACTCCAGCTGCTTCCACAATTTTCACTAGTGCCTCATTTAAATCTGCTGAGTGGATGTAAAAAAGAGCCATCAGTTTTCACAGCTTTGGCTGCAGGAGGATCCCATCCGTTCAGCATCACCTTAGCCTGGGCTGGGTTTCCAGCCGGTGTACGTTGGCACTGCTCCACTGGTTTTAGCAGAGCTACGCTGGTTTGCACCACCCGAGGAGCTGACCTCGGGGAGCAGGCTGCTGCCTGCATTTGCCAGGTGAGTGCATCTCATTTTGGCAAGCAACCGCCGCACACCAGTTAACAGCCTTTTCTATGCATAGCCTGGTACTGACTGCAATCGTCAGAGGAGATAATGTCATACATTAGGGCCTGAACCTCACTGTGACACCTTTATGCACTTAAAAAGCCTGTTCTATATATATACCCAGATAAAAATGGATATTGTAAAGCAACGAGGGGGGCTAATCTCATTACAACCTCTTCAAAATGCAGTGTGAGAGCAATAAAAAAAAAGAGACAATAATTCTGTGGATGCTGATTTCCATGCGGTGAAAGGGCACTATCAGAGGAGCGCATTACAGGCAGGACGTCAGCCGAACTAGTCTTAAATCCTCCGGTTGGGCTCTGCAATGTGAACCCATTTTCCCCACCGCCCTCCGTGACACTGACCCCAGAGGAGGACACCGTGGGACTTGTCGTGGGGCAGGAAGGTGAAGAGATGGGTAGGAATTTGGAAAGGGAGAATGAGATCTGGAGAGCCAGAAACAGGGCAAGACAGCAGCGTTCAATGCAGGAGGTCAAGCCTAGAGGAGCCACCAAATGAGGTGGGGATGGGTTGTGAGAGGCTGATTTAAAGACATGGGAATCATGGAAAACTGGGAGACCCTTGGACTCGCACAGAAAAAGGATGGATGTGATTATAAGGCTCAAGACCAGCCTCAGGACAGCCATTGTCTACAGAAATGAGTCAAGGAGCATAAAGGAGCCACAAGAGTGGAGGTCCCTCAACACCTCTCAGGCAGCACATAAGCCAGCTCAGTCCAGGTGCCACAGGCATTAACACTCTGTCCATGCATGGGACATGATGTAAGAAGCAGCTTTCATCTTCCATGAGGTCAAAACCCTAAAACTACTGTGAGAACTGGTAACAAGGGCTAGTGGGTGACCACAAAATTAAGGCTTTTTACTGCTGGATTGCCCCTGATTCTTTAAGAATTCATTATGTGGTCTGATGCTGTGTGTTGATAAATGGTCTGACCCTTCTGGTGTCTACAGCTGTTCATTAGTGATCCCATAAGGATTACAGGTTCCTGCTATGGAGAACTGAAATGTGGTTTGATCAACACCAGCTTATCAGCAGTCACCAAGTCAAGGTGGGGTTTAGCAGCTACCAAAGCAAATTAGCCCTCTGGGAAAAAAAAAGGACATATAAAAAAGTGCAGAACTGGGCTGAGAGAAAGCAGTTTGCAGGACTGTGTTGATTTAAAATGGGGCAATGTGCCCATTGTTTTAGTTCACAGTTCTGAGGTTGTATTAAAAGTCCCACACATGGTGACACCAGTTTCTGCCATGAACACAGTGCTGGTGGAGCGTCCTCTGCAGGTTTGTTGTGGTTTAACCCCAGCCGGCAACTAACATTCTCCACCCCTTATTCCATGCCATTTATGTTATGCTCAGGTCCCACACTATCCAATACATCTCCATTAACCACCACCCCCCTTCCCATCCTTTGATATAATACACAGATATCGTTCCCTTAGTCTGTGGACCACCCCTATAAAATGTCTTTAAAATGCCCACAAATGTCCACTGCGTTCATTTAGTCCATGACTTTGGGCTCCGTCTGTTATGGTGGTCACTCAGGACAGGAGAGGTGGTGTGTTGCGTGGAGTTACCGGGCACCAAAGCCAGCTCAGGTCGGGTCACTGCTGCCCTTGCACTGCTTCTTGTAGGGCTTCTCCTCCATTGGTTCAGGTGGTTCCTGCTATAGTAATTCCTACACATGAAACTCAAATCATGGGTTACAACAATTTAAAGGTATTTCCATTACAATCTCCAGTCCTGGTCCCTCTGGGCCAGGTTATAGGGTTTAACATTGCAATGAACTCCTCCCCTTGCCCCTGCTCTGGCTTGGACTTACCCACAGACTGCAGTCCCTTAGGGGGTACCAGCGTGGCCTTATCCTTGGGCCACAATCCCTTCAGAGGTATACCTGCTGTGGCATGGACATAACCATGGCCACAGATGCTTCGAGATGTACCTACTCTGATGTAGACTTATCCATGGCCACAGACACATCGGGGTGTCCTGTTCCCATGTGGACTCATCCACAGGTCTCAGTCCCTTCAACTTGAGTTCCCACTGGCGTTCCAGCCTGTCCAGTACAGCAGCACAGAAACAGCAGCGATGCCCTGGCCATCTGCCAGCCCAGGCGCATCCCCATCGCTGTTACCAGAATGTTCCCAGGCACAGCGAGGTGACCAGCAGTGCAGCGAGCAGCGAAAGCAAAAGGCAGCCACTAACAGCACCAGACTCTAACGTACCGTGAGGCGAGCAAGCCCCACGGCAAGCACAGGAGCCTGCCGATTAAGAGCTAAACAGCAATAACAGCTATAAATTCAATCTAGCACATTCCAATCAAGCCTGTCGTTATCTCGAACCCTTCGAGCCCCACGTTGGGTGCCAAAAAGGACTGTCGTGGTTTAACCCCAGCCGACAACCAAGCCCCACCCAGCCGCTCGCTCACTCCCCCCCGGTGGGATGGAAGAGAGAATCAGAAGAGTAAAAGTGAGAAAACTTGTGGCTTGAGATAAAGACAGTTTAACAGGTAAAGCAAAAGCTGCGCACACAAGCAAAGCAAAACAAGGAATTCATTCACTGCTTCCCATCGGCAGGCAGGAGTTCAGCCACCTCCAGGAAAGCAGGGCTCCATCACGTGTAACGGTGACTTGGGAAGACAAACGCCATCACTCTGAATGTCCCCCCCTTCCTTCTTCTTCCCCCGTATGCTGCGCATGACGCCATATGGTATGGAATGTCCCTTTGATCAGTTGGGGGTCAGCTGTCCCAGCTGTGTCCCCTCCCAACTCCTTGTGCCCCCCCAGCCTCCTCACTGGTGGGGTGGGGTGAGGAGCAGAAAAGGCCTTAGAATCATAGAATCATAGAATCATTAAGGTTGGAAAAGACCTCTAAGATCATCGAGTCCAACCGTCAACCCAACACCACCATGCCCACTACACCATGTCCCTAAGCACCACATCTACATATCTTTTAAATACCTCCAGGGGTGATGACTCCATCACTTCCCTGGGCAGCCTGTTCCAGTGCTTGATAACCCTTTTGGTGAAGACATTTTTCCTAATGTCCAATCTAAACCTCCCCTGGCACAACTTGAGGCCATTTCCTCTCGTCCTATCACTTGTTACTTGGGAGAAGAGACCAACCCCCACCTCGCTACAACCTCCTTTCAGGCAGTTGTAGAGCGCGATGAGGTCTCCCCTCAGCCTCCTCTTCTCCAGGCTGAACACCCCCAGTTCCCTCAGCCGCTCCCCATCAGACTTGTGCTCCAGGCCCTTCACCAGCTTCGTTGCCCTCCTCTGGACACGCTCCAGCACCTCCATGTCCTTCTTGTGGTGAGGGGCCCAAAACTGAACACAGGATTCGAGGTGCGGCCTCACCAGTGCCCAGTACAGGGCACGATCACCTCCCTGCTCCTGCTGGCCACACCAGTTCTGATACAGGCCAGGATGCCGTTGGCCTTCTTGGCCACCTGGGCACACTGCCGGCTCATGTTCAGCCGCTGTTGACCAGCACCCCTGGGTCCTTTTCCTCCGGGCAGCTTTCCAGCCACTCTTCCCCAAGCCTGTAGCGTTGCCTGGGGTTGTTGTGACCCAAGTGCAGGACCCGGCACTTGGCCTTGTTGAACCTCATACATTGGCCTCGCCCATCGATCCAGCCTGTCCAGGTCCCTCTGCAGAGCCTTCCTACCCTCGAGCAGATCAACACTCCCTCCCAGCTTGGTGTTGTCTGCAAACTGACTGAGGGAGCACTCGATCCCCTCATCCAGATCGTTGATAAAGATATTGAACAGGACCGGCCCCAGTACTGAGCCCTGGGGAACACCGCTCGTGACCGGCCGCCAACTGGATTTAACTCCATTGACCACAACTCTCTGACTCTGTGCAAGCCCTGCTCAGCAGGAACAAAAACATCCCTGTGTTATCAACACTGTTTCCAGCACAAATCCAAAACACAGCCCCATACTAGCTCCTGGGAGGAAAATTAATTCCATCCCAGCGAAAACCAGCACAGGGTTATAAACACAAAGATTCTCAGCAGCTTTTGCAAAGGAGTTACATGCCAGGTTGAAAATCTTTTTACATCAAACATTTCTTATCACGTCTTCTACCACCCTCATTCTGATTTTCGTCTTCAACTAATATGTAAACACGAGCGTAATCTGTAATATCTGGGCTGAGGTTCAACTTGCTTTAAATTAACTTCCCTCCAGGGAGGTGTGCGGTGCTGCCCTGATGTACAGCAGCAGTGAGACCGGCCCTTGGGTGGGAAAGGTACAAAGCTGGGCACCCAAATCCTGTTGGAAATAACCTGTGTACCCCGCTCCTGCTCTCTCTCACGTTGTGCTTAATTGCAAAGCTGTGATGTGTGAGATAGGGCAGATATAGGGTCTGTATCTGGTATAGGGAAGCAAGATGTCTGCGGTGGAGTAGCTGTGCACGCTAACACATTTACTTGTCATTATGAAGTGCAGCAGAGCAGATAAAACCATTAGATATTTAAAAATTAGTTAATGCTAGGATGCAATGATTTGGGCATTTGTAATGCTGCTTTAAATTGGATCAATATTTTCCAGTTCATTTTGCTGTAGATTTTTAACTCTGCTATTGCACTTGAGCTCCGTGCTCTGAGCAGCAGGTAAGCTAGCAGACGTAGGAAAGATTTCTGCGGGGATGTGACCAGTTGTATTTCAGGAAGTGCATCAACTCCTGGAGACTCTCTAGGCACCATCTCTTTTATTCAAGAGAGCTTAATTGTCATCCAGGACATCTGGGACGATCTCTCAGGGGCTTGTGTTGACAGAACATTAACTAACACGCGAAAGCTCTGGGATCCCATGACATGATCCATCACTGAGTAAAGACAAGTTGCCTGTATCACATAGGATGAATTCATCGAGGAGCCAAATCATTAGCATAGAAAGGTCATCTACTTGTCTGTCATTATCGTGTGAGGCAGATAGTCTATAATGTGTGTAGGAGTTCCCCACGGAGCGGCAATCAGTCCCTCACTACGCTATTTCATTGTTCTTTTTAAAGCTGGTGAAGAGCTTTCTCATTGAAATCTGCAGCTGTAAACACCTGAAAGGAAATGTATAAATCTTGGCTACTTCTGTCTTCTGTATATAAGCATTAACACCCTGGGATAAAAAACATTCCTTGCATGAGTATTACTGATCTCCACTAGACACAGTCAGACCTAAAGGTTTGAAATGGACCCTATATTGCTTGTAGCGAAATAAGATTTCAGTTTTAAATAGCAGAAGGCTGCATCTGAAACAAAAACTCTATCGTATTTTCCTCCCTGGTTATACCAAGAGCTGTGCCATGTAGTTTAACCATGTGGCTGTGGACATCCACCAACAAATGTCAATACTGCTGATTCCTCTGGCTGTATCTCCCAGAAGGTCAGGTAAATCTTGCCAAGCAAGCGCTAGCTGGATGATTCTTTTCACCTCATTAGCCAACCTGCTGAATCTGCAAATAACATCAAGAAAATGCCCCAAAAGCAACATATTTTGGAACTGGACAAAAAAATCAATCATTTTGCTCCGTCAGTGGTGAGCGTATGGTTTATGTCGTTCCATTGCGAACTTGGATATAATCCCATTTGGCACTTGAAAAATACAAAACCACCCCAGCTGTGAATATTATTTTATTGTGACTCGGGCTTTGCATGTTTGCAGGTTCTCCACTCTTTTCCATTGTGCTTGATTTCCAGTGATGCTCGAAACACGAGCTGCTCTCTGCCACCTCCTTCTCCATGCACTTCTCCCCAGGGTGGCACCTGGTTTCTGGGCTAGCACACCTCTGCCTTCTCCTACATTGAGTCCGTAGCTGCCTCTGCAGCTGAGAGCAGAAAATCAGTGGTAAATTGTGGACAAGTAAGTCTTTAGCGTGTCCTTGAAACGCTGTCTTGGGCAGTGCTTCTTCCCCCTGCATGCCAGTTCACTGCGCATGGGCTGCTTGGGCTTTCATGCATCGCTCGCCTGAACGATAGAGTTATCACACGATAATAAAGCTGCATATTTCAGCTGGTCTGAGGCTAGGTTGAAAACTTGACCCTAAACATCAATGACGCATGGCTATAGTGGTAGTATTTCACAGACTTTATGGGAAGACCTTGGAGGCTTTATAGTGCATCCTCTCAGAGGCAAACTGTCCTGCCTGCCTTTGTGATAACCTTGCCAGCAAACAGATCTATAGCACCTCATATTATTTCATTTCAGAGGTTCCCACTCAGAAAAGAGGCACTGAAAATCCATAACAATTGAAATATAGTAGAATTTGAACCAAGGTCGCGCTAGCTTGAGGGATGACCTGCTGTGTTCAAAATTAACCTCACCCAATGCATGTGCTGCTTGGTTTACAAGTGATGCTTTGAACCCCTGATATTCAGAGTAACAAAAAGAGAAATGTTTGCAAGAAAGGGTGGACTGGTGGATATGAAGGGCAGAAGGAAGCCATATGATCAGTTCACCTATCCTCATGAGTAAAACAGGCCAGCAAACATCACTCTGAAATTCCTCTGGTAAGATCATACATACTCCTCTGAGCTCAGTTTAACTCTCAGAAGTGTCAGGACAAAATCCAGAAAAAAAATTCCTATTGACCTCAATTTCCAAGGTGCCTTGGGGCAGAACAAAAAAAAAATCTATGTTTTTTTGTGTTATAAGCATGACTGCATCCCTCCCCCTGCCCAGCGAGCAGGGGCTGGTTGGTTGTGTGAGCTCCATTAACATGCTATCGGCATTTTATGCACAGAAAAGGTGACCTATTGCTTTGCCTGTTAATAGACCTTCTACCCGGGAATGGTTCTATAAGCCAGCTAAAAAGTTAGCCAGCTTTCTCTGTTTGGCGTTGCACCAGTTGACCTCGGAGTGTTATTTTTCAAAGGATTTTGCAAACCTATTGCAGAACAGCTGCGTGATGTACTTCTATCAGTTTTGTCCTAATTGACATCGACTACAAACAGGCTTAGCCTAAGCCGAAATAAGTGCTCTTACACTGGGGAGGCTATGCGCAAGGCTGTGTGCAATGAAACTGGTTCCAGTTTTGCTGTGGTCAAGTTCCTGGTTAAAAGACAGAGGTTTTTGTAAAATGCACAAAGGCGGCACGGAGGGATGCGGGAGGGACTGTGAGTAATTGGCTGGAGATATCTACATTTAAAGGAAATGGGGGCGACTGGGTTTCTTGGTGTATTAACTGTCTTCAAAAGACAGAGCTGATGCTGCTTGAAAGTTTTCTAAAAATGCAAGTTCATCAAAATGGAAATTTTCTACAGGAATGTGTCCACTTCAACAAGGGTTGAGCCTGAAAACACTCTGAAACGAAAAGCTCGGTGGCAGCAAACCCTTCCAGCTTGACATCACTGGACCCGAGCAGTCAGAGTTAGTTTCCAAATTATTTTTTGGCTTCACAACCAGAGCATGTTTTTTTATCGTTGAAGGCAATATGTGCAGCCCCTCGGTCCCCGTGAAACAGCAGCTCTGAGAGACCTAATCCCCCTTCCAATTCACTCTGGCAGAAAAATTTGGAAATATTCTACCTAAAGCCTAAGTCCGTGTTAATATTTTTAGTTTCAATCGTTTCTAATTCCAGCGCTGTCTGGTCAACCCAATCCCCTGAACACTGCACCGATCGTCCAGACGGACGCCGCTGGCGCCGGGCTTTGCCGAAGCCACCGTGGATCCGGCCGCTTGCGGGGCACCGGCACGCTGGCAGGGGCTCTGCACCCCGCGGGTCCCCGCGGCTGATGCCGATGGCCCCGTGACACCGACAGCAGCAGCCAAGAAGTGCCTGAATTATCTCAAGTACTGCCTGCCTCAAGCGGGGCTGACAAATACTGGAGATACGCCGGTGTGCTGGCTTGCATTTTTTTCCTGTTTCCTCTATATTAACAAAACGTGGGGAAAAAAGAAGCCTAAGTAATGGATTTTTTTTCTGCTTCATTTTACTCCCACCTTCTCTGCCCCCTGTAATCTGATTTTTTACACCTCATTTATGTGTTTTTATTTAGCTCATCTTTGTGTTTCCTTTTTTTCACACCTTTGGATCAGCTCTCTCCCCATGTCTGGCACCTGTGATTATATCCTTCAGCTTCACAATGCAGATTTGCAGAGCAGCATTTAATAACAGGGAGGATTTGACTGACTGGAGCTTTGATAATGGTGGTGGGAAAGGCACAATCGCTGCCTTTTCAACAGTATACTTTGCGCAGAAAGCGCTCGACAGTGTCACAATCTGATAAAAAAAATCCCAGATTCCACCCATAATTATACCTTCTCTCCTTTACCTATCCACCTTCTTTTCAAAACTAAGCTATTGTGGGTGACACCAGCCTCCGGGGAGGTGGGGGTGGTGGGACACAAACCTGGAGAGAGACAGAGAGGAGGAAAAAAGTTCAATTCACCATGATTTTGCCTCGGCCTCTCTGCCGGCCCACGCTCCTGCGCGTCTTGTTTCGGCCAACACCTTGTGCCTGGCCGTGGGCAGGCCAGCTCCGTCTGTGATCTGGTGAGGTTTTAGGATGAAAAAATGTCATCCGACTGGTGGCGTTGCTTGGAAAAGGAAGGCCTTGAGGGTTTCCATGAAATTAGAAACCTGGGTGAACTAAGAGGTGGCATGGTGTTCGATCAGCTCCACTCAGAGTCCTGGCTGGGAGGAGGAGGAGGGGCTGTGGATGTCCAGCTCTTGCTAAAAATAAGGTGCACGTGTGCCCTGCTGCCTTGGGGCTTCTCGGGCTGAAGGACCCCGCAGCAGTTCTGAAAATGCTCCCCGACCCTTTCCGAAATGCAGATGGCCATGTGGGGTGAGGGCCATGGCCCTAAAGCAGGGCATGGTGCTTCCCAGCTTTGGCTGGACTTTAGGTTAGTCCTATCCCTCCACACAGGTTTAAACTCTCCAAAACAGTTTATAGTCATGGGATGGACTGTCCAAAGCTCTCCAGAGACATCAGTGCTCACCCCTGGGAGCCAGAGATCAAAGCATGTTAGATGCCCCCAACACCACCAAGACTTTGGGGCATCCAACTGCTTTTGGAAACATTTGTGGACACAAGAAGGGGACAAAAGTGTGACCCCAGCCCTCACTCCTCAGGTACTCACCTGAACGGTGCAACACCAGAAGCTGTGATCCCACCGCCTTGGTCTTCTGATTTAAGCCAGCTAGAAATCTGGAGGGCTGGTGTGGATGGTGAGGGTTTGAGATGCTCTCAGCTCTGCTGTAGGCAGCGGCAGGCACTCGAGCCAACTGCTCTGCCTCTCGCTGCTCAGGCTCCACGCTTTGACTCACTGAATTTCCAGTAAGCCGGGACGTTGCATCCATCAACGCTGGCAAAGGGCCAGCATCATGAAATGGTTTTTAAGAAGCATCCTTGGGAAGAGATTCAAGTAACAGCTGGCCTGGCCTGTGTGGACAGGGCATACCTGATTTTAAATGGCTGGGGGAGCACGGAACTGAGCGAACATCCAGGAAGGTTTTAATGATGGGGTTACTGGCATCAACTTCTGGCTAAATACAGTAATGCAGGAAAAAAAAAAAAAAAGCTGCTGTTGTGCTGGTCTCAGGGCTGCCTTTTGGCAGGAGGACCTGCCCTCTGGGGTGTGATCGATATGGTGCTAACAAGCCTGGACAGATTGACGGTGGCGGCTATCGATAAGGGGAGCTGCTGCAGGCAGGAGGGCTGCGGCGCCTTCCCCAGCGCCCAGGCAGAGCCGGCAAAGCATCGGCAGAGCCGGCACAGGCAAAACGCCGAACCCAGCATCACCCGCGCCTGCTCCAGGATGGGGCACCTTCTCCCGCCTCCACCGCCCTCGGGGTCAGGGCCATGGCAAATAGTAACCTCGTCTGACAGGGGGACATTATACAATCCCCCTGGATTCTATAAAGGCAGACGCAGCCCCGATGGCCAACGCACTCCTGTACCGGGGGATTTCCAACCCGCCAGCGCAGCACAACCAAAGCCGTGCAAGATGGAGTTCAGCACCACGTCCATTCCCACACGACACGTTAGAGCGCCCTGATCGTATTTTCCTCGTTTTACGGCCAATCTTACAGCCCTATGGCAAACAACAGCATCTGGGGCTGGGCTAGGGGAACCACTGAGTTAAAACAATAAGCATTTTTTTTCTGCTGCTGCATTCCTTTAGGCTGAATTAGGCGTTTTTCTTTCTATTCAAGCTCATTTTGAAATAATGTCTCAAAAAAAAGAGACCCCCAGCTACCATTGAAAACAGAATCCATCTGGTCTACATATATACTTAAGATCTTTTAAGTGACCTTTTTTTTTAAAATCAGATCTTAATACTTTTTTATATTATGGCTAAGGCCATGCAAATTCTCTCAGGTAAAGGACCTTCCTGCCAAAAAAAAAAAAAATCCAAGTTAGGTAATGCTGAAATCTAAAAATTTATGCCAACATCAACATGGGCATTGCTCTTAAACCCATTGTTCAGTTGAAATGTTTTCGAGGCACAGTGGTTTTAGTTGTTCTTCTTTCATATTTACCTAAATTTAACTTAAAAGCATAGCTCTTCTCACTGCTCTTCCCCTCCCCTCCCCAAAACACTTAATTTGTCATTGAATGAGACATTTTTTGTAACCCTGTAACTACTTTTTTTTAACTTATCCAAGGAAAAAAAAAGGTTTATCCAAACCATTATGTTTTGTTTAGCTAGTAAATCCAGAAGAAATCTGTATTTCACAGTTTTAACAGGAGCTCTTATTTTAAATAACAGAGTGAAAAAGGAAATACCTGCTCTTAAACTGTGAATAGTCTCAATAGTGGAATATCAGAGCAATGAAACAAAAATTAAATTCTCTTATTTTTCTCTCCGTATGGTGATCAGCCCGCTTTCCAGTGGCTTCAGGTATAGCCCTAAATTAGCAAGCATCCATCGCAGCCGTGAAAAAGGACGGCGATGTCAAGAAGCCAGCCAGACACTAGTTGTGCAAAGACAAGGGTATGAAACAACTCCATAATAATCACCATCTTTGTTATACCATTGTGCTATTCATTTTGGGGGAGTCATCTTTTTACACTTTATTACACAGCGCTCTGTCTTTCTCCATTAAAATCAATGGCAGACATAGGAGGCAGCCTGTTTTGTTATGGTCTTCCAGGCAGCTCAGACACTTCTGGGAATCAGGAACAGAAGAATAATGCATTTCAATAAGCAGCTTATCGACCAAGCAGGAGTTAAGTGAACCTGTGGTGTACTTCTCTAGTTTCTCTCCTCTCACATGATTATTGCACTTTACTCGTGCTTTGCTTTTGTTCCTTTGACAATCAATACCTTGCAACGACTCGCCTGAGCCATGGCCCAGTGCGAGGGCTGTGGTGGGGTAATGGGACAGTGGGACAGCTCCTGTCCGTCCCACCAGCTCCCTCCTTTCTAAAATCTCGGAGCGCTGGCTGCTGCCCGAGTAACCGGCCCACCAGACATGTAGGGCTCGACTGCTGGATCTCCAGCTTTCTGACCAAGTCTGGGCTCACAACCCTGCTCTTCAGAGAGGCACAGGGAAGCAGAAGAGGCTGCATGAGCTTCAGGTCAGAGATTTCCCTTGAGAGATGCAGGAGCCATTGTCCATGTTTCCTCCTAACCCCTTTAGACAATTAAAATAGAGGCGCTGCAAAGAAATCCACAGAGAAAAAAAGCAAAGTGTAAAAGCACAGACATTTTTTCCAGGGTTGAAATGGAGAAGCCCAGCCAGCAGGAGTCTGGTGAGTCACAGTAAAGCCAGAACCAGGACATGACAGATCTTGTGTTTTCTATTTGGGGATGAACTGACCATCTTTCAGATCCCAGCTCGCCAGGATACCCCGTACCCGTTACAAACAGTGCCAGACGGACCCTCTCAGGCGAAGGACCCAAGAGCAGATCCTTGCTCCAGCACGCAGAGCTCTGCCCTCGATGCCCCGGATCACAGGGCTTCCCACAGACATCCTGAAGCAGAGGAAGGAAATCTTGATGCCGTTTATGCTCCAATGTTACAGGAGAGACCCGGCTTTGGCGCTGAGGCTGAAAGGCTGCGGGACCTGGAGCTGTCATCTGTTAAACACCTCCTGCAGGACAGGCAGCTGCCTGACCTCTGCGTGGTACCAGACGAGGCACAAGGCCTTCCTCAGAGGTTTTTTTCTTTAATGCAATTATCTGATGCATTTTACAACAGTTATGAACAATATATAGCATTCCCAAAAACAGTAAGCATCCACAGATTACAACGTGTACCCTGCAGCTCCTCCGTGTTTTGCAAAATAGCATTAAAAGTATTATTTAAGCTCAAGCCAGGGACCATTTTCATTGACCAAGACAGCTAGAGGTGAAACCACGTCGTGGGTTTCTCCTGTGCACAAAAGCTGCTCCTGTGCATGCGGAGTGCAAAACATCTGCTGTACAGGGCACCTGCTGCGGTGCAGGAACGGGACGTGTGGGAAGATTTTAATTACTCACCATGGCAACCTACATTAATAACTATAATCCCCCATAATAAACTGGATTGGTCCTTCTCCCACATCCACACAAAAACCTCCAGGAAGGACATTCGTGCTGTAGATGTGCTTTTGGGCACCCGATGCCAAGCTGCAGAGCCTCAGCATGAGGCCCCATGCAAAATCAACCTGCCCCATGCCTGTCAGCTCATCGGTCCAACTGTCCTGGCCAGATCCAGGGGGATCCCACCATGACCATCCCCAAACCCACAGCACTTCCCATACTCTCACACCTCCGGCAGCTGAAACAAGCTCATCTTGTTGTACGGTGAACCAGCTTATAGTTAGAATCGTAGAATCATAAAGGTTGAAAAAGACCTCTAAGATCATCGAGTCCAACCGTCAACCCAACACCACCATGCCCACTACACCATGTCCCTAAGCGCCTCGTCTACACGTCTTTTAAATACCTCCAGGGATGGTGACTCCACCACTTCCCTGGGCAGCCTGGTCCAAGGCCTGACCACTCTTTCAGTAAAGAAATTTCTCCTAATGTCCAATCTAAACCTCCCTTGGTGCAACTTGAGGCCATTTCCAGGATGATTTACCCTGAAACTCATTGATCTTACCCCATTGATCTGAAGTTTGGATTAATTTGAAGCTAAGCCTCTCCCATCAATGTCAGGGAGATGGCCCTCCAGGAATCAATGGAGATGAAATATTGTGTCCCTCCTGAGAGCAGACACCTCTAAGCCACACGTCTGCATCTCGCCGTCCTGCTGCGCCCAGCAGCTCTGCACAGGAACACCTGGGAGACTCCTACTGCTGTGCCAGCAGAGAAGATACCAACTGCCCTATTTTCCTGCAAGGAATTACAGACCCAGGGAACCCCCAAGACAAAATGGAAAACCCCAAAGGAAAAAGGAAAAGAAGTTGCTACGCTGCCCGACTGACCCTGCAGAGATGGATGAGGAAAGTTCTGCCAAATTCAGTCTAAAGCTGCTAAAAACTAGAAGCAACAACAGCAAAAACCCTAGGGAGGAGACAGGGATGCATCATGCGATCAGAGCTTCGATGTTTTTACTTCTCCCTCATCTGTCTCTTAGTCCACAAAAGTGACCTGCACTTTGCCCGCTGCCAGAACAACCACAGCCACTTTTGGCTCTTGAGTTGGACTCCCATGGCACAAAACACACCAAAGATTCCCCCAGATCTCACAAGGCTCCCCGGGAGCAGGCTGCAGGACCGTGAGCACTGCGGCACCTCCTGCCAGCTCACCACGACACAACACTGTGATTTGGTCAAGGTCAACAGCAACAGTGGCTCAAGCTTCCCACGTCTCTAGTGCCGACATTTCATACCTGTGTACTTGAGCCCGTTCTGGTTTCTTTTACATGAAGTTACAGGGGGCTGCAGAGCTGGAGGGACTCTGGAAATGACTGGAGCTACAGCAGAGTCAATGCAAGATGATCCAAGGTCCTCCACACCCTTATTTGAGATGGACTTTTTCAGCTTTTCCCTTGGAGCTGCGTCTGCACTCCATCTCCTGAAGAACATCCTGAACTGTCATTCATCTTTGGGAGACTCCCATGAGAAGGCAATGACAGCAACACGTACGGGGGACAGCACCGCCTGCGGAGCTCAGCATCTCCCACAGACCCCACCGCAGAGGTGAAGAATGACCCACTTGTTTCGTTATTCATTCCCGTGTGCTGAGACTTTCGACTTACTGCTTCCCCAGCAGGCGACCGAACCCCTTCCTCTGCAGAAGCGCTGGCAGAGGGTGACATTAATTATATCGGAGGCAGATGTCTGATAAATAAACAACCTTGGGAAAATGATGTGGCACTTCAGATGCAGCGTCCTTTGCCTCACCTTGCAGGCTCCTGGGAAAGCGCGTGGCTCATGGGCTCGGGGCTTCGGTGCCGTGGGAAGGACCGAGGAGGGGAGCAGCACCTTCTGCCGCGTTTTCCCTGCTCATGCCGAGTAGTTTCTCGTGCTCATCTCAGGCTCAGCTTTTTCTGTTGTTTTTTTTTGAGCCAACTAAATGAAAAATCCACTAACTCCAGCAAAGCAAGAGAGCCTTTGGCCAGGTAAGGGTCTGGTTCTTACTGCCTTCACACAAACACTGTGCGTTTTATGTGAAGCTTTTAATCAATCATGCACAGTACAATCCTGCGAGATGGGCTAATATACTTATTTTATGACAGAGAAAATAGAAACACAGAGACTCGAGTAAACTATTTAACAACATGCATTTAGGGACATGATGTGTGCTACAGATCCAGAGCTTGAGGACTGGCAATACTAGGAAAAAGCAAAATTCACCTAGCCCAGATTCATAAAAAGAAGTTGATATAATCCCCCTCTGGCATTTTTTAACCAGACCATGAACTCATTTCACAGGAGCCCATTTGAAACCTGGGCATTAGAACAACCCCCAGGCCCTGGTGATGTCCAGGCCACGACGGCAGCGATAGCTTCTTTCCAAACAAAAAAAGCTCTTTTCAGCAGCACAGGTGGGAGCTGAGTGCTTTTGAAAAGATTGCCTAAATTTTGGGCATTGCCCATAAGGACCATTCAGAAAGACAAGGTAGGTAGGAACGACGCCAACGTGGAGAGGGTTGTTCCTGCCATGAGAAAAAGTCTTTGCCCAGCAGACAACCTTCAAAGCTTTACCTTGCCCCACGTAACACTCCTTTCCTACGATCCTTTCGTGGGGATACGCAAGACATCGATTCCTGCTGTCGGGATGCACGTGTGCCCAGCTCAGCCGGCCCATGCTGCACATCCAGGGAGACTTGGGTCGACTGAAGTTGAAGGTGGCCAATGTAAAAAAGCTGGAGGTGCCCAAACGCCGTATAAACCAAATAAGAGCAGTCCTGAACTGCTGCCAGGCCATACAAAAGACAGGTATTAGGGTCAGCTGGCTCTTTTGCAGGGAGGAGGGGAGGAAAAAGAAAAAAAAAAGAAAGAAAGAAAAAAAAAAAGAACAATGTCACATTGTTTATAGATTACTTTTTTTTTTAATTAAAAGTTTAAATAGAGCCCTGAAACTTGATAATGAACACTTTAGCAGAGGGTAGCCACATGGAATCAAACCTTAAAAACCATGAAAGACCTGATTTATAAGAGAGGGCAATAAAACATCAGTGGGAAAACCCAGCAGTATCTGTTAGGAGTAGACTGTCGTCTTGCCCTTGACCTTATTTTATACTGGTCCATTTCTGCTGGTTTTCATCTGGGGTTAGTGGTGTAATTGGAACACAACCCCAGGATTAAGCTTGTGGGAAGTGATCACGCTTGGACACTGCTGAGCGCTAACCGCCGCAGACAAAGCGGTTTTGTTGTGGACCAAGGACTTTTTACCCCCTTCCACAGGCATTTAAGCCAAATTCCAGCAGGTAATGAGCCTGGAATTCCCTAGGTAAGGACTGAACACCAGGGGTATTTAAAAGGGAGGGGAAAAAAACCTCCAGCAGCCAAGTTTTGCTGATTTTAGACGGGGGAATGACACTTTGAGCTTCAGCCCACTGCAGATTAGAAGATCCGGGTTATAAAACTCTGAAAAATGGAGTTTATGAGGGAAATGGCAACTGCTCATTAACTCCAGTTGAGCCATGGGGCTGCTCTAACTCTCAAAGCAACTTCTTTACAACTCAGCAGATCGCTTTTGGGGTGGGCAGGGGTGCACGTGTGTGTTTTAACACAAACGAGATGCAATCTTAATTATTTTGGTTTGACTCACATTATGAATTTTACAATTGTACGCGTATCTGGCAATTGAAATAAATACCCCAGAGAAGAGTTACAGGTATTTTGCCAGACCTGTAAACCAAGCCTGAGAAAGAACCAGCTCCCATTTCTGATGTCAGACACCCGACAGAGCTGCCTCGGGTCCACGGTCTGCAAAATTTAGCTCAGTTAGATCCCAAGGCAGTGATACGCTGAGCTCTTCTGTCATTTCAGGGGACAGTTACACACTCAGATGTCGTTTAAAGCCAAAGAAGCTCAGAAACTCCAGATATGGCAAGCAGCAACAAGGCGCTTGCTTCATTTCAACACATAATTTTTATTTCTCCCTCTTTTTCTATTTTTTTGCAGAAGGAGCAATGCAGCAGCTGAGGAAGTGCAGAAAAAGAGTAAGAGCAGTCTCTCTTTAAGGCAACTGGCTGGTTCAATGTAGGTTGATTTAATGATAAGACACTGTTTGAAGTTAATTGTAACTGCAGGGAACAACAAGAAAGCTGGAAACTCACTGTCAGGCGAGGCAAGGAGCTGAAAAAGACACAGGGTCAAACTGCGCTACGACTCCAGGGAAAGGTATCGTGATACAGCTCCTGGAAAGTCTGCAGAGTTGTAGTCAAAATTAGTCTACATCCTCTTAAATATGGGGCAGAGCACGGCTGGAGGAATTTGGCCATTTTGAGCCTCAAAATACAGAAAGTGGATGTGTCCTGCTGAACCTGTGACGATGCTGAACGGGCTCGGCACAGGCTGGTCCTGAATCCCTTCCCTTCCTCGCGGTTCCGCTGCGGTGCTGCTGGGTGTTTGAGAGTGCTCGGGCCCCTACCGAGGAGGGAAGAAAGGGGGTTTGGTTATTTTGGTGTGTATTTTTGATTGTTAATTTTAAAAGGCATAAGAAATGAAACCCTATTCTCTGCTGGTTCTTTCTTAAAGCTATGCCACTTTGCAGATTAATGAGAATTGAACAGTTTCATGGTTCTACCTTTATAAATACCCCAGGTTAGCAGGGAGAGCTGAGTACTGCGCTGGAGACCCCGAAGAGGATACTCCAAGATTAAATTTAATGGAAGACATTTTTCACCGAAACACAGAGAAAAAGCCCGACTGCCTTCTCAGCCTAACGGGGGGCGGGAGGTGGGAACCGGCGCACGGCACAAAAAGGGGGTTTTCTCCACTGGTGTCACAGGAGACAGCACAGCCCCGGGCTCCTGCGCTCTGGAGGGATGCAGCGTTTTGGTCCTGCCCTCTGCGTTTGGGGTTTGGAGCAGCTCCTCGCCTGGCAATGCGCAGGGCTGCCCCGCATCCCTCCCCAGCTCTTGGCAGTGCAGCCCCCAAGGAACTTATCGGGGTGTCCAGCCCTGAGCCTGAGGCTCACATACAGGCTCATTCCTTGGAAAAAAATTTAAAATTCCCTAGCGGGAAGGGAGAAAAGAAAATTTGGAAGGCTTGGCATGCTTCCCCTCCTCTCCAACATTAGCATTTAAGGCATGAAGTTGAGAGGCACCTTGAGCAACATCGGACAATAGTATCTGCAAGAAGTGCATTAGCAAACGCCAAATTGGTGCCACAGGGCAGGGGGTTGTTCTGCAGCCACACGGCCCCTAACAGCCGGGCCTGGCCGGGGTCTCCTGGGGGCTCCCACGCTGCCGGGGACACCTACCAGGCAACATCCCCCTAAAGACTGGAAGAACTCACGGACATTAACAGGATTAGGTCCTCTAAGCCATTAACAAACCAACACCCTGTAAATCAAGCGTTTAGGTTTCTTTTAAAGTGTTCCTAATAGCAGTAAATTTTAACAGCTTTTTTTTTTTTTATTCTCGTGTCACTATGCATCCCCTACATAAGACGGTCTGAAGCCAAGGGACCTGGCAGCCCCAGCCAGCACAGCCACCGCTCACCACGGGATGCTCTGAATTATAACAATATTCCAAGCAATAAATCACAGTGTTTTCTCTACTGAAAAGTGGAAGGTGTGGGGAGGGGGAGAGAAGGAGGGAGAAAGGGAAAAAAAAAAAAAAAGAGAGACGCTTATCTAAATCTATTTACACAGAATGATTATTCAATTAATTTTTTCATTACACTTGCCACAAAGAATTGCCCGTGTCTTTAATGCTGTGTGTGAGATTTCATTAATAATTAATAGCCGCAGCTCCTTCTCCTCTGTTTAGCGAGCGGGAGCTTTTGTCTTTGGAGGTCACACCCCGACACGCGCCGCGGGGATAGAGCCCTGCTCAGCCGAAGGTGCGGGGACTCTGCGGCCACCGAGGTGTGTGTGGGACACTCTCACGCCCTGAGCTACTGTCAGTGGGGGTTCACTGGTTTCACCTTGAGTGGAGCGTGTTTGCCACTGCAAATGCTTGCAAGGCGAACAGGCACGGGGCCGCAGGAACGAGGAAGTCCCCGTCCCCACCAGCCCCATCTCCCTGCCCGGCGCTTGTCCCTCCGCTCCTCACGCCCAGCTTGGAGATCCCAATCCTGTCCCCCCAGCTCCTCTGCCCCCCGCACCTCTCCCACCAAGCCTGCATCCCCTTGGCTGCTTTCTGCCAAAGCCGCCCGTTCCCACCGCACTGCTCGGTCCTGGGTGCCACCAGCTCCACCTCCTCGGCTCCCTGCGCCTACATGCGTCCTACCCCACTTGCAGCAACCGGGATGAAGACCCTCCTTATATTTAAGTGATATATTTAAGTGATCTGGCTGGAAGAAATGAGCCATTGTAAGCTAAATTGTAACCCTCACACCACGACCACCCTAGGTTTTAGGAGGACACACAAGAGGAGAGTGGTTTGGGTGGGGTGGAGGCACCTTCCCAACCTCCACCAACAGCCACACGAGCTTTCCAGACTATAACCTGCTGTTACAGCACGAAACTAAAAGCGCTGTTAGCAAACACAACCAAGACTCCTGGCAAAACACAGCGTAAACCCTCCCTAGCCCCAGCGCGGGCACAGCCCTGTGATGCTGGATGTGCAGCAGAAGGACTATCCTCTGCTGGAAGAGCTGAGGGGCGCGGAGGTGCTCACACAACAGCCAGTTCCAGGACAGCACCGCCGCCGTGCAAGGTTTATGTGACCTTAAAGTTGCACCTCGTCTGTGGGACAACCAGGTTAGCTCAGACCAGGGAGTGAGGAAAGCAGAGCGAGCAGTGCAAACACCGGCTATAAATCATCCTATCTCCTTCCCAAACATAACACTTGTAAGAAAGCCCTGGGTTCTTATAAATATTTAAGTCAAGTTTCAGCTGTTTATGTCTTACATCTGTCTTTATCAGCCTCTAATCATTTCTCTGCTTGCATCCCATGCCGCCGCCTGCTAATCTAAGCTGGCTGCTCTCGGTGCAAATGTATTTTCTCACCTCGGTTTGGACAACCATCATCTGAATTCTTCTGCTTGGCGATCCTCTCCAAAGAGGTCTCCACCGGAGTGGCTTTTCATGGAGAAGGTAAAACAGAGAAAGAAAAGGTCTCTTGAGATTTAACAATAACTCAACCAAATCAATTAAAACCTACATGATACCCTTCTCTCGGAACAAGGATCATAACGTGGCCGGCTGTGCACGCCTGCGCGTTTTATTGCTTCTCCTTTCCTTTTAGTGCCACACAAGCTATGTATTATAATGATCTGGTTTCTTCTAAGAGATGCGTGCTGCTCTGAGACGGGGGGAAAGGTGGAAAGGCAAACTTTATCCGCAAAAAGTCGGCTGGTGTGGATTATAGCCAGAGACTGCCAATTTTCTGACTTTCTAGTAGTTTTTAGTAGAAAGGAAAACAAAGGGGAGATTGTTTTTGAGAACCTCTTGAAAAAAAATCCAGGCTTTCCAAGCAGCCGTAGGGCTGGTGAAAACCACAAGAATTTGGCAATGCTGAATATCCTGTTTCATAGAGGGGAGACAAATGAAGGGCAGGGATATTGCGCAGAAGGAGAGCACCCGACTGAACCAAAGTTTCCCAGAGTCCCATCCCTCCCTCTCCTCTTAGTAGCCCTGTAATAAAAATCCCCCGTGATGGTCAAGAAAGGTCCCAACGTCCCCTTCAGATATACCGAGGTACGTCGCGGCTGGAGGTACTGCTGGGCTGTTTGCTGCAAGTGAAGTGCAGGGAGATGCTGAGGCTCAGTAGGGAAAAAAAGAAGCCTCGTTCCCCTCCTGCTAGGACTCTCCTGATCGCCTGTGATCTCCTGGAGCCCTGGGAGGAAGAGAGGAGCCATGAAAGCGTGAACTTTTCCCCGTGAGCCTGGAAATCTGCCCGAGCTCGACTTCCAGCAGCTGGTCAGGAGCTCTGCTCATGCCGGAGGACCCCACGAGGCCGTGCCATCACCCGTCACAGCCGGGCCACCAAGGCACAGCGCGTGGAGGGTCACCCACGACGGCAAGCTCAGCCCAGGGAGCTTCAACTCCCCACCTCTCCACTCCCAATGGTTGGGCAAGATTGGCTCGCATGGAGGGCAACTCAGAGCATGAACCATAGCGGACACCTCCAAATCATCCTCCAGACATGTCTCTCTCTCCCCATCAGGGATATTTGCCCCCACCACATTACCACGAGTCCTCACGAACATCTACCAGGGAGCCCATGGAGGAGCCAGGACTTACAGTCCCTCCTCCGTGCCGAGGAGCACCAACAGGTCCTTGCCATCGCTGTGAAGCTGCTGGAGAACAGCACCGGCTCTGACACGTCCTGCAAGCTGCCGAGCGCAGGTATCAGCACGCTGCACCACCTGCGAGGGCTGCCGCTTTGTCCTGAGCTGTCTCAGCCTGGCAGCCGCTGAGACCGCAGAATTGGTGCCAGCAAATGCTCAACTCAGCATCCCCAAGCGGTCCTGGCACCTCCAGCACTCTCTGGGGCTGGAATTTAGAAAATCCGGGTTCAGTTCCCAGCTCAGCTACACATTTTTTTTGTCCCTGTGGTCAAGCGACTAAACCTCACTGTGCTTTACTTCGCCTTCTGCAAGCTGGAGTAAGGTTTCAGCTTTTTTTTCTCACCGCTATTTTGACTTGTCTACTTACATTACAATCTTTTGGGAGAGGAGGCTGTATGTGCGTATCTACCAAATCTAATATAAGTGATCTAATCCTGGCAGATTTCTCTAGGTATTACTGTCACACAAATTCTGAGGGCTGTGTCTATATAGACAGCTTAACCCGCTCTCAGGCGCCAGTAAGTGACTTATCTCAGCGCTGTGCCCATGCACCAAGGTCTCCGGCTTGCTTCAAATTTGCATTTCAGAACCTGAGCTCTGGTTCTCTGGGATTAGCGAGCCTGGAGACCTGATCCTAGTAGCCCACCCCACTCCTGTGGGCTTAAGACATTGCCAACATTCGACTCCAGAGCAAGACCTTCCCATGCCATTCTGCATCCGTGAGAAAAATCAGCCTCAGCAAATTAATTTATATAAACAGGTTAGGTCAATCACCATTTCCCACCGATTTTATTCACTCTAGTAAATGAGGCAAAGAGGGTTATTTCTTTCCTATGCTTTGCTGGTTCTCTTTCAATCTTTGGGACATGATTTCCTCACTTTCCTACTTAATTAAGAGCAGGACTTAAACACTTAAAGTTATCAACTTCCATAACCTCCTCTCCAAGCACGATACCGTCCCACCCGCACTGGCAACCGGCAGCATCTGCCACCCGCAGCACTCGCACGTCTGCCCCGGGGTGAACAGGGACCGGCGATCCTGGCAGCCAAGGCGCTTCTCTGGGGGATGGTGGTTTTTATAGACATTTCCACCCCCCATTTCTCAGCAGAGGTAGCACTGACTGTCAGGACACACCGTGACTCTGCTCAGGGCTCTGTGGTCCTTTCGTTCAGGTCTAGCCCCGAGCATCTTGCCCGGGGTAAACCTCGCAAGGTCCCAGAAAAGAAGAGCTGCTGCTACAAGTCTGTCTGAGGCTGAACTCTTGCTCGCGCAGGAAGGACGGGCGCTCGAAGGGCGTCACAGCTCGGAGCAGTAAATAATCGTGATAAGCGGCTGGGGAGATGCAGGAAGTCACTTTCACCTCCACGTCCGTTACAAAGCTCTGGTTGTCCATCCCCTCCCCTCCGCCCCGCTCTCTCCCTTGGGATGGCACAGCCCGTTCTCTGCTTTTAATCGGGGGAAAGGAAGAAGAAAGAAAGAAAAGGAGAAGCAGCAGCCTGCGCAGTAACCGCGTCCTTCGCCGCCTCCGGCACGGCTCCAGTGCGACGCCATGTTTGTTCGCAGGTAGAGAGGAAGCATTGGGGATTACGGACACGGCTTTGATTTTATTTTAAAGGCTTTAATATTTGGAGCTGTATTGATTTGATTTATCTCAGCGTGCCAGTGTACCACCGGTAACTAAGCAACACCAATCCTCTCTGTATTCCGGGAGGCTCCCGGGATTTTGCCTATGAACGATATTACTTTGTGTATATGAAACTAAATGGACCATAGGCACCATTTGTAAGGTGGAGGATATTTGAGTTTCATATTTTTTTATTTCTTCTTGCTGGGAGATGGACGTACTCCTTTGCACAGTGCTGTACCCGCAGCCCAGGCTGCAGAGCCTGGATGCACACTCGTCCAGGAGATGCCAACAAGAAAGACTCAATCCAAAGTCACACAGATGCACCAAAAAAAATGGGAAGCAAAGCAGCTGGTGTGGTGCTGCCATGTCCTTCTTTTTGGCCTATCTGCAAAAAAAAAAAAACCCAAAAAACCAAACCCTAAAGCAGGGTCAGCTTCTGTGGGACTCAGACTGGCATAGAGGAAAGCTCAGCAGCAGAGAGAGTAGAATAGAGTATTTTCAGTTGGAAGGGACCTACAATGATCATCTAGTCCAACTGCCTGACCAATTCAGGACTGATCAAAAGTTAAAGCATGTTGTTAAGGGCATTGTCCAAATGCCTCTTGAAGACTGACAGGCCTGGGGGCATCGACCACCTCTCTAGGAAGCCTGTTCCAGTGTTTGACCACCCTCTTCGTAAAGAAATGCTTCCTAATCATAGAATCATAGAATCATTAAGGTTGGAAAAGACCTCTAAGATCATCGAGTCCAACCGTCAACCCAACACCACCATGCCCACTACACCATGTCCCCAAGCGCCTCATCTACACGTCTTTTAAATACCTCCAGGGATGGTGACTCCACCACTTCCCTGGGCAGCCTGGTCCAAGGCCTGACCACTCTTTCAGTAAAGAAATTTTTCCTAATGTTCAATCTAAACCTCCCCGGCACAACTTGAGGCCATTTCCTCTCGTCCTATCGCTGTTACTTGGGAGAAGAGACCAACCCCCACCTCGCTACGACCTCCTTTCAGGCAGTTGTAGAGCGATGAGGTCTCCCCTCAGCCTCCTCTTCTCCAGACCCAACACCCCCAGTTCCCTCAGCCGCTCCCCATCAGACTTGTGCTCCAGGCCCTTCACCAGCTTCGTTGCCCTCCTCTGGACACGCTCCAGCACCTCCATGTCCTTCTTGTAATGAGGGGCCCAGAACTGAACTGACTAAACCAGTCCAGTCTAAACCTCCCCTGATGCAGCTTTGAACCATTCCCATGTGTCCTATCACTGGATACCAGGCAGAAGAGATCAGCACCTCCCTCTCTACTTCCCCTCCTCAGGAAGCTGCAGAGAGCAACGAGGTTGCCCCTCAGCCTCCTTTTCCCCAAACTAGGGCAACGTTGGCTGCACTGAACGCCCCGCTGCAGCTTTGTGGAAGGTTTCCTACCCCTCAGCCCTCCATCATGCCGAGCGGGGGCCCCGGCCTTTGCCCCGTCTGTTGGCATCTCCCCCTTCCCTCCCCTGTAGCTGCCGGCGGCCCCGGCACAGGCGGCCCCGGCACAGGCGGCCCCGGCACAGGCGGCCCCGGCACAGGCGGCCCCGGCACAGGCGGCCCCGGCTGTTTCTTTAAGACGACGGTGTCTGTGTGGTCAAAGTCAGCAGGCAAAAGAGGCACTGTCAGCTCGCACTATATGGTTCAGTGGTTTGGCGTTAACGATGTTTGTTTTGGAGCCCGCCTGCTGGTCTGACCCATTTAGGATCCTTGCTGTACTACAAGCTCACCTTTCAATTATACGGGGAGGCAGAAGGGGTCTTTAAAATGAAATCAGAGCCCACCAAGCCCGAAGCCGCCAAGCGCCGTGGCAGCGAGGCAGGCTGCCGTCGTAGGGCTCTCCCTCGGGCTGGCCTGGGGAGGCTGTGGCAGTAATTTCACAAAGTGGGAAGGAAGAAAGGAACCGGCTCTGCAGACGGGCGGCTTCTCCGGCTCGGGGTGGTGTCCCCCTCACCACCGCGAGACCCAGCACAGAGAAACCACCTTTTTCTGGAAAAGGCTTTTTCTGGACTGGCAGAGATGCAGAAGCCCTTTGACCCTCGGTCTGTATTAGCAGAAATCAAAGCCCCGTACCGCTGCCTTCAGCAAGCCCAGCGCTGCTGGGGAAGGGCATCCCCGGAGGCAGAGGGGACGAAGGGGTCCGAGATGTGTCCTGGGGGACCCTCACATGACCTGCGCCGGGCCAACCCTGCCCATCCCGCACAGGAATGGGAAACTTGCAGCTGCTGGAGCAAGAGCATCTTGTCCCACACACCCAGCAGGTGAGGAATTTGCCACAGACCTTCTTAGCGGAGCTGCAAGCAGAGCATTGCCGAAACCCCTGTTCAGAACCTCTTTGCAAGCCCACGCTGGATGCGCTGGTTGTCCTGACTTTGCCTCAGGCCTCTGCTGCCAGAGGAGCTCACTCTGAACATCACCATAGACCTCAGCTAAATCCGCCTTTACCAAGAATTTGACAGCTCTCCTGCAGAGCACCGTGGAGACCTCTTTGGCCTTAAGCCATAAGCATTTTATTATTATTAACCATACCCTCCCATGGGGAGAAAGGGACTGGGTGGGCATCACTTTTTATCCTTTCGTGGATAAAAAGGTTGCTGCTTTTTATCTTTCTGTGGCCTGGCCTGGATCTGCCAGGGCTGCCGGACGGAGACAAGTCGCACGGCTGAGTCTGCTCCCACGACGGCCTCGTGTATGATGCTTTGCACTGACAAATACTTTCAATTAAGAAGCACAAATATATGCTTGTCAAATGGACAAATAGTGCTAACAAAAGTGCTGTGGAGTGATCCTGTGGTTCTGGCATGTACAAATTGGTCATTATTTTAACTTAGCTGAAACTAGAACCGTGTAGAATAGGGGGCTGGGTGTTTTTTCACATGAAATCCGAAACCAGGCAAAATGCACATCAGCTTTGCCAAAGAGCTTCCCTGAGGTTTGCAGATTCCTCAGCAAGTCTGGACTGAGTTAGAGAAAGTCAAAGTGATGGGGGAAACACTCAGCCTCAGAGGGGGACCCAGAGCAAGAGCTTTCTCCAACTTTGAATCCAAACCCCTTGTCACGGCCTCCTCAGCTCAGCTCTTCCCTGAGAAGCTGAAAATAGTGGCTTTCTCCTAATCAGGCAAGAACTGGGGTTCTGCAAACACCTTTCAAGAGCATTAACGTGGATACACAACCTAGAATGGGAAGGCCCAGGACCAACACCTGGGCTTGTTCTGCGCTTCGGCAGAGCTGGGTTTGGTGGGTTCCTTGCAGTTCTCCATGACCCCTTCCCAGCAGGGCTGGGAGCGATCAGCACGCTTCCCTTAATTCCCATTGCCATGGGGCCAGCGTGGTAAGTCCTCAGCCTTTCACGGCCTCCCAGAAATACCAACAGGCAGTTGGGGAAATGTGTCTGGTCACCTCAGCCAGGAATACATAGTCTCAGGGTGCCCCATATGTAAGCACACATCCAATATAACCTGTATATAAGCACAACATCACCAGTGCAAACAGAAAACTCCAGAACAGCCCCCATCCCTTGTGCTTGTCCACCTTCGTTTCAAGCACCCAAAGCAATCCATTCCAAAACGCAACTAATTAAAAAATTAAGGAAAACAAGATAAGTACTTTGGGAACAGCATTGTCCACGTTTCACCACTGTTGCTCAGAGCACTCTAGAATTAAGCAGATGCTTAATTTCAAATTCTTAAAAAAATCTCACACCGGAATAATACTTTCATTCCTCATTAAAAACAAACAAAAAAGTTAATGATTGCTTACGCACCGTCTGGCAGCGTAACAGAAGAGAGGTCCTCACTGAGATGCTGAGATGCGGGGACAGATAAGCCAGTCCGATGCATTAGGGAGTGCAGGTTCCCAATCAGAGCATTGGGCAGCAGCAGCACAAACTTATCCCCTCCACTGAGTCACTGCAGGGGTAAAATCCCATCGCACTTTCTGTTGCAGCTAATTGCTTGGCCTCTCCCGCGGCTGCCCCCAGACACGCAGCTAACAGGGAGGGCAGAGGCAGGTTTAGGTGAGGCAGCCGCCTACCTGCTGTTGATACAAAAATGAGCTTCACATAAGCAACAGAGCGGTGATTAACTGATAATACTTTTTGGCAGCGTAAGTTGGATTTGAACCAGGCATCTACCAGCAAAAGCCTCTGACTCCCAGTGAGACTTGAAGATATTAAAAGACATCGCGAAGGAGTTGAGGCTCAGAGAAGAATGGCCCTGGATTAGGGAAAAGAGAGCTCAAACCCATCAAGCCTTTCAAAGTGAAACAAAATCTTCGGATGTCATTTGGCTGCTTTTATCTGCAAATTCAGTTTTATCGGGGGGGGGGGTGTGGGGGGGGGGGGGGGCGGGGAGAAAAATAAACCCAACAGGAATGCTTAGCACGGTGGAAAAAAATAATGTTAAATTAAGCTTACAAAAATGTTTCTCTTTCTGAAAATCTTGGCTGGCGACAAATGGCTTGTGCCAAGTTATAAATCAAGCGTTGGGTTTCTTTTAACGCTCAGCATCCCCTGATTTATGATGCCATCACAACCTCTCGATTGATTTCTGACTCGGTGATCCATCTTCCTCTATAGGTAGCTGCCCATTATAACGCCTTTTCCTGAGCAGGCAGCACGTTTCGCTTCCCAGAAGGGCTTTATAAAGGAGAGGCTTGAGCAGAAACCTGCTCACTGGCAGGGCACAGACCCGAGAGGCCGAGGTGGCCACGGAGGGAGAGGAGATGGATGGTGTTCGTACGAAGGGGCAGCACTACTCACTCGAGTACACCGAGGGGCCAGGTTTGCTGGCCATTGAACCGGCGTGGCCTTTGGCAGCACAGGTACGTTCCTGGAGACCCCAGGACAGCCCTTCATGTCTAGAGCCTCCGTGCTTCAGCAGGGTTTAGTTCCCAACAGCAGCCATCCCTCACAGGAGGAAACAAATTAAACCTTGCAAGCCAGAAGGAAGATTCAAGCTCACCGAAACCTCTCACCAAATAGGAAAGCTTCTTCCTCTAGAGGCGTCCCACTCTCAGCAAGGCCTGTTCCCACCAGCTCAGTGATCCAAGGACATCAGGGCTTACCTGGGACTTAGGGGACCAACGCTGTGACAAACTCCACTGCGCACCTCCCCATCAGACACCAGCTGGGTGGGAGCTCCACAAGGGCTCGTTCCTGCATCCTCGCTTGGCTGCAGAGGTCACCAGCCCCATCTGTTCATGGGCACCTACCTCCTGCATATCTCAACCCACAGAGCACTCCCTAACTCACTCTTGTCAAAAAAAAGCCAGGTTAACAAAGTGCAGCTATTTATATTGAGCTCATTTTAACCAAAATAGGTGAGGGTGGGTTTTTGTGAGCAGCAGGGGTGGCAGTGGTGAGCAGCTGGGAGCGCTCACCTCCAAATCCAGCACAGCTGGAGGCTGTTAAGGAGACCCAAGCACCTCAGAAATGAGAGACAATGGGGATGTCAGGGGGAAAAGGTAGCAAATACCAACCATCCTTTGAGGTTTCTGGACTGCAGTGGGCTACGGGTTAGCTCTGTGTCCCAAGCAATGCCTCAGACCTTGGGGTGAGTGCAGGGAGCACGAATATGGGCTGGAAATTCCTGGAGCGCTGCAATTCACTGGCTACAGAGCCACGCCTGCATGAGCCAGGTTATATATCTTTATCTAAAGCACAGTCTCCTATATAAATATTTTCTTGGGGAGTCCAGAAGCCGGCTGTCCACTCAGATGGTGCCTTTTTAACTTCCAAGATAAATAGGGCTTTTTTGTGTCACTATAAAGCATTATTTATAGTGGAAAGGGCCTGTGAATGGCGCATGCTGTCAGTTCAGTATGTAAATGATGCCAGCTCTGTTTGCTACATCCCATCAATTATTTTCATACACTTTTCTTTGTCTTCATTTGTCAGAGGAAAAGTCACCTTGATGCCTTGAAGTGGTTTTCTTCTCCCATTTCCTTTGGTGTGTGACTCTACTTTGAGGCTTGGCAGGGAGTAGAACACGGGATTTTCAGAAGCAATTAAGTGAGTTGGGAGAACGAGCCCTGATGGCCTTTGGAGCTCCACCAATAAGCAAGACTGAAGAGCTGCCTCCTGAATAAAAACTGTGCTACGGGGCTTCTTCATAGGAGCTTCAAGGATGGGATGGCCTAAAGAGCCAACCCTGATCTCATGGAAAGGGTAGAATGGCAATGCTCACACGAGCAGGGTAAGTAGGATTGGGCCCTCAGCATCAGCCATGAGTATTTTTTTCAAAACAGCCTTCGCTCATCCCGTTCTTGGTAGCTGAGTGCTGCTGGCTTCCACCCTCTTGTGTCTTTTTTTCTCCAGGCTCAGCTCTTTCTCTACTTTCATTAATCGACTTTGGGTTAGATTACTCACTTCCCATGCTTATTTTGGGTGTCTGTCTCCCATTCCCACTCAGCACCACTGGATCATCCCCGGTTAGACCCTTAGCTGGTATAAACCAACTTTCTTGGATTGGTATTAGCAGTTATGGATCTGACCCTGATTACCTGTCCCTTAGAGAGCACTTTACACGGGTTCAACAAAAGACTTGCAGAGCTCTTGGAAGCAGAGATGTCCCCTGTTACTTTCCCCCGTTCTTATGAGCAGGACACGTTTCCGTGGATGACCCAACTTCAGCCACCCCTTCCCCCTGCCCGCAGATAGGCAGGCGGCAGCGCTCGGGCTCAAGGTGCTCGGGCTCTCTTCTGATGCGGAGAGAGGAAAAAAGTAAAATAAAACAAACCCATAAATCACAAGGCTAGCAAATGAAAATAAATACACTTAACAATATTTCCATGCCGCTTTTTATTATTATTATTTATAATGGTATTACAGAATTTTGTAAAATTAAAGTAAATGTCAAGCAGAATGTAATAATTTTCCTTGGGGTTTGGCACATTTGTGTGCCTGACAGTTTCACATTTTTCTTTATATCCGTGAAGACAGGAGCCTGACAGGGCTATATTTTGTTACCCACTTTGTTCAATTTTGTCATAAATTGGAGTGAACAAAACAGTGAAAATACAGACACCAAATTAATCAAAGAAATTACATTTTAAAGCACCTCATACAAACATGTATGAAATAATCATACTGTGCCAGGAAAGCACATGAAGAAAACCAGTACTCCCCCCCCAAAACACATGCACTTTGCCCCCAGCAGGGCAGAGACCTCACCCCAGGGCCATTAGTGTTACGCACCGAGATGTTGCTCCTCAGCTGCTCTTGCCTTGTGGAGCCCCGAATGAATTTCTCGCCCATGCGTGTCTTTACCAGCTTATACAAATTTCAGCTATTCACCTCCCGTGCCAACGAGCTGCATCTTTTAACACGACGGTGGGTGCTTGACATGCAGCTAATTTGGGGTGCCAGGGCGCACGGCCACGTGGTGACCTTTCAACAGGTTGCGTTCAGGTTCACACCCTCATCCTCCGGCTTGTGCTGCCGCCGGCACCACCTGCAAACACCCTCCACCCGCGGCGCCCGATGCCACGCCGTCCCTGCCAGGCCACCGGGGACCCTCCGTTAAAAGCGCGGTGGCTGTTTCTCTTGTTTCAAGGGACACATTTGCGGCGGCATAGGAAGAAGCACCATGCATAAAGAATTGCAATTTCCATGAGAATGACAAGGAGAAATGCGGAGCGAGTGGTAGGGCTATCCTCGGGCCAATCCTTTCTGCCCGAGTAAATTCGATTTGAATTCTTCTTGAAACACCAGCTCTGCAGCACTTGGACTATATTGAAAAGGTCACTGGAGGCAATGTCAGACATACTCTCCAGCTGCACTACAAGTGCACTGATAGAGATTCATAACAACGTATTACTGCAGCTGGAGATCCAAAGTGACTCTCCGAGGAATCCTCTCACTTATCTGGCAGCAGCAGATGATTTCATTACTGCCCTTTAATGCCTGGGCAGAGGTGTTAGTGCCTCCTCTCCCTGCGCCTCCAAATGCTGACTTGGAAGCACTTCTTGGAGCTTGTTAGAGTTGGTGAGGATGGTTGGTGGGGTCTTGCAAATCTGTAGTGCATTTCAGCCAGTTGAAAGGGCTGTATTGGAATCTCACTTACCTTCTTCCTACTTGTCTGGGCTTCAGAGGACTGTTCGGATATAACTGAGGCCAGGAGCACTGGAAAATCATAGTGGCTGAATCAGCTGTCCCCTTGGATTGTGCTAAGCATCCAGAAACCACCTCTGGCACGTGCACAAGTCTCGTTACCTCCTGCTAGAATTAGGCTTAAAACCTGAAACGTAAGATGTTTCCTTTCTTCTCAAATTTGGTCTTTTGCCCTGTAACCCTGTGGTATGAAAACATGAATTTTCCTCTTATCCAGCTAATAACCAGCCCTTTGCTGCTTACCCAGCAGTGCTGGACGCAGGCAGCGGTTGCGTTGCAATGAGTTGCATGTGCTCACCCATCCGAGGAGCTGGAGAGCAGCAGCATCGTACAGAGCGCGGCGCAATGGGAGATCTGAACAACAGAGACCTGGAAAGCTGCCACATTCCCTCGCAAATGTGGAAGCAGTTCAGTGGTAGATTAAGGGATTTTTTTCTACCCAAACTACATACGCCCATCAATATACGGCAAAAATGCACTTTAAGCTTATTTGTGTATTTGTTGCTAAATACCATAATGGTCTCCAGCTGTAGAGCAGGAGGGCCCATTCACTGAAATTTTACCGTTGATTTTTTTTTATTATTTTTTTGCTTTCATTATTGTACTATAAATGTATTTCCTTCTATTTTGCCCTGTGCCTGTAGAATGCCTGACGTCTCCTATCACACCTGTTTTCTATTACTTGTCATCCATTATTTTAATTCCCCATCTATTGTGTGGAATCTGAAAATCGTCTGATAAATCCCATTCTTTACTTTAAAAAAAGCCCATGAGAAAGTTTTAATAAGTGAAATTTGTATTTTTGCACACCGTGCGCAATGAAAGCGTCCGGTGTATAACCCCCGATTGTCAGGTGTTTGCATTCCCATCATCTAAGCGGGGGGATAATTAGCAGACAAACGAAGGTTTACAATTCTGCAGATATCTCAGAAAGACCATTTGGCTGCTTGATCAGTGGAAGGGTATTTTTAAAACTGCCATTTGAGACTCAGCTGTATTGCTAATTAAATGAGAATTTCATAAGAATAATCTGAAAAAAGTCTCTGTTAATTGGAGAACGATAACGAAACAGACTTACTAAACAGAGGCATAAACGTCAAACAATTGAAGAGGGATAATAAAGTGCCATGTTATCGTGTAATGCCAGGCAGCTTTCCTACTTCTATTTGAAGTTTTAACTTTTAGCCTCTTTTTTTTTTTTTTTGTGAATGGCATCCAAAAATGTGCTTTGCAATCACAATTTCCAGAGCTTCAATTCAGCGTTAGCAATGCATGGGTAACAGTGACTGTCGCATTAACGGCGTCCTTGCCTTAAGACTTCTTGTGTTCTGTTAACAGCTTTTGTATTCTGCAATGAATATGATGGGGGAAATGCATTAATATTGTATGGATGTTATTCATGCAGGATACTGGCGTTATTGAATTAGTGATTCTTTGTAATAATAATGACTTCCAGTACTGTATTGTACAGTAAAATACATGGAGTCAGGAAGGAACTCGCGAGCCTAATGGAAGTCTCAAATACGGTTTTGTTGGTGCTGCTCAGCGTTTGGTTCTCATGTGCTGCAATCGCACAGGGAGCAGCCTGCACCTCCCTTCCCCTCAGGTCACCCGATTAAGACTGATCATATATTTATAAGGGCAGACTCTACCTATGCTGGTGCACTGGAGTAGGGAGCGCTGCCGGGACACTGACCCTGAGCCACCCCGCGCTGGGACAAAGGTGCCATCTAATTCCCGCAGCTGGCAAGGGGTCATGATCTTGGGTTAGCAAAAGGCTGGCAGCTTGTGACCTCCGCTCTGCATCGCTCCTTCCCCGGAGCACAGGCACACAGCAGATGGCACAGAGCTGCATGCAAAAATTTGCAGGAAAACCTTCATTCATTTTACACCGGCAAAGAGTTCTGCAACCGTGGCTGCCTCCCGCAACGTGAAATTTGCTGTGCTGCTTCACACTCTCACAGCCCAAAGCGAACAAGAGTGTGAAGCAGAGGCTCAGCCTGAGCACGAAGTGTCTCTTGGATATTCCACTTCTCTTCTGTGAAAAAAAAGGAACTTTGTGAAAGCCCAGTGTAATGAGAATTGACTGCCCTCCATGAGAAATATTGATTAATTACTCTGCAGTGGAAAAAAAAAGGCAACTGTGATGACACACATTTTCCAACTCCAGCACAAACAATCGCTTCTGAGGCACAGAGAGCCTGGGCTGAGGTATCCAGTGAAATGAAGTCATCTCCAGGCTGGAGACAGCAGCCAGGTTTACCGAGTGCAGAAAAACAGCAAGAGAAATTTTGGCCAAAGAGACTTTCTTCTAACAGTGTTTGAAGCAACATCATCTCCTCTGCTTTTGGCTCAAGCCCAGCTTGGGATTTTCTAGAAGAGTTTCTGTACGAGAACATGTACTTAAGCATCTGCCTTGGTTCACGGATCCCGCAGTACTCTCTGGGGAATGCCCTTAAAGTTTCTGGTTGTTGCTGTGCTGGTGGCAGTGCTCCGGCCATGCCACTCTGCCGCACTCTTGTGTCACCTCCCTAATTCACTTACAGACCACAGCGGAGCCGCTGGCCATGACAGTCTGACCCGCACTAGAAATCGAAAAATCATTGGAAAATGGTATTTCTGGGAATAGTAAAAAGAAAACTCAATTTTGCCGGGCTGGACTGATACCGTACCAACACAAGAGTGGGAATCCAAAGGCGAATGAAGGAATCAGCTGCACATCTGGTCCAGCTGTGGGCATGTTGTGCCTCTCCCGGTAAGCTGCAAAGATGCCCTGGGAAGGGAAAGATGTCTTCTGCTGACCTGCTGTTCTCACTGGCTTCAGAGGTAGGGCAGGACTTACAGTGGGCCCTTTTTCAACCGTGAAATCCTTTTCCTTGAATTACATCCAGAGCCTATGTTGTAATGCTCAGTCCCTGCTGGGAGAGCCCCAGGTTCGGCTCCTTTCTCTGACCCAGGCCTTGGGTGGCTTTAGTCATGTCACTTCATCCATCTCCACAGCAATTCCCTTTCGGGCAATTGGCTGTAGTGCTTCTTCTAGGCATGCTGGGGAGAAAAACACAATATAGGTGGTAAAAAGTCAGATAATTGGATAAAAGCTGTAGCAGTACAGAAGATAGATAGAAATAAGATTCCCTCATGCGTTCAGGCGGCCGGTTCATTCTCTCCAGGGATGGATTGTGTAGGTGAGTTATTGGACTAGCTGATTCTCAGCTGCATTTTGCGTCCCCCAGTGCCACAGGTAGTGGCTGCTCTCCGGGAAGACGAAATTGCAAGGAATAGGCTAAATTTAATGTGCATAGTTATGTACTATACACACACAAGGCAGGGAAGAAACCCGCGTTACTAATAATTTGCAAAAGTTGTAAGTTAATGTTATTACCGCATATGTGTAAGCACATTATCAGACAGGCTTTTGCCTCTTAGCACACAAGCGCGCAGTGCTTCACGCTTTCCCTGGCTGCTGCCACGCTGGCAAGGCGCCGGCCGGTTGAAGAAGGAACACTTTGCTTGTGTCTGTGTGGTTCAGTCGCACCCAGATGGACAGCGGTACAGAAATGGAGAGCTCTGCTGTCAGATTTGGATCTGGATTGGAAAATGCAAGGAGGCAATTGGTTCAGCGCTTCTCCAGCACCACGTACAATACTCCTTCAGGACTATGGGTCTTGGCCATCATCTCCTACAAGTAACTCATGGGACAGACTATGGCCAGGTCACAGCAAGGTGATTTAGGATGTGAATTTTTATAACATTCCTATACCAACAAGAACATTACTGTAGACAGAATTATAGGGGAAATGTTAGCAGAAACACAAAATCAGTGTCAGTGCCCTAACCCCCCCTTCCATGAGTGATGGGACTACTGAAGCCTGCTTTCTGGAAACTGCCACTGGCTGGTTCCTCTGATGCCTCAGGAGAGCTTACAGGTGGCACTTCTAGAGTCCAGCCCAGCTCCACGCACTGGTTTCAGAGTCACTCTAGCTTACCCCCATGTGCGAATAACGTGATGCTGACAAAAGCATCTTCCATACTAGTATTACTATGTCTGTATCACAGTCATAGTATATTTACTAGAGTTACGTATCAGGATATATGCATGTATGTAGAACCGTATTGGTAAAAGCGTGTCCTCCCCTCCCCCCCCCAACGACCTGTAGTTGTATACACATTGCAAACTTGAACTCTGATGCATCTTCTCTTTACGCTTAGAAAAACTTTGAGCTGTCCACACCTAGTCCAGTGATGAAGGTCATGAAAGATGAAGGGTCTGCCTTGTAGGTGGACAAAATGCAAGGTGCAGCCTTGCAGCCTTAAATGACTTGTCCAAGAAGCATCCTGCCATAAAGACAGTTTGTTGAATCCCAGTTGCACCTTGATTAGGCCAAGGAGCTAACCACAACCTTTAACTCTGGCTTTCTTCCCCAGACACGCTCATGATGGCCAACACGGGGCTGGGGGTGAAGAGGGAACGGAGGACATCCTTGCTCCAGGAAGCATGACCTCTGTAAGCAGCCAGTGAGTCCTGCCTGCCTGAGGCCGAGGAGCTGTGATCCAGCAAGTGGGCTCTTGCTCCCACTTAGCCTCTGGCACATCGACTAAGTAATTCCAGTAAAAATAAGATCCTAACTGGACTGGTTCAGAAGGGCAGAGGTGGGTCTTATGTGATGAACTGGACCATGAGAGCAAAGATGCTGAACTAGTTGTCAAAGATTTTCCTAGCCCAGGGCAAGAACAACAGGCAGGGGATGGATGAGAAGCTTATTTACAGCACTGTATGCCCAATATAGTCTGCTGCACTCAGGCAGTTTTTTTTAAGTGGTGCATGGTGATTCTAGGCACAAACCACATCAGCAATTAATTGGATTTGTGGCCCTCACTTCCACGCACCCCTTTGAAATGTTCCCTCCGGAGATCATAAAAGACGGGGACTGAGCAAAGTAGTAAGAGGAAGGTATAATGTGAAGAGGACCCTTTTGTTAATCCTGTTCTGCCTATCTTTCATTAGCACACCTTATTATGACATCCTATAGATTTGCTGCTTCGGCTCTGCTGGTGAGAGGCAAATGATGTCTTAATGAATGATGGTGCCTCGAGCTGATAACGGACTGCCCCTCTCTCCCACTGAAAAGAGATTGTGTTCGGCACAGTATGTCCAACTGCACTTAACATAATTGGATGAAACTTGTAATAGTTTGTTCACTCCAGGTGGGTACAAAAGTCACAGCAAAAAAATCCCAATGATAAAATATCAATTGCTGTCTCTTGCTTAAGGGTGTAATTGTGGTTACTGGCACTTGCAGAGCAGAGCATCTAGGATGGCGGATAACGTGAGGAAGGACTCGCCCTGGCACGTAAAGCACGACGCAGAGGCATCTTCAGCGTAAAGCCGCTGAGGCTGAGGGCCGGAGCAGGCGCATGCGTCAAGACACTGAAACTGCTTTGCAGACCGCCTGGGCTTAAGCAGCGTTTCCTCACCCTGTGCTCGGAGGACACTGCGCGTGGCCCCGTGCGGCTCAGTCCCGGTGCACTCGTCTGCCTGCTGCTCTGGCACACAACTAGCGCAGGAGCGATAGCCGTGCCGGTGCCTGCTCCAGCTGGGTGCCTCAGCCACTGCATTTTAGAACACTTTCCCAAAGCCATTACTTTTATGCCCTGAATGATTACTTCATTTAGCACATACATCAGAACTAAAATACCCAATATTAGCTCATTTAAGTTCATGTTCAGTGATGGATTAATCGTTCCTGTTTTCTGGAGCAAAGCCCAGTCCATTTCATCTAAGGACCGAGGAGAAATGTTCCCTTGTCTCTTGAAGTCTGAGACATCTGGTGCGTTTTGCATATCTGCTTGCCCACAAAAAAAACCAGTGAATGCTTAAATTTTAAAAAAAAAAAATTGCTAAAGCTATAGATCACACCCATTTTTCTCCTGCTTTCAGAGCAGGTGCAAAGGAAGCATATCAACAGTACAGACAGCATAAGCCTGTGTCTCCTTGGAGGTTTCAGATGTCACATCATGTTACAGTGGATATTGCTTTGCGATGTACTATGCTACAGCATGGGCCACACAGGAAAATGCAGAGAGCGGAACAAGTCCTTAATGAACAACCACAAGGATAGCAGACACCTACCTTAGCTCTGGCCAGGCTGAGACGAAAGAATCCTCTATGCTAAACATTATGGCCAAAATAAAATAAAACCAATGGGTGAGTGACCAAACTGAAATGCTCGAGGTCTGCTGTTCCCCAGAATTAATAGAGATTGGTGAGTCAGCGCAATGAGTAAATGATGGGAGGAAACATCCCTATCTGTCATCCTCGTGGGCAGCAGACTTGTAGCAGGAACCGAGGCTGAGTCCACCACGCGTGCAGGGGGGCCAAAACTGGAAGACATCGCTCAGCCAAAACTACCTTGGCTCCAGCGACAGTTTCTCAGCTCGAGGACCTCTCTTCTATGGAAGCCATGCTTGGTGGAGCCTGTTTTCTTTAAAGTGTGGGTATTAGACTTTGGTTTTTTAGATGTTTTTTCTCCGTTAGAAAGGCAGTGTGTTCTGGTGGCAATGGGACCTGGATGTCAGTGCCACCTCTGCCACTGCTCCGGGGCTTCAGTCACATCATTCATCCCAGTGCTCCATGGCTGGTCCTTTCAACCAGGGCTGTGCCCTATCTTGGTGTGCCCAGATGTGGTGCAAGCACCACGCAGCCACGGTGTCTCCAGGATTCTCGGGTCCTACGGCTCTGTGCTGATACCGAAACACAGCTGTAATTGTGATTAATTGGTTTTGTTCACCTGCCTTTTAATGATCCCTAAAGCATCAGAAGGTTGTGAATATCTGGCGAGGAAATGGGCAAAAAGAACTGGGGATGGGAGCTGAGATGTTCTCAAACTGAAAGAGCCACATTGTTATTCAGATCTCTACGTCTCACCTGCCTCTTGGCACGAGAAGAAAACCTCTCCTTTTGTTTGGTCACAGACGAAGAATGCCGCTGTCTTTTTGCACTGTGAAAAAAATACAGAACAAGAAAATAGTGCTGAAACATTTCAGACAATCTCCTTTATCCTGTGCTCAGCAATTACTCTTATTGTCAGCAGGAGTAAAGAAGCATGTACCATTTGAAAGTATTTAGAACTGACTCTGTGTTTTCAAAACAGAAGATCTTTCAAGGGACTACTCTCTTCTCATTTGGTGACACAGGCAATTAAGTTTTTAAGAGGTTCTCTGTAGCATTAACAGACTATATGATATTCTTGAAGGCACCTTTATAGCATCCTAAAGACAAATTGCTTGCATCTTCCTTGGAAAATAAAAGGCTAAATTCCAATACTGGAAGCTGACCAAGCTCATTTTTATGTGCGATCCAAGCTGTCTGGCTACGCATCGCCGCTGCTCCCTCCTCCACCGTGCAGCCGTGGCTCTAATTCACCGTGGGGAACTGCTCCCCAAAACCGATGCCCCTTACCGGGGAGGGAAGGCTCAGTCCTGCCCCTTTGGCTTTGCCCTGTGTCCAGCTGCGGGGAGCATCCAGCTGCAGGGAAAGGGAGTCAGGGTGTCAGGGAGCACCAGGGTCTGACATGTCCCTTCATTCAGCTCTAGCTATGAGGAAGGTAGAAATCAGAGTAAAAAGAAGCAAGGAAGAGCCCATCCTTCGGATTGGCCCTCAGCTGCTCTAGACGTATATTTCTATTAGATGCTGCCATCCTTTTGGGCTGTAATGTATTTCCTCATTATGGTAAATACTCACATGGCATTTGTGATCGTTTCTGGAATGACATTGCACAAAGTTGGGTAATAAAATTGCCTCTGATCTCACAAAGTGCAAGGCTCAAGACAAATAAAGTCTGTAAACAGTTCTGCACTTCAGGATGTTTTATGAGCTGGACTGCGGTTTACTTAGGGCTAAACCTGAAGAAGTTCATTTCGTCTCCTGGAAAAGGCACCGTGCCTGCAGGAGGCTTCGTTCCTCAGGGGGTATTGGCATGGTTACTACAATCAAACTTTCAACTACCTTTTTCCCTTTGCTGCTTGCAAGTCTGTGTCATTCATTCCACATTTCCCTCTCCCAGCAATACTTCTGTGATATTTAGAAATGTATATAAATGTCAGCAAGCCAGCAAAAGCCCACAGGACTCTGCAGGCAGCAGGTAGGTATGGAGTTCACCAGGATTGCGTTACACTGAAACCCGAGAGCTGGGGAAGGGGCCAAGCACTCCCCTCCCAGGGTTTCTTGGCTGCGTTGCAGGTTGCTGGAGGGAACTCCTCAGGGAAGCCTGACACCGGGCAGTGGCAGGCGATGGACCATGAGCGATGGCATCTCTCGCTGTTATCTCCAGCAGTATCAATCTAATGTGTGCAGGTGATGGGCAAAGCCAAAGCTGTGCAGGAGGCAGAGACAGACCCTTGTTTGAAGCCTCTGCATCGCAGTGGAAACCGGAGCAGTGGAAACCGGAGCAGTGGAGCACACACTCACTTCAACTCATGTGTGAAGTGATGACAATGGCATGAGGATGATCCCTTTCCATTGAGGCTCTGAGATGTTAGAGACCAGGCTGTGCTCCAGCTGAGGCCAAAAAGCCCTTTGCTCACTCCATGAAGGCACACGGCTTTTTGAATTTTAAAATACAGCTGCCAGTTGGAGCACCTTCCAGAAACAAAAGGGCATGACTGACGTGGCACTGAAGCGAACCTCCCAGCCTGCCGACCCACCCCTGCCCAGCACTGATTCCTGTGCCCTGTGCCTGGAGGGGTGCTGGCTAATCACCAGGTGAGGGAGACTGAACATCTCCCCACATCCGATAGCGAAATCAAGAAACATCACCAATCTGTTCCCCGGGGTCCGTGTGGAGCTGCCGTTGGGAAGCAGGTGGCTCACAGGGTGGTGGCAGAGCTTTCTCCTTTCCTGCTGGCTTTGGGAACAGCTTTTCGGCAGCGCACCACACCTAGCATCCCACTCCTGATTCCTATTTCAAAGGGTTGCACTTGTAACCTCCAGTGCGAGCAAGGTCAGTGCCAGCAAGATGCATCCTGCAATGTTGAATCAGACCACTTAGAATCAGACCACTTCCAGATCACCTGGAAGATTTAGCTACGGCTGGACTGGGCTTCTGCTTGGAAAGCTTGAACATGAGGCATCACTACAGACTGAAATCAGCAGAGTCATCCCCGGTGTCACACACAAGTCACACCAGCCACAGTTAAAACTATGACCTCCAGACCAAGCAGGGCCAACTTACTGGGTTGCCTTGTCCAGCTGAGTGTTGCCCATCTCCAGGACCGGAGATCCTACAGCCTCTCTGGGCCCCCCAACTGGCATTTGACCATGCTCAGGGTGGACACTTTTTACATTATATCTAATCAGAATTCCCCATGCTGCATGTTGCCTCTTGCCCTGTCACTGTGCATCTTCAAGGACAGTCTGGCTCTGTCTTCTCCATATCCTCCTATTAAGAGTCATAGACAGCACTAAGATGTCCCCTTTGCTTCCTCAGAAACCCAGTTTTTCTCAGCCTTGTTCCAGTACACTGGTGTCTTTTTGTATAGGAAGCCCCAAACCAGCCACGCTACCTCCAGCGCACAAGTATGCGTAGGAACAGCTCTGAGATTTGCATCTGCAGCCCTCGAGTAGCTCCAGCTGTGCTGCACTAATTCATCACCCGCCGACGGGTGTCAGTAGCTCCTGGAATAAAGCAGAAGTCGGAGAACTTTCTCGGCTGGTTCCCCTTTGACAGATTTCAAGCATTCACTCTTCTCTCATCTGGCTATTTGTAAGGGGTTCACACATCTATAGACGCTCCGTTAGAGCTTGTCTTCACTGCTGGAAAGCTTCATTAGTTCAGGACAGCTAGTGCATATCTACTGTTCAGAGGTAAAACCAGAGTGTAAGACAAGCCACGTTAGTTATATCATGAGGGAAACGCATTAGAGTCAAGCTCAGCTGCGGACTTAGGCTGACTTTATCTTCCTGGTGTCTTTACCTCAGGATAGCACAAGCTTTTGTTACACCAGGGAAAAATAAAAGGTGGTGATTTTCTTGCAAGAGGCTAAAGGAATCCTCTTATGGATTGTTTTGGGACAGACCAAAAAACCCGAGGGGTTTGGGGGATACCTGGAGGAAGAGGGAAGGGGAAGATGCCCCCAGGCAGCACCAACAGGGTGAAATGCTATTAATGCACCAACTCCCTTGTCTCACCACAAACCCTTTCCTTGGGAAACTCCAGAAGGGCCCAAATCCAGCATGTGAGAGGAAAAAACTATTTATAATAAGGCTGGGACAGGTCTTTCTCAGGTTTACAATCGGTTCATTCTTGCAGCTTGTACATAACCAGGATTATGTACGTTATATGATCACAACAGACACCGTCTGGGATTTTCCTACGCCTTTAGTGATTTTAGGTTCCTTCACTTTTTTGAGCACTAAACCAGAGATGCTGGAAAGACAGCAGGTATTACTGCAAATGGCAACCACTCCTCTGGAAGGGGAAAAAAAAAGACCTTTTGCAAGCCTGAGTGAAAAATGGGAAGTCCCCAAGTCAGCCATCCTTCTGGAAACCTCTGGCCTCAAAATACACTTTGCCACTGATCTATTCTAATTCCAGGAACAACACACTGAGCTGAGGCTTAGACCTCGGGCAAATTCGCCTTTTGGCTCAAACAGCAAAGATCTTTAGCTGAAAATGCCTGCTGCTGACAGCCTGCGCGATGGCTGCGTCCCAAGCACTGCTGGCATAGCCGTGGTGGAAAAAATAAAATACATTTCATTCCTCAATGGTCATGCTGTAATGGCATGAAATTAGAAACTCTAATCAATAGTGCTTTACACAGCATGACTCTCATGTCAAAAGAGCCCGTGGTTTAAAAAAGAAGAGTCACAAATAAATATGAAAATCAAGGCTGTGAAGCGTCAGTAATGAAGTATAATTCTGTCAAGCAATCCCAGCCAGTGATTCTCTTCACAAAACCTTCACTCACCAAATCCTTCCTTCTCCACACCTCTCTGAACTTCCATCTCCAAATAATTTTCATGTATTTATTTGCCCTTCGCACGTGAAATGTCACCGATTTGAGCATAAGCGACGAAACTGGGAAGGGAAAGGCTGTGTTGCAGCCCTTGCTCTGCCTCTGGTTATTTTTGAATACTTTCACCTCTCTGTGGCTTCATCACGGGGCTTTGGAAAAGGCATCTGTTCACCTTGCTGGGGTACACGGCAAGACCGATAACACAGCTTTCTTCTAAGACATACCTCTTACGTTCCTACAAAATGTACATCAAATGCAGATTATTATAATTATAACAACAACAGAAGTCACAGTTATCCTATTTATATCAAGAATTAAAGGCAGCTGTGGTAAGACCCTCACTTTTTGCTTGTACAGGTGACAGAAGAACCAACGGAGAAGTAAAGTATTCAAAAATAATAAGCAGACCCCCAAAGGGCATGAAGAACTGACAGCTACAGGGCTCTCAGTCTGTCATACAAGTCTTTCGGGAGCTGGCGGTGTTTTGTTCAGGGACAGGCTTTGGGTTTTTTCCAGCACTTGTTTTAAAACTCCTCTTGCCATACACTGCTAACATTAGCACAGCTTGGCAGGTGGAGAAGTGCCCTGAAAATAGCAGATTCTTGGAGTGTAGATTTTGTTAATTAGACCTTCTTCCTTGCACACAGCCCCGGCTCTCTGCACAGCTCCTGCGGCAGAGGCGCAGTGATCGACCAAGTGTTGGATGTTTTCAGGAGGAGAACAGATAACAGCTGCCTGACTTCAAGACATAAACAAAAGTCCTCCAGAAGGACCTACCTAATCCAAAGGCACAAAAGTCAGTGGGAAAAACACTTGCATGGCGTCAAGGTCTCAACCTTTGGGAGAGGTGTCCCTGGCAGTTTCTGGGTCCTTTTCCTAATTTTGCCACTGAACCATGTTACTTTGGTTAACTGAGTTACCTACAGCCTTGTCTTTAGCATGCAAATATACGTTTTCACTTGAGCCAATACTACCTGAAATCTTAACGAGGACAAAGCAACTGTGGTTTGCACACCAAGTTCATGGTCGGACAAGGCTTTACGCTGGTCAGCGAACTGAAGAATGGCATCTGTTGGGTGAGCAATGCAGGCTTGGCTGCAGTCAGCTTAGCAACATGGTCCTACGCTGGAGCTGCTTGGCTAGACTGTTTTTCAAACATAGAGAGACCTCTCTGAAAGCCTTACTTCAAAGGCGATACCCTTCTCACCTCGCCCTACACAAGGCTGCACAGGAGGCAGGGTTTTGTAGCAGCTCCTCCATAGGTCTATGCAGAAATTGAAGCCCAGATGGAATCAGTAAAACCAAAACCCCAAGTAACAACCCTCCCCTCCAGACATGCCGAATATCTGAAGAGAGTGAGGTGTTTTGGAAATGGCGTGCCGGCTCACGCTTCATGCTGCTGAGGTGAGCCCCCAAAACACCTCCTGCCTTTCTGTCTGCCTGAAGAAGGTGCCCGTGGCCCCCCATGGCAGGGGGGATACCACAGGTCAGGCCCTGCAGAGCAGTTCCCACAACGCTGCTTTAGCTCTCTCTCTCCAAAGAACGGTTGCCTTCGCTTCAGAACAATCACTTACATCACGCCACATCTGAAAAGTGGGATAAAAGCCAAAAAAGATGTCTCTGCCAAGCCCTCAATAAAACTGGTGACTTGTGCAATACATGCAAAGCTTTAACTTCAGGAACTTCAAGTCACCAAGCATCTGTTAATCAGCAACGCACCAGTCCCCTGGGGATTGCAGAGATGTTAAAAGGTTATCCTTCTCTCCCGCACATTACGCTGCCGAGCTCCATTACACACAACTGGAGCATGATTTTATGTGTGGCAAAGAATTTTTGATTGTCCAGATATTATTTTAGATGTGGAAACCCAGCTGCTGAATGCTGCTTTTCAGGTTAAACAAAACTTGCAGCCAACACTCATTCTCACACTATTAATGAAGATAATCTTGCCCTGCCGTTGACTTTTTTCCAGAAATAGCAGGAGAGGGATTTTCAAATCCTTTCAGGTTTGCAAAATGTTATCTCACTCTATTCCTTTAATCTCCTGATGCTGAAAGATGGATCTTTCTCTCTTATGGCTGGATGTACTTCTATACTTCAGCAGCAAACCATGAAAGGGAATCAGGCTTAAGGAAAAAATAAAATAAAGAATTTGCAGTGTTAACATTTACTTGGGCTTGTCTGGACTTTCTCAGCGTCGAATTCCAACACGATAGACCAGACTGAACGTTACACAGAAGAGACAAACAAAATAACAAGCTTTGTGTACAAAGAAGGGCTGCTGGGCAGGGGCAGGGACCGCACTCTTCTCTATGGCAGCGGTGGACAGGACGAGAAGTTGGAGAGCTCGAAAGCAGCCAGGGAGAGAGGTAGCTTGGACAGGGGAAGAGCTTCCCGCAGTACTTCAGCACCAGTACTGAGTGTTGGGACACACTGTGGGGTCTCAGAGTTTTAAGAACACATTGAGCAAACATGACAGGGCTGAAGTTGACCCTTCCCTGGAGGAAGAAGATGGCTGGAAAATCTCCTGAGGTCCCATTCACTTTCTGGTTTCTAGAAAAACACACGGATAAACTGCACAGCTACGGTAAAAGGCAGCACATTCCCTGAGCAATTCCTCCTCCTGAACTGCAGTGAAGGCACAATTCATAGCCTGCTTTTTCATTTCCATGAATCTTAATTGTTCACATAATAATCGCAGAAGTATTTAATAATACAAAGCATATGGGCCAGATGTTCAACTGGTGTAAATCAATAGCACTCGGGAAGCTTCAGTGGTGCTGTGCTGGCGTAATCATTTGAAGATCTGGTGCTGCGTTTTTAAGGTGGCTCTCAGGATTTTAGTACCTTCTTTTTGCTTCCACTAAAACCAAGTCACAGAGTTTATTGTCCACATACAAATAGCCACCCCCCACCATCTAAGATCAAAAACCCAAAGCTCAAAACAGATTGACTTGAGGTCATTTAAAAACCACTGATTTGGCCTCCTCTGGCCATCATCGCAAAGTTTTAACAGGGCCACGTATTTTCCCAGCTGACCTTACCCTCAGTCAGGTAGGGACAGACAGCACTCACTTCACCAGATGCCCATCCAATGCCTTGTTTTAGTCTCATCAGTAGTGTGTGAGCTCTGCTTTATTTGCTTACCACTATAAAAAAAAAAGAAAAAGCAAAAGCAAAGCTTTTAATTCACTTCCTCCTGGGAGTTTCTGTGATGCTCATTGATCCACTCCACAAGTACTTCGCAAATACTAATGGATCTAGTGAAACTCTCCACTAATCTCCTTCTGAAACTTGGCACCAAACTGCTCACTTGTGACGGTTTCTCCTTTTACAGTTGTTTTTCTTTGCTACCTGTTTCAGGGTCACTCCAGGGCTCATTAATTGTTCATCCTTTGTCCCTTGAAAATTTTCCTTTTAATCTTTCCAGGAACATATTGGATACTGATGTGAAATAGACTTCAATTTGCAGTCTTTCACACCTGCAAAGATACTATTTGAACTGATTGTGGCATTACCAGATGCACATGGATACATGTAATTGAACTGAAAAGCTTTGCAAGACATGTATTCATTGGACTGCTGATCTCATTTGTTCAAGACCCTTAGGGAATGGGCAATTTCAACTCCTCAATTTATGAAAACTGGTCATAGTTACTTAAATGGAATAAAATAAATCCTGGGGCATGTGTCCCTTCTGGAAACCAGGTTGACAATTGTGCCCAGAAGAGAATTAAATTGCTCAGTGACAGTACTGTATCAAGTGAAAAATATATATAGCAGAAAGTCAAGGTAAAGTTTTTTGTGGAGGTTCCCAGGTTAATATTCATTCTGCTATTGTAACTCCCTGGTTGAGATTCTTGCAGATTTCAATAAATTGTATGGAAACTATACAAATAAGACGGTCTGCTGTAGTTGAAAATAATCTGCCCTTGTTACCCTTGTGCCACTTATATCTAGGGCTAAGCTCTGACCTACTCCACTTCCATAGCTAGGGCTGGATTTTCAGCTGTCATTAACAGCTGGATCTTCAGAAGACCTGCAGACCAGCACAGAGCTGGGCTCTTTTGGCAGCACAGTGCACGGAGGAGGAATTTCACTGACCACGCGACCCCAGCCGTCAGCCCTCAAAACGCTGGTCCTGTAGCCGGATCAGTAAATCTCCTTTCCTTTCTTCCACATAATAAGCAACTTATGATTTTTCTCTGGTGTTTTTTTTTTTTTTTTTTTTTTTGCCTTGGGTAGGAATTGCACTATCTGGAAATCAAAGTAGCTGCTTCTAGACTCAAACAACTAGGTTTAAAGCTGAGGTCCGTATTGCCCATGGCTCCCTGTGGACCACAAGTTCAATCTGGGGTCCTGTCATAATACCCAATGTGGGAAGGGCTGAGGAACTGGGACATTGCAGCCATGTGGGATGCTGCAGCAAGAACTCAACCTGAGAAGCCCTCTGGACTGTCTTTGTCCAGTCCACGTGCTGACCTGGCCTTCAGTAGGGTCCTGAGAGGAGTACAGACCTCCTTCAAGGACAGTCTCTGTCATGCTGTGAGAGTACAGCTTCTTACAACTCCTTGTTAATGTCCATCTTTGAGGATTTTAAGCTAGGTTCCCTCTGAGGTCAAGAAGCTATGCTGGTACAAGGTTTTTTCAAATACTGCTATTAAAGACAAGCAGATTGAGATCCTCAAACTGTTCATCATTATGAAGGTACCTGCCAGTTCAGATCAAGCCCTTGCAGCCACCTAAGAAACTTACTGGAGAAGCATTTTTCTCTTAGTGACATCATCCATTTGGGATGAGACTTGCCCCTCTGGAGTAGATTTATGCATCACTTGCACAAGAGTTGAAGAGGGCCTAAAATACTGCTGAGCTTTCTGTCTCTCACCCCCAGGACACAGAGATCTTTTCTGTCTAGCCCAAACCTTTCAGAAAAGATTGTAGTTTATCTCAGTAGGTCTAATTCTGAGTTGTAGCTAGAAATGGCCTAATCTCTAAAGACCATGATCCTTTTTGACCTTTAAGGAGGCTACCTGCAAAAAAGGTTTGTTTGCCCCCCTGAAGACAACAAAGTGACACCTCTGCTCGAAGCCGGCACACCACCAGAGACGTTTAGCCTCCTCCTTCTCTTCCGCTAAATAGACAAGGGTGTTTAGCTACACCTGCAGAACTTGACCTGAAAGCTGGCCAGGCCCTTGTGTGTTGTAGTCCTGCCCTCTTTTTCTGCTGGCTTGATCTTCTCGTGCAAGCACCCCATCCCCATCTAAAATGCTCAGCGAGAAACGTGCAAAGTGACCTTCTGGAGGGCTGAGAACCTGCTCCTGGGCGTCAGATAGCAGTTGGCACAGCTATCAGTGCTGTTGGTGTGAGAACACTACTGTGGATTTATAAGATTATCTTAAAGGCAAGCTGCACATTTCTTAATTATCAGTATTCTTTTCCTGTACAAGAAGAATTTGCATAATTTCCCAGCAGCAGCAAACAGCAAAATCAAAACAATAAATGAAAAGATGCAACAATTCATCACTAAACTGCATATACAGTTGCTGGCATTGTTCATTTTCCTTGCATATCTAATGCAGACACCAAGGAAGAGCAGATCCTCAATTTAGCTTCCACAGAACCACACCAACTCATGCTAGTTGAAGAGCTGGCCCTGCATTAACATGTTTATTCCACGAGTTCTTCATGGAGCCCGGATAGTTTTGGCACAGAATGCCAATTCAGACAGTGATCCTGCAAATATTTAAGCACTGAACACTGTTGCTGTTACAGGCAGTATTATTGGCACCGGTGAGACCGCTCACAGCAGTGGAGGGAAGCCAGGGGATACAGCATTTTTGAAGCTAAGGCCTTACAGAGCAAATACATTCACCATTTGTTTTTTAATAATATGGGAATGTGTAGCACAGGCAGCACATTCCCCATGCACAGGCAGGGGAGAGGTGTGAGGGGCAGGCTCTTGAGTTTAACAGGAAGATAAACAAGCAATGGGATTTGCACAGGGACTCAACTGCCTTCATCATGGGTTTAATCCTCTAGCAGACTTGTGCTACAGCGTCCCGGGGTGTGCGCGGACGTCCTGCTCTGCCAGGAGCTCCCGGGATAGCCACAGGCTGCAGGTGGTGGTGGGCAGCCTGGGCCGTCCTCGGCTGCGCTGTATCTGATGGTCACTTTTGCAAATGGGAATTAGGAACTCAAACCACTCAAGTGCTTTAATCCAGCATCACTTCATTGCTGCCCATTAAATGGCAATGTCTTTAAACCAATTTTTATCACTTCAGACAGTCCAGCTGCCCACGTGAAAACTAAAGATGTGCTTTGACCCTGTCTTGTCTACATTTGTGAACGGTTCAAATGCTTGCCATCCTGGCACCATATAACTCAAAACGCCATTGCCCCAGTGATGTATTTTGAAGGGAGACCATTCTCACGCTGTACTATATCAGGGGAATGACAGGTCCTTGTGGTGTACATCAGCAGGAAGATGACACTCTGCTTTTGTGTTTTAATGGCTCCAAGAAATATCATGGAAAGTGCTGTCTGATTCCTGGAACCTGGAGGCAAGCACAAGGTGTTATTGTCAAAATAAAACAGAAAAACTGGGGCAGATTTTGAATCTGACTATCCCATAATGACAGCAACAGGCAGGGGATCACGGAAGCATCTTCATATGGTAGATAAGGATGTTTCCTCATCAATTCATCAGTTTAGCCCAAAAGCGTGTTCCTAAAGCTATTCCTTCAGGATTTAGCTTTTTCCTTAATTTTTATCATATGCTTCAATCCCATGGTCTTTCAGCGGATTTGCACGTGTTTAATTTTATAAGAACATGTTTTGTTGCCACACTACTTATAGATGGTAATCTGGATTTTATAATGCTGAGATTAGTTCTGTATACTCAGAAGAAGAAAAGAAGAATAGGGAAATAATTCAGTAAAGAGCAGCACAGAATGAGGAAAGACTGATTTGTGAAGAAAGGACACAATTGTCCACTCACTGATACTTTATACATCCCATTGGCACCAGAGGCGCTAACGCCAGCGTATGTTAAACACGAGGCATGGAGCAGTAGAGGAGGCTCCCCCAGTCCTGAACAGCAGGTGAAAGCACAGCCTGCAATAAAGCGCAAGGAGGGAGCTGCAAGAAGTCACGTAGCTTTGCAAGGTCCAAAAGTGCTTGTGACACAGATGTCCCCAATGCAAAGTCCTGGGTTTAAACAGGGCGGGGGGTGTGTGTGTGGAATTTCTAAGATTTCTAAAAGGGCCCATTGCAGGGCAACCCCAAAGGCGGATTTCCCATTTTAGAGCATCGTGATGAGTGGAGTGAGCATGGCAAGTTTATAATCTACCCAAGCTCAAACAAGAATCCTGGCCAGAGCTGGAAGTCCCCATTCCTAATTCCATTTAACTACTGGCTCACACTCCATCTCCATAGATTTAAAGCCTGACACAGGCTCCTAGGCTATGCTATATAAAATCTGATTGTTACATTCAACGGGTTGTAATAAATTAAATTAACTACCAGTAATAAGTTCACAGGCAACATTATCATTTTCAGTAAAGTATACTTCCTTAAAATATACCAGCAGCGTCAAATGTAACTAGATTTAATTTCATGCTGAAGAGTCTGTGAGTACTCATTTTAAAATAGTCACCAAGAGCCTAATTTTAATTTGTGTGATGTTTCTGCTAATACCAATGCCTACTTAAAATATCCTTTAAAAAGCCTTAAGAATATTAACAGAGAATTCTTACAGAAATACACTGGAGTTTTATGTTTTGAATTACCATTACAGGCTTTTTGGTTTAACTCTCGTTAAACAGATTTCATTATTAACAAGAATATGTGCAAATTAAAACAAGCCCATTAAAATCTAAAATTCCATGCTAAAAAGATTAGGGACATTTGAGTTATTTTTCTTCTGAAGGAATAAATGTAATAAAAAGTGATAGGGAGTAAAAACCAATACTTACAAACACACACAAAATCAGCCGTGGTTAGACAGCGGTGAGTAGTTCTTGGTGTCCTTCAGAATAACCTGTTTTATACAAGGAGTCATCTTCCGTGTGGTTTTTGCTCCCCACCACAAAGACATCACATTTATGAAGTCTGTCACAGATCTTCACCTGCCTCCAAGGTGCAGGCAGAGTGCAACGGGTCGGGGAAGAGACATCTGGTCCCCATTGACACCAGTTTGGTTTAGCAGGCCTGGAGACACCTCAGACCCGCAGCCTGCCCTCTGCTCCCTGCTTGCCTAAAACCTGGCTACTGAGGATGGAACTGAAGGTGTAGATTTGAGCCTTAAATCATGATCCAGCACAAGGCTGGATCTCTGACAGGAGATCTACAGGGCTTGGCTCGGCACCCTGCACAGAACTGGACTTCACCCTGTACAACAGAAATTCAACTGCTCAACAGCTTGTCAGACGTCGGACTCCCTGCACAACCTTGGGCCGAGCCTCTGGAAGGATGTCCATTGCTCCAGCATTTTTATATATGTATATATATATATATATATATGCCCCTTAAACCTTCACTCTAAGGTTTAAGGGGCAGTTAAGGGACTTCACACAGAAGTGGCACTGCAAAATACACTTTTACTTCAGTTGCTTTCAGAGACTTTGGCTCCCAGCTGCTATATTGATCCTCTCAGCTTCTAAATAACCCTCAATCCAATACAGTCATCAGTGAAAAATCTGCTACTCTAATAAATCATATGAATATTTACACTGCCTTGTGTAAAATACATCTTTTGACTTCTCAGGTGCTTTACATCCCTGTTCCCTGCCTAGCTACTTCTGTCCTTCTCTTTACCTATTGCTGGGGGGTTGGGGGGAGCCACTGACCCTTCCCTCAGCTCCAGCGAGCCGCAGTGAATTATCTGTGTTAAAACTCTCTTCTGTCAAGCTGCCAAATCTTTTGCATTAATCCTGAAAATTACAATTAATGAGTGCTAAGAGGATCTTCCCCCCTTTGTGTATGGCTCTATTCAGTTGTAATGATCCCTGCTGCTCCGCCAGCATCTGAAGCCTCTTACGGTCACGGCTTTTGGGTCTGGGGCAGGGCAATGCACTCAGGAAAAGGCAGTGTGGCTTCTTCCTTTTTTTGTTTGATATCCTGGTGTCAAGGATGGTCTACACTGAAGGTGGGAGAGATCTGAGTTAATAAGAGCCCATGGCCACCAGAGCATGGGATGTCCCCCCCCATGAGAAAGGTCACGTCAACATTTCAGGAGTCTGAAGTCATTATTTAGATTTTCTGTGGATCTGCGGTGAGGTGAAGGATGGGGTTGGGAATCAGGTTGCTACAGGTCTACAGCCCCACTTTGGCTGGCTAATATGACAACTTGAAACAACTTCACTGAGGCTCTGGGATTCAATTTCCCAAGCTTTTAATACAGCTACAGAGACTCAGCACCCTGAGGACTACCAAAAATGTAAAAACATGGTATTTTTAGTTACTAAGAACCAGAACTGGGAATCTCATTGAGATGCAAATACATTATTCCTAAGTGTGAATTAGGGATCTCAATCAGGTGTGGATCAATTAATCCCCTGACTGTGCATGGTGAAATACTTGCAGTAATCTTTAAGATTTGAAGAGAGATCTGTTCATATTTTTACGCACAGACTGGTTGCCGTTCTCTCATGACAATCTCACCTCCACTTGAGCTGCTGAACAGTTCCAGGAAGGGTTTCTGTTCTTGATTTTTTCCCTTGCTGTGACCAGCAAAAAACTTGATGGGTGTTTAACCTTCAATAAGCAGTCACTAACTTACCTAGCCACTGGCAGTCACTGGCTTTGGGTGATTCACTACTCAGATAGAAACTAAAGTATCTCCTACAATTCAATGGGTTGCTAAGTCTTGCGCTCCCACTTTCACAAACCTCATTGACATTTCCTCTTCAGGACTATTTATCTGACACTATTCTTTTTTCCCCTCTGTGTCTTCACTTGACCCTAGTCTGAGTTTATACAAGCCACTTCACCATGAACGGAGCATTTGTGCATTTCCAGTTTTTCAGTCCCAGAAATAACCCTGCAGAAATCACTAGAATTACACCAGGGAAAAAAGCAATGGATGTCACAGGAGAAACAAAGTTTCTTTATTTCCTTAGAGAGGAAATGTTAGATAACTAACTGCTTCCTGAGTTAATAATTTCCACTGTCTCCAGTGGAATTATTTTCCATTTGAACTAATAACGAATTTAACTTGTAATTCCTAGGTTTAATCTATAAATTCAGCTAGTAGTAGCTCTACGAGGTTAAGCACTTCTCTTTTCCTCTCACTTTTAAATGCTTTTTAAAATCAGAGGATGCAAAGACAATCCGAAGATTAGAGTAGCCCAAGTATCTACTTCCCTGAGCAGACACCCTGCTGGAGAGATCTCTGTCTGTATAGGTGGGTACCTATAGCTGGATAGATATGCGAGTGGGACAGGGTTAACTGGATTAGCTAGGTAATCGGCAATACGGAGCTGGTCAGGAGTGCACGTCCTCATACTATGCATTTGCACAATTTCAAGCACTTAATGGACTTCTAATCTCAGCTGGGGACCGAGATGTGCTGTCACATAAAACTGTAACGATTTCAAGGCAAAGGGAGACATTTCACAGCAGTTATTGCTGACATTAGAAATGTCAGCTATGTCCGTACACCACATCCAGTGCTGCACACAGAGGCATGACTTAGCTCTGCTACCAGAAGTTATACAGCAGTGCTGGTCCAGCATTCTGGCAGAGCATGAGAGCTCTCAGCTGTGCCTGCACCGGTTCATCCCGCATTAGTTTGGCTATATCCACACTGCCACGTGTTGTGTGATACTCACAGACCTACCTAGTCCTGTTAAATCTCAAATCTGGTACAGGTAATGGAGGCTTTGGTAGGAAGAGAAAAAACAGAAGACAGCGTCAGGCCAGTGAACTGTGTTGGTCTGAAACTTAGAATAACACTCTCAGAGCTCCCAGCTTATCGGAAGCAGAGCTTTTCAGTGGCATTTGGCACCAATGTGTTCCCATTAGTGGAGTCATCTGTTGGGGTCACAAATACATGCTAGGAGTGCTGAATGATTATAGAGAAAAGGTCAAGTGTGGAAATAGCAGTATTCTAAGAGGTTTGATTTGCAGAGACTTAAATACTAGATCTATGTGGGAAACAGGTGGGATGGCCTGCAACTAAAAGATGTTGGATTTGGGAAGGAGGAGGAAAGACAGCAGCAGTATTTTACATGTACAACGATAGCGGGGCTTGTCTCAAAGAAACCCTGTCATTATAAAATGATTTTTGTGCAACTTACTATGAAACAGTGATTCGGCCTTTCTTGGGTGGAGATCACAGATGTGCAGTGGCTTTCCTGAGCACTGAAGACCAGATGAGAGCAGGAGGTAGAGGAGAACACAGCGTCCATCTGGAACTGCTGGGTCCTGGGGAAGTGAGACAGAATTTGGTACTTGAATACAAGTACCACCATGGCGATGGGATCCAGCGTGACCACAAGTTGGGTGATGGATTTAACACATCTTTTGATGCAAGAGGCCCTCTCAACACAGAGCACCACTGTGCCCACTGTTTCCAAAGGGAAACAGTGCTACCTATAAGATCACCAGCCTTCTTTAGCTCCTGGCACTAGTTGTTTGGGTTGTGGGTAATTCTTCCTCTGAGAGGGCAAAATTGACTCCTTGCTGTGAGCACACTGAGAAGGCATTTGTGGACAGAGATGATGCTGGGAGAGCGGTGCTAATAAAATCCATGGAGAAACAGCATTTAGCAGCTGGGAGGGGAAAGAAGCATTTTTTCAGGAACACACAGGCTCCTGCTTTGATGTTGCATTCAAGCCAAAGCAAGGGCATGTTTTAAATTCCCAATAATTTGAGTTTCTTTTTAAGTTCCCAAGCCTGGCTGAGCTCTTAAAGACAAGAGATCTTGCTCCTGGGGTTGGCTTTCCTAGGCAATCGCAGCTCTGCTCAGAATGCTATTTAAATACCAATTATTGTAATTCTCGGCAGAAATATTACAGGCATTCAGATTTTTTTCTTAACAGCCAAAGGGAGACATTTCCAGCATCTATCAAACCTCTTTTATTTTAATCCACATTAAAATCTCTTTCCAGAAGGACTGGGCAACGGAGCATAATTTATCCTTATAGTTTAAAGATTTGTCATGGCTGCCCTGTGCCAAGCCAACCTGTCTAGAGTAACCTTTCGGGGGCAGGAGGGATGGCTGGAGAGAGCAAAGGGTATTGAAGCTAACAAGTAATGGAGAGTAGACAGGCGGGAAGCAGTAGAAGCAATATCCCATGCTTTCCTGCAAGGAGCAAATTCCCCATCTCCCACATTGTGGGGAACACACCCAAATCTTCCTCTGATTTTATCGTGGAAGTGAGCAAGCAGGGCATGGCTTGGGACTCGGCTGGCAACCAGCGGGCAGTCGCATCAGTGAAGAACTCCTGCCGTGACGGTGGAGTCTCTCTTGCCTATGGTCACCCTTCCCGCGAGGCCCTGGCAGTCCTCCTGCTTACCCCGATTGGGAGGAAAACAGAATTATTTAGTACCTTGTCTGTTGAGACCCTGTGTCTGAACAGCAGTCTTCAGGAGCGTGAATGGGTCTCCTGCTGCCAAGAGTCATCACGCTGCATGATGAGACTGCTCCAAAGCTGTCATTTTTATTTCCTTTAACGGTTGCCATCAAATCAGGGCAATTGCAATGAATGTCCTGGCACGAACATTGAGTCAGGGGTTCTGTGATGAGTGTTTTAGTTGTTATTAACAGCCAGCACTACGAAGAATTGAAAAAACAGACGTTACAGAAGAGCTGCTGTGTTATACAAAAAGAGATACGCTCATGGCTCACTCCTCAACGCAGGTGACTTCATGGGTGTTGGCCATGAAGTGCAGCAAAGGAGCCTGCTCTGCTCCTTGTACCTTGGAGCTGCTGCTTCCCCACCCCAGCATGACTCTGGTTTCCGAAGGAAACAGGGCTTGCGAGTCTGAGCTTTCCATCTAGCCCTCTTTCACTGCCTCTTCCCCCAGATAGCTCCAGACAGCTGATCTCAACCAAATTTGGCAGAGGCAGGGGTTAAATATGAAGCTTGTGCAGGTTTTGGGGGAATCAGGGTAACAGTGAGATCCCCACAATTCTGCCCTGCAGGGAAAGCGGCACCCGGAGGTGATCAACCCGGAGGGGTGCCTGCTGTGTCGGGGGGCCAGGGAGCACACACACACTGCGGGGGGCTGGCACCTCCCGAAGACCCGCAGGGACGTACTGCCAGGCGGGGAGCGGGGTGTTCACAGGCATGGGGGGGAGCTTCAAGCTTTGCAAGGAGGGCAAAGGCCTTCCAGGCCCAGGGGTAGTTGCAATGTTGGAGGGAGGGCAGGGAACACAAATCCCTTGCTCATGCAACAACTTGTTATTTTAACATGACGAAGCAGCCAAAACTGGTGAACGCTAGTCCTGCTCCTGTCCGAAACCCCATCAGCAAACCCCCTACCCCGCTCCCAGCATGGGAGGAACCAGTGCCTGTGCCCCCAGCCACTTCCCAAGATAGCAGAATCTATAGCTCAAGTTAAGCTAAAAGCTGTCTCTTTTCCTTCCTCTTCTTTCTTCAGCTGCACCCATTGTAAACTGAGCACAGCTGTGGTTCTGGCCCTCAGACTGTATAGGAGCTATAGCAAAGTGTTTAATGTATTCTTAGCTTTTAAAATACTATTCATCAGCTGCAATCAAAGAAGAGAGCCAGCATCATGTTGCCAGCCAAATTAATCACAGCTCCCCCGTTCCCCCCTCCACACACACAGTCACGTTGTGTGCATCAGTGGTGGTCTCGAGACCACAGTTTAGCAGACACTGGAAAAGGCCAAGGTGGTAAATGTAAATCCTGGCTGCTCTTAATCATGTTCGTAATGACCATGTCATCAATCACAGGCCTTCTCAAGTGCTCAGCAACCACAGCCCAAGGGTATATTTTTCAAAGAATTCAATTCAGTGAGGTCTCTCAAAAGCTGGGTCACCATTATTCCCAGTCATACGGGAGGAGGGTTTCTTCTGGCTGTCTGGCACTGACAGTGCACGTAAGCTCAGCATCTCCCTCAAAAGCCTGACTGCAATGAGTAAAGTCAATAAAATTTATGCAACCGAAAATTTCACTGACCTTTAGAAGAAAACAAGCTAAGGAAAAACAAAACACGTCAATAGAACAGATTGGGAAAAACACAGCATTTCTGCCATTTCCCTACTCTTGGTATTTTTCACTGGGGACATGGTCAAAACACTTCAAAAATTCAGGCTTTCAAACTTCCTAAAAATGTTGGAACATTGAGAACTAATGAGAATTTTAGTGGTTACAGATTTCTCCTACAGATCTCCAAAGGACTCAAGACCTTCTGGCTATAGACACATAACACGGAGATCCTCGTGCGAAACAAGTCACACGCAAGCGGTAAACATCCCGAATTCCCAGAATCCGTACAAAACAAGCCACACACAAGTCACCAAACCCGATCATCTCCCACCTGAGCGGCAACGTGTTGGGCATGACGTTTACATTGTGCCCTATTGCAAAGCCGATTGTGAAGCCCATCCATGAAAATATTAGAGATATTCGGTGCTTTTTCTGAATGCCAGTTTTGCAGTGCTATAACAATGATTACATTTCACACCCGAGACAGAACTGAATCAGATCCGTTTGATGCCACTGGAGGAGTTGATGGAAGCTTTAACACTTTGAGGAGAGTTCAAGACGATTTTACGGAAACGCGCCTTGGGGAAATTGAAATGTCAAGCATAATTTGGCACTTGAAACATGAAGGAGAGAGGCTTTTCATTTGTTTTCATCTGCATCTTCCCCTCCTCTGAACTGTACATGCTCCATTGCCCGCTAAGCTTTCATTAGGCAATGCTGAAATCTGCTGGATTTGAGGAATCTCCAAGGATAAACAAGTATCTGGCATTAACCTGCTCTGTAAAAGTCAATTTGACATGTCTCACTATTCTTCCACTCTTGTTAGGGAAACTAGTCCAAAACAAGCTTTTCCCCTGTTATCTATCTTTTCCCATCCATTCATTTGATCTTTCATGTAAGACTAGAGGATTACTGCTCACTAGTCCAATTCTTAATAGATATGGGTTCACTTGAAAAAAAAAAAAATAGGCTTTTGATCTAGGTTTCAATCTCAGACCTGGTCTCAGATCAGGTCTCTGGGGTTGCAGACACACAATCGGCAGCAGCGCTGCTTCAGCTGGGTCTTAGCAGGCAGCAGGCAGGGACGGGGCAGTCAGAAAGGCTGGGAAACGGGTGAGTTTGCCCTCCCCCTAAAATAGAAGCGCTCTCATAGCTGTCAGCATGAGAAGTAACAACAGGAGTTGGCAAACAGGCCTTTGCTAGGTGCAGCTCCTCGGAACGCTGATAATCTGTTCTTGGGAGATAAATTTTTAATTCTCCCCATCATCTGAGTAATTTCTGGTGAGACAAAGCACAAAGCCCCACGACACTCCGAATCTTTCCCACAAGGATTTTCCATGAGGCAATGCTTGCTTGCTGTATGGGGAATTTCTTGCACCAACTTTGCAATTTTAACTGAAGTTCATTTTTAGAGAAAAGTCAAAAGAGCTTTCGCTATTATAGAAACACATTAATTTCTGATATCGTAGTAACTTTCTTAAAAATATTCTCATGGCATAGCCATTGTAAGATATAACTTAGCATAAAAAACACAGAGTCACACCAATATGAAGCATTTCAACTTTGTAAAGAAAAGAGTTTCAACCCACTTGAAACATGGTTTTAGTTTAGAGGGTTTAGGACTGTCATTTTTCAGGAAATTTTTGTTCTAATGTTCAAATTTTTTGGCATGAGGATAAAAGGGGCTTGTAAGAATTCCCTAGAAAGTAAAAAAATCCATTTACTACAAGCCTTGGAAGTAACCTTAAGTGACCAGTACCATTTCCATCTTTGACAAGGAGCTGCAAGGTACAGCACATTTAGTGTGAAATCCTGGCTGAGTTTTGCCTAAACAGAGGCAGTAAAATCAGCAAAATTTTCCTTTTAGCTCAACAGGACAATTTTAGGAAGTGTCACTTAAAAGCCCCCTTGAAAAGCCCCTTCAGCAGCACCTGAGCAGCTCTTCTCATCTGGGGGTGCTCGCTCCATCAAATGACCAGTGGTTCTGTGCGGCTTCAGCTGCAGGAGTGAATTATTTCAGGGCTACCCTGTGTCACTGGATGCAGAGGTTTTACACTGATGACTAATTTATATCAGTGAAAGTGGATTGGATTTGAAACAAAACCCATTGATTTTACATCACCACTTCCCACTAGCCCTGCCACCAGAATTAATGCACGGCAAATGAAATGGTGGCTCCTTGGTCCTCTCTTGGCAGGGGAATGAGGCAGAGCCATCGCTCCCCGTACACCGGGGCTCTCCTTCATCCTTGCTGGCAGCTGTCAGAGAAATAACAGTTTTAGGGTGGTACACACCAGGCTGAAACCCCAAACCTGGGCTTTATACATCATCCTGCCACAGACGGCAACCCACTTCGGCAGCGGCTCAGAGAAGCACCAAGCATTTGCCTAAGTCCTACCGAAACCGATGTTTCAGGGTGTTTCTGGAAATGAGCAGCATGCAAAACCAGCTGCAACGACTTAGCACAGACCCCTGCACGTACGAGAAATGCCCGTGAGAGCCTGTCTGCAGGACAGAGATAAATGGAAGGATTTGAGGTCCCTGCGCTGCCTCACCTGACAGCTACCACCACCCTGCCGTGGTTTCCTGTGTGGTGGGGAAAAAGCGTTTCTCTCCGCAAGGCAGCAGGTTGTTTTACACAAGTAAAAAAAAAAAAAGTCTTCTGGGTATCATTGGCCCTGGATGCAGTACTTCATGGCTGTCTCGTGAAAGAGAAAAAATATAACCCACTTCACTGGTTAAGGAGTATATTCCTTCTTGTGGGTGGATAAGATATCTCTCAAGTGAATGACTCTAGTATTTATTATGTCAGATTATACCACTTCAGTTATTGGTTCAGATTATAACAAAACTGGAAAAACAACCACTTACTAGGTATTAATTTTATCTTACAGATTCTATTGTAAATGGGATACAGGCCCCTATGTATATACCACAATCCTTAAAATAGCTCCATCTAAATGCAAATGTGGACCTCTGCTTAAGACAGAGCTGAAAGCCTTCCCATTAACACGCCAAGAGATAGGGGAATTAATTTAATGCTTAAAAATTCCCAGGGATATGAGGAATTTCTTCTGTTCATATCTAGCATCATTTTCTCTTCATGACCAAAGCACCCATAATATGATAATTTTTCCCTTTCTCAAGCTTACTGAGGGAAAAGGCAGTACAATCTCTAGAGATTACTTTATGGGCTGTACTCTATTGACCAAAGCGCAGGTATGTGTACGCTCGGTAAGGGATGCCAGGAAAGACAAAAGATGAAGATGACTACAGTGCAGGAAGGTTGTTGGGATTCAATTACTCGTCTTTACAAACTAATCAAAAGCAGAGATAATGCTTGACAGTGTTCATCTCTCACCACATCTTCTTCTCTACCTGCTCCTCTAAGTCCAACCCAAGGGGGTTCACTCTGTACCTACCATATACACACACACACAGTGTGAGATACTGATTTCTCTTTGGAGGACTTTAGCGATCACTCAGTGGCACATGGAAGGTGCTGGCCTCCACTACGGTTACTATACATGCTGTATCTGCAGGCATACATGGCCTGGAAAGCAAGACACAGCTCTGTCTCAAAGCCCTAGTGTAAGGACAGCTGCTTTAGTGCCACAGGCTCCTGGTGCCCAGCGTGCCCCCATTGCAGTTCCCAGCCTGAGGGTATGGCAGGACAGAGGGGAAGGATGTTGGTCTGGGTGTTCTCTGAAACAGAAGCGTGCCATGGGGAACTATTGTCTGCAAACGCATCTCCATTTTGATTCCCAGGTGCCAGGCAGCAGCAGGCAGAAAAATGACACGCAGTCAGCTTTGCTACCTTCTGCTCCATTGTGGGAATTAAATTCTTAGAAGTAGCTATATCCATCTGTATCAAAAAAGCACATAGTACATGGCAAATGTATCTCTTTTTTTCAATATTTATGAAACTTCACTAGCTGCTTTTGTTAAACTTCGTGCCTTTCCACCAAAATATAAGTAATGCAAATTTGCTCTGCAAGAGTATTTTCAGGAAAAAAACATCAGGATGAATCACGCACTTACTTGCACATGCATCTCAGTAGGAAGAAGCATCCACCTTAGAACCCACACCATGAGGGTCTGGAACAGACATCTCAGAAGCCACAAGTCTGGAAACCACCACGTCCAGACGTAGAAACATCATCATGCACAAGCTGGACAAGTGAAAGAAATATTCAAGCCACTTCCAACAGATTTGTACTCTGAAGTATGTCTCTTTCTCTAAATCAGTTCAGAAACCAAACGCATTAATAAGACAACGAGGTTGTGTTGATATGAATGATAAATTGTTGTCGTACTGACGTGGAAGCAGCAGCAAGTTACATCTCCGCAGGTTTGCTTTTGGATTGGTCTCACAAGTTGAACTTAACCAAAAAACCCCTATAGCAGGGCACCTGGGATAAGGAACTGATGCGTTTCTGCTCTCCGAGGTGTATTTTACATCACACAGCACTTCCCATTCATTTCTTGGGGTTGTTCTTATTTTCTGTCAGTAGCAATGTTTTTGTGCCCGTGCTGAATAAGATTGGCTACTGAATTGCTTTCACAGCTAGGAGCTCTGCAAGGGTGCCAGAGCTAGCTCTTCTCATAAATACGTACATATTTTCAGAGTAATGAAGAAATTTCTTAAGCTATTATCTCTCTGGACCTTGTCCTGCCAGTGCTGAGCATTTTCTGTGCAAGAACTCAGTGGCTGGGTCTTTTGTGATTAATCATTTGCAAGACAATGCCCTAAATGGCGTAAGGAAAAAAAAAAAAAGGATAACTTCTCACGAAAAATGGATACGCCTCAATTTAGGGAACTCTGCAGCTCCCTGAGTACAGAGACAATGTTCCTGACCGTGGAGTTTTCTTTGGCAAAGCTAATGGGTCTGGCCTGGCCTTTGATCATCAGCAACATATAATAGTGATTTAGAGAGACTTGTGAAATTTGGGAAACGAAAGACTCATTGCAGCTGTAAACTGATGAAGAGACCGCTACAGCCTGAAAAGATGGTGTAAAACTCTACATATAAGTAACTGCCATAAAAACATCATTTTCCCCAAACAGCTTTTGTTATTTCATGAAATACAACACTTTCCAATATATTCCTGTAATCTATAAAAGCTTTATGAAATATTGACATTACTGGCATTACTGATATTCCCATAGTAATTATCTTTCATAATAATTAAACAATATGGCACAAAATCTGGTGAGGGTTGTTCCTGATAACTAACCTTTTAGATTTAATTTACTTTCTACTCTTACAGAACAAACATCTCATTTTAGAGTCTAAAAATTGCTGTTTTTCAAAATGTTCACTGGACTTTATATTAACAATGACATTATGTGAAAGCAGGATTCTAGTTTCTCTGGGGCTTAGGTTTTTTTCCATTTAACTATTTCTTTAGCTCAAATTACATCAAATTATGAACTGAAATTGAAGATTGTACTCAATTTTATACTTGAGGATCTGTTTTTCTAAATGGGAAGCTATTGTGGAAATCCTGACCCGTGCATTACAAACCCTTGCTTTGCAACACACAGGAATCTGGCCTCTCCCCATTCTCCTCAGTTTTGGGCCTCGTGGATTCCAGGTTTGGCTCCAGCGTAGAGTCAAAAAATATAACATAAAGCCTTTCAAACAGTTGTTGCAAAGCACTCCAGCTTTACTAACAAGAACTCTTATTTATACCCAGGATCTAAGCTTGAAGGGATCTTGAAACATCAGAAGTAGTTGGTGAGAGCTTGAGACATTTTCAGTGAGATGTGGGAGATAAAAAGAAGATACAGGAAAACCACAGGATAAAAGCTAAAGGAGAAAAGTAATCCCAAAATAGCTCTGTTTGGAGTGTTCTTCTGGAAGAGTTATTATACTGTTCAGTATGGCAAAACATCAAAGAGGGAATGTTTTAACCAAATTACTTGTGAGCTGAATTTCTCATCATCTTCCAGATCATCACAACTTGCTGGTTTTCTTAACGTGGCCCTGTGGTCAAACATGGAAGCATAAGGCTCAAGAGGAGAGGGCTTTCTTGTGCATCCAACCAGAAGCAGAACTGTTAATTATGCTGCCCTTCCCCAGAAATACTGCCATTCCACTCATATCCACATATCACTATTCCCTGTAGCGTTTTGAACACCGGCATTTTCCTCTGCAAGGGACTTCCCTCTTCTTCCCATTTGCACACACATATGGGCCCCAATCCAGCAGTGAGCTGGTGCAAGAATCTACCTCCAGTCCCCTTCCAAGTCTCACCGATACCTGTTGGACTGTCAACGGACCTTTTGTCATGGACCTCTGCTGGTTCCAGGCTTTGATGAGGAACTGGCCAAACTGTCATAAATAGGATTTTCCTCTATTGCTAAAGATCAGTGGTGTTTTATTTATTTCAAGAAGTTCTAGTTGTGGCTTTAAGCATGTGATATTATGGGTCAAGCTAAGAAAGCAATTTCAGATTACAGCCCAGGACATTTTCAGAAGTGGACTTAAACAGCTTTTCACCCGTGCAAATCCTGCCTCTTTGCATTCATGTTTCCTCCCTGTGCCCCGCACTGCCTCTCTCCCTCGCATACCCCTGCACTCATAGAGCAAGTCCTTGAGATTAACCACAATATGATTACATTTTAATTGAGGCCAGCTTAGTGTGGGGACATCCTTTTAACTCAGGAGGCCTCAATTCCACAGAACCATAATGAACTAATAATGAATGTGCTAAAGTCATTAAATCAAAATTCATAAAAGGGTGAATATTGCTTTCTTTTACAATAAAGCAATTAAAATCCCATATACTATAATAGATACTACTAAGGTGCACTAAGTGTTCTTTAAGGAGGTTAGTGTTTAATGCCACCACACACGAATTTGGGGTTCTTTTCAAAATAAGACTGCTACACTATTAATAGATGATCAGAACTCTTTTCATGTCTTCTTTGGTTCAGCATTATTGCCTGCTTTAAGAAATACTGGCATGATTTCATTAGTTGGTTTTGTACAATAGTTAGTTATAATAAATCATGACTTGCAGTATAAGTAACTTTCTAGCAGTGAAGTGTGGTACCATTACAGATATGCTACTTTTCGATTTAGGTTCTTCCACTGTTCCTTTCATCATGCCATCCCCTTCTCATCTCTCATGCTCTGCTCCTTGGGGGTCAACAGCCCCAATTTACGGTAGCAGAGAAAGCATGTGATGGGTACGTCTGACTTTGCAAGTCAGGCCTGGCTAGGGGAAGAGTACTCCAGAAAAATGCATGTCCTGATTTATGACCTCCTGTCTCTCCATGTGGTCTTTGCTCCAAGGAAAACACAAGTGAGAAGCTCTGGATTATTTTAAACATAGACCTCATTACAGGTATTGGAAACCCAATGATTATATGTGGACTCAGAGAGGGAAAAGGTCAATTAATAGACAGGTCTTTAGCTGCATGTTAACCATGATGGTCTGGACACATCTTTTGGTTCACCTGGTCCCTAACGTGCTGCTCAGAGGAGCTGGTGGTGTGTGCTAGGACAGGACTGCTACGCAGAAGCACACGGCTGGAAGCAGTGCCCGAGTCATCACAGCCAGATCCTACAGTGCCCGAACCAGGGCAGGCTCAGAGCAGTGGACATGAGGCCTTGGTCCCCCTCCCCGCGGCCCTGCCACAAAACACTCCCCAGCTCCCAGCTCTACTTATTTCTGCTCAGCCCTTGCAAAGCAGCCACTGTCAAAGACAGACCCTTGGGAGAGCTGGACTCCTCGGTACCTGCACACCAAAGACCCCTGTTGCCCAAAGCTCATGTTCCCACCTAGGAGAGCCCCTTCCCTGAAGGGCTACAACCCACCCATGCCAATGGCTGAGAAGAAAGAAGCAGCACAAAGTGACCGGGATCAGATAAACCAGTCAGCAGCAAACCAGAAACATGACCAACCCTGTGCCAGTGCCTGCTGCGCCAGACCTCGTTGTCTCCTGGAGGTCTTTGGCCTCTGTTCAGGAAAAAAATCATTACTGTGCGCCGAATGGCTGGGATCTAAACACAAGACAGTTTACTGTTACTCACAAATTCACACAAGCAACAAATGTTCTTCCTTTTAACGACACAGTCACGGAAATCCAAGACTTTGAAGACTGCTCAGGAAGAGAGACTGATGAAAAGCATGTCCCAGGGCAGGCGGGCACGTGTGCCTGTATGAAAGAGAAGAACAGATTGGCAGAAAAAGAATTATTAAATAGAACATGGTGGAGTAAGGGATTATCTGGAGAACATGATATAAGAACAGACAGATTAAAGGAACAATAAATATTTATTATGAAGTCCTTCATATCGTATGCAATAATACACGCCATAGCTGCTACTGAAAAATACAGGCAACAGCCAGTTGCTGAGATGGCTCTCTGAGTTGGATAAAATAGAATTAGAGGCTTTTATCCACTGGAGACCATGTGCTGTTATACATAATAATCAAAATCACTCAGAAAAGAGACAGAAATAGCTTAGTGATCATTGTAACTCCACGAGACGAAACACATTATGTCCAGGTTACTGCAGCTGCTCACAGAAGGGTGGGAAGGCACCAGACGATTGCAGCCCTGTTTCTCCCCAAATGTTGGTGCTAGTGGAAGGGACGAGCACAAAGGGATCCAAGGACTTTAGCCCATAAAGGACCAAAATTGGGCAGAGTCCATGGGCTCTGCAACAGGCCACGAGCCAGTTTGTTGTATGCTGGCTTTAGGGTGAGGTACAGCATGCTTTAGGCACAGCTGAAATTATTCTGGTTCTGTATTTCTGTATGTGGGTTGCTACACGAGTGCATTAGCACGCTGTTTAGACAGTCTGACCCTAGAGTTAGCGAGGAACAAAACATGTTATTGCAACCCAACAGTTTGTCTCACGAGCCCGTTTCTTCTGTTCCACGTACGCCAGGCCCTTTCAGCAGGCAGAGCGGATGCGCTCCTGGGTTCCCTGGGTAGGTTAAAAATGAACTTACTTAAATGGAAAATCTCCTTGCTGTGGCAAATTAGCCCTTGACATCGACTCACGTCTAACATGTTACACAGAGACAGGAAAAGAGAGGATTGTCAAAACAGAAGTAACCTGTCACCGTGCAGTTGCTTTGCATCTCCTTTCCAGAGCTGAGCCCCTCAGCTGGGTTCACAACATGGCCAGAAACTCCCACCAAAATGAGATTTCCATTTGGTTGTGTAATGGTCACCAAAACCAAAGAGGTCCTTTGCAGCTGCGGGGAAGGGGAAAAAAGGGCTTGGGAAGAAAACTGTTTCAGGACTGGGACTTTCTAACCAGATACAGTGATTTTTTCAGAACTACTGCACATTAGTGGGTACTATCACGGAGGTAACTGGGATGGCAGTAAGATGGAAAACACCACAACCTGTGTGTAGCAGCACCACAATATTGAGGATACTCTGCGAGCAGCCCCTCCTGTTTAGGGCAGCATCGTGCAGCAGTGCCGACAGAGCTGCACCAATTCACACGGACCCCGGGGCACACCGACTGCGGACTGCAGATACGCCCCGGGCTGCCGATATAAGCCATGATAGTTAAAATTAAAGGGCCAGGTTCTCTGCTGGCTCAATTCCACAGATAGAATCTGGTTTAAAGGCATTTAGCAGAGTAAACTCCTCTTGGAGTGCTATTCCCCTATTTACTTTTGGAGGTTTTGCACAGGCAGTTCCCACTGGCACCGGCAGAAATTACCCAGAGCAATCCAGCATGAACTGAGTGCGCGGATCCCTCGGAGTATTGTATTTCTTAGTTTCTCACACATACCAAGGAGAGCATAGCCGATTCACTGCAGGAAACCCAGGTGCTGAATTCATCTAACAAGCTGCTTAAAACTCTAAACAGATGTTTCTATGTCTTTCCTGCTTCTTGAGCAGTCTGTGTGGAAGCACCAGCAGATTTACAATAGAGCAGATGCATGAACCATACATGCTTTAATATCAAGGCCCGAGTCACTGGAAAATGGTTTATGACTACTGTGTGTGCATATAATTTGAGCAATGTGCCATAGGGATATAAGATCAACCTTGTCCGTAATGGAAATGTAGATTGACTGGGCTAGAGCCAGTGTGGAGGTAGCAAAATTCACACTGAAACTGAAAATTATACCTGTCTTGGTATGTTCCCTGCTCCTGCAATGACTCATGAAAATGTAGATTGGGTATTTAGGCTGGATCTCATCCAGTGCCCGGAGAGGTGTACAAAACAACTCATTGATTTCAATGGATATTTTATCAGGGTCCTTAACTTTCCAAAGATTATGGAAGGATCATAGATAGAGCAGTAAATACACTGAGAGCTATTAGAGCCCGGAAAAGCTAATTCTCACTTACACTACCTCTTTTTTTATACTCCCAGAGTGGTGAAAATGTGCTTCAGTGTCCACAATCTCTGACTGCAGCATCACCAAGCCCCACAGTCCCCAACAGTCACAAAACTGGTTTGAAGAGCTGACATGATTTAAATAAACATTCCGAGAATTACTGCATTTTCCTGGTGTTTCCTGACCCTTTAGGATTTACTACTTGCAACTTTTTTATGCAAACTACAAAAAAAAGTGAAATCTGATATTCTGATGTGCTCAGATAACTTCAGGAACTGAGCTTTAATGAGAAATACTAGTATCAGACTTCAAGGTCAGAGGAGGTGAATCCCACCTGAGATGACAACAGTCCCAATAGTTGCACCATGGCATTGGGATAGGATACACACACAGGGTCGCAGGTGGTCCAGTGAATTGGCCTCCTGGACTGTTATGATTATTCAAATGCTCTAACGCCTAGTTCTTAAGGCGACTAGGACATAAGCACAGTAAGATACATCAGCCAACCACAAGCCCAGAGCGCTAAGGTGAATTTGGAAAAGCGTACATTTAAAAATCGAATTCCTCCCCCGTCCCCACCTGTCCATGGATCAAGGCATGCAATGAGGATGAGCCTTTACAATATCATCCTGATATTGTAAAAAACTCATTTCAAGGAAATTGGAGGGGGAGGTTGAAGTCCCAAAGACTCAAAGCTCCTGAAGGTGTGGAGCACCTGAACATGTGGTCTTCTAGGTGGACATCTCCCAAATTACTGCCTCTCCTGGAAGAAACCATACTGACCACAAGCACCAGAGAATCCTCAAGGAGAGTTTCACAAGCATCAAGCACACTGATACCCAAGAACCACTTGTTTAATACACACAAGACAGACTTATTTTCTCAGTAATGCATGATAATAGCCAGTTATTAATCCTTTCAACTGTAAATTGGATTTTCTAGGTACCATAGACATCGCTGTCAGGGAAGTCACTGAAGCCTGGCACTAGAGATTTCAGGAGAAATCCTGCTCTCACAACAGTGCAGGGGAACTCTGTCCCTGCCTCTCATATGAGCTGCAGAGATTTCTACCAACTGGTCGTCTCAGGGTTACCACTTCAAAGACTTTCTTACATCAAATATCGCAGGACATTTATAAGGTTAGGAAGAGATTCATAGCAAGCAATGGAGACCTCTGCTTCAGTTAAGTGCTTATTTATACCCACTGCATTTCACATGTTGCATTTCCTGATGAAATGTGTTCCATTATTTCTGAAATATTAAACACGAAAAGCAGAGCTATAATGTATGAATTATACAGTGTTGCAAAAGCTATCACTGTGTCCAGTTTTTTTGGCATTTCAATGTACAAATGTTATACCAAGGAGCTTTTATACTAATGGATAATTGCCTGCAGTGCACACTTACCCTTTGTCCACTTCAGTTGACTTGGTAGTGCTAGCTACGTACATCAAACATCAATTCGTCCAAATTGGCAACATAGGAAAGGCACGTGGCCAAATTCCTTCTCTCCTGCAAAGCTCAACTCTACAGGATTTGAATAGCGATGCAAAGGAGAACCCATGCCACTTAGACTAATTGGGCTAGATCCTCAGTTAGCCCATTCTACTTATGCCAGGGGAGGTATCTTGAATTTAGGTTAACAGTTAATCAGACACCATAAAAAGCTAGTTATTGGACCCAGGCAGACTCCAATTAGCTGCCAGTAAACAATCTCACCTGATGTAACACACTTTTACTCTATCAAACATGAAGCTTCTTGTGGAAGAAAAAAAAAAAACAAACCACCTGCATTTCATAAAGACAGTGTATATCCTCTACGTGTAGAAAAGCCACGCTGACCTCCTTGCTCCAGGGAAAGAAAAATATGTCCCTTAAACTTTCAGAGAAAGGAAAGATGGTAGGCTGCTAGAAATAGCCATTTGCTCCACTCCAACTTTTACACCTGTGCTCCATGGGAAGTGAGACACTGAAGTTCATCTTTGGCTTGGCAGTACGCACGTGCGAGACGTGGCCACGCAGGAGACCAGGCCATACAGAGATCAGGCCATGCTGACCCCTGCTAACTCTTTGCAGGGAGGAGCAAGACCTTTCTTTGCTCTGTATTCTCTGTTTGACTTTCACCATGTCACATAGTCCCTGACTTCTTACAGGAAATTTGATTTCAGTGATTATCAAGCACCTGAATTCCTTTGTTCACACTTTTACTCCCGACCTGGAGGCTACTCCCACCTCCTCAACTGGTCAACAGACATGATGCCACCCCTTAGCCTTGCTGCAGCATCACACAAGTGGTTTCATTGGAGACTAATGTTCAAGAGCTCAAGTATCACAATAACAGGACCAAATGCTAAACAGAAAAAGTGATTTATCTCAGACAGGGAGAAGAATAACTCTATATAACTCTTAGAAAGTGGTCCTGGGTGCAGCTCCTTAAAGGGGTAGCAGACTATTCGTATAGGAGTTGGGAGGGCAGCTACACTGTCTCATTTGCTAACGTAGGGCTAGTCCAAGTGCACCCAACAACTCCGTCATATAGCTTGGCATACACTAGGGTCAAACTCATCTCACTGTTCATAGTTATTGAAGTGCAGGTGAGCTGCCTTGGCTCCCTTTACAGGGCAGTTCAACCCACCTCGCAGCCACTGGGTAAACTGAACCCTGGAGGAGCCTGTTTTTCTCCATCAATTAAAAAGGGACATCAAATGGCTCCTTACAATAGATAAGTCATTTCAGACGTCCTCTGGCTGTCCAGACAGCTTTGCCCCGGCAGTGAGCCTTGCTCTGCAGCCAGTCTAGAGATCCCCCCAAAGTGCCATGCAGACACAATGGAGAAAACAGGAGCTGAAACAAATACATCTGTCCAGTATCACTACAGCAGTGTTCAGAAGCCTTTCTGCAGACAGAGGCTTTCAGTAATGAGAACCAACCGCAGATAAATGGCAGCCAGAAGAGCTCTCCTCCTGTCTGAGCGCTGTTTCAGGATGGTAGCTGGCATCTGCAAGAAGGCAAAAAGCTCATGCTCTGCCTCTCTCATGGCTTCCTACCGACCCCAGGTTAGCTCACCTGGGGCAGCATTTGAGGGGCTGATGAAGGTGATGGATAAGCCCAGAACTGGCCCCATGCCGAGGGGTGTAGCGTGGTACACCAGGCAGCACACTTGCCATTACGTCTGAAGATGTTCTGCCTGTCAAAGCCTTTCATGCAGAATCACTTATGTGTCTTCCCTGCTTTTGTATTCAGCAGGGAGCTGTTTTCTTCATTTAAAAGGCTGGGTAACACGATGCTGCTAAAGTGCATTCGTGATGCAACAGAGTTCACCTTTCTTCTGTGCTATCTCTTGCAAGAGGATTACAGTGTCTTCTTTGGCAAGTTCAGCAGGGCTGTGCTCACCGAGTGCTCGGCTCCTCTAGGCCAGGCATCGTAGCGTGCTCCCAGGAGCGCACTTAGAGGCTCGGGGACACAAAGCATGCACTTTCAGCTCCACACAATGCTGGTTGAGATCTACATTCCCAGTGTTATCTTTGCACTCTCATGAAGTGCAATTACCTCCTCATTCTGCAGCTCTTTGTGGCCGTTTAATCTCTCCCATTTTGTTTCTGACATCTCCAATAATCCAACCCTGACACTCCTTATAGATACCGCAATTACGATACAGAGCAGCTCTTGACAGGATGAGTTGTATTTTGCTTCCTTCCTGTAACGCTCAAGCCACCAGGCATGGCTACACGAAACGGCAAAAGAAACCATCACTGACGATTTATATGGGTCCCCAGCAGATAGTGACAGTGCTATATATCTGTCTTAACCAATTAAATGTCTGGAAGCTACCCAGAATAGGCCAGCCGAGGTAGAATTTACATGTGTTTCTGTTTTCAGTAATAACTCAGCTGTGATTTTCCCTTTCTTTCCTTATGTTTAGGTCAGAGACTTTGCTGTTGCCTTCCCACCCCATGTCATGCACTCTGCAACTGGGGGAACTAGTCCTCGGGTTTTGACATGCCCATGATGGCGGGAAGCACGGTGCAGGACATCGGAAGCAGAACACTTCCCAAAATAGCCTTGACAAATGGGCTTTTTGCTTCAGCCATCACAGAAATGGGCCAAGGAATTATCAATACCTTCTGACTGATCCTGAGGATAATTAATTAGCTTGCAGAAAACATCTCTACACAATGCAAGGCAACACCAGATGTTCTTCACTACTCTCCCAGCTCCTGATATATGCCGGGATGTGTCATATTCTCTTTTTTTCTTGGCCAAGAAACTACAACCTCCAGTTGCTCCAGCAGAATCCAAAGGGACCACTGGCTGACTATAAAAACCGAACGGGCCTCACGGTAACCCTGACAGCTAATGTATTAAGGCCTTGCATCTTCCTTATACCATCTGCAGCAAAAACTAAGCCCAGCAAGTATATACACAGATTCAAATATAATGGGTTTCCTGATCTCTGGTGTCAGTTAATCCCTAGCTAAGGTGAGATCTCAGAAATAATTGAATCCTCCCAGAACAGGTTTGATTTGTAAGAGAGCTAAAGGGTTTAGGCATTCTACTGCCACTGAGTTTGTTTACACCTTATTTATATAACATTAATCCCACGCTTTGGGACTTCTAGCTACCTGCAGGAATCAGGAAGGATTATTTTCCCCTGCTGATGCACAACTTGCCTTTTCAGCTGCCTCCTCCTTTTCTGGCTCTCTTCCAAAATGGTCAGTTTTAAACTCATCCTCAAACCTGGAGTAAGGCAAGACTCATTCCTACCTAATGTGTAGGATTTGTAGGAAGACAAATCTCAGCCTTCAGCACTACCAGTCCCTGCAGAGCACCATGCTGGAGTTGGCCTGGCCTTGGTACTCGCTGAGAACCAAAGGGATGCTCTAAGAGAAGACATCACGCCCCGCCTTACCTGTAAAGGAGTTACATGCACCAGCCAGTCCCCTCTGCACCAGGGAGCTGCAGACAGGGGTTAAAGACACCTTTTAGAGGGGTTTAAGGAGGGATTTTCTGCTGCAGCTCAGAAGAGGTGTGGGGACGTCTGGCTGACGAGGAGCTGGGAGAAGAGGCAGAGCCTAACATCTGTTTCTCAGCCAAGCAGTCATGCTCTCTTCAGGTGACCTTGAACACGTGCCATCAGCAGCACACTCGGAAAATCCACTCTGCAGTGAGGATAATTAAACCAACCCACCTCACAGGTGTTGGGGAGGCTTCTCCTCCACAGTGATTTGTGACTGTCATAGCGCAGGTAACGTGCAACGAGGGAGCAGGATTTGTGTAAGAGGAGCTCAGCTGAGATTAGCACCGCCAGGATCCCATCCAAGCAAGGGATGAGGGACCACACCTGCCTTTGGCAATATCTAATCCAAGATGACAGGGCTCCTAATCAGCAGAAAAAAGAAACCTATTACCATACCTGCATCTTAACAGAAGGTATCTTAATAGATGCAGAGACATTAGGGTGATTGTTTTTTCTTTTGTAGCGGTAAACGTAGCAGTGTACTTGTCTATGTTCCTTAAAACCAGGCTAAGTATTATTTTTAAGGAGCTAATGAGTAGCTACTTGTGGCATATATTGAAGATACAAAGAACGTATAGAGTTAGCGGGTATTAAGGAAACCTCGCAAGACCATATTAATCTTCAGAGGGATGTATGTATACCGGATGTATTTGTTGCCAATATTATGACTGGACTAGTTATACCAGTGTGAAGTTTGCTTTCTTCTCACCCTCATAGTTCAACAAACTAATCCCTTTATTGATGATATAATGTGCATCCCTATGCTAACAAATTATTTGCTGTGTGCAATTGATTTCTGCTGCTGTAATCACTACACACAAATACCTTCTGTATCATTGCTCTGTAGAAAAAAATATGCTTTCCAGCAAGATTATATAGAGTAATAGTGTGATTATTCAGCTTCTATAAAGTTATCTATCTGCTTAACCTCTGTGCAGCCTTCACAGCAGGTTTATACAGATATGCTTCAGAAATTTATCCACCTACACTTTGTAAAACACCTTGTTAAACCACCTTCCATCTCAGCCTGAGGAAGAACTTCCAACTACTTCACAGAAAGGGCTGTGTCTAAGAGTAATTGCTTAATTTAGGAGAGCCAGCCAGCTTCCCTTTTTAATGATATTACTCTTCCAAAGTGAATTTCACACAGGTAAAAGTCTCAAATCAGCAGCTCTGAGTGGACTCCTCACCTGAATACAAGTCTGGTAAAAGGAGCAGCACAGGTTTCCTCTGTGATTGAAATCTGAGCTCACTTGAGGATAATTTGCTCCCTACACCAGCTCAGATCTCAAGTTTTATACTGGAAGGTTGGACAAGGTGTACAAGTTAATGAGTCACCGCATCTACAGGCTCTTGTCCACTAGGACCATGTCAGTGTTCCCAAGTGCACTCCACAGCCCTTTCAGATGCTTTTGTCCCGCTGGCCCAAAAGAGTAGGTACTCCCAGCCTGCAATATTTGGTCAATATTTGGTCCAAGGGGAGAATAAAGGAAATAAGCAGCCCCTGGGTTTGAAGTGATGGCAACCAACCATTGACACAACATCCCTTGCACAGTGTCCGAGTTGCCTGCTCCACAACGATTCTAGACAACGAAAAGTTTGCCGGTAGGCAGCATTTCTCACCAGCAGCATTTCTCACCAGCTCCCAAGCACAAAGGTGGATGATATCAACTTCCTAACCATGCTGGAAGCCCGGCTCTCAGGCCCGCTCGTAACAGCTTCACTACAGCTACAAAGCAAAGAGGCAGCTGCTCCTGCGTGACGTTTCTATAGATCTCTGAGGATCAGCACCTCAACTGGCAGCATCAGCACAGACAGGATGGTTTACTACAGCTGAGGATCCAGCCCCTGTTGTTTATCCTGCTCTATAAAACTGTCTTGTAAAGGTTGTTATTTGCCCTGCTTGTGTTTGTCACGAGGCCATTTTGCTCCAGTGTTTTCAGATGTGATTGATAAGCACTCGTGCCTGAAATGTTTCAGATTCACAGCCCAGGTAGAACAGTTACACACCAATCAAAGGCAAATGCCTTTCAACCACAAGAAGAGAAATGTTTCTGCTGCATTATGCACAATTACGTGCTCAACTGTTATGAATAACTCTGAAGCTCCTGCTCCAAGACTATTGCAACCCTATGTGCTGCTCGCTCAGCCACTTTCTGCTCTCTTCTCAGAAAGGAAAGTGCAGGAGAACCAGTTTCACCCTTTACCATTGCAGAAACAGCCATTATTTAAATCAGCTACAGCCAGGAGGATGATTTGGGCCCTGTCTAAATGTAAAATATAAACCATCAATTCACCTCCGAGGTAACAAACCAAATCTGAGCCAGGGTCACACAGACCCAGCAAGTCCCACCATTCGAAATACACTTAGAAATCTATAGAACACAAGCTGTCTACTCCTCACAAAACTGTCTCAGAAAAATCTCCCCTTTTCCTGAACCAAAGCTGTCTGCCACTGGTACCTCTCCAGCTAACGGTGCCTGGGATGCCCTGTTTGATGCTCACAACCAGCCTTTCAGGAGAGAAGTCACCAACTGATCAGCATCTCCTCTGTGAAGGCAGCCTAGCTGATAAAGACCTCATCCATTTCTGGTTTGCCGGGGCTTGGTGCTGAGCTGTGAGCAATGCCTGCCCACATCAGCTGGCTGATCCCTCTCCTATCAGCCAGTGTGACCATGTGTGCAACTGGTCCAGAGTCAGCAAGCGAGGCAAAACTAGCAAAAAAAACCCCTATCTACCTGCAGGTTTTTAGGTTGCCTTGGCTCAGTGTGAGTGCATTGAGCAGGGGAGGGATGGCACTGGGCACTGCACCAGCAGATCAGAGCAGGTGGTGACAGCCGTCAAGGGGAGCGACGAGTGGGAGGAAAGGTTGGGTCCAGGAGGCTCTTCACACCTCATGTTCTGGCTCCAGCATCACCAGGTGAACGCAGCCACGTGGGTCAGATGGAGCAAGGCCCTCAAGCACATGTTTCAGCTCATCCTAGCTCACCACGGGCACTCCAGCATGCACTTATCTCCGAGCTCATCACTAAGCCCTCAGGACCATCGCACAACCAGGACTGAACACACACGTCCTTCCTGATCAGCCCTCTCAACAGGAATAAGAGCAATCCACACTGGGAAAAAAAAATTGGGCCATTTTCCGTTTTTATACACGTGGATGAGGAGTTGGTGCAATTAACTCTGCTTTGAAAAAACAAGGTTTTCAGTGAGGAATGTTGTTTTTGCTTCTGATTTTAAGATGTTCAACCATGCATTTAGGACAGTGGTATGTACCTTGTGAGTGATGCACACATGCTCACATACTCTGTTTGTCTGACAAAGGAAGCCATCAATAATTGCTGAGCCTGCGAGTACGAATTATCTCTTGAAAGGAACTAAGAGACCTTGAGAGCACTACGGAAAATAAAACTCAACTGGGAAAGACAGTAACCTGACAGTTTTCCCATCCAAAGATGTCTCTCAGACTCTTAATTGCACAGATTGCTTCTGATTACATCAGGTAGCACCAGGAAGTAGGTTACTCAGCAGAAAGAGGTAACAAAATAAGCAGAATTCCAACTACGATATCTTTGATCTAGACTCTGGTTCACCAAGACTCTCATTTCTGACAAAAATAGAAAAATTTGCGTCATCACACGGCAACACCACCATCAACGCGACTACTTCACTCACACTGTTCCTGGCCCTGGCTGCTCCTCTTGGGCACTACAATGATGGCCAAACTGGAAAGAGGTTTCAAAGACTGGAAAGCTAGTGTAGAAAATATAGCAAAAATATACTGGTTAAAACAGGTGGAGCTGCAGGGTTGGTCAATCCTCTGAGGGATGGGTGGAGAACAGAAGAACATGAGATAAAAACAACATTATATACTAAGTCCTGAGAAAGAACCTGGCCTTCAGACAACTTCAGATTCAAAAAAATCAGTCAGCAAGGCTGGAATATATTTAGGAAAAAGATAGGTGCTTACCTGGGATAAGTGCAGACAGCCAGCTTACCACCTCCCCGCCAGCGGTACAGTCGAGCATGAGGGTGTGATGGGTAAAGGTCAGGTTTGTGATATGGGCACACCTCTTTTTGCTGTTTGTTCTGGCAAAGATGATTATTCACCATGGGAATACTCCCCTCAGTAAATATTCCTGGAAAGAAATCACGAAGAAATACAGAGGAGGCATTTATAGACACTTAGCTGACATATCTTGTATGATTAACACCTAAGGAAGGTCTGTTTTCTAGTTCAAATAGAAGTTCATGTATGTTGTCAACTCCTTTTTTGTTTTAATTCCCCACTAGTCCTACAAAAACACTCAAATCAAAAGCAACCTCACGCACCGCCTCCCTGGCACACAGACCTCACCCTGCACCTCTTCCAGTGACTAAACCTCTCAAAGAAAGAGATTTATCCCCCCCCCCCGCCCCCAGAGGCAAGGTAGGACACACCCAGATGAGCAACCTCAAAGACAGAGAGAAAAAGCAAGTTGAACAAACACCAAAAGCACCAAGAGGCCAGGAAGATATCGTAAATATCAACCTTATTTTTGATGCTGCCACATTGAAATCCCTTTTGGTGTTCAGATTTGACTAGGAGTTTCTGAGGAAGTACCACTGGAAAGTGGCTTATGAACAGCAGAAAGTCACAGGGTCAGATAAAAACCATCCCCATGCACACGTGGAGGGGAAGGGGGGCTGCCTGGGGTAAAAGAGGAAATTAAAACCGTGGAATATGAAATTATATCCAGTGTCCTGCATGATTCCAGGGTTGCCGAGTTAAAGGCAATGAATAAATAAGAGAAATTCAAACCCAAGCAAATCTCTAGGATGAGACAAATTCATTCCAGGGTGTTAGAGCAGATTTGAGGAAGGAAATGTGTGTGCCAACAGCAATTACTATGGAGAACTCACTGAGCACAAGTCTAGAAGACTGGAAAATTGGAAAATAACAAACCAAATGTGGTATCAATATGCAAAAAATGAGAGCAAGCCTGGCACAGGAAATTACAGGGCTATCAGCTTAATATTCATTACATATAGGAAAACGCAAGGTCCCCATTGTATACAAGAGTGTAATTAAATCAAGGGGTTCTGCTGAAATCAACTGCTTGTGATGTTTATGAATTAGCAGCAGATTCAAAATGCAGCCGCAGCCTGAGCATTCAGCCTGGGGCCTGGTATTATTTGTTACAATCTATAAACCAGCCCCGGTGAGAAGTTTTCTCCTAGATAGTGTAAGTTTAAAATCTCTTGCTCAGAGGTTTGGGGTTTTTTTGCTCTGCATGTGATTCAATGCTGAGGAGGATTAGCACCAACAGGCCACCTGAGGACAGTGTCTGGGGGAAAATGTTATGGGCTTATTTACTGATTAGTGCTTATTTGTTTGCTGTTTAGAGCAACGGCAGTGAAGCATCTCTCTTATTCCTCCTGCTTCTGCCCCCCTTTCTCCACGGCAGTAACATCTGCAGTTATCCACATATTTTCTCCTGGTGCTGGGAAGCAGTGCCAAACATTCATTACCTTTCAAAGGGTCGTCGCTTGATGCCTACGGAAACACCCTCTCCCACTTCTCCTGCTGCGCTCCCACTGCATGGCTCTAACGTCGCATGGGTTTTTATTTTCAAAGACACTGCCAAGCTTTGCAAGAGGAGCGAGGGCAACTTTCACCACCCCAGGCTTGTCTGCCGAACCAGCAACGCTCTGGTGGTCCTGTCTGAGGCCAGAGCCCTGAGGATTTATATCGAGACCTCCACTTCTGGGCAAGTGGCTTCAGTAAACTCTGAATTGGATCCCAAGTCCTGGGAAATACCAAGGATGCAGCTCAGCATTCAGATGAGCTAAATGTGTTTGGTCAGGCCAGATGCCCCAAGTGATGTACATTAATCCTCACCTGCTTCTCCTCTGCAAGGAACATGTAGAAATGTTAATAAATATTTCAAAAGCTCCAACAGTGCACCTAGCTTTCAGAAATGTATTCCACAATACTTTATTACCTTTAATAACCTCCAAGAAAAATTATGAATGAACACAAAGAGCCTATTTTAAATGTGCAGTTGCAAATACCAAACATGATTTTGAAACACAGCAAGCAGTGCCAGAGAGAAAATACAAGTCTCTTCACTTTCATCACAAGTTTCGTCTTTCAAGAAAACATATGGGGAAATTACGCAGAACCTTACTGTGTTTTTTAACTCAAAGTGAGATCTTTGAGGAAATATCCTCTTTGAATCTCTGTATTTACACCATCAGCACTGGACAAAAAAGCTTGCCACTCATTTATAACGAGTTAAAATGAAAACCCCACAACAGCCCAACCTGGAAAGGATTTAAAATATAGATCCTGATTCCAAGCCCCATTTTGACATTTAATTCCATCCCTGACTTTTCCTCCAAAACATGGCAATATGGAGAAAAAAGGAAATCTAATGGATGCAACAGTCAACTCTATACTTGCTGGTTCTCTTCTGGTGAGAGAACTTGGGGTTTTTTATTTTTAAACCTTTGAGTCTTTTTTTCTTTTTGACTCAGCTTTTAAAGAAGTAAGTCCCCTCCAACCTGACTCTGCCTCGGGAACAGACGGACATGTTCCCTTTTCCCCAGGTACATTTTGAACCCCACAGCTGATTTCAGAGACACCTGACAGAAGAATGAAGGCCCCAAAGAAACGTGTGTGTATATACATATTTATAAATTTCATGAAAGCAAGTAGCTAGGTAGGCAAGCTGCCCAGAAATAGGCAAGACTGACTCCATGAGGGAAAGGCTATGGCTTCAGGACCCAGGGGGTCAACAAAAGTCTTTTTAGCTCTGGGAATCGCACGGTATTTGTGCATGTTGGCTTGTGTCCCCTTCACCCGCGCAGAGCACAACAGGGAAGAGGAAGGCAAGAGTAACACAACTTCCAAAGAGGAAGGCAAGAGTAACACAACTTCCAAAGAGGAAGGCAAGAGTAACACAACTTCCAAAGAGGAAGGCAAGAGGGGAGCCATGCGCTCAGTAAGAGCTTCAGATCAAACACACTCGGGTGGGAGGCAGGGGATTGTGCTTTTCTAACCAAAGACCTGAGATCCAAGCTAAATCTGTTTGTCCTGCTCACCTTCATCAATATTAATAGGTCAGACATCACCTGTGGAGAGCCAGCCAGTCCTTTGGGGGCTTATATGGATTTTGCTGATGGCCAGGTCATAACGAGTCTCTGGTGTGAGTGGCAGAACAAGGGCTGAGCCACGGTCTCCTACGTGTGCACGCTGAACAGTAATCGAGAGAAAGCAATCGCAGCATGTCCTGACCAGAGGTCAGCACGACAGGCTCCGAGGGCAGACAGAAAAGCCAATGAGGGAAGAAAGGACCATTGCTCATGGTCACTTCTAGGTACCAAGGGGTCTCCGAGGGGCTCAGCCCTGTTCCAGCTCCCCTCTTCCCCGCAAAGATCCAGACTGAGGCACCGAGAGCAGTTTTGGCAGCAGCTCGTATAGTGCTGACAGAACATGGTTTAGTTAAAATTCACCTGACGAGGAGGAAATGAAAATCCTCAAGGCCACAAATTAAAAATTGTGACTTGATAGAACAACAACTTATAAATAGAAAGACCCATTTCCTGCAAAAATCCTGTGGACCGAGTATTGGAAACTAATTAGTAGACTGAATCACCAGAAAAAGTGCTGTTTTCCTGTTACTCACGAGAAGATATTACTTTCCTAGCACTTTTCCTTTGGCACTGGTGATCAGCACAACCCTGTGAACACTCCACAGCCCCTCCTTGGTTGCATTTCCTTCCTATTCCAATAACACACAGTAAGGTAAAGGACAAAATTCATCACTAGCCATTCCTCTTATAGCACCAGTAGCTGCATACTGTCTTTTTCCTCCAGATTATATGATCATGGAGTAGGAAGGTGGGATGCTTGGCTAAAAACGCCAGCTCCATCCAAGAGGACTTTGAAGCAGAGACTTTCCCACTAAATTAATTACGAAGATAAACAAAAAAATAGCACCCAGCCCAAGCAGACTTTTGCACAACCCCATCTAGAGATGGGAACCTCAGGTTCACAGCCTGGGGACAAAAAGTGGAAGTGAACCCCGTGCAGGCAGCTTGGCCATCACTCACGTGTCATCTGAACTGCTCCAGTGGGATCTGCCTGCATGAAGTCTTGGCTTCAGCTAGCAGAGAAATCAACTCCAATATCAGTACCATAGTGCCACAATACATTAAAGAAGCAAGAAGTCATCACAAAATAAAGTTCTCGGAGTGATTAAGGCCCAAATTTGCAGAGTGCAGAGCCCTTTCCCTAATGACTCCGCACCCACTACAAGAGCACACAAGCAAAAGTTGTTGCTCACTCCCACTTCTGAACAAAAGCCAAGTTCCCAAGTGGTTGCAACGTGGATGGATATTTCTGGAGCATCTCCTGCTGGATTGTCCAGCTGTTTGTTATCTCTGAGGACATGGAAAAAACATGGCCGTGGTAGACCCACACTGCAGCCTTCCCCAAGCACTGGTGGGAGCAGCCCTGGGACAACTCAGAGAGCAACTGGGAACCAGAGAAACTTCAGAGAAAGGGGAGGAGGGCTGCAGAGCTCTTCTGAACAGACAGGGAGAGGCAGGCTGCAATGGACTATGTGACTGGTCTCAATCCTCAGGTCTTTTTGGGCATCCTCTTCCAGCTGTAACCTTGGGCTGTCCCCAGGAGCCATCACACCACTGCCCAAGGTCACCATCCGCTCCAGTGAGCCAGTTAAGCAACACAATTCTCCTAATTCCCTGCAGAAATCAGTGTGATGATACACAACATAGTCCTACAAAACGCCCCAATGGAATGTAGGGCTGTTCAGAGAAGGCAGTGTTCTTTTATTACCAAATTAACTTTAAAAAACCATCCTCTTCACTATCCACATCAAAGATCATAATCTCCATGTAAAAGAGAGGGTTGATGAAAAAAGAGGTACTTAGAAAACATATTTTAAAATTTAAAACACTACTAGCACTGATTCTTCTTGCTTGTAAAGAATTCTGGCTTTTTGTCTTATAAAGTACTCCAAGATCTCATTTGCAAACTACCACTGCTAGCTACTCCGTTTTTTTGCTGGCTGCTCACTTACTCTTTGGGGATTTCATATTCTTCTAAATTTTGTAAATGGCCACTAAAGTGGAGATGAACATTATAAAATACATTTCAATCACCCTCACAATTTAGACTAATTCATTGGCAACTGTACAAAATGCTATTTACAAGGTACTTCCATCAGCTGGTATCTGGCATTAAGTATTTTGAATCAATCTACCATCATTTTCATCTCTTATTTTTCATACAAAGGAAATTATTGATCGAAGCTTTTCAGCCTCATTTAATATACTGGAATAGGCTTTAAATTTTCCCATGTAAACCTCAGTGGAGATTAGCAACTCTGTCTTGCTTAATGCAACACAAATCAGTCTCCCTGATGAGACCACAATATTGTACATGACATCATGACCGCTTTACTAGTTGATGGGCCCTGAGACAGGCACCTGCTAGAAACTCCCCAGGGACTCAGCATTCGAGCTTAGTTTCAGTTACTAGGCAAGGCTGGTGCCTTAAAGGGAAAAATGGTGCCTTCACCTCTCAGAGGCCATTACACTATTGCAGATTATACCGGGGATGGATTTGTGCAGAGGCAGACCTTCTTCGTTGTTCCTATCAAGTTTGCATTCAGTTTTTGAATCGCACTCAATTTTGCATTCAGTTGCTATTGTGATGGGCGTGTTCAAAACGCTAGATTAGATTTGTGTATGTTGAGGACAGAGAGCTTGGCTGAATTTTGATGAACTCGTTCTTGAATAAATAAGCAAAACATCACTGAATAAGATACTCAGCCAGCTTCAATAAATACACATGGTAGCAAAACAGCCAGCTAGACAAACAGAATGTATCACACTAGAACGAGCACTGATGATTTTGTAATGACTCCGGCAGCTTTCAGCATATTAGCTACTACTGTAAAAAACAACATGCAAATGTCTGAGTCCAGTTTACAGTAAAAAGCAAGTTATGCTCATGTTACCAGAGCAGCAGTCAGTGAGTAATACAGCACAGTATGCCCTCTCCCTTATCAAATTTAGTCTAGAGCTAATTGGCAAGCACTGGCACGGGAGTGCTGCTGGATGCATGTTGCACGGGTGATCCTTCCTCAGGCCGCGTGACTTGCAGACCACCACGGTGAAACTTTGCATTGGAGATCCTACCAGATAAGGACATCAGGATGGATTGAGTAGAATACAAAAGTGTTTCCTTGGGAGGAAACACAAGACTGCAAATGCTATTACAACCTGAGCCCAATACAAAATAAAAGTGCTTTGAGCTGCTGTGGCATCCACAATATTGCATTTGATGCAAAACAAGAGAGAACGAATGTGCTTAAGGGCTGTACTTCCAGTGGTCCATTTCATAGACTAATTTGTGTGCAGGCTGATACTTTCAGTATGTTTCTGTACTAACAGAGAATAATCATAGGATAAGTAGAGCAAGGTAAGTACATATGCTGCCATTGTTTTCTTGCAGCATAATAGCATCATCAATGAAGCCTGAATGCAGCCCAATTAGCATACAGTAATTAGAATCACTGCTGCTTTTTCATTTACTTTTGCACACCATGATGAGGTGTTGGTTGCAGTATGCAGGGCTGCAGTCCTATAGATAATGCCGATTGTGCAAAGCGTGTATCCTATTCCCTCATCAAAAGAAACAAGGGAGACATTAAACTGCCTTAAGGTGCTAAAATTTCAATTTTGACCTGACTCAGGAAAGTCTCCAGCTTACCCAAAGAATATCTAAGCACAGGCTGTGTTCCCAAGGGATAAGCGCACCTGTAATACATGTTGCCTTTAAAGGCAAATGGAAGCTTTAATGAAAAATATGATTTTCTAAAAGACATTCTCTTTTAGCCTGGAACTTTTAACAGCTTGACTGCGGCTTAGAGCTTAGACAAGCCTTAGTAACTCGGCTGAAGAAACCCTTGCAATTGTCCTGTTTTGTTACATGGCTGCCCTTGGAAAGAGCAGATGGCAGATATTTGGAGAGGGCTCTTTCAGAGCAGCCAGTAACCAGGCATTTGTTGAAGTGTGGCTCGGCTGTGGACTATTTATAACCCATCCACCACTGAAGAGTCTCTTAATGCTTCTCCAGACTTAAATGGCTAACTTTTATGGCCCATTTATGGCCCATTTCAACAAAGCAGTTAAACATGTTCCAGGACTGGTATCTATATGTAAATAAAGGAAGTTGTACTTGGCTGGCACCCAGGCTCCCCACCCCACCTCCCTGGGCTGGCAAGCTGGCCTGCACAGCCCCGAGCCCCACAGCCGCTCTCGCTGGACGTGGGGCAGCAGGGCTGGGGAGCAGCACCCTCATAACAGAGCTCTCCATGAGGCTCACTTAAGAGCACCCCCTTTCCCTTTGAAATCCATCCTGCAGCACCTGAAACTCATCGGCAGCACCACAGCCTCGCCGGCCAGGGGAGGTGCCTTTACCTCTGCACCTCCCCTGCTGCTCCCAGCACTTGCAGCACACACCCTACCCCACACCAAGAGTCACGCCAGCCAAACACAGTTTAATTAGGATTTATACCAAGGCTGGAAAGTCAGAGGTTAGTCTGGACTGGTCTGGAGGGGCTTAAAAACCTGCAGATTTTTAATGGGTTTTGTTCATATACCCCACAGAAGAAGGTAATCACGTAAGCCAGGGTGGAGGACATGGTGCTTTCTATGACTGGAAATGATGATATAGCAAGAAAGGGCATATAAGGAGAAGTATTACATAAGATGTAGGTTTTACACGCTTTATAAAGACTCTCTTAGCACTTGTTAGTGGTGGGAACCTCCCCGTGTGCCAACCAGTCTGAAATGGGAAGGATAGAAAAGTGCCTTCCATTTAAAGAAATGGGCTGTGAACGTGCTGTCAATGTCTGTGATTCTTTTTATTGATTTACAGCGTGTAAGCCATAAATCATTCTACCTTTTACTGAGCCTATAACTATACATCACTCTGTCAGGGAAACTCCTCAAATTTTAAGGGGGACGTGCAAGAAAACAGACTTCTGTTTCATCGACTCGGCTAGATGAGCTGCAATGGCCAAGGCTAGATTTAACACACACGGTGGGGTGGATACATATAGACAAAACACTTAATTTGAACAGCTGCCCATATCTGCTGCTCTTTACCTCTTCCAGGATTAATCTTTGGCTACAAGGGGACAGATGCAAGCCATACTTTCATTGGCAGGAACTACACAGGGGTTTACTTCTGTTGCAAAACAGATCTCAAACACGCACAACCCCTGCACCAGGGCACCCCAGCTGCAGAAGTGCCTCTGATAGCACCAATTAAGAGGGACCAGTGTGGCTGGGGAGCAGTGCTGTTAGCTGGAGCAGAAGCAGCGTTTGTCCTGAAGGTGGATCTGCCCACTGCAGCAACTATCCACTCTGCGAGAATCTTAAAATAATAAAAATCAATAAAATAATAAACAACTGTTTTACAACAGATTTCAGGAGAAAACCTACATTTAATGAATTTATAGACAAATTTCCAGCTGGCTTCCACCAAGGATTCCACCAACTCTTCCCAGTTCTCAAGAAGCAGCCCTGCAGAATTAGATAGTTCAGGTTTGGTTGAACGGCAGCATTCAGCAGTTACATTCTTGCTACAAAAATCTTACCTGAAGGCCAAGACTCAGCTAAAGACTCCTACAAAATCCAACTGCTTTCTGCAGAACTCCCCTAGGTTCACTCCCAGCAAAGTAATGAAGACCTCCTTTGCAATGGGAGCAGCACTAAGCCATAAGGGTTCTGGGGTGCTGCACAAAACTGGGATCAGTGTGGACTTCACCCATAAAGGGAGCTTGCAGAGCACCATCTACTGGCGCTAAGAAGTCTTCCTCCCTTGGTAGGTCCTGTCATGCTTGGGGTGTTTTATGTTTTAAATAACCTTGCTGATCTGCCTTGTAAGGCATTTCATTCTTTGTATGCTAATTTAAACCCAAAGGCAAAAATGCATTCTTCTTCAGCAAGAGATGTACACACCTCCTTGAATTGTGAGTCTGGCACAGGTGCAAAATTAAGGGTGTGATTTAGCGCTTTGCTGAGGAAGGACTGCTTGCTGCATGAGCACAGGGCTTGCTGGATTGGGACCTCGCTGCTTTAAGGTTTTCTGATTAAACATCCCCACTGGATTACACTGCAGGAGGCTCTGAAGAGCAGTTCTCTGCCAGAGTGAAGCAACTGGGATAATTCAGCTCTTCTGCTTGCTCAGGGCTGATCACTGAAGGGGCAGAAATTAATTTCCTATAAACACAGGCATATTTTTTTCACTACCTTGGCAAATGCAGTTGTAAAGAAGCCATTACAGGAGCTGATCTTTATGATGCGTGACTTTGACTTGTCCCAACGGGGGATATTTTATGAGGCATTTACATAAACATATACAAATCAAAACGGCCAGCTGTGCTCCTCCCGTACCTGCAATGTATAGATACTTCAGCTAATTCCAGGTCTACACAATCAGCCACCCCAAAGTAGGATCAGGTTGAGCGTCTGGGATGGACAAACTGAAGTGAGATCTGATACGCATCCCAAATCCCTATGAGACTTTGTGTAGCTGTCTCAGCACACAGCTAGGCACACTGAGGCACTCAGAAATAAACAAACTATCAGATTCCCTGCGATGCCTGTATGTGGGGTTGACACTGTTCATCAGGACTCCACTACGGTCCTACTAAAAGACATTAGTTAAAACAGTTGGCCCAGGACTTACCTGAAGTGGAGGTTTAAGAGTCTTTCGTGTTATATTTCGGGCATTGCTTGGTGGAAACTCAATAGTCAGAAAGTGTTATCACGTCAGGATGAGAAACAGTATAGGGATGACACTGACAACATGCTTTCTCTTGGAAGACCTGGATGGTGCAGGACTTCATTTTTTGACCTCAGTATCTAGAATTCAGTGCCTAAAATCAGTCCTTTGTTCCTTAAACTCGCAAACATTTATTCAGCTTGATCACCATGGCCAAGGGCAGGGAAGGAGCCAGAGGCAGAACCTGAGTCCCTGATTTCTGCCTTGCCATTTCCTCCATTCACCTTCTCAACTTCCATCTCCCTCCAGATCCCTTCTCTCTACGCTAGTCGGCATCAGCCAGTTGGCCAACTCTTTTTCACTTACTACTGCTATTTTCTTTCAAAACATCAATCTTGGGCAGCTGACGTCAGTTCAAACACACACGCCTTTGCCAGGATTCAGTCTTCAACTCAGTTGCCTCCCCATCAGGCAGTACCCAGATCGCTTTTACGCTGTGCCCTCAAGCCAAGGTTGCTCCAGCATGGCAGCGTGTCCATCCTTTTATTCCTCTGCTGATGCACATGGGAAGCCAGGCTTCTCATAAGGGAAAGGGAAAACTGCTGATTCAGCTAAACACTGGAGCCAGGGGAAGGTGTCTCTGAAGGCTGGTTGTCAGGCCAGGCTTAGCAGCTGATTGAACTGAATTAAGTTCTCTGCCTCCTGTTTATTTCTCTAAATGACAGAGGGCCCCTTTGTACTTCCCGGTCAGGCTTGTTAAGCTTATGTCTGGCAATGATTCGTATTGATTTGACGGGCTTCCTCATGCTCACAGATCTACTCTGACCACTGAGAGTTGTTTAATTACAACAAAGAGACGAAGAATTTCTGGGAACCTAAAAGATCCATCTCAAAGGATCCAAATAAGAATTAATGCAGAAACCCAGAGCAGTTCTGCAAAGTTACACCACAACTTCTTAACAGAGAAAACAGTTATCCTACAGAGTAGTAGATCCTACAGAAAACAGCCTTCCACTAGATGACCTTACAGAGATGCTCTTTCCTACCGCAAAGCAATGAAAAACACATTGTAGCTGGATGCCCCATACATGGACCTTCCCGGGGACAGGATCCTCTACAAGCGAATTAACATCCCGGCTCTGCACACTCTCTCAGCTCACAGGCAGACGCACGCATCTTTTACACAATGCTCCTGGGGTTTGAGAAGTACATGGACTGACTGAGGAGGACAAGGAGGCTGGTGTCCCCTCCGCAGCACGTGGCACGTTCAAGCCCCTCCTCTCTTCCCCCAGCTATACCATAGCTCCACTCATCCTATTTGATCCCTGTTAATACATATAAAATCTCAGACCAGCTGCTCCCTGAGCATTCAGGAAATAACAGCTAAAGTCTATTCAAGAAACTACATTCAATGGATGGGGAGAGAAAAAACACATTGCTTTGAAAGCATGGCCTGATTTCCTTTCCATTTCCATCAAACGGAGCTTTCCAAACTCTTCTACTATTTCACTAGCTTTCAAAATAAGGTCACCTCCTTGAATAAGCTGTGTTTGATTTCAGCAGGCTATGCAGCCTGATCAATACAACTGTCCCTGCTCTCCACCTCTCCTGGTCTGTTCTCATTTGCTTGAAACCACATCTGAACTGCACCTGCTTCTTCATCATCTGGAAGACCTGTTTATATTACAGAGGACCACTGCTTCCCTGTGTCTGCTGCTCCAGAGAAAGCTCAGGCCAGCTTTGACTGGCCGTGTCGTCTGTAGTAAGATTGTTAACTGGTTACCTGGCCTTTTGATTACTGGTTTAAAGAATGGTAATTGGCTCCCTAGAAGGTCTTAGTATCCCAAAGGTGTAGGAAAGCGGGCTGAAGATGAAATGAGCTTGCTGCACCGTGGGTTGGAGCGGCTCTCACCCTCTTCCAGGGGCTTTCAGATCCCGGACTCTTGGTGCTCAGAGAGAGGCAGGAGTGAGGTCCGCTTTGGGACCAGATCTGGCCAGCACAGAACACAAGATGGGATGGGACAACGGGTATGTGGAGCAAGATTGCTAATTCTGGCAAAAGGGAGATTCCTGATCTGTGACCACAGCGTATTATTCACACAGCCCTGCATGGATGCTTCCCCGTGCAGAAACCACACAGAAAGCTCACCCCCTACTTGCCTTCCACTTATGCTATATTTTAGGGGTTGAACACGCTTTGTGCAGGTTCTGTCTGAAGTGCACAGTGAATTTAGAGAAAGATTAAGGTAGCAGCTTCTCCAGATTTCTAGGACCGAAGCACTCCAGTGCTTCCCTGCTGATGAAGTCTTTCGTCTTGCCCTCCAACCTAGCTCTGACTGATCCACGGAGACAGGCTCAGATATATACAAATGTCAAACCTCTAAGCTTGATTACACTTTATAAATGCCACAGTGGGAGAAAGGGAAGCCTCTCCCTCTTCATGAGCTATTGTCTTTAACTGGATACGAGTGTCAGACTGGAAAGCACCACCGGTTGAAAATCAGTCAGTACACCTAACAACCGGGTTAATTTGAAGTTGGGAATCTGAAAGCTTTCACATCAGTTTGCTGCTGCAAAACAAACCCAGCCCACCCTTTCAGCAGCTAAGTGATCAGAACACAGCATCAGTTCAAAAAGCACTCAATGGTATTCTCATCCATCATTTTCTGTCCCTTTATTTATTTATTTTTCCCAAACTGGTGGATATCGATTACCCAGTCTACAGACTTGCATAGATCAATACCTGTTTTCAGAAGAATATTGTGCAAAGCTAAAGAAATTAGTTTATTTTATAATGGGGAAGAAACAGGGTGTCAATCAGACCTTTGGACTTTCCTGTCAAGGCAGTGCAGCGCTCCATGCTAAAGTACAAACATATGAGACAGCAGAAATAGGCCAGGCTGGTAGGAAAAGGGACTTGTGTTTTATAGGAAAGGAGGCAGGAAGGGAAGAGGAATCGAAGCATTGCAGTGGAGATGCTGCCCATCCCGAGATCCCGCTACACTCATTTGTGCTTTCCCTGCCACATCTTTTCCTTTCCTGTAGCACAGCAAACATGGCCCTTGGCTTCGCAGTGATGAGCAGTTTGTGGTTTCACCTGGAGCAGTGAGGAAAGTGATGCTTTTTTCAGTCATATGCACAGCAGTTAATTAGACCCCACCTATGTACTGCTGCAGGGCAATCAAAACCTAGCAGAACTTGAGGCTGAAATGTTCACATCTACCTAATTGCCAATAAAAATCAAAAAGAAATGGAAGTTGACATCCCACAGATACCTTAAATTTCAACCTTAACACCCAAACCACAGGTTATCAGCATTCAACAGCATTATGAGAAGCCCTAGACGTCACTGCGAAGACCTGGCCCCAGTTGGATGAAGTTGTTTACCAGCACATGTGAAGAGACAGGCCTTTCTCTGAAGAGTTTGACCATCTAAACTAACAAAGGTGGTGGTGTCCTGATAATCAAGCAGAGTTCATATAAAGAAACAATACTTTATAACTGACTAATCAAGTCTCATAAGAAAAGAGCTCTTCTCCCAAAGTTTAGTACACAAACTAGGATATTTTCCTGAAGAATTCACTTGCTCCTACCAGCCTCCTCCATAACCAAGTCGTTTGTTGAATTTCTACCTTGGTATCACACAGCCTGGGAGCAGCTAGCCCCAGGAGACATGAGCTTTGCTTCTTTAACAAGCAGTCTCAGAGGAAAGCCTTGCCGATATCAGCGTTTGCAGTTAGAGCAGCAAAAGTCACTGGACTGCCCATCTCTTTTCCTTGGAAATGGCAAAGGTACCAAGGGAACAGAATCACAAAAACAGTACCTGGAATTTGATACCATAAAATGAAAACCTTCACCTGGCACAGGTGCTCACAGGAAATTATGTTTCTGCTGCGAAATTCTTTGGGTCCCCCTAGGTACAGCTACTTCCTTCTTTAATTTGCATCTCCTGTCCAGACTTGACTTTATTTAGCATCAGTGCCATACTGGTACAGCATTTCTATTGCTCTTAAACTGTATGCCTCCGTATGTGGTACAGCCTGTGCAACTGCTCTGTTCTGCACTCCAATTAAACTGCATACCGAGAACATGTTGACATTGTTAAGGTTAATGACCTAATGATGAGCACCAGGAAGCAGGTTTGCAATAAAATGGTCTGTACTGATTGCTTCCATGATGAATGCGAACAATATGTTGGACTGGGAACAATATGTTAAACAATATGTTGTGGTTTATCAATGTCACGGCACAGCGCTGCCGCAGTGGCTGCTGTCTGGTGATCCTCAGGAGGGTCACTTTGAAAACGAACACAAGAAACGATCGCTTCTCGCAGGGGAGGAACGGGTAGTACCAACCATAAGGAAGGAAGGAAGAAAAGCCTGATCCTGCCCAGCTGAGGATCATCAGGAACTGGGGGCCAGACCTGGCATGGAAACACAGATTTGTTACACCTGCCACTAGAAATGAGCCACCTTCTAAAAGGCTAAGTTAAAATGATACAAGGACTGGAGTTTAATGTAAGACAGATTTGGTGTCCCTGAGAAACAGGCACAGTGAAGCAGACATTAATACAGAGGAACGGCTCAGCTGTTATGTGAATAAATATAAAAAATTTAATAGCTGAAAAACAGACCTTCTGAAGAAGTATTTTCCTTCTTCATGGAAAAGTTTAATTTCTTGGGGAAAAAAAAAATAACAAAAAAACCCTTTCATCCTAAAAAGCCTTGCTTGGAAAAGTAACTGCAGGGCCTTGATGCAGGTGATGCAGACCCTCAAAGGGCTGCTCTGTACATCCCCAGGACACAGCCACAGAAGAGCCTGGGGACAAGGCAGCTGCTGCCACCCACGTTTTGGAATTGCCTGCCCAACACCAACAAAACCCCACAGGAGCAGCACCCACAACACAAACTCCCAAAACTCAAGTTAATTAGAACCACATTAGCATCAAGCAACACAGAAACCAGGGCACGCAGCTGAGCAGCGTGACTCTGCAGCAGCAAGAGCCACCTCTGCTGCTGTCTGGTTTCAGCAAAGCACTGAATCAGAGGGAAGCACTGTGCTAATGGTAACACGTTCATGAAAGCCATCAGGTGGGCAAATAATCAAACCTTCCACACGGCCCAGACAGAAAGCTCAAACCTCTAGAAACAGAGAAACACTGAACGTGAGAAGCAGCAATGTTCAGCTTAGCAAAAAAACCACCACTTCACATCAATACATATAAACTCATTTTTCAAATTATGAAAAATAGAGATAAACATATAATTAATATCCTACTAGCCACAAGTTAGCCCTCAATTTTACAACCTCAATGTGCAAAACCCCTAACTAGGACGAGCACAGACAGCTTGACATACTCACCAGACAAACCCTCTGCAGACACCCACTCCCTCCCAAGCCCCGTACACTGTGGCAAGACAAATCTGAAGGCTCCTTTGGGCTCCTCCCCTCCACCCACACCCCCCCAGCTGGAGCATAATTACAATATGGATGATTTCACTGTATGAAAGGAAAAGTCTAGCCTAGCTAGACTTCTGAGAGCTCCTGCAGCACTGTGAGCTTGGTGTCAGTGTCAAAAGTTTGGCTTTTAGCAGGTGTCAGTAGTGAAAGACGGCAACCAGGTTGTCTTGTTGCTAGAAGTAGGTGGCAATTTTAGCAGAAGAAAATACCTACATCTGGAAGTAATCCGTGACTCCTTTGGCAAAAGCTGTCAATGAAATCGCTTGCTGAGGCACTGATAATCTCACCACAGAAGTGAAGCAAGACTGGTAGAGACTGTCCAGGCTGATTCATGGGCTCAGGGAAGATGGACAAGGTTTTAAGACACCTCAGTCCTGCAATAGGAGAGGGAAGGGCTTCTCCAGGGCGGAATTCAGAGCACATCTGAGGAATGTGTCTTTAAATCCCCGTTGACTATAAAAAGACACGAACTCCTTAATTGAATTAAGTATGTAATATTTGGCAGTGCGAATACCCCTCCCTCCCCACACATGCTCTTCGTGTCAAGGGCTTGCGTGAATTTATTTGCAGCTCTTGTCTTCCTAACAAAGGAGAAATATTTAGAGCATTGGACTGGGAGTCAAGAGCCTGTGTTTCTGCCCCTAGGTCTGAGTTAAGAAAAATCATTTAGCTCAGTGATCCAGGAAAATGAATGCCCTACATTTTGGCAGTAAAGCTGGATAACAGTTTCAAATATTCAGCTAATAGATCTTGGGCTCCTTGGTCACTTAGGAGCTTCGAAAATGTTATTCTGCATCTACCAGACTGAGATGGATTTTATGCACTGCTGTCTTCAACGCATTTGTGGCCTTCCTATGAAAAGTTCCCCATTTACACCTTTTATTTAGGTTCTTCTCTGGAAGTCAAGCTTTCCCTGTAACTCTGGCTTCAGTGTCAGGTACGGAGGGGCTGACCGTAGCTCTGTGCTCTTTAAGAGATACGGGCTCACTAACATCAAGCATGTAGGTTTTTTCACCTTAGTATCAGAGTAGTAAATTTTTCATATCTGCTTCACAAAGTAAAGAAAAAATTGCATTCAGTGTAGAGAAAATGTACTCTTTGTCAATACCAATCAAGTTTTAGAGCAAATAATTTAATTACAAATGAAAGACAACAACAAAACCCAAGGAAAGCTAGTACTTCCCCAGATGCAAGAACATGTCAATTTGTTTCTAACTCATTTTGACTGGTGATATATCCTATATGATCTCCAAAAGTCATTCAAGTATTTATAATGATGTTAGCTGAAACAAAAGCTTGGAAAGACTCTGGCTTTACAGAATGAATTTCAAAACCATATGCAGGGATTTAGCTGTGTGACTCCCATTAAAAATCAGTAGGATCCTGGAGGCTAAAATCCTTGAAAACTGACCTCTGCCAATTTGAAGCTGTCTGTGCCATCCCATTAAAAAGTTGCAATGCTTTAGGTTAATGCTAAAACCCTCTGATGAGAACAAATAAGCTTAAAAAATACCAAGCCAGAAATCACCTTGCTTCTATTGCTCTGGAAATACAAAGCCAGCTAATCGAAGCTCTGATTCTGCATAATTCTTGAAAAAAACTGCATCCAGTTTGAACCCCTGTCTGTCCTGAAGTCCACAGGCTTTTATTCTTTGGAGGTCTTTTTATTTCCAGCAATCTCAGCAGTTTTGAGGATTCAAACAGAGCAAATGTGGGGGACGCCCTGTCTTGGAAACTTGGCAGGGGAGAGCCCAGGGGCTGCTGGTACCTCTGACCTCGCACAAACCTTTCTACCTCCCTACAGACTCTCTTAGAAAAGGCGATGCATTGGAAAATAACTGCCAGCCACCCCATGCCTTGCCTTTATCTAACGTCAGAGATGAGGGGATGTTGGAAAACATGTTAACATGCTGCAGCTTACATAGTTTCAAACAGGCTGAGGCATTTTTTTGTGTATGTGTTAGACGATCTCGGGAAAGGAAAACAAATAGTTGACCAGCTCCAGCTATCAGGACTGCAGACATGAATTCCCTTGCCTATGGCAGGAATGAAAGGTTCAGATAGATGCACTTTTGAAGCTGGAAAGGTTTTAGAAGTCATCACTCCTGTCTGTTAATTACTGCTCCCAGTTGCAGCCCCAGTCCCACGGGGAGGTCCATCTCCCAGAGCTGGCTGAGCCTAACTGGCTTCAGTTTGCTTTGAAGAGGGCAAAGGGCTGTGACTCCTGAGTGGGGACAGGATGGCTGCAGGTCTCCTTCCTTGACAGCAGACTGTCCAACAGCTCTCCATCAGCTCCTGAAATACTGCAGTTTGCTGTTCCATGTATCAGATTAATCTGGTACTGATTTAGGTATGGCAACCTCAAAGGTGTCCTGCTAAAAGCCCTGCTCACTAAGGAGCAAGAACCAAAGAGCATTCATGAGGTCGCCTACCACTGACATCTGAAGGACAGACATCCTGCCTGAGTCACCTGCTTAGACGCCCTCCCCAGTCAATGGGTGATTCCTACAGTCCTGTATTTTGGGAGGGGATGAGTCACGCTCTGAGCCTGCCAAGCCTTCTCAAGGGAGCCTGGATGCCTGATTTTGAGAGGAGTGTAATTACGCAGGCTAGAGCTGAACTCCGGTTACCATAGTTATTATTTCATCTACAAATCAAAAACACAATTGTTGGGTCTGTTGTGGGGTCCTTCCCTGAGCAATACTAATACAAAGAATCCCACCAAAATCAGCAAACACCAGCAAAAGTCATAATTTCCACTTGACACATGTCAGGTGGGATTGGGCCCTGGGCAGGAGTCTTCCAGTTCAGATCGGGATCCTTTCATAAAAATCACTAGTTACCCCTTTGATGTGTGCTTATCTACTGCTCTGCACTTCGGAAGGAAAGGGAATCGCACCGGTTCCTGCGTGCTAAGGTATTTGCCTTGCTAATGAAGACGGCGCATATTCACTTTTGATCTGCCGAGAAATGGGAAGTGAAAAATTAAAGCCGATTTCCACCACTAATATTGTCACTGAACATCACTGCACTGTCTCCCGGCTGTGATCTATATGCATGCTGCTGCCTGTGGGAGTCGATGTCATTTAAAAACATGTCAGGTTGGTTGGCCCCAATGGATGCCCCGAGTATGAACGCCCAGCTGCAGCACTGCCCTGCCTGGGCTTTGTGCAAAGCTCGCTGAGCTCCCTTAACAGAGAAACAAAACCAGCATGTTTAAACCAACATCTTCAATGTTTGGTTTAAAACTGGATCCCATGCAAAGGCATATTAAGAAAAAACTGGCATAGGAAGCATCCCTTCCCTTCAGTCAGGAATCCTTCCTCTTGACCACTTGCAGTTTGGGTCTGCGAGGTGGAAGCATGGTGCACGAAGGGGTTTTTACCATTCTGGGCTGCTTCCCCAGATCTCAGTTGGCCTGTGCACAGCACAAGCTGGTGGAGGCTCCGCGGCTTAGCCTGAGGACGAGGAGTCATTCAAGGGATGAAACATCTGCTGATGCAGAGCATGGACTAGATACAGGGGAGCTTCAAAACAAAACCCATCTCCCTTTAATGCAGCAAGTATCTCCTTCTTCTCTCCCAAATTTCAGAATAATTTCACTTAGAGCAGCAGAAATTGCTGTTGTTCCCTGGAACAAAAGAGATCAAAACCTCGTCCCACTGAAGTCCCTGGCTAAAGTAATGAAAAGCAAGCTTTGACCCTAAACACCTTGGGGTCTGATATAGACAAGTTCGTAGAAAAGCTTCTGTGGCAGCACGAACAGACTGTCCGTCAGGATCCTTGATCTGTACAAACAAAAGAGAAAATGTGGATAAAAGGGGCAAAAACAGCAGAGGGACCCAGTGTTTACCAGAGCTGCCTCTTCTTCCGTGTCACTGAAATGGCACTGGAGGACAAACGCAAAGTTCATAGGTCACTGGGTGCTGAAAAGAGGTTTGCTGAAGTCTGGGCTTTTTGGCGTTTGTCGCCTCTTTTGTACAGACCCTCCCCTCAGCCCTGTCCCCTGGAAGACACGAAGTCATCCCACGCAGCCCTGAACCTGCCCAGAGTCCCACCGTGCACGCAGCATCATTTCACTCACGTCGAGCTCCTTTTTATTGACTAGATCCGTAATGTGTGAAGGTCATTGCCTCACTTCACACGTCTCAGCAGTGCTGTATTTCCACATTTAGCCACTTCAGTTTGTCAATATTAACATCTGTTACTATTTAACACCTGCCACTGCTCTAACGCACGCGGGTTTTAGCACGCAGACACAGCGATCCAGCCTGGCACGCTGCTCCGCATGGCGAGGGGAGGAGGGGACGAGTCGCGCGCTCCGATTCATCTGCTCACCCGGGAAGCCGGAATGCCGGCTCGCTCACACTCCCCGAGGAGAAAGGAAACCCCGAGAAGCAGCTCGCCTGCCGCGGGGACAGACGAGGATCAGTGCTGGAAGCTGTTGTTTGCTCTAACGGAGCTGTACGTGGCAGCTCTACCGTGTTCCTGCCATTTATCCAGCAGATCAATTGTTTTCACTGCAGTGGTGGGAGAAAAAAAAAACAACCCACAACTCCGAGCTGTGAACTTTCTGTCAAGATTTCCCGTAGTCAGAATTTGGCCTCCCTGGGGTCCTTGTTATTATGAAAAAATAACAGCGCGTGAATGTTAGCAGCTCCAAATATTTGCGCGGCTCATGATTCATTTTTTATTCACCTAAGTCTTTAACGAATATGTAATGTGGCCATGACAGCTGAGTCATAACTAGAGATGGGCTGATGCTGTAAAATCCCCCTCCGCACGAGAACCTTCCCAGAGTACAGAACTGTTGAACTCAAAGGTTTTTACACAGACTTTTAAAGTTGCTCCACCCTCACTGTATACCACTGCAGGCCCCAATTTTGCATAAAATCCTGGTCTCTTGCATTTCCTATTGCCCAACACCAGCCTCCCAAGCTCCCTCACCCAAGGAGCTCGATGCTACAGTGCATCATGCAACGACCAGCTGTGCGATAACTTTGCTGAAGCCCCAGGTCCCACGGCATGCACCCCAAACCAGAGCTGGCTGACTCTGAGCTTAGTCCATAGAGGATATATCAGGCTTTGGGACCCAGGCTAATGCTGGCCACTGAATAGGGCTCTTGATAGCCAAAAAGTAACTTCAAACATTTTTTGACATTGCATACGTGGCACAGCCAAGCACAAGGCCTCTTGTATTAGCGGAAGACAACCGGGAATGTCAGATAAGTAAGAATTGACTCCAAAGCAAGCCCAGATGTTACAATTTCACTCTAACTGCCTTTCATTTCCACATGCCTTTGCATTTCCCGGTTGTGACTGCGAGCAGAAATACCCGCAGAAATACCCCAGCCTGCTCCTGGAGAAATGCCTCACAGTTTTGCAAACTGAGAAGTCCAGAGAAACATCCAAATCCAAGGGAAGGCATAACTAAACTGAAATCTATTTAAATGGCTTCTTCAAGGCTCATCTGCCACTGTACATCACTGCCTGCAGTCCTGATGGTGGCATCTCCAGTAGCCAGCACAAAACCACATAAATCAGAGCAAACACCAGCGAACAGATGCAGCTGTTTACTGAATGCCCCTGTGACCATTGGGACAAATTCAATCTTTCTGCTGCTAGGCTTCTTCTGCTGAACAGGGCTCTTCATTTTTACATTCCCTTGAACTACATGGGATTTCATTTTCTCATGAGTAATGTGTCTCATGAAAGCAACGTCCAACTGGGACATCATTACAAAGCCTCAAAACATTATTTTTGTAGAAAAATCCCAGTAGAATAAATTCGTATACTCCTATTTAATTAATGGTGTGGACAATTGCTTGCAGATTCTCCAAGCCATGGCAATCAGCCAAGCTCAATGTCTTTAAAAGAGGTTTCAAGTATCAGTTTTCCACCTCCAAAACTCCCTCACTCCTCTGACAAGATAAATATATTTACTGCTGATTTGCCTTACCTGTTCAGGTAAAAATCCAACAGTTTCTTATAATTTCAAATAGCTGTCTTGAAATTCCATTGTTTGTTTAATATCTATTTATTTGGTAAAAACAAGTTCTATGTCTATTCAGCTGTGCCTGCCTTGTGGGAATTTTACAGACTACTAATTCTATGCATACAATATCCACTATAAATAGGAATGACTGGTCACCATGTGAAGCAATTACAGTGTTTCTGGTCCTTCTCAGCTCCTGAAGAGAATGAGAAAGAGACAGAAAAAAGAAAAAAAAAAAAGAAAGAAAAAGAAAAGAAAGGGAAAGAAAAAGGAAAGAAAGTAAAAGAAAAGGAAAGAAAGGGGAAGGAGAAGGGAAAGGGAAAGGGGAAAGGGAAGGGGAAGGGGAAGGAAAGGGGAAGGAAGAGAAGGGAAGGGAAAAAGGAAGGGAAGGGAAAAGAAAAGGAGAAAAAAGAAAGGGAAAAGAAAAAAGATAAGGAGAAAAAACAAAGGGAAAAGAAAAGAAAAAGGACATATTCCGCTCCCCCGCCCCCAAATGGCAAATCTCCATCTCTGTACAGCGATGGAAGCTGTAGCGCAGATAGCTACAGCTAGTAGGGGTAATGTGAAGAAGTTGAATTTGGTAACTCGGGAAGCTGATCTTGAAGGAACCAGAAATTTAAACAATCCTAAATGCTTTCTATTTCTCTATTTCTTCCAGTGTCTCTTATTAAATTAGGGCCTTTCATATACAATATTCCCTCTGCCTCCTGCAGGAGCACCAAGATTCTTTCATATATGAGCTTGTCATACACTTTCTTTTATTCTTCACTAAGGCACTGGAGAACATTGGAGGATAACAGCTATAGCATAACCCAGGGCAAGTATTAGGTAGCACTTGATAGTCCTGTGTTGTCATCAGGAAAGTTCACACATCTAGGTCCCACGGCCTCAGGGGAACAAGTGATGCCTTGACTCAGAAACACAAATCTAAATGGTTGAAGTGTAAAATATTGGAGCAAGAAGCACTATTACAGACTATAATGAGAAACAGGCTAGAAATCTCTAAAGATTAGGTAAGATTCTCCGAGAGCTAGTCATACAATGCTGCTAGTGATGGCTAGAGCCCTGAAAAACTGAAGATGTAACAGGAAGGTTTTCACCAAATAACTGAATAAGATAAAGATGAAAGAATTAAAAGCTGTCAGTACAGTGAAGTTCAGCATGGGAGGGAAAAAAAGGGAAAAAAAGAAAAATACCATTTTGATAGTTCTTGCACAGATTTTCACAGGACTGGGAAGATATGAATTAAAATCTGACTTTCAGCATCTTCCTTTGCTTCCTTCCCCGCACCTCGCTACAACCTTCTGTCCTTGCTGGTAAATGCAAAAGAAGAAATGTTTGGAAGATATTCCCTAGAAATAGGAAAACACACACTAGTACACAAATGTGGCAATATCCAGATCTACCTTTGTGAGGATCTTCTAGGGCTTAACAATTCCTCCGTACAGATTTCCTCCAACTGGCCAGTTACCAGTTCATACGTACTCAGGGGTCCTTGACTATCGAATATCCTCAAAAGGATGAGCAGCAGCAGGTTTTGACAGATCCCTCTCACTCACCCACCCAAACCCAAGAAGTAATATGTGGGAAATGAAGTCGGGTAAGCTTTCAGGCCTGCAAATTGCTTCACTTGGATTTTACCTTAGAAGCAAACTCAATCCCATAGCAGCATTAGCTGGTTTCAGACCACTGGATATCTGTCTTGTAATCAAAAATTTCACCTCTTGTCTGGTACAGCTTTCTTTTGACATTATTCACAAACCAGAGAGAGGACCTAAATACAAATGTTGTCAAAACCAATGATTAAAAGAAGAAAAATCTTCAGAAAGAGATATTACAGTTGATGTTGAACTTGTCCTGACAGCAACCCCAGCATCTTCCAGTCGTCTTCAGAAAACCAGAGATGAAAAAGGGAGAGACTTTGCCAGTGTGTGGGCTGATGGCACCAACTTCCAGCCGATGTTACCAGGCTGTGAGGACTGACGAGGCTCTCCCAGGGCTGAGGACCCACTTCTGAAAGCATGATACACTCTGATCTTTAAAGTGCCTCAGAAAGAAATGCTCTCCATGAGGCAGAAACAAATTCGGGTACAATAAATTTCATAATGGTGTGGTCTGGCTAAGCCAATTCCAACCCCAGTGGAAGGCTAATGAGGGAAAAACTGCCCAAACATTTATTCTCACTGTAGCTCTGACACCTTAGTGGGAGGTAAAAGCAGATATTGTTCTCCTGGAAGGGACGTACATTTGTTACTGTGGGCAACGGCCTCTCCAGATATACTGACTTGGCTTAGAGGCCATATTTGCAAGACATAGTGTTCCTTGAGCCCTCATTTCAGATAATTGCCCTCTATTACCTCCGAAATATTCCCAGCAGACTTTGATTTTCAATGCAGTACTAATAGTTCATATTACTCCCAGAACATTGCAGAGGCACAGTGCTCACTGCAGACTTTAAAAAGAGTTTTGCAAAAAATCAGCAGAGCCATACATAATACTCCTGGCACAAACATTTGCTTCTGGAATGTCTCCAGTAGAATTACAAATAGGAAGATGACTAAGAACGTCTCTGTGTGTATGGCACAGATAGATGCACCTAATCCCACTAGAAGAAATACAAAAGGTGTGCAAGAGAAAAGAAATGTTCATCAGCACCAAAACATCAAACTCACTACCTGAGCCAGGAGCTGTGGCTCATGATGGTCACAAAAGTGCCTGGATTTTGCAGTGGTTTGGGATCTGGCAGAGGGCCATAGTCTCACTGTGGTGGAGCAAGGAGGTGACTTTATAGGGACTCATCCTGAATAATAAGATTCATCTTTAGTATTCCCAACACACAATAAGAAGGAAATCAGGGTCTCCTGAGTAGCACTTGGAAACAAGGAAATAAACTTGCATCATCTGTTACTTTTTACAAAAGGGAGAAGGGAAGATATTGAGTGACTACAAAAATACTTGTCCTTCCCAAGTACCAGATGTATTGTGCTGACAGTGGTCAGCACTTGGCAAAGGGAGCAAACCGGGGAAGATAATGAACAGGAATTTCATGGAAAGAGAATTTTTCAGTTTTAGCTTTCCATGTGATTCTCCCACTCAGTTTTCTACTAGCAAAGGAATTCACTTGGACGTCAAAGAGGCAGACTAGTCATATTTCTTCTACCTGGAGAAACATGTCAGCCCCAAATGGACATAACTTAACCTGAACTTTTCAAAATGCCCAGTGATTTTAAATTGGTGACAAATTCCAGGAGTAAAAAAAGGTATCTTTAAAGGATGCTCAGTGTGGTCATCTAAAAATCAAATCACATCACAGCGTAAATTCACAACAAGTCACAGGTAAAAATTGTTTTTGCTCATCGAATAGCCACTTTGTATGAAACGATACTTCACCTATTGTACAGATACACACACAGAAATGTAACAGTGATCAAAACTTGAAATGAGCAGAATTTGCATTGGTTTTGCCAAAAGCGTGTAATGAATTAGTAATCTTCAGTAGAAATTAGAACACTCACATTCCCCAATAGATGAAAGAATGGCTGAAAGTCATGGCAAAATGCTTTCCTACTTCAAAATGCTCTGCAGTATGGAAAAAAAAAGGACAAAATGAATATGAACAAATTTTCATGAGCAGCGTGTTCCCCTTTGATCAGCTCTGCTAGGTAGTAAATACTATATGCACAAGTACATAGCCACTAATTGAATCAGCTGTATGCTTTAATAATTGGAATTGACTGAAGAGGCTTTCAGTGGGTGTTTTCCCAGGACCCCTCTCCTCAGCATATCCGTTACATTTCTTGTCTTATTTGCTCACATTTCAATTTTAAATCCCGCCATTCCTAACATGACAGCAGCGCTTTCATGAGACTGCCTGGGCCCAGAGAAGGCTGTCAGAGCTAACACGCTGATCCTAGGAAAGGGAGCCTGATTAAAAACCTCATTGTGTCAGCCAGGCAATCAGATGTTCATTATCCTATGACACACGACTACTGAAATGGAACATTCACATATTTTAAACTTGAGAGATTTGTACTTTAATATAATTATTTTTGAAAGATTCTTCATCAGAAAGGTTAATAAGAGCAATATAGGTTAATAACAGCACTAAGGCAGCTGACATAATCAGATAATTGACCTTATTGATATGTTAAGTGCCCTATGCTTCACCTTGGGATGTGTGACTGCTCTCCACAGTCAATTATCTTATAATGATGCCTGCTTCTTAAGGTCTTATTGCTTGAATATTGGGCTTCATCCAAGGTTTTCGGTGTACCCCCCCTTCCTCCTGCAAACCCTTTCCTGTAGGATTTCTGCTCCACTTTCATCTAGGACTATGCTAACATATAACAGGCACTTTTCATAAATACGCTGACGCAGAGAGTGTCATCGATTGCCTATAAATTCAGTTGGTTTCCTTCCAAAAAACTGGGGTGGATTCCCATTGTTTCCCTTCAGTGGGGAACAGCCCTCTGCTCCGCACAGCCTCTCCGGGGCTGCTCCCGGGCGCGGGATGCCCGATGTGCGGCATTGCCGATGCTCCTGCCCCGCCGGCTTAACACATGCTGCTGCCCACCAAACCAGACAGATACAGCTCTCGAGCCCGGCACGAAGGGATGCTACGTGGTGTATGAAGCCTTGCTCACTCACCCTTCATGGGATTTCTCCCATGAGCAAGGCTGTTCGCTCAGGCTGCCTTCGCAGATGCACAGTGATCCCTTTGCTCTTCACGTGACATCAAGCATAAGAAAAAAAGCTGTACCTGCATGAAAAGAAATAGCAATTTCCCCCCAGTTTTTCCCTCCAGGTAGGTGTCGTGGCCCTGCTCAAACCTGCTTCTCCTTCCCAGCCTGACTGCACGTGTGCCCACTCCAAACTGTGCTGAATTTTCTAAATACAGCACATACCTATGTACAAGTGAGGCTGGTTAGCAGAGCGCAGGGACCCACTGGATTTCTGTGCTGGGCTGCATGAGGAAGGTATGGGTCTGGGTGTTACCTGGCTTAACCCCCTCAACCCTTAGCTAGGAGCGGTGTTCAGGATGCTGCTGTTATTGATACGTGCTCCTTATTTGTGGAAAATGATAGGCAGACATGGCGGGGTCTGAATGAGTTCTTACTGAACTGCCACAGCACGCGCCGGCCTCGCTGCACGCAAACGGGTGATGTGCTGGAGCTGTAATACGCCCTGCACCACCGCTGCCCGTGACAGGGTGATTCCTCTTTCTCCTCACACCCCCGGGAGAGCAAAGGAATTGCTGAGAATCTGTCAGTGGCAAAAGGGCTCATTAGAAGGGGCCGGCCGAGAGATGCTCCCGGGTCTCCCAGGCAGACTGCCCCTGCCCAGTCCCCAGCTTTAGAAATCTTTCCTTCATCTGATTTTGCTCATGTCCATGCAAATGGTGCTCTCATCTCAAGGGTGGCAAAATTAATTCATAACATGCCAGGGAGTTACGAAGTTTTGGCTACATTCCGGTTTCTTTTTCTTTTTACTTGAAACAATGTGTGCTTTGGGGGGAAGCGGACAGGATTTTGGAAGAGAAACAGAAAGGCTTGAACTTTGAGCTACAGGTGCTGGAGTTTGAAAAGTGTTTGTGATCCTGGCTGTCTGCCTCGCGTCTCCTGTTCCTCTTCTCTGTCTGCCATCTGATCTCCCTCCCAGGTGCCTAGGCACGCTCTAAAACATTGCATTCGCTCGACACTGCATCCTCTTGTCACCTAATGGGCTTAAAATTGGGATAATACTCGGCTAAAAGGCATTAGCTAATTTTGTGAGAGGCCGGGTACGAATCGACACTTCTGAGCGCACACCAGAACGGGGCTGCGACGCAGAGGCCAGCAAAGATAGAGGTTTACTCTGCTACCACTGTGAAAATGAGGGTTGTAGGGGAAGCCATTATTTCCGAGGCATTTCCTAGTTCTTCCCCAGCACGTCTTTGAAGCGCTCTGCGGTATTTTCACCTCTAACTGATGTAAATGGCAGGCCAGTCTAATGCTGTCCTGCAGTTTAACAAATGCGATGGCAAAATGTAATGGCAGGCTGCTATTTGGTAGCCTCTCAGGCAGGACCTCCAGCAGCAATCTGCTGTGCTCCAGGCTTCTCACAGACATGAGAAATGAAGGATTGCCCTGCACTATTTATTAGTAAACCTGTTCTCTGCAGTTTTACCTGATGGGACTGCTCTGATCACCATAATTCAACAAATAAAATTTAATCTGTCTGAGTTGCTATCAGTTAATATCTTAACAGGGATATCTTTGCAGCAGTTTTAGCCCAGTAGTCCAATTAAGTTGCACAGGCAGGGTATCTTTCATAATCTCAGGCACTTTGAAAGCTTTGGGGATGTATCTGCTGAAAGAAAATTGCCTCATCCTGGCACCAGTACTTTCGGCAAGACAATGCAGGGCTGTAGTTACCTCCATGAGCCAAAGAATAAAAACACAAAAGGTGGATTAGGCCAAAACAAACCAAAATAGCCTGGGAAATACTAAAATAATTCCACCTAAATTTCTGCCTGACCATCTCCTGCCTGCAGGGCAGTGGGCACTGCCATTAGCTCTGAAGCCACGCTAGCCATCAAGGTCCCCTTAGTTCCCTCCCAAAACTGGCTTTTCATTTTCAGGGAGGGAGGACAGATGGTCAGCTTTAGCTTGACACTATCCCTCTTACCTTGTTGCCTTTCATTCATTTTTAATACACCACCCTTGGACTGCTGGGACTGTCTGGGAAAATGTAGATGTCTGTGATTAAAGCGATGAGGAAGAAGGGAGCCTACAGGATGCTTTTAGCTGTTTTCCAGCTCATATGGAAACATATAACACAGGGTGATCACAGCTGGTCTAGGCTGAGTACTTGCAGGAGAGGTTGCAGTTGTGCAATATGCTTTAAAGTTTGCAGAAAAAGAGACTCTACACACTAACAGACATTCACATTTTCAGCACTCTCCAGTGATAAGGTTTTACAGTCCTTCCCATAACATTATCTATTAGTAGCCACAAAGAATCCAAGCAGAACAAATGGTTTTAAAGGAACCAAGAAAAAATATGAGCTCAGAGCAACACGTTTTGCTTCTGATCCATCACCTAGTAGACTGGAAAAGTGAGATGGGCCCTGTTAAATATATCATTCTGGTGATACATGGGGCAGGGGGAGGCACACCCAGAAGGACACATCTGACCAACTCAGGTTTCAGGGTGTACTTGTTCCATTGACAAGTAAAAACATTAGTTGAAAATATCCTGGTGCTCTAGCTCTGCTCTGAAAAGGATCCTCAGAAGCAGATCACCTTTAGAGTGCCATGAATTTTTTGTCCAGGCATTTCTCTGGGAGGAATTCAAAGGAACCAAGGATTTGGCCTGAGAAGCTCAGCTTGCCCCCATGCCAGAGAGCTCTGCTCCCATCGTCAGGGTGCTCCATTTCCCTGCAGTTCTGGCAGGCTTTCAGGGACATTAGTTGGGATGAATTTCAATCTGTGTGTGTGGCATCCATGCATTTCCTCCCTGCTGCACCAGTGCACCTCTGTTAATGCCCAGTAATGCTATAACAACTCAGAGGAGCACCTCTAGTGCTCAATGCTGTATGCAGGCACAGGGAGGGAAAATCCCTGCCTGCCAAATGTTTCAAGCTGGGGAGAGACAGTGAACAGAGACAGCTTGCCCTCATTTTATGAACAAAAGGTTGGCTGTACCCCTTTGGATATAAACTGGATGGTAATTAAGAATCTGACTGACTTTTTAGACACTGAAGTAAAGTCCTTTGAAAAGCTCAGGGGTTTGGTCTGTTGTAATCAATTAAATTGATGGCTACTCACAGCAAATCTGGGCCACTGCCAGCAAGCTGCTGTGGCTTAGGAGGAGCGACTGTAGGGCTCCTCTTCCCCAAGGCGTGTCCATCTGCAGAAGGGATAAGCTGTCCAGAATGGCTCAGTTGTCCTAACTACATCCCTGATGATGCTCATGCTTAGATCAACCCTGAATAGCACTGAAAACTCCATCTTTTCTCTTTGAATAAACAAAAGCCAAACTAAGACAGCTCACGCTGCTTTAAAGCGCCATAAATATTGCCGAGTTTGCAAAAAGTACTGGCCAGCTCTCACAGAAATCACTGGGACTGTCTGGAGCTCACGAAGGGGAAAACCCGAGTAGAGGAGTGGCTTTTGGTCCACACAATCTGCTTATAAATACTCTGGTCGACTGGAGCTACTAGAGAAACCATGACAAAGCTAGCGAGCACCTGGGAGGGAGGAGAAGGAAGGAGCAAGGTCCCAGTCTAAATTATTTGTACATTGTCCCTGTGGAGAAAGAGGCTCCAACATGTGCTGAACCCTAATTAGGCATGAAGGAAACCTGTGAACATCCTAACCCATGCAAAACATTTCAATCAGAGTTCACACCACATTAGACATCAGAGAATCAAAAGACAAGGAACAAATCCCTGAGAAGCAGCTTCAGTATTTCCACTGCTTACAGAAGTGTGTGTTTTAAACCAGTGAGAATCTTTTGAGCAAGGACTCCCATTTGCCTGTTTTACTGCATCATCTACCAAGACATTTATGACAGCATACAAATAATACATAGCAGTGATTAATAAATAATAAAGTGAAGCACGGTACAAACTCTGAGCTGAATCCATTTCCTCTCCTGAAGTTCTACAGCAGAGCCAACACTTGCAGCTGCATTGCAGAAAATACAGTATTTGTACAAAAGTTGAAAAGTACCACTGTCATAATTAGATTTTCCATTAGGCTTGTGTGGCATAATTAAAAATGTAATTTCTCTGTAAGCACATAGCAGTGCTCTAGGAAAAGGGTGTCACTACTTATTAAGGGCATATGCAGGTACTTTAGCTAACCATAAATTGATTAAGTACTAAACTAGGCTATGGAGTCTAATTGTTTTGAACAAATACCTACTTACTGCATGTGAAAGGACACATTGCCTTGCCTGTTGGAAAGCATAATTTATTCCAACAATTACTAACTTTACTGTTGAATCCATTTAGCTCTGTTCTCAGCGCCAGGTACCCAAATGTGTCCTACGGACACCATGGAAGCCACTTGCAGCGTTATCAGACAGCAGCAGTTCTTGAAGTCGAACAACTCGGATGAAAGTGAGAGCATGGCAGGACACCGCAGGCAGGACCGGGTGTGCCCCTGTCCCTCTGTGGCTCCAGGTGAGCCATGTAGCCACCTTGGGCGTCTATTTGCCCTCTGCAACTGCAGACTGCAATAGCTTAACCTTCCTTTGCAAAGTACCGGCTAACACTCCTCCCCGTGTATTTCTGACTGAGATTTACAAAGGAGCAGAAGGGAGCCAGTTGTTAAAATCAGATAAGCTCCCCTGAAATTCCTAGCTGCTATTATTAGCCAGATTTGACATATTTTTACTCAAGCAGGCAGCTGTGGTTTGCATGAGCCCAAGTTAGAACTTAGTGGCCTGCTCTTCACAGGCGTGAGGACTTGGGACACTCCCAAGTCCTCAAAAAGTCTTGGAGGAGCCTCTGAAAAAAAACCCCACGGCTTATATTTCCAGGAAGGATTTCTGCAGTGTTTAGAAACTCCTAAAGCAGCAGCACTGAAACGATGAGCTATAGGCCTCTGCAGCCTCTCGGGACAATTCACCCAGCTCATAATCAGGCAATTGCTTGCCCACCACCTCAGCCCTGCTTCGGCTGACATGGAGATGGGCAGGGAGTTGGCACGTTAACGCACAAGGGCAATGCAACGGTCCACCCGGGTGCAGCTGATCTGGTGCTGTCCCAACAGCACTTGAGGAGCTCAGGGAGGAAGCAGAGCTTCCCAACGTGAACTTAAAATACAGCTGATGCAAGAAAGAAGTACCTGTCAGGCTGGTGGGATTTGAAACAATAAGCCTGATTCTCCTGGCACTGTGATTTCCTACTGTTGTGCTTGCATAAAGTCATCTTAGCTTTTCCTGCTAATAAATGAGAAGACAATCCGACCCAGCGCGTTCATTGACAAGCTCTGCAAAAGAAACCTCAGGAATATTTTATTCCTCCCACATTAGGAACGTACAGAACATACAGAGAAATTTACCATCGCATAATGATCCCTATTATGCACAGGGAGGCTGACAAAATTTCCATCATTACACCCCTGACAAGTACTCAGAACTGCGGGGGCTTTCAGGCTTTCTTTTGAAAGAAAAAAGACCTGCAAAGTAGCTTTAATATCTTAAATATGGAGCATGAACTTCATCCTCTCCCTATTCACAAACACCTTCAATACATCTCCTTCCTTCACAGCTCGTTAATCCCTACTCCTCTGCTCTTCAGACATTTAAATTCTTTCCACAGATCTAACACAGCAGAGGTGTTTATATCATGTTTAATCAGCACTCGCCAGCTCTGAACGCCCCTCATGACCTTACTGTTTTTTGAGTGACGAAAGATCATTATGAAATCATCCAAGTGCAATGGTGAGGACCTCGCCAGAGCCCAAAGCCCTTGTGCCGTTACCAAACCACAATCCCCCCGACACGTTTTCTCCTGTTTGTGCATCCAAAAATGCCCATCAAATGGTTCAGTTATCATTGAAACATTGATTAAAATCCTGAATCTGAAGGACAAGCAGATTGGCAGTGATTTAGCAACTTGCTCGGCATTGCGCTGTTTTAGGGCAGCACTACACATTGCGGGATGCAAATCTGATGCAGTTACTCTGTGGTTGGAGGCTCCAAAGGCGCCAACCCTGACCCCAAAGCTCTGACCGATGACACTGGTGGGTGATTTGCTTTGTTAACTTTGCACACACAGAGCTGCCTTCCAGTGCCATTTTCATCTTCCTCATTGCCATCTGAATACCAATATAAGTAAATATCAAAGAAACGCGTGTGAGGAGCGAGCGTGTGGGGCTCGTAGTCACGGCATCCACGGGCTATTTTGTCTTCCTTGCCTTTTTTTTGTCCTTTCTGTGTGTCCGCATTTCCCCTCCTACCTCAGATCTGCACTTTTGCTACTCTGATTTCCTTGCCTGTTCCACCATAGCTATTAGACCTTCTCAACCTGGGTGTCCTCTTTGCCTCTTTCCAGCCTCCCTAACCAGCTCTTCTTCCCCCTGCTGCTCAGCAGAGGAAAGAGCAGAGACTGAGAAAGTTAATGAACATCACACCGGGGTTACTGCTTCCAGCACTCTCCCTCTCGTGCACACTGCGGGCCAGGCACACACGTGAGCCCCAGAGCAGTAATTAAGGGATTTTAGGAGGATAATGCCCTCGGAGGGCTTCGGCAGATTGACACATGGTATTTCTTCGTAATAATGACTGTCCTGAAACGTATCGGATCCGTGTGCTGCTGTGTTTCCGGCAATTTGTAAGAACTGTTCAATGTGTAGCCAGCTGGAACACAAAACAGCACATAATTGTTCTATTACTGCAGACTTCAATTGTTTCTCTTTTATTCATTAAATGGCCATTTATTGGAAGAAAGGTCCTTTTTTTAGATGCATTTTTACACAGCTCTAGATTGGACTTGCCAGGACTGAACAAGGGCAGACCTTCCCTTTTCTCACTGTGCTCTTGGAAGGAAAATGGGGGCACAAACGCTGGAATTTTTGTTTTTTAATGGAGATGTTGAAAGCCTTTTACATTCTGCATTGAAACAAAAACGAGGCCTTTTGAAATGTTGCGTGGGAGTCAAGGGAGAAGGCCACCCACGCTGACTATGGGAGAGGCGAGAGCACGGGTCTGCTGGGCAGCAGCCCTGAACGTGTCTCCTTTGAATCAAGAGAGGGCACAAGGACTAACGTTAGGGAAAGAAGGACTGCTATTGCAGGAAGCCACACAGGGCAAGGGAGAAGACGAACTGTCTGGAGCTTACAGTGCTCACCTGGAAGTCAGGAGACGTGACGACTTGCACTGGGGTCCCAAGTGAGCGCCCAGATGGGAGATGGTGGTGTAAGTCTCTGTTTTAGACCAGCAGTTCCACAACAGGCCAGGAATTTCTTGAAAAAAGGCTCACCAAAGCCCAAGAAACATATCCCATGCAGACTTGAAAAGCGTTGTAGAACTAACTGCGCTATCTTGAGAACTTTTTCCCATACAATCAGTATTATCTTGATTTGCAAGTGTTTTACACAATACACAGAGCCAAAACCCAAACCCAGGAACCCCAGGTCTGAGATTCCTAATTCCCATTTCAACTGTTGCTCCCCCAGCAGAAGAGCAGAAGGTGGACATTTTAACCAGTGCATTCTGGTCAGACCACACTACCTGGCAAGCTGACGCTGACCTATACTTCACTCTACCACAAAAAAGTGAAACATCACATTAAAATATATATACAGGAGGAAATTCCTCTTGCTCTCCTAGCCTTTCTTTAAGCTATTGAAATGGCTTAAAAAAAAAAAAAAAAAAGCAAGACGTAATTGTTTCCTGTGCAAATGTTGTGCCAGACTTTATTTTTATGGGCTGTATTTATTGACTTTAGCTATTTTTCCAGCATGCTGCACAGCGTTAGACTTGGCAGGAAGTCCTACAAAGTGAAATAACATCTCTGAAAAAGTGGGAATTCTCATTGTTTGGCATGGTCAAAGAAAACTCCAGCCAAGCAAACTTATGACCTTCTCTCATGTCAGACTCAAACCCAGGCCAGGCCAGCCACTAGATCAGCCTCTTCATTCCGCTGAAGTCACGAGAAGATCCAAATTTGGGGGTCTGATCCAACACCTAAGTGAAGTCATTTGCCCCCATCTGCTCTACTCCACACCTCCACTAAGAGCACCTATTTGCCAATGCAATCACAAGCAGAGATTTGTACCTTGTGTGGATACCGATTTGTTCTCAGGGGAGCAAAAAAAGACACCCAGTCTCACCAGGAGCCATTAGTGAGTTAATTGCAGCTGTTTAAGAGTTAGGTCTTAATGTGCCCGTCAACTCCAGGCACTTGCTACACTTCCCAGGATTTTGTATGCATCCGAGACAGATGTCTCCAAGGCAATCAGAAAAGTCCCACAGTATACACTGAAGAAGACAGAAGACAACTGAAGAGATTTATGTTGGATGGAATGACAAGCTCAAGAGTTTAACTGCACATGGCATTTCTGGAAGCTTGCCAGCTCCAAGTTTAGTGTGTTTTGTGTACTTCACTCATAACTGTTTATTGTGACAGGTAAACACTTGTTTTGAAAGCTTGCAGGCGTACTATTAAAACAGAAGTGTTCCTGACATAGTCAAGCTGTGCTGTCAAATGTTTATCTTTTGAATGATGAATGCTGGCTTTCCTTTTCATTCCTCTCAGTCTGCGTGGAACAGATTTGAACAGTCTCTCCCAACTTGTTTGGGCTCATTTCACCTGGGGGACATAGCTGAAAGCTGATGGGCCAGAGAGCAGCCCCGTAGTTAGCAGCCCATGTGCCAATAAATGAAGGTGATGCAGAGAACAAAGGAGGAACAATAGGGTAAGCAAGAGCAAGCTCAGTGTCAGGTCTGTCTGCAAATGCAAATGCAGATGTTGAGCTTTAGAAACTACACTGGAGTTCAGCGGAGAGGGCTATTTCCAGCGCTTAGAGCATCTCTGAGGCATATATTTCACAAGTCAAATTCTGGAGACCTATGCTAACTAAAAAAGTTAGAAGCAACTGTAACAAATTTTTCACAATATTATTTTTTACTCTTTTTTTTAAGTAAGAAACTAGAAAACCTGGAAACAGTTAAGTCACAGTATTGGAAGTATACATAGCCTGTGAAATTGCAGACAATCACAATAGTTATTGGCAAAAATGAACAGAGTGTCTTATGGATGAGAATTAAAATTCCCCACTTGGTGCAAATATGCCTTCTACAGAACTAGAAGAAAAGGCTGTGAAAAGACGACAGTAATTTCTGTGTATCTTAGCGTAATTGCGCATGTTAAAAGGCTGTGGAATTCAGCGATGATCCCATGGGCTTTCAAGTGGATTTCAGATAATTTCACCGTGTGTCAGTTATAGATTGAGACATAAGATTTTGGGGAAAAAAGTACAATCTTTGATTAGATGAAATAGCATCAGATTTCCATGAAAATGCAAATGCTTAATGAATTCATTGCTAATGCAGTTCTGCTGCTTCTTTGTTCTGTTGCAGTGGTACTTCAACCGTGGGTTTGCTGACCTGCACTGGGGCCAATTTAAGCAGCACCATTGTAACGGCTGCCTGCTGGGGGCACATGGACGAGAATGAGACTCGATAATTCATGACTGATTTGAGGAAATCAGTCTTACACAATGCGTAAGCCATGGAACTGCCCGCTACAGGAGGCTTTGGAAGTGTTCATCTCACACAGGAGTCAAAGGAGGATTGAGTATTCGTCAGGATATTGAAAATATTAGGGATCACAAGAATAAAAAAAATAAAAACTGTTTCCAAAAAGACATTAAACAGTGAAGTGCAAGTGCTTAGAGAGTATGTAATTACAAGGGCAAAAGAAGAAAAGAGCCCCTCATCACCAAATCTGTAAATTCAGTAGGTCCATGTCCCAGCTTACTGTACAGAGGTTGGCCTTATAGAAAAGCTTATACACTAAATTAGGCTATTTCAGCAGAAGGTGGAATTAGGACTTTACTGCCTAGGGAGACACATATATTATACCTTTGATCCATGCTTAGCACAGAGAATTTCTGCAGGGTTGTTACTCAGTGGAGGGATCGCTCTGAACCCATTACGGAGTGCACGCATTGCATCCCTCTGGCAGGAACATCTGGTGACCCATAAACCAGCCAAAGCACGGGAGCTGTGGCAGAGCTGCTCGGGCAGGTTTATTTACAGCACATCAAACCTCCAGCCGGCAGCTCAGGCCGGCGGGCACTCCTGTGGGGTGCCACCACCTGCCGAGTAAGGAGGGCTGAGCTCGCTTCAACGACTTGGAGCCCTCTCCAACCGTTTGCGTTGTAGATCCCGTGGTCTGCCTTGTGCAGGGGAGAAGGGGCTGGGGGTCAGGGAGACAGCAGGGAGAAAAACCTGGGGAAGGGATATGGTGGGAGCCGGCCTCTGACCGGTACTCCAGCTCCTCACAGCTTTTGGATGAGCAGAGTGAGTCTGTGCTGCGTCAGTGCTACATGCCACGTTACCACTACGGGGTTGGGTATTCAAGGTCCTGAAGTCAGATTTACTCTTTCATCAAACCATGGCCCTAGTAAGCGGAGCAGTTGAGACAAGGGGTAAACAAGCACCAGCCCAGCATTTACCTCTTCGTTCGATTTGCTCTTTCAGCCTAAAATATTTCCCCTTTCTTTCCCCCTTACAGCTGTTTCTTCAGGTACGGATGTAGCATGACATCTAAATATAAATCACCACAAGCAGCTGCTTATTTCAATGCATGTCAGGAGTTACGACACCAGGGCCAAGTCCTTGAGTGCTGAGCATCCTCCCCACTCCGAACCCTGCTGAAGTTTGTACAGAAACAGGCTGGCTACAAAGTGCTTCTGTCTGTCCTTCCCCCAGATTTAGCGATCAACAGAGCAAACTACTTCATCATTTTTCTCCTGATGAAAAGTGTACTGTGTCTTGTGCAAAACAAGAGGTGATCCCTGTGCTGGGAGTCTATGGTAACTATTGCTTTTGTCCTGTCAAATAAAAAGCATATGAAAAAGGCAGTAATAAAAAAGCATTAAGACTCACACAAGGCTTGTTAAATGATTTAAATCTTCATAATGTATAGCATTTTCCTGGTAATTAAGCTCAAACATTGAGTTGGGTTAAATTCTTACCACTGTTAGATAACACTTCAAATGCTCCCTCACACTCAGGTATTTTTTTCTCTACCACAGCCCTGACAATCGAAGGCAGTTACTTTGAAAAGCGCAGGAATTGCTTCCTATTGATGGGGCACAGCACGGCAGTGCAAAGTCCATTTCACGCTCACCTTATACCACTGCACAAGCTCAGTCAGACCCCAGCTCTCGTAAAAAGAGATCTGGTCGGAATATGCGGCTTCTTTGTCAAAAAAGAGCAGAAAACTTGGAAAGAGAGGGGGAGAGAGGAGAGGAGAGGAGTCGCATTTTTATGTGAAGTGGCAAGAAGAGGAGGTAGATGCTCTCTGCTCATGTTGCTATTTTATTTTTCTAAAGTTTGCACTGATAAACAATTTCAAGGGCAAGTCCTGACCTGCCCTGGGAACAAGCTATTTGCCCATAAGCAAAGATCAATGGTTGTTCCCATTTTCTTTCCCACTTCTTCCTCCCTCTTCCTGCTGTTTTTGCCCTTCTATTTATCTGCTCTTGGTTTACATATTCCAGCTTTTGTTCTCAGCTCTTTCTTGCTTTCCTGCCCTCTCAGCGTTCAGTTATATCCAGCTACACCACCCAACACATTCCTTACAAAACAATTCTTCTTAATTAGAAAAGCCTGATGCCTTCTACTGGGAAGTACAATATTCAGATGGGAGGGTTTGATCCCATGCAGTAAAAGACAACCATCCTCATCACACCTACATACATAATCCCATCACTCACAAGCCCATCTGAGCTGCATGTTGTCCAATTTAGACTGCAATCACATTTAATATTGTGTTTTAAACACAACCAGGTCAAGGCAGTATTGCAAAATCAGCTAGGTAAATAGATGTGATGCACACATAGGCTTTGCAGTTTGGTCAGCCAACCTACAAAGTCCCAATAGGTTAACGGACATTGCTAACTCTTGCTTGGCAAGGGAAAAAACATTTAGATATTCAGTAAATGCTGCAGGTGAAGCCTTCAACCCCTCAAAGTTACACAAAAAAATTCTCAAAATTTAGGTCTATTTTCAAAATCCTCCCAGGCTGGCTTCATATATCATCCAAGTTGAAACTGTTCTCATGATATATTATACATGGAGACTGCACTACATCATCAGAGTTCTGACACTGCCATGTTCAGGGTATGCTAGGATACAACGTAATGAATTACAACAGTGGACATTGACAAATACACTTTAGGGGAAGTTTAAATTAATTTTTTTAGCTGCTTGCAGTTGGCTTAGAAAGTAATTTTTATTAAATAAACTAGTGGGAGAGCGGGCAGATTCAGAGCCCTTGAGAAAGGGAATGGCAGAGCAGAGAGAACACAGGACAGAGAGCAAGGAAGCGATTTCAGCTCCGAGATTAACATGCTCTGTGATTTTGGAAAAGTCAGCTGGGCTAAATGCTGACTGTGCTCACCCACAAGCATGCAGGTCTGCTGAAGCACCCATGTGTCTGGATCAAACACAGATGCCAAGTTCATAGGTGCGATCCCACGTCTGTGGATTGGACATCAAACAATTCCCACCGACTTCAGTGGGGTAATGTATTGTTGTAAGCACCTGGCATACAAGGCGTATTGTGTATCAAAGGGCTGCAGCAGATGGGCTCTCACCTGGAAAATTCATAATCATCCAATGTTTTTTTTAATAAAAATAAAGCAGTAATACCAATAAGAAAAGGATAAGGTACAGCTGATAAAGCCAAACAAAAAAACCTTTTATGAGAAGCAAAACCTAGTACCTTCGAGAAAGCCCAGAATACTAAACATCTTTTCCCTCTTAAGGAATCTTTTGTCATTTCATGGGGAATCAATTAACCACAGTGTCTTATTCAGGTAGATTTAGATTAGTGCCATATCCCTTCACTATAGATAATTAACCTCAGTTTCTGAATTAGCAGCAAAATAAGCCAGTTATTAGTTTTTATAATGACTAGAACTCAATATTTTGGGTAGTTAAACACCCAAGAGTTTAAATTAAAATAGACATCTGACAGAAATCCCTAAAGTGTTCTTCAGATCATTAATACTATAAATTCCGCAGTAGATTGAACTGACAATGTTCCCTTTTCCTTCTGGAGCACTCCAAAGGGATGAGCTACTCCCTTGAATCAGCATTCAGTTTGATCTCTGAAATAATCTCTCCTTGATACCTAAAGTCTCAAGGCCAACAGCATAGTTAAAATCATATCCTCCTCTTACCAGAAGTGTTATGTCTAGTGAAGTGAGAAAAAAAAACTATAGAAAAGCCTACTTTCCTGGTCTACCTATAGACTGCTCCATACATTACCAAGACAAACTGATGCTCACATCCTAGAGCAAAATCTTGGCTAGGGTCAGAGCCCAGGGCAGCAGTGCAGAGAGAGTGCCGGGAGCAGGGGGAGACCATGGGGCTGTCACTGCCTCCTGAGCCATGGGGAGAGAGCGGGCTGTGCACAGCTCCCTGTGATCCTAAATGTGCAATTGGCCTCTTCACACCTCAGGTCTCCTGCCGTGGAAGTGTGGGGCACAAGGGCGAGAAGCCCATCCATGAGGCAACAGGGCTCAAGGATCTTGAGGAGATGCTGCTTCATCCCCCTGCCCCACAGCTGTATCATCTCTGCGTGTCTCATCCCTGGGAGATGCTCTTCCTCAGCACCCTCAACCCGTGCTGAACACTGCTCGCCATCAAAAAGCCTTTCTAATACCTAGCCTGCATCACTTTTGCTGTAAAGTGAGCCTGTTGCTTGATGTCCTACTTATATTTGGCTTTTTTTCCCACCAACATGACACTGAGACTTGCTGAACCTCTGATCCAGTCTTTACTTTCCTCTACTCATCAGTTCCCTTTCTGCAGAACCGCTGCCTCTTCCTCATCCTCTGTGCATTGATTATTCCTGCCCAAGATTCGTGCCTTGCACTTGTCTCTAATTTAATTCCTCCCCCCCCCCCCCCCCAACCCATTTCTGCAATTTTTTGAACTCATTTGAATTCTCACCCTGTGTCCAACATATTTGCAGTCCCTCCTAGCTTGGTGCCGTCTGTAAATTTAATGAGCGTACTATCTATTCTGTCATTCAGGTTGTTAATGGAAATGTTGAACAGAACCGATTGCCTCCCTCCTCCCCAAGCCTCAGTCAGTCTGTCTGTCCCTTTTAAGGGCTTGCAGGGGATATTTCCCCTGCAGAGAGGTGGCGGTACATCTAACACTGACTTCTGTGGAAACTGTGTAGTCAGTGAGTCTCAAAGGCGGCAACACAAATCCTGAATATGCTGCTCAGTGCACTGCAGACCTTACCAGAGGCGTGCTTTATTCCATTTTAGCTCCAACCAGCTATGCACAACACCACAAAGGAAAGAAAGAAAGAATAAAAGCTCTAGGGATTGTCCTTCTGCAAGTAAAATGTGTATTCTAAGAGAAACGAATGTTTACCTTCCCATTTATGTGAATCAATTAGCAATAAATATCCCCAAGGCATAGAAAAGACTAACACAGATAACAAAGGATATGCCCCAAATAATGGGAGGATTAGAAAAAGGCATACACAAGTAATAAAATATCAGCTACAGATGCCACTTGAGAAGATTGCAAAACAGAGAAGAGTAAGTAGTTGAAGAAGGAAAGAAAGCAGAGGTGACGAGAAGATTGCAGTAGCAGTAAAGATAAATGATGAGTGTGCTTTTTGAGTATATATGCTAGAGTTAAAAGAGTTCAGTGTAGAGACAGGAAGGTCTCCAGGAGAACAGAAGGGTAATTTATAAACAAAAGAGCCAGACAGGGCTTCTATGCCCAAAAATAAGTCCCTTTTTTTTCCCAGTTCTATCAGTTGCTCTAAGAAAAGATATTACCTTTCCCTACAAACCTTACCTCTTGACAATACCAAAATAGAAAGATATATTTGCCCTGGCATTCTGAAAGGACAATGGGAAATAGATGCTGAGAGCCTAGAGAGAAAGAAACATTTTAAGAATGAAAAAGGACCAGAGTTAGAGCTTCTCAGGAATTACATTTTATCTCTTGAAAAATGTCACCAAAAAGGAATAAAAATTTGTTCCCCTTTCTCAATAGCTTCATTTTTGCCAGAATGTTTTCATCAAAAACCGAAATCTTTCAATCAAAAACCTCTAGGCCCCCAAACAAAACATATGTAGCTTTAAAGCAAACTGAAGTTTCCTATTTGGGCCTTTTAGGGCTTTGTAGCATCATTGCAATACAAATCATGAAGCACGAGCATCAAGGCAATTTGATTTTTTTTTAAAACCCTTCACTAGGCTTTTAATATTGATTTTTGCTGGCTTTTAAGCAAAACCAGTAATAAAAAGTGGACAAAGGACGGAAGGTGATCTGGTTCCACGCAAGGTGGATGGGAAACGCTGGGGCAGCCTGGGCGCAGGTAGCCATCCATTGCTGGGCTCAGGTTGGGCTGCTACAGGGGACATTGGCATCTGTAAGATGGCACTGGCAGCCCTTGGGGAGAGGGCAGGAGGACAGAGACCTCCTAGGTGTGGGCGGCAGTCTAAAAGCAGGGATCCGTGCTTTTTGGTGCCAGGTTCACATCTCCATCAGCATCATCCTCTTTGGGATCTGGTCCTCCTTTGACATTCCCCTTCCCACAGGCTCCACCTGGCCCTGGGTCGCTCCCAGCTCTTCTCCCTGCCACTGTTGCTCTGGACCAGCAACATCTCATCCTGGGCTCATCTGGCACCTCTCCTACCCAGGTCTTGCTGACAGTAAAGAGCAAAAGGAGTACACAGGGAGTAAGCCGGGAGGCGAGGGAAGAGCTGTTTTCATTTGGAGAAATTTTGATGCTGTTTTTGGTTCTCAGCACGTCAGCAGAAACTCAAGGCTTGTCAGGAGGCTGCTCCCAATCCAGTAATTACTGGAGGTGCCTCTAACTCAGCCCTGTCTTGATCTTACGCTGCGTGATCACTTTATTATTCAGTTTTATTTTATTATTCAGTTTGATTTGGCAGCTGCCCGAGAAACCTAAGGCTACTCAAGCTGTATATTTTAAGATCTTTAAAATCTGTTGATATAAATTCTTTTAAAGTCTTCAGGCCTGAGTCAACATTGTTAATTCTGAAGCTCCAGCCCATCAACTTGGCAAGACACTTCACACACGCGTGCACACACGTATGCACAAAGCTCAGCAGCGGCTTAAATGGGGATCTCGCTGCAGAAGCTGTGATTTTCCCTCTGGCTCACAGCCAGCCCGACTCAGGGGCATTGTCTGAGGGCTTCAGCAGAGACAGAGAAAGTTCAGCTATTTGGTCAGTGCCAGAACTGGGCACTTAGAGGAGAGGAAAACATTATTCCCATTAGGAAATTAAAAGGAAAAACAAAAAAAAAGTCTTGTTTACTGCACAACTCCCTTTTGCTCTGGTGGGGATATGGGTGCTAATCTGCTGGTCCTTCCTCCAAGGCACGTAGTGAGTAAGACTTTCTTGGCCACGGCAAACATTCTCTCTCTCTCCCTCTCTGTCCAGGGGGAATTTTGGACCCTTCTCCAGGTGGAGGCTGTCCCTTTGCAAGGATCTAACCTCTCACCTCGCTTTATTGGGTCCTTGGATCTCATCTCTTCAAGGGAGAGATGTGCAGGTTGTTTAATGTTCAGGTTTGATTTCCTTATGTACTTTGATTTCCGATTACTCACCCTCCTCTCGGCCTTTTTCATGATCAAAACAAAGATCCAGCTTTCCCCCTCTGACTTCAAACAGTTTTAATCCTGCCTCCCTAACGTCTATTTTCCTTCTAATTCCCTGAAGAATTTCTCTTCTGGGATCGTCCCTGTTCACATTCTCTTACATGTTCAAAGTCCTTCACATTCTTCTTTCATCCATGCCGTGCTCACCTATCACAGACTCCTCTGATTCCACTTCTTCAAGGGCAGCAATGTGTATTTTCATCCACAACTTTAACAGGTTAGAACAGCTGGATCCTTACTGCCGCTCTCTGTTCACACATCAGAGGGCCAAAGAGAGCCCTGGAGACAATTCAGCCGCTCGTGCGGAGGCTTAGCCAGGGCTCTCCTGCTCAGAAGCTCTGCAGTGGTGCAGAAGGCCTTGTCCATACACAGAATTGTTCCTGAAGTGTAGCAGGGGTTGGCATCCAGCTTGCATCTGGCAACCACGGCACAGTAACCATCTGCTGTCCACTGGTGGATGCTGGGGGTCTCGGGGTGGCAGTCACTCTTTGGTAAAGACAGGAGACGGACTCAACCACTCAAAATACATTTGTTTTTATCTGTAGGACTTGGTATTTCCTTTAATATAGCCCTGCAATGTTGTCACCTCATAGTCAGCAGGTTGAGAAGGTACATGTCACTACTAAATTACTACATACTGTTATGTGGCTTTGTTTAACTGTTGTCATTAACTTCACTTTTCAGTGCTGTAATTAGTCCTTTAATTAGTCCTCACTTTGCTGCCAGCAGTGCTCTCCATCTCTTCTAGGCTTTCCAATGACAAAATCCCTCCTGTGATACCTCCTGGTAGGTGTCTTCTTTCATAGCTGAAGGACTTGTGGCCCTTGAGCCCCCTGTTACCATGCCAGATTTGGCTGTAGCTTTCTCAAACTTTGCTACTGCTCTTCTTCAGCCTCGCTGGCTTGGAGCAGCTGCAGGTGGCTCACAGAATGTCCTGCGGTGATGGGAGCCCTGGGCTCTGCCCGTGTCCTGGTGCTGAGCAGTGGAGACTGCCCACACCAAGGTTTCCTCAGAGCTCTCACTTCTCTATGTCTGCACTGCACTGCCCAGACCCTCCTGCTTCCTCCACTATAAAATCACGTTATAGGACAGTGCATGGTATTACATAGTTCCCTTTAAAAGGTCATTACACATTTTTCTAGCAAAGGGTTTCTAACTCCTGTCCCGACAGTGAATACATCACCACTTTTGCTCCTGCTGGATGTTCCAGCAATAGCAAGCCATCTAGGTTACGACCAGCCCTTACACAAACTGCAGTATCAAATCCCCATTTCCTGTCATGTTCCCATAGGATAATGCCTAAGGGATGGCAGAAATCAATGATAGCCCAAACCAAACCCAAGAATTCTCCCTTAAGGAGTCATTCAACATCGGTTTACAAGAAACAAATCTGCATCACTCTGTGGTGCAGGGAAGCTGGAAGGGAGCACAAGGGGGCCAGAAGGTCTGTGCCAGCCCTGCTGGAGCTCTGCTCGCAGCCGGGCAGCTCACCTGCAGGAAAGGAAAGAAGCACACCCCAAGCCTCCCCGCTGTCCCTGAGGAGCATCTTCCTTGCAAAACCTGTTTCAGACTAGTCCTCCCTCCAGATTTTAATATCCCGTGGTTTCACATCACCTTATACCTTTGAAAATATTTATTAGGGGCGCTTTCAAGATAAAGTAGTGCTCACATTCTGTGTTAATATTCTGTTTTACATCAGTTCTCGTACATCTCCCTTCTCACCCTAGCGCTTGTGTACTTTCCAGTAGTGATTTAAGTAACATGCCTAATATCTGTCATGCACGGCTTGATCTTCCTCTTTCGTGATAAAAAGGACTCCAAATATCTAAGTAAGAAAACTCCCTTTCTATCAGGATATTATTTTTTTTTCCAGGAGACATCCTCCTGGTAACTTGGCATATTAGCTGATCTGAATCAGAGCTGGAGGATTATTCCTCTAGGCCATTTTTCTTCAGTGTGGAGGCATGTATATATGCATTTGGAAAAACAAAAGACAACTCAACCTGCTGTTAGAAGAACTAATAACTTCTAGGGCTATGATCCCTCTTGGCAAATCCTTCCTTTTAGGAAGTGCAAGAGAGCTGCCAGCTCAGCATCCTCCGTCATTAATACTGCCAGGCTTTAAAGCAGCGCTTCTGAGTTTGCACCCGAGCCTTGCTTACAAATAAGATGGCTCTCCATTCAATAATCACCTAATACAAAGCCACTGATTTTCTTTTGTCTTCTTGTTGACTTCATCATATCTTGGGTCAGGCCCCTATCTTGTCAGACAACTTTTGATGTGTTCAGGCACCTAAGACAACTGCAATCAATGAGGGTTGGATGTGCAAGTATTTTGGAATAACCCTGTTGCACTTTGGGGGCCCAGACACCTTTCAAGATCTGGCCCTAAGTGATTCATCCACTGGAAGTCTATAGCTCAGCCATGCAATTAATCCAATTCTGCTAAGTTTTGGTCTGGTGCTCTAACCTCCAAGACCATTCTTTCTCCCTGATAATACAGATGGCAGAGAAAAGCTGTTTAAAGGATGAGGCATACTGGATAAGAAGACCAGCCTAGCAAGTGTAATGGAGACTGGAGTAGCATAAACTTTAAATAGCTTTGAAAGTCATTAGACTAACAGTGTGTAAATATATAAAACCAGTCAGTCTGCACATCGCTCACAAATTCGCCATCGCTGGTCAATTGGAATCCTGGAGAAGCTGGTGTTCCAAGCCCTAATGCATTGTATTTAATGTTGCGGTGGGGCTGGCTGTACTAATTACATGTAAGTTTTCCAAGATTTCTGCCGGGAGTATTTCACAGAAAAGATAATTGTTCTTTGGGGGGTTTCAGCACTGGTTTATTTAATTATGTTGGAGTTTTCATATATATTGTGAAAATGCTAGCAGAAAGAAAACTGTCTTAGCCAGATGTAGAGTATACTGGGGAAAAGTAAAGCAGAAAGAGATTTTGGGAGGAGGCTGAAGGTGATCCTGGCTGCTGAAGGCATTCAGGAGCTTGGAAGGGACCACATGAAGAACAGATGTAACCTGTAACAGGAGCCTCAACTTCCCAAAGAGCACTGATGCTTCTTAGAGTACTACCCAGGGTGGGGGGATACCAGCTGATAAAGCTCTGACAGCACCAAATTGGTATGGTGTAAGTACCTTCCTCAGCATCAGGTAGAAGAGAGGGAAATGCTGCTAAAATCTGACATTATTTACCCCAAGAAATGCCTGGGAAGCTTTGGGCACATTCTGGTTTGATCCAGGTGCATGCTTGCCTCCCTCTCCCTCCCTCCCATGTGAGCATGAAGCAAAGGGGTGTCTCGTGTGTTTATATTCCACAGTCTTGCAGAGCCTGTTTTCCTCCTTCCTTCTCACTGCAATTACTAACCTGGATTAAGAACATCCAAGAGCGGAAGGAGAAAATGGCAAGTTGCAACAATCCACTGGTGAGAAACTAAATGGGACATCAGTCTCCAACCTTGACTCAGGATTACCTATATTAAAAGTACTGCCACATGGCAGACAGAAGCTACTAATTTGAGCAGCAGCAGCAGCTCTCACAGAGGGGAACATCTCAAAATAGCACTGCTTTTGCATTGTTACCATAAAAACAAAAAAAAAGTTTCAAATTATCTGCTTGTAGTCTGTCATTCATGCAAAATTAGCCCTAGAAAGGTCTAGTCTGATAAATATTTCACTTAATATGCCTCAAAGAATTTCAAAGTTATGGAAGCGCCTTAATTCCACATTCTCAAAATGAAACTTTTAGACTTTTAAATTTCTGTTTTGAAATAACTTTTTTAAAATTTTGTCTTCATTTTACACCAAAAAAGAAGCAGTTTAAAGAACGCCAAAGGTAAGGAAAGCATTTTGGCTCACCTGAAGGAAAGGTTTCTGTTGACCTGGTCTGAAAGAGATTTCTTTTCTTCATTCATGAAATTCACAAATCAGACTTTTGGGAGGAATCCTGAAGCGGGCTGGGAAATCCTTTGAAATCACCTAACTTCTCATGAGCTGGGAAAAAATATCCTAATCCTCTCCACAAGAGACTGAAGAAACATTTTGACAGGCAGCCTTTAGTCAAGGGTAACAGAAGTGATTGCTGCTGTCTCTTGCTGTTTCAGAAATAATCCACAAGAAACTGATGGCTGCCAATGAGGAACAGCTGTTCATTAAGAGACCCAGTCAAACTGATAGCATAAAAAGCTGTTTTCTGCCAAATTCTAGAGGAATACGCCGCAGAAACACCTTTCATACCACGTAGGCAGCTTCTGTATTTTCAAAAAGCAATATCTGTGCCAATTTCACCAAGATCATAAAACCAGTCAATTATTTTTTGACTCCCACCACTGTAAACTGAAGTCAGTCGGATTCCGCTTAATTCACTTCTCCTCTTTTACAGCTCATGAGACAGTTCCTTAAACAAATGGTAGCACAGGCTAATAAAACAGAGCAGTAATAATAATGAATAAACTGCTCATTAAAATAATAATACTGCTATCACTAAAAGAATAATGAAAACCTCTTTTACATAATTCTACTTGCCCTGATTATTCTGTACAGAGCAACGCAGGAGCTTGGACAAGGCTGCAGAGGCAGCCGCGTTGAGAAGGCAGCGAGCACCCAGTGCCCAGCTCACCTGTCACTCAAAGAGCACCCCCAGCTCACACTCCTATATCCTGTTGGCTTCACCTGCTTTTCCACTTTTAATTAGTCCTTTCAACTAAAGCCACCTGAACTCATTTGTTTTCTAGATACTGAAGTTTTGTCTCTGCCCACCCTCTTTTCCTATTCATACTCAGTGCTTTGGATAAATTTTTCCTGAAAACACCACGTCTCAAATGAGTGTGATATTCTGTATTTAAGGGTTAAATACCTGTTTTCAAAAATAAGTGCTATATTAGCATATGGAAAACGAAGCAAGCACGAATATTTGTAATCCTGGGTGTACTGACAATCGACTCAAGGCTGCGTACCTGCAAAACTTAAATGCGTTTCAATTGACTTATCTCTCAAGGTTTGACTGAGCAAAGATACAGGCTCAGCTGCGGCTGGAGCCAGCGAGTCTTTGCCCGAGGAAGGGAGGACTTCAGGTCTTGGCTCTGAACACAAAGCATTCTTGAAACACATTTACATTAACCACAGGCTTTTCAATTCATCCTAAAACCCAAAATTGTACTCGATTTTCCTGACAGCCCTGCTTCCATATAGCTGCATTAATGAGCATTCAGTTTTCAAGAGCTATAAAGAGGCCCTTTGTAACTGTGGTCCTTTACATATGTGGTTATCGTGGCATTTCCCAGTGGTGTGACAGTAAGTCAGAGCAGAACTTCAGAACATCAGGTTTATATACTAATGTAAGTGAGTACATCTCCCTTGTACACTACCGAGGGGAGACAAACAGGTTCCCCACCCAGATTTTGAGATTCCTATTATGAGAAAAGCCTACATCTACTTATGGGTTCACCACCCACCCATGCAGGCTGGTCTCAAGCAGGGTGCAGCAAGTACCAAGAAGCCACGGAAAGGGCATAAAATAGGGCAGAGAGACCGTCATGCCCAAAGGAAACAGCAGAGTGTCAAAAAGCAGTATATTTAACCTAAAAAAGCAGAATATTTAGCCTATTGAACTCATCAGGAGTTTTGCTTTTGAATTCAGCTGAGGTCTCAAACAGGAGTTTAGCCAGGTCACCAGTCCTGACACCAGAACCATGCAATAAATGATGTTTCAGTTTGCTGGCACATGTGAAAACGGGGATGGGTTTTCATTTGGTAATAAATGGAAATGATGGGGTTTTTTATGTTGGACAAATATTTTTTTAAATGCATTTTTTAAAAAATTCATGGCATTCTGGATGTAAAATATTCCTTCTTAGTTGAAGTTCTCACCCTCTTCTCAGCTTCCAAAAACTGTAGGAAATTTGAAAAAAAAAGCAGTTTTTAAGAGAACTGAATTATTAGAATAGATATTGAAATGGACTATGGTTTTAATTTATTCCTCCCGCTCACAGCCCCCCAGTAAAGAAATTATTTTATTAAATGTTCAGTTATTTCTTCTTCAGAAATGTTCTCCTAGCTCTGATTAACACAAATTCACCAGAAGATAACAGATGTCCCAGAACAGGACAAATCTTGACTTCCATAAACACACAGCCCTTTCCTAACACCTCGCTGTGCACAGGATCAGTCCTGGTCCAGGTCTAGTGTTTACTAGCAGTGGTATGAGAAGGAGCATCAACTCATTAAACCAGAAACCTAAACTGCTTCCTATGCTGGGTCAGTTTTACTGAAGCCCAGTGCACAGTTTTATCAATATCTGCTTATTTTTACCAGCCTCTGCTTAGCAGGAAGGGATGCACTGACTTCAGCTCGCCCAGCCCAGCCGTTCCCAGCACCTTGCCTGCAGGCCAGGAGCTACAGTAGGCAGAGATCCTTTGGACACCATGCACAAGGTCAGAAATACAATTTCCCAAGAGGAACGTGGGCATACTCTGTGTGTGGGACCTCGGCAGTGTCTGAGCAGTATTTCCTTCCAGGTCTGGAGGGGAGTCCAGACGAGGTGGACTCTCTGCAGCGCCCAAAAAAGATCGGGCTTGATCCTGCTTTCTTACCCAAGCTGACAACACACAGAAAAAACCACAGGAGACTCTCAGGTAGTCATTTCTGCCTGTCTGTACCTTGGTTTGCTTGTGTCCTATTTGCAAAGAGCCCTGGCAGTATATCTCTGCATACACAATCTACTGAATATTTCCTAGACAAGTATAAAATATATTTTAACTGCTGTACCATAATTCTCTTCTTTTAATTAGAAAGTGTGCTAAATACTTGTGTCCTCGGGGATTCTCACAGAACTAGTCAAGTTTCTGATCATGGAAGTTTCGCGTTAATGAGACTTTTAGTTTGACTTACAAAAGCTCTTACATTTACACAGCAAGGCTTTTAACTTCAAAGTCCTTGAGAATTGTTGTTGTGCATCTGCCTTGTCTGGGGCCTGAATTCACAGTTCTGGTCTCTGTTTATTATATAGGGAATGTTTTGTTTAGTGTTTATAGATATATATTTACAGCATTTAGGGATATTAGAGCTTATACCAAGCTCCATTACTATAAACACTGATCAAAGGGAGAGTTAAACGAAGCTGAAGCACTAGAGGAAAATATCTCTGCAGTCACAATGGGAAAGGGCAACTGGGAGAAGAGGGGAAGCTGCCTGCCTGGTTATGCCACTTCCAAACCCTCCAGCTCTTCCCTCTGCCTTCCCATCCCCCCACCTGCAAACCACCGACCCCAAACGCATTTTGACAGAGCAGGGAAAGCACCGCAGTTCCTGCAAGTGTGCATTTGCTTGGCACTGTCTATATCTAGGCACATCCAGCGCTTTTCAAGCTCCAGAAAGCCTATAAATGCCAGGCAAGACAAGTGCTGAAGTTTCTGTTTTTATTATGTTTCCTAGTTTCATTTTTTTCCTGTGGGAGACAGAAAAGGAAATTGTTTTGGTGACCGTTTAAGTCAGTGTAGATCCATAAATACTTTTCCACCGTGTTTATTTATCTTACACTGCTATGAATGTTTTTCTAGAGTCACACTAATGCCCTTGTAAGTCATATGTCACATCCATCTCCTCATCAATTTTCCTTTTAAACCCTGTCACGTAAGGAAAATCAGAGAAGTCGGTTGCAGCTTGAACATTATCTGGTTTTAGACAGTTCACTTTTCAGTTTTATACGGGATTTGGAATGCAGATGCTCAGTTGCTGTAATTTAAGGTTTTGATACTGAAGTAGTGCAGCTCTACAGCACTTGCACACCTTTGCACACCTACTGTCACCCTCCCTCTGCTGTTTTCTAGATGTCCACTACCCCTCTGACATACCGAGGCCCCTCTTCAAACAGCTCCCCCGACACACACACGCTAATTAATATTAGATACAAAGCTCTAAGCATGGACATGACCTATATTGAACAGCTCCAGACAAAAACCAGGAATTTTGGTAATTTAGGACCCTAAACTGAACTTGGACTCACTCTTTTAAAAAGTTGGCCTTAGATGTGGGTTGTGAGCACTTGAAAATCCATCCTTGAGGTCTTTTAGAAGAACATCAGGCTTGAGGGGTAGCCACAGGGACCAGCTGGGAAGCAGCACTTCCTCGGGTTTGCCATGCACCCTGGAGTTCCCCAAAACGGGGACAAACAGGTACAAACCCAAAGCTGAGAGATGAACAAAGGCTCACGGACACACTGAGCAAACTCGTCCCCAAGGAAAGCTGGGGTGATTTACGGGAGCACAAACCCGTCCTCCACCTTCACTGACTGACACTCACAGCGAAGATCTGTTTGCTCCTGGCAATGCTGGGGCTTCGGCAGCTCTTCCCGATCTTTCTCTAGCTATGAACTGGAGAAAACAACATGTTCATCCTGGAAGCAAGAACCCTCCAGCGAGGAGGAATAAGCAATGTTTGGTGCATTCATAATATAGATATTATTTGGCAAACTAGTTAAACAAATTGTTTCCTTTCAGGATCCTAGTGATGTGTGTGGTTGGCAAGTCTTCTTCCCTGCTGCTCGGCCACCTGCTCTCCCTACTGCTAAGCTAGCTCCATCTCCAGCCCCAGCTGCCTGCTGCTCTGGCTGCAGCCCTGCAAGAGGCTGCCTGCGCTTCAGCCAGCGACGCTGTGACCGCTGTATATCCATGGGGCAAGGGTGTATTTCATGTATGTCATGGGCATCTTTCAACTAATGTGTTACAGACTGGGCAATGTTCGCCGTCTCCCTCTGGGAACCTTGGTCGTACGGGTGGGCTGGTGTAGGCATCACCCCAGACTGGTCAGTGCTGGTGAGATTCAGCGGAGATGGACCAGCCACAGCACTGCTCCAGCAACCTCCGGCCCAGGCTTAGGTTTAGGGGCAGCCGCAGCTCACACTGAGCTGGGAGTGGGGAGGCTCAGACAGACCATCTGACACAGGAGCCCTCCCTGCCTGCCAGCGCCAAGGGCAGGGCGAACATCTCCCACTGGTAAAAACATCCCTCTCAAACCATTTCCCACCTTCTGTTGTATCTATTGGATTATTATTCATCCCTGTTTCCTGTGATGACAATATTACCTGAAGACCTTTGCAAACAAGACAGCAGAGTCCCCACCCCGAGGATCTGCTGTGTAAGCACAGCAAGACTGAGACAGACTGAAAAGCATGGACTCTGATCCTCTGCCTACAGGAGAGAAGCCCCACTGCCTTGTAGTTGGAGGTTAAACTAAATCTCTTACATGATAAAACTTTCTCACCAAGTGCATCTTTGTCCCCCTCCTGTGGCTGGATCTGATCATACACACGTGTTAGTGTGGTGGCCAGAGTTGGATGGACCCTCGGCAATGAAGAAAGCAAATATTTTTCATTGAAACCAATGATATTTGAAAGGTGCTCCTGCCCTGTCCTGCCTATCCTCTTCTCCAGAGAGCACGGACCTGAAAAACTGGAGTGGGTGACTTCTGCTGTAGAAAGAAATGTTGCTCTTCCCCAAATACTAACTTCAGTCTCTTTGACTCTCTCAGCCCTTTGCTCCTCCTCAGGGACAACCACGAAGAGTCCAGTCCACCCCGGCTGTGCTGGCTTCTGCACTGGACTTGCCACAAATGCATTCATTCTGCCACCTGCGTATGCCATTTTAAAATAATCCTTCTGCCGCCTCTGAAGAGGAGATTACCCTTGAAAATTAAGTTAGAGCTGGCTGCCTGTAGAAATGATTACAGCCATGTTAGGAAATTCTTTTAAAGTCTCTCTGGAGTTTGGGGAAATAAATAAATAAATGGATCGTCACGATGTATCTGCTCGGGGTTCCCACTGTTCCCTGGGTGCAGCTGTCATGTGAACTCTTCTGTAACGGGACGGGAACGGAGACATCCCAGGAGGATTTATCCTGACCCTGCTGCTGCCCTGCCTGACCCATCTTTGCCCTGTGAAGAGATTCTGGCAGTCAGTGCTTGAAAAACAGCCTTTTATGTTCTTACTTTCCCCCTCTTTCATTAATTTGCAGTCACAACCATCGCTATTTGATCCATGCGGCCAAAAACGTCCAGCTTCATTATTCAGACTGTTTGCAGCTGAACAGACCAGAAGGCCAAGTGCACACAGACACACAAGCTCTGCAGACCTCTAGGCAAGGCACAACACTTGAAGTTTAACAACCAAGTGCCTTAGGATGTTTTGTACCTTTTCCAAATGCTTTTTTTGCAGTTTCTGTGTCATTCTTGCTGAACCTCACTTCCTGAAGGTTTTTATTATGCGAGAATTTGTCACAAGAAGTCTGCATTAAGGATAGGGAATTAAACCCGAGTCTCCCAAATCCAGATCAGTACCACAACCTTTGGCTCATCTTCTCGCCTCACTTGTCTAGCAAAGGGTACTGTGCAAAGGTACACAAGAATACATTATACCCCAAGGTCAAGAGCGTCGTATGAAAAGGATGAATATATACAAGCCCATGTCCTAGAAATCTGCTCTGTACCCTCCATGGGTTTGCAAATAGCACTACTTAGCAGCAGAAATTAAATCCACAGCCTTTTAGCAAAGCAGGAACAGCTCGTTGCTACTGCTGCTATTCTATGAACCTCAGAGGGTAACACATCCAACATCACCGCCCGTGCTAGGAGGGATGTGTTAGCTCTCTGAATATCCCTGATTAACACAGCTTTATCCCAGCGTTTTGTATCATCCACATATGCACCGCAACAAGGCTTGCGTAGGCTAATAATATCTTGTACCAACACAGCAGCGGTTTCAATAATTTCAATAATTCAAGTGGGTCTGCTGCCAGGCAGCGCTGCCGAGGCGTGTGGAGACCACCAGGAACCCCTGCGGTTTGTGCTACAGCCAGGCCAGGAACGAGATCTTGCGCTGCACCTCGCAGCCCCTCTGGGGACGCATCAGGACCTTGCAGAGCCCAGCAGGTTTTTGGCAGCCTGGGGAACTGCTTTAACATACCGCAGGTTCCCTTGAGCACTTCTGTAACCCCCCAGTGCAGAGGGGCTGTTGTGAGGCTGAATCCAGGCCCCCCACTTTGCCTGAAAAATAAAGCATGTGCTGGATAATCACTCCTCTTTGTTCAAAGGCTGAAACAACAGGTATTACACAGGTTGGTGGCAGTGTTGTGGGTACCACTTGCTCTTTTTTACCTACACACCTTCCTCGCTTAACCTCTCCCTTCCATGACACCAATCTCCTCCTTAAACAAACACATCTTTGCTCTACAAGGCAGGCAATTCTGTGTAACGCAGAGAAAACCCAGGCTCCTTTTTCACGCAGGGGAAATCCTTCAGCAGAGGTAAAGCCCTAGGATGCTAATCTGAATCACCAACTCGGATTTTAAAAATAGTGGCCCAGCAGGATAACAGACTCAGCCCCGCAGCTCGCTGCTGGCCTGGCTGCTGCCTCTCTTTCCTTGGCGGAGCATGGCCGCTGCGGGCTCCCCTGCCGGGAAGCCTCCCTCCAGCTCTGCTGCAAAGGGTTTTTCCTCATCTCCACGCTACGTTTATAAATGGATATGGCCATCGAAACATCCTTCTTTCAGGAGCTTTAGATGTCTCGCCTAGAGTAGGCACCATGAGCATTAATTAATCACTGTGTGCGGGAGATTTGCTGGGTCGGTGGCAGTGAGTCAGTGCAACAAGCGCCCAGCCTGAAAAGAGCACCTGGAACAGCCAGGTAAACCATCCCGGGACCAGGGGGCTTGAGGATCTTGCTCTTTTTGGTGGTGGCGGCTTTTGGGTTTTGTGTTTCTTTCCTTTGTGTTTCTCATACAGAAATATCATCTCCCTTTCCTCAGATCAGAAACTGAATGTGCTGCTGAGGGGATTGTCCCAGCGTGTGACCCTTGTACTTTCGAGACGGATGAGAACAGGGCGTTGTGTGTTGTGTGGATGCGTACCCATGTGCGTAAGGCCGATGTCCCTGCCATGACTTCACCAGCTCATGGCTTCCTGCATTGTTGTGGGAGCAGGGCAAGCCCTGGGAAGGACGGGGATGAAGGGCTGAGTGGAGAGTAGAGGAAGGTCAGGGGGTGAGAAAGGCTCGTGAGATGCCTACAGCCCATGGGCTCCTTCTGAAAAGCTACGGAACAGACTGCCAGGACACAGCGTTTGTTGAAAGACCTGCCCCAGCAGGACTGCTTACGGTAGCTCAAGAGAAACGGGAAGCAAATAGAAACCTTTGACAAAGCAATGCTAGAAGAGTCTTGAGAGAATTGATGGGGTTTTCAAAAGGCCTCGGCATCTGTCTGATTTTCTCCCACCTGCAATCAATGGGATTTTTACCGCTGACTCTGGCAGGAGCAGTGGTACAGAAAGTCTCTGAGCCATGCTGATCCTAAGCCACTTTGCACAGCCTCACGTCTTCAGTGGCTGGTAGTGATTTCCCCTCTTGCTGCTAGCAGCGAGGTAGGTGCACTTTCTGAAACGCTATCCCTTCCCCGCACTGCATCACGCTCCATTATATTGGGAAGCAACCTCTGCATTGCTCTCTGTTGCTGAATCGAGAAATTCTCCTGCATGCAGAATGAAAGCTCAAACGCCCTCCTTTATACCACTGATACTCTTCCCACCCTGCCTGCTGTGGAAAATCACTTCTATGCCAGGCACTGTGTGCTAGAGAAGATCTTTCTTCCTGCAAAATGTTATTAACCATTTTTTGTGAGTGTGCTACCTCCAGAATCCTTCCTTCAGCGTTAGCTGTTGGCTAGCACTCCCTGTGCCTAGTGCTGGCATTTGCTATCAGCGGGAATGAAACAGAACAAAACAAACCAAAAACATATTTGCTTTTCAAGATGGCTGCAGTGGGAGTGTGGCACAACATAGGGCCCTAGGGAGGAGCATTTGGTTCACTTAGCCTGAATCTGAGGATTGTGAATGTGAACGCAGTTTAACATAAAGGTCATCAGATAGCTGGCATAGCTCCTATCCACATTCTTTTGTGTAAAGTCTGCCATGCAGCGTGAGAGACAAGGGTTTGCACTCCTGGGACACGCTATCAAGCTGCCTCTTGCTGACACTATTGCCCTGAGAAATGGTAATCTCCAAGCAGAGATAGCAGAGTGTGTGCCTCCCTGGTTTACAGGGGATCCTCAGCCTGGAACATAACTCTGCATGGCTCCTGACACTTGGCATACGGCATGATTTCTGCTGAGCTTTTTCAAATAGTCTGGTTTGAGGAACACAGGGAAACCACGTATATTGCGACCTGCAATTGTATCTGTGCTCTGTGTTTGGAAATGGTAGGGGTTGTCTCCCTTCTCTTCTCAAGTTGATCTGACCCACGATGGTCTCACCACTGCAGTGCTGAAGTTTCTCAACTCTTCCTGGTGCAGGGGATGTTCGGGACGTCCCATTGCATGTCATGGGAAGATTTCCTACTGAATTCAGTGGGTCAAGGATTGGGAGAAGGAGCTCAGCCCACAGAAGACAGATTTTAGTTCAACAGAGAGAGCACTTGTGTTTTCTGCCATTGTAAGCAGTTCAGTCTGGCTTGCCTTGGAGGGCAGCAAGCAGCTGCTATCGATGTCTCTTTAAAAAAAGACATCAGTATCACTCAGAAAACTTAGGTTTCATTTAGTCTAGTTAAAACTACTCTCTGTTATGTTCTACTGCAATCATTTAAAACAAAGGAGTTAATCAACACTTTGATTCTCCAGGTCTCTACATCACAGTGTCTGGGAATGGGAATAAGCCAGTAGTTTTTTGTTTAAACACCAAAAGAGTGTCAGAAAAGATTAAGCAATTGCTTTGTGAATTTCTACAGAGGAAAGTGCTCACGGATGCAAGTGTCAGCTGGGCTGATGTTGTTTGCCACTGTAACAAATGAACAATGGCACCTATCCGTGCCCTGAACTTGCCATAGTCAAAACCGAACTGCTAGAGCAATGATGGGGTATTCTCATGTGCCTCCACATAGCAGACTAAAACAGGCAAGCAGAAAAGAGAGATGATTTGAGGGTAGAAAGGGGGCCGGTGCAGGTATAAGCATTACCCATGTTTTGGCTATTTTTCAACCACAACACAAGAGGATTCTCTGAGATTGCAATAATCAGGGGGTTAGTAGTAAGGGTGGCAATGAACCAAAAGCCTGGACCGAACAGTCAGTGGACCAGGGGAACTTCTACAACCCAGTCTGAGTAGTCCATACCAGTGAAGTGCCAACACATAGCGCACCAGATGCAGAGATGAGTTGCTGAGTTTCTTACATGAATTTCTTTGCTGAAAGACAAACATACCTCTTTCCTTCAGCTACCACAAAATTCAGATACTACCACTCACACCTGTCTTGAATATCCTGTGCCACTATGACTTTCCTAATTCAAAAAAAGAGATAATGGAACTGGAAAAGACACCAAGAAAGGCTGCAAGGATAATGAAAGGTATGGATCAGCTTTATAAAAGCAGCACTATCAGGGACACAAATGCAAAGATACAGAAACAACCTCCAGTTCAGGACGTGCTCAAATCCCTCTTTCTTGCGAGCTGGGAGAGTGAAGCTGGGAAGGGTTGCTCTGTACACATGCTGTTTGTGCACTCTTCCTTTGAACAACCGGCCACTGCTGCAGACAGGTCCTGCCTGACTTTTAGCCTAAACTAAATGCAGCCACGAATATGGCATTGTATCATATGGGAAAGAGAAATATTTCTTTCCCTTACTGATACAAGTCACTTTTCTGATCTTCATGCAAAGATCCCCAGGATCTAGGGACCAGATGCTTAAAAGCACCTAACTGAAATGAAATTTAGGCACTCAAACACCTTGAGTATTTGGGTCGAGTTGTTTCCATGTACTGCTAAAAGCTCCGTCACATTCAGGGTAAACGTGAAGGCTGCAGCACAACCAGACTTGTGGAGCCACTGGGGCAGAGCCAAGGCATTTTTCAAAGCTTATCATGTTATATTCCACTCAGAGAACAAAATGGGGAATTTTAGATTTTAATTTGTCACTTTACATGTAAATTACATGTTGTATATTTTCACAAGTTAATTCAGCCAATATTTATAATAACGGAAATCTGCTGCTTGGATTTCTAAACAAAAATTCCCCATATTGCTTGTGCTTCCCTGCATGGGCTGTTTCATTTTAGCTTTTCTGTGTTCTCTCTTTGAGACTGCCTAAAAGAGTTTGTGGGGGGAAAGAAGGACTAAGAAAAAACAAGAACAAGAAATAATTGTTAGGATTACTCAGCAGGATGGCTGGACAACATTTTGGTTTTTGTAGGCAGAACTACTGCAGTGCTTAAAATTAAGCGCATGCTTAAGTGTTTTGTTGATCTGAAGCCAGAATACTCAAAACTGTATCTGATTAGTCCCTTCCGACCTGGTCCAAAGCCCATTAAAACAGTTACAAAACTTTATGATGCCTAAAATGTGCTAAAGTGCCCCAAACATCAGTTGAGATCACTCGGTACAACCACAGCCCTTCCCCAGCAAGGAGGCTGATCACATTTAGTCCCCTGGAAACCAGGAGATGAAAAGTTAAGTATGTTGACATTTTCTTCCAAGAGCGAAGGAATTGGAAAAATAAAGCAACCATCAGGAAATGATGCCTTTCAGGAACCTAGAAAGACAATATTCCTCCCTCGCCTTTCCTCTGTGTCTCAGGGTTTCGTTGTTATTATGTGGGCTATAAGCCACTTGGAAAGCTCGGCGTATAAAGCTGCATGAATTACAATACACGGAGATTGACTGGGTTGTAACCTGTAATGTATTACTTATTTTTTATTTTAATTGCAAGCAGTCTCTGAAACATTATAGAGCATATAGTGCTAGACACAGCAGAAGTAATTAAAATGAGAGGGCCACATGCAGTCGGCAGTAAAACACCAAATGTAGGCAGCTTAGGAAAAATGTCATCGATTCAGCATCACAGAGGCCGGGAGGAGAAGAGGCGGGATTGAGATTGTCAACAGCAGATCATACCCAAAATGCAGCAGCAAGCGCTACAACCATTTAAAGCAAAAGCAGCCGAGGGAAGTATTGTCATAGAGCTGCAAATGTCTCAAACGGACGGTGACACGTCAGCTCCTGAAGGTGGTTTCAAAGAAACAAGCCGAGCCTGAACAAGCTGCTCTTCTCCCATCTCTGCGAGGAAGAATCTGGGTCACGATTTCTCCCGCAGGAAAAATGAAACGCTCTCACACCATATTAAAAATAGTAGTAATTAACTAAAGGAGGTAGAAAAAGAATTCATGGCTGTTTGTTTGAGATGGATGCAAAGAGATACAACTGCAATTCAACTCTAAGCAAGGCCAGAGAGCTCATTTGAGGTGAGCTGTTGTTTTGTTCAGCTTGCTTGTCCAACGCCTCCTCCAAGACAGACCTAGTGTGAAAATTACTTCAAAACATTAACATACCCACGTTCCTGCACACCCTAACTGGGTGTCACCCTGATTTGTGTTAAATGGCATTGACCGTCTGAATGTAATTGGCTACAGCAAAGGTTAATGATCATTTCTACCTTTAAATAGTTTATGAAGATGTTTGATGCCTTCTAACAAGGCAGCTATTGGAACTTGCTGCTCTTTCCACTGACTATCATTGATCTTTCTTCTTGAAATGATTATCCCCAGGCAACCTATAAATCTCACTTACTCTGGCTCAAAAATGCTGGACAATATAATGAACTGTTATGAGGGCAAAGACAGTGGACAGGGTCACCTCTTATGAGCTAGCAGCATATGTGCTTAGCCTGTGTGCTTGGACCTGCACAGCTTTACGTACGTATCAGAGAGGCAAAGAAAGAAACAGAAACCTTAAGGCAGATTTTTTTAATTAAAGAGCATGCATTAGTTCCAAGTATATCATTATATGACAGCTTTACATGCTGCTAAATACAATGGGCTTGGTAGCAATCTGGGGTATAACATCACACCCCACCTCTGAATTCAAAAACTCTCCTGCTACAAAAGTATCTGCAAGGGCAATTCCTTCCCCATCGCTTCACTTGCAGTGAGAGTCCAACAGGTCTTTATCAGAGACCGAGAACAGAGAAATTAAAAGCTGCAAATGTCCAGACCAGTCAAAACTTTCATCAAAGCCCCAAGTAACAGTGCACAAGTGCTTGAGAATTTTACATTGAAGGGTTTTGATGGTTACAAGAGTCTGTAAGGTCCTGTGTGAAAACAAACCAAAGATCCTCAGCTATCTCTCCCCCGCTTCAGGTTGATTTCAAGCGTGCATGTGTGTGCATGTTTGGGAGCAGGGACAGTCATCATTATCTTTGACAGGAAATCCACAGTCTAATAGGCAAGCAGTTTCAGGGACTTGGATGTGTTTAGTTTCTGCTTCCAACTACTGAATATCTTAATGTGGGGTTTTTTTGGCAGATAGAAAAGCTGTTTATCTCCATATATCTTGAGAATAGCTTGTCAGCAAGTTACTTTTTACTGCAGTAAACATTGCTTGTATTTCCTACATCTGGAGGACCTCTTATGAGAACTCCTAACCAGATCACAAATCCTTGAACTCCAAACTTGAGCCAGGTTTGCCCTCGGAATTTTGAGCTGTTAGGTCCAAGACCTAAGCTTCCTACATGCTTAACCCTTTTCTCTGAGGTTAGAAGGAAATCAAGAGTAATATTTCACACGTACTATTGGTCAGTAGAAACGACCCATGTTTTTATCTAGTTTTCTAGTTAGAATTGTCCACAATTACAGAAGGTGATTGAAACAGGTAACTCCAGCTACAGTATTATCACCAGATAAAAAGCAGACTGCAAGCTCAGCCTTTTTCCCTTAACTCCTTCAAGGAGGAAGAAAACGAGATGGAAAAGGCAAAAAATTTGCGTAACATCAGTGAAGTCACTGAAGACAGAATCGAGGGAGATGGAGGCAATGGGAAGATCCGTGGATAAAGCTGGTATTTCTGCTGCCCATGCTCGCAGGAGTACGGCGAGCAGTTCATTTTACGCTCAGGGCTTCCCAAGTGTTAGGTAGATCAACACCGAGTTACCCGTGCTGTGCAGAGCGTGGGGACAGTACTGCTGCAGAGCACGCTCTGCAACGCTGCAACCAGCAGCAAGCCCTGTGCAGCGCTTCCCTTAACTGCACTGCATCCTTACCCCGATGTCAAGGAAGAAGCAGTGCTGGTGAGCTCTTCTTCCTCCTCCTGGCGTGATCCAACAGAGTTAATCAGGAAAGATGTTTGTCCACACCATCATTTTTAATGGGTCCAAAAAGACCCATTAAAAGAGAAGAAAAAAGAAAAAAGACGGGCAGTTCTTAAACCCCAGACAGTGAACACAAATATAAATCTCCCTAGGCAAACCAGGGTAAAGTCCTGATGCACTTTACAAGCTGTAAACGCTGCTTTTATTAGCCATTTATGGGCCACTTTTCCCAACGCAGCTTTAATATTAAACAATAAAGCTCACAATACACTTACAAAGAAAAACAGACTCTCTCATTTACTCCTGAATTGGAAGTGTGGCATCTCCTGATCACATGAAATCAGCAGAAATAAGGTTATTCAGTTTAGGCTGCATATTTTTCATGCTTGATGCCCCACACAGTGCAAACTGTGCAGTGAGACAGAGAAGAAAAAATTTGGAAGCCACTGGAAATCGTTGTGATGAACTTTTGGAAAGTGTTGAGCAGCCCTGTTACCCACATCAGTATGCACACAGACTTCAAGGAAATACATCCTTGTGGTTATGGGTATTTATCATTTATAATCTGATACATCAGATGTCTCGTGTAAGATAAGGTCTGACTGTACCAGGGACTGCATGTAAAATGCATGCAGTTTATATGCAAAATAAGAGTAACTTCTTATTTTGAGCCTATTTTGAGTCAGAATAGGAAAGGAAAGTACTGCTAATCCTGACTATAAATGGAAAACAGGCTTGGGGAGTGAAGTGAATTGGCCAAGATTACACAGGAACCAGAAAGAGAATGAACATCAGCATCTCACCCACACAAAATCTGTGCAAAACACATGCTGTCCCTCAGCGGAGCTGATGCGAAGGTCGCTTTGGGCCTCTAAAGGATTTCAACAGCTGGCCAGTGTGGGGAATGGTGGACCTGGTCATGTGCCACCCAAATCACAACTGCCCAGGCCTTCTGGTGCAAGCAAGAGGATTTGTAATCGCACTGCACCAGCATGTGCTGCTTTATCCCTTCACAGGCCCTGATGTGCTCAAGCTTGGCTTCAAGAAGGCCAAAGAAAATCCAGCTGTTCTGTTTCTTTTTTTCAGCTGGCAGCCACACAGACGTACATGCATTTGGCCAGTCTTCCAACCCAAACCACACCAGGCTGGCGGGCCTGTAAAAAAATCTCAAACTCGATGGGCCAAGTCTCCCTGTGTCTGGAATTTGCTAGAGATGGCTCAGTTAACCAAAGCAGAGGGACCGAGATTCCCTTGCTGAGTAGGCAACTGCTGAAGCAAAACCAAGCTCCCAAATGAGCTTACCCATCACACTGCTGTGCACAGGCGTGCATTAGGAATATCCCAAAACAAGGAGCAAGTTTTAGTGTGGACTGGGCCTGGTTCATCCGGCTGGAGGGGAAGACAGAAGTAGCATGTTGAAGATTTGATCTGTGGAGACAATTGCACTATAGGGACACTCTCCATGGGGTCCTGCAAATCTAGTACCTGGGCCTCCAAATCCCAGCTCACCCAATTTGCCCTCAAATTGCTCTCACCCCAGTCCCTCTGAACTGTTGTAGAGGGTTTCTTTGCCTCATTAAACAAGTCTGTTCCTCCTTAAGATGTTTAAGGAACATCTCTGTTTGGAAAACAGACTGCCCAGTGGTTTGTAAACTAATTTGAGGTCCTTTAACATAAAAATGTTCTAACCAATTACAACTGATGCAAATTTAATGATAGAAAACAGGCCTCGACAGAGTGTGGATCCAAGTCTTCTCAAACGTGGCAGGGAGCGTGATGCTATACATGGACCACAGTCTGGGTCTGGTGAACTCTGTGAGCAGAGCACGTGCACCAAGCAGTGCCAAAGCTCAGTCAAGACCAGAGCTTTGCCTATTGACTCATTTAATATGATTATTAACTAAATCACACCAATACTAATTATTATGGAAAACTCCAATGATTTTGTAAGGAAACGTTTCTGGAAAAAATTCTACTAAAATCCAGATAGCTCTGGAAGGGAGAACACAAGATAGGCAAACCCCCAGCTTCCCCATGGTGACACTCTCGCCCTCAACAAGTGCTCATGTACCACTCTGCACAAGCTGTAGAAGTAGCAGTCAAGTTAGACTTAATTATAGAGCATATTCCTGAACCACTCTGCCATAAGAAGTGGCTTTTGCCCAGGATGCCTCTAAAACCCTCTTACTTTCCACTTAGCTGGCCGTGTACAAGTTGGGTTACCCACCTCACAAGGAAAATTGTCTTCAATGGCTTAGTGCATGTTTACCTCCAGCACTCTGCAGATGTGATACCTGATCCAAAGCCAGACAGCTGGCACAAGCCCATCCATCACTTAAACATCCCTCACCTTAAAAGGAGCAGCGGGATCTGCCAATCTGCTGCAAATATGCCCACCGTACTTACAGCAGTCATTTCTCCCCAGCCACCCAAAATAAACACTCCAGAATATTCAATACAACATGTTCATTTTATTTTTTTCTGCTGGATTATTGGCTACAATCAAACCTCTGTGCCCGTGTCAGCCACTGACAGCAGTGCACGGCTACGTCCTGTTTGCACGGTGCCACCGAACAGTCGCTGAGCTGTGGCCACGCACCCGGGAGGTTTGTGTTGTCTTTAAAGAACAGAGACTGCTGTTTTCTCAACGGAGTGAGTGTGGAAAGCAGCTTGTTTTACATGGATTAAACAATTATTGACACTGTGACAGAAAAGGGCTTTTGGACTGTGTCTGCTACAAGAATAATAGAGTGAATGGATTTTTTTTTTTCCCTGAGCTCTCAGAATTTTTAGTAAATGCTGGTTATTAAAGGGGCCTAGAAAAACACTGGGAAATAAAAAAGGATCATGCAGTTAAAACTATGCCATTCTTAAACGTAGCCACAAATCAGTGACTAGGGAAAGAGGAAACTTGCCATTTAAAGACAAACTGCTCCTATTTAGTTAAGCCTAGGAGCTTGAAGCAGCAATTGTCAACAAGAGAATAAGGAATATTACCCTTGAAAATATATACAAATTTTAATTACAGTTGGCATTTTTGAGACTGGTGCTGAGGATTGTCATCAGATGGAAAATTGCTGTCATCTTTCTACCCTTAGGGACACGAATGCTCAGTGAAAATGACTGTAACTGTAAACCAGGCTCCAACCTGCTTTGATGTCGGCTTTGCAGTTTGAAAGAAAACCTTAAGCTGTTGTATTTAGATAACAAGCCACTGTCAATTGAGCAAGACCTCTCCACAACATGGCAGGGGATGGTAAACTCTTCCAGCTGTTAGCAGACAGGTCTGTGTGGGGTGACAGACTCCCTTCAGCTCTGTTCCTGCACCCCCTCGTCCCAGCCCTGGCAGCAGAAACCTCTGCGGAGCGGGGCCTTCGCCCTCCAGAGACGATGCTGCCGGGGGGCAGAAGGGCAGGGTCCTGTGGTGGGAGAGGGGAGGTGGAGCCGTGCCATAGCCAAGGGAAGGGGAAATTAGCGGGCAGCAGCCCGGCTCTGCCACACCCGCCTTCGCAAAGCTGCAGGTGACGTGGCAGGGCTTCCCCTTCCCATCGGATACATGAAGCTCACACTCTGCATTTCTAATCATTTGATGACAAGTTTTTAGTGAGGAAAAAGAAGCAGCTGTAATAGTTAAAACATCAGATCTGCTTTCTAGGGACCGTGCTTTCTGGGGCTCTCCCTTCCAGGGCAAACATTGACTTGTCCATGGATTCATGGGCCAGTGGCCCACTTTTTGCTCACTGAGGATACCGGCTCAGTCCAGATGTTTGGAGTTGAGCCCTACCGGGACCCTGAGCCAGCGCTTCCCACTGCTCAGAGCAAAAGCAAACCTCTCACCTAACACAGCCCTCATGGAAAATCAAAGTCTGATTTTTCTGAGTTTGGGCAACCAAAACCAGCAATCAAAGTTTTGCTAATGAAGCCAAGGCTGTGCTGCAGCACTCTACTTCAGAAACAGAGCTGGTAACAGCTCTCTTACACAGGCGTGTGATGGTAAATTCAGATCTCCGACGCTCACAAGCTGCTATACGGACAGCAAAGACAGGCATCCGTGGAGGAAGAGGCAGCTACACGATAGTGCAGTTTGAAAATAGGCCCAGACTGCAGATTCCAGCTTCTGAAATAAGGACTCAAATTCTGGTCCTCTCCTTCCCTGCTCTTTCCAGCTCTCTGCAAGCTTGGAAGGGGGTAATGCTGGGGAAAAATGGATCCCAATCCAGTGTTTTACAAAGACAAAGCTGGAATTTCTATGAGCTGACTTACAAAACTATCCATTGAGCCAGAGACTGGAAAATATCAAATTTATTCTCCAAAGAGGAGATGGGTCTGGAAGAGAAGTTTCTTATTTAAAGGTATAAGGAACTGAAACAAAGCAGCAGCATCTCCCTTCATTTTAAAACCAATACAAAAGAAGTAAGGGGCTTTGATATTGGTAATAGCATAAAAGAAGTGTGTGCTGTCAGTCAGTGAGCTCATCTTTTTGACCCGCTTTTCAGCTCTGTCTCTGGGCAGTGTACCTGAGATCTAACACAAAGTAATTGTCAGTTTGTTGTGACTTTGACTGGAAATCCCAGTGCTGAGAGGGAAATCTGCTGGGCTTTGATATAGAGATTTTGGTAGCGTCTATGCCTTCCCATCTCAGAACACACTCATTTGATGTATTGTTGAGTAAGGTATTTGTTATCTTTTCAGAGAACATGCATGTAACTTGGTAAATCTATTTCCTGACTGCCTTCTAAGACAGATAGTACAGGGGTTGTTTCTGAGGCACCAGTTTATCTGATACAGGGAACAAGGCTGGAGACAAATGTAAAGACCTCCAAGTGTTGGCATTACATGTCACTCTCAGGTCCTCCTCTGGTTTCTTCCAGGTACGCTATGCTAGAGACCAGGTTCCCTTCATGTAAACTATACTGTAATTTCATTTTTATCTAGCACATCAAGGGATTTAGGAGACAGTCTGTCCTGGATAAGGAATACGTACTGGCAGCAGCAGGAACGGCATGTCTCCCTCCAGAACCCATACACTGCCCGTCAGTACAGGCTCATCCATTCCCATATTGGGATGGACTTGTTCCCACTGTCAGCGTCCCAGCATGCTCCCATCTAGCCATTACAGGACGAGGCTGGTTATTTTTCTGCCAACATTAAATTGTGATAGGTTTTTCTCAGCCTTTGCCAGGCTCCCCCATTTGCTGTGCGAGGAGAGACCCACACTTGACATTTTCTTCCGTAACCTCAAGGAAGCTGAGCCTCTCTAAACCTGTTTTGGGACACTGCCATGAGCCTCTTATGAGTATTAAGGCATCCTGGATGAGCAGCATGCAGCACGGCCATACCAGTACTGATGATAGATGCCAGGTCCTTTCCACACTGCTACTGCATTTCTATACATGCAAGAGAGGTATCAGTAGCTTTTGCAATAACCTTTTATTGCTCTGCACCAAATGCCTTGGGGAAAACAAAACTTAGGGTATCTCTCTGTGACAGGGAAGGGTACCAACATACCTGGTCTGGTCCTGGGGTAACCAGCACACCTTCAGTGCTGGCCCCTTCTTTGTTGCTAGGGCTCTAACCTAATCCTTTTACGCAGGATTGCTGTGAGGCTGTAATTCCCTGGGTCATCCCTTTATCTCTTTTGAATTATCCTAGCAAGCCTCTAATCTTTTACAATTTTTTTTTTTATTTCCCAGGATTTGATTTGCTAAGTTTCACCCCCAGAGCTCCCCATTAGCTGGTGTGATGTTTTGCTGGGGTTTTCTTGTTGTTGTTCCTATGAAGTTTTAGAAATGCCTTTTTCTGTTCCATAGCACTTTTGACAGTTCTATCACAGAAGTATCTCTACCTTGCCTTACCATCTAAGAATGATATATAAATGAATCTCTGCCTTTTGACAAGCCCAAGTTATTTCATGAATGCCGATTAACAGTTTATCCACACAGATATGTTTATAATTACATCCATTACACAAAAGGTAACTGAGGCCCTAGGAAAGTGTGACACCCCCTTCTTGAAAGAGCAACTCACAGCCGTCACTCAGAAGAGATCAAAATGTCCTTTCCCAGAAATTCTACAGTCACCGATGTCCACGATTTGAACAATTCCTGCTTGCAGCGGACCTGGGCTGCCATCCCTGGCATGCCAGCACACCCAGGAACGGCCAGCCTGGCCTTGCCAGGAGATAAGCACCTCTTACAAAGGTACAAAGAGAGCCGAGCATGTTTAACATCTTGCTGGATCAGCCTCATAATGTGTTTAAAACAATGGAAGAGGAAAGCATGTGTTCCTTTCAGCACAATCTGTGCCTTATAATCAAGTCTAAGTGTTCACAACCCGCTTGGATCCTAATGAGGAGAATGACTTAAATGGCAAAATGTTCTGCTCTTTCTACAGGTTTACAAAAATGAAATTAAACATAGGCTTTCTATTACAAAACAATAGGCAAATTGAAGACCAATTATGCAAACCCATCAGAGAACCTGGTGAACTGTGGAGAATTTTGCATTTCTGAGGCGGAACGACTTTTTAGATGCAAAAAAACCCTCTACTCCAAGAAATTGAGAACATCTGTGCCATCAAAGAAAGAATGCAGTGAATAATTGGACAATCATAGACAGGCAGCCATTTGAATATGAAGCTGTTTGTAATGTTGCAGTGGAAGGGAAATTACAGAATGCCAGCGTTGCTTGGCTGTCAAACGCCTGTGCTTTTCCCTTTGTGCCTATTATGGCATGTTGTGTGCTCACTTTACAAGAGTCTGCGGGCTCGACAGTGGGGTCTCTAGGGTTATCTGCTTCCATTATTTTGCACATCAGACACATAATGAAAAAGGAGCAGGCAGAGAGGTCCTTGAGCATTTACTTCCTCCAGCATCCAAGTTTAAGTACACCTTTAACCTCTCCCTGACAGACAGCCCAACCTGCAGCCATCCCCTAGACAGCTGACATGCAGCACGGAGCAAATATTCTCTCTCTCTCAGCTGACAAATTTCTGTGACCCCTTGCCTCGAGCAATGATATTATCCTCATTTCCAGCAGGCAAATCCCACACAGACATTCCCGAGGGGGAGACACGCTGAGCCACCTCACAGCCTGCAACCTTGCAGACTCCCAACCCCTCTGCAGAAGTGACCCACAGAAAACCCCTCATTGCATCAGTTGATGGCATCTAACCGCTCGCTGGACTGCTTTGAAACACAGGCACAGGGGCCCAAGAGATCTGAGCAACACTTGAGGCCGTGGTTCACCTCTGTCTGCAGTATCCAAAATTATTTGTCCCCAGGAAGACAAGACTGAGTTGGGCATATATTGTTTCGAGGAACACATACCTCTGTACCAGCTCCACACTGCTCCTCAGCACAACCTCTCTTGCAACGCAAATTGTGCTGCCACATGTCGTGGAACTATAGTATTAGGGCAAATGTTTCAGGTCATCTTCCAGGACAAAAAGAGGAAAATAAAAGTGATCAACTTAGTTGTGATTTCATGGCTAGTTGCACAGATATTCACATGTTACTTTGCACAGTCAGTCTAATAACCAGCTTTCAGAAGGACAGACAGCGTAATGAATGGGTTGTAAAACACGCTCATAAAAACATTATAGCATGTCTCAGAGCATTTGTTAGCTGTTTGTGATTTACTGGGCCCCCTGTTTTACATTTTCTTATAATTTGCGCATTTCCTATGAAAAATAAGCATTCAATGTGCATGCAATTTATTTTAATTTCCCTCCCCCCTCACAAGATGATAAAACTTTTACAGCCATGCAAGAATGGCGATATTGTAGTCACGAGGTTCATTATACAGTAATTAATACACGTTAAGTATCCTGTAAATATTATGTTATAATGGCTTTAAGTAAATACATACTGTACATTAGCAGTACCTATTAAGTCAGCGCCACTTAAAATGAAATGTGAGTAATTAATTTGTTTAAAAAGTCTAATGTCAACTTGGATATTCTTTAAAAATTACGGTACAATGTTGCAAGCGTAAGCGGTGAGTCAGTCAGCATTTAATTATGGAACTTTGACATTAATGGTTACTTTCCTGGTTTATTTAAGTGGATTGGACACATGGGCCAGCATTGAAGGAATGAGAGGGGTAGAAGGAAGGTTTCATTGTTATGAGAAGCTAAAAAGCCAAAATAATATATCCCATTATCATTACTGTGAATGGCTGCAAACTTGCACGTGGATTATTACTTGCAGCATCTCGTTGCAAAAGGCCCAGCCTGTCAGCACCCGATAACCTGCTCCACGCGGACAATGCAGCCACAGTAACGCTGCCTTCGGGAGGAACTGCTGGGACTCCACTGTGGTTTTGTCCATTTTAGGCATTATACCACTTTATTAAGGAATGGTGCCTGGCGCAGCCACGCAGTAACAGAAGCAGAGGCTTTGTTCTCTTCTCAGCTAGAGACTTAGACACTGCCTTTGTCCTGCACAATGTTTTCCTTCCCATCGTGAAAGGCAGCCCCTCACAAGATTATCAGCCTTTTAACAATTTCAGTCATTCTCCACTGTCCTAAATACACAAAGGGAAAAAAAAAGATTTCCCCCAATTCCTTCACTTTTTTTTTTCCTGCCATGAAGCACAAATGCAAGAAAAGGTGAAACATGCTGAATGAGGGGCCCAGGAAAGGTCATTTTTTCTTTCACCTGTGCACTCAGTAAGAATAGACAACAGAAGGCAAAATCTATTCTAAGGCACCTTATATGTATTCATTTTCCATAGAAGTCTTCATCTTAGGATGCAAGTATCTAATGAATGCCTATCCGATTAGACTTACTCATTTACTGCTGAGTATGTATAGGCAGCTATCTGGAGTTTTATAGATGCCAAAAAAAAAATGCAGCTCCGTTGATTGCAGCCTCAATCTTTACCAAGAGGTGGGGTGCAGATATTTCATAAACACACACTCTGTTACAGAGCAAGTGATCAGACCCAGCTCTCCCAAGTCTCTTATCAACGTCTGTAGCCCCAAATAATTTCCTCTCTAAAGGCAAATTCACTAAAACTTAACTAAGGCAACAGAGTTCCACCACAAATGAAAGTAGTTTAAGAAGCTTGCCTTCCATTAATGGAAATTGTTAAAAAGTCCTTCATCCAGATATTCAGACATATTGCCAGGACCACGGATGCAAGAGGTCTTGAACTCTTTCCACTTTTCCATGGTCAGTTCCTTCAGGTTTGCCATCAAACAAGACCTGAATAAGCTTTCTTTGGAAGATAAATCTCTCTCTAAACATGTATATAGTCTGTTGCTTAACAGTTTTGGTAATGCATTTTATGGGGTAACTACGACCTTCAAAGGGATGGCTAGAACTGACATCCTCCTTGGGTGGTCAGGGAAGCATGGCCAAGACAAAACTGTGAATGCTGGGAGGCATTTCAAGATGATGGGGATAAATGACAAGAGCTCAAGAAAGGCCAAACAAGACCAAAGGTTTACACGTGCGTGTAAACAGAAAACTTTAGTCTAGAAGCTGTGGTCTGGCTAAGCTATGCTGAACTAGACCAAAGACAAGAAAGTGAGGTTTAAGATACATTTTCCTTCCCTTCCTCCTGAGGCCAGCAGCCACTGTCTGGTCTCTAGCAAATCAGGGCAGCGTGAAACTATCCTAATTTATTTCCATCTGATAGAGCCCAAAGTGCCATTTGGGCAGCTGGGTATCATCTGGCTGTACTACCTTCTGGGCAAACCCTTTCCCCAGGCAATTACCCATCAAAAAAGATCACTTCAGGTGTGAAGCAGACCCTCTGGCTGCTCTGCTGTGAGAAAGTGGCTGGGACAGGTCTGAAACCTGGGTCCTCTGTATTACAGAAGTCCCTGAAATCTTGCATTTTATTTAATGCTTCAGCATTGGCTTTAGAAACAGGGAGAACAGCAGCATTCAGTGGCATGCTGGTGAATACAAGTGCATGGATAAACAGCATACCAAAGAGGCAGCGCTAGTGGCTGGAGGTGGGAGATTTGCATCCCATGATGGGATCTCCCATAGCTTTCTTCAAAGGTAAATCACTTAATAACCCTGTGCCTCAGTCTCCCTACTGCTAAATCACTATAAAGTTTGGCTACCTCCCAAGACGTTCCTGGGCTTATCTAATTAATATTCACAAGGCATCCAGAGATAAAGCAGTTTTATAAGTGTATTGTATGGCTTGTAATCTTTTGATGTTGCCATGCAAAGGAGATATCACACAGCACAGGAATACCCTGGGAGAGCTCCAAGTCCGCTTTTCACTTCCAAGAGCTCTTTTCTTGCAGTGACCCCTCCTTTCAGCAGCATATTCACCTTGGCCCCTTGTGAGCGGGAGTGATGTGCAGCATCCCTGCTACAAGCTTCCACAAGCCATGAAAACCTGCTGTTATGACCAGAGAGAAGTAACCAGCACTATTATTTGTATCATTTGCTGAGGTTTGTAACCTAGAATTAATTTTCAAATTGAGTCCAAACGCTGCCTATTTCACACATATCTGGGTAGCAGACAAGAGCCCTTTTAGCAACAGAAGCAAACAGAGCTACAATCAAGCAGCTCAAAGCACAACCCTCTAATAGTTCAGTAATCAGTAATAATCAACCCTTCTCTTTATGTTCAGGGAGACCTAATAGAACCCAGCTATTCTACAGTGAATACATTTTCATTTATAAGACTAAATGCAAGCATACGTTATCTACTTAATTAAAATCTAAATTCTCTAACCAACCATTTATTGTTTCTCCTGTGTGCACGTTACATACATTACTGGTGTTTTCCTGAAATCCATTGCTAATGGATTAAAATAACTTGATGAAATGTTTCATTTGCTGCATGTGGTTATGAAAGAACACAAAATCCTCTGATGCTGCGCATTTAGGGAACTCCTCTCCACCGTTACCCCAGGACAGCACCTCCCACTTCTCTGTGCTAGGACCCTGATCCTTCCCCCAGGTTCCTCTTGTCTTTGGGGACAGTGAAAACGTGACTCTCTCAAACACCAGTGCAACTGCTCAGACTGGAAACTCATCTTAGAAGCACTCGGTCAGCAAAGGTTTCAGTAAAACTTCCACAGTGCAGACATGATGGGGTCACAAAGTCATAGGAGGTAAAGTGACAAGGGAAATTATTAGCTATACAAGGGGAAAGATTTGAGATCCTAAATGTACAAGTCTACTGTCAGTTTTGACACTGTAAGGGGTCCAAACCATCTGCACGGGTTTGACAGACGTGACAGACACTACAGAGACCTGCACCCTCTGAAGTAACAGCTGGGAGCCAGGCAGGACATGCCAGGGCATCTCTAATGGCTCTAGACACCCACCTTCAGGCAACAGAAATGCTCCCAAGTGTTCAGTTCCCCTCCGAAAAGGGAGAGACTTTGAGTATGGGAGTCCTCTCTATAAATCTGCCAGACTTGGGGAAGAAAAGACAGTAGAAATTAATTACCTGCCATTGTTTAAGTAGAAAGGAGGATTCCGACTACACGTTGTCCTTGGTTGTTTCCCTTTCTCTGATGTAATGCTGTTCTTAAAATCTTTCTGAGCAGGATTGCATGGCCATGCTGAGTTAGCTCAGTTTGTGTGTTTGTGGCACTAGTAGCCACTGATGAGCATATGCCCTTGGGATCCCAGGTACCTGTGTCTGCACTACCATGGCCAGAAGAGGAATCCCTCAATACTTAAAGACTAAATTTTCCTCAGAAAGCTCAAACGTCTGCTGTAAGGACTTGAATGTCATTGCTTCACTGGTGGTGAAACATCCGTTTCCTTGCTCAGAAAATGGGGTGTTTTCATGCCTCTTTTTCCCAGGTGAGCAGAGAACCTCCATCCACCCTCTGAGGGGGGACAGCTGCCCCCTTCTCCAATGAAAGGCTGTGCTTTATTTATGTCCAAATTATGAGCATCTTCAAAGGGTCACAATCTTTACCAGTGGTGCTAAACCTGGCTCATTCTCTGGCTCTTGGAAGTTACATTTCCTTGTTCCTGCCTCTCCTTTGCGTAGGTGTTAAATACCATTAGCTATTTTGAGTGTCATGAAGAATCTCCACCATAGGAAAGCAGGGAGGGGGAGAAGAGGCTTACAGGTGAGGCAGTATCAAATTAAGGCTGATGGCTAGTGTTCTTGAATGGAAGGAACCTCCTGACAGCCTCACATCATTACTGCAAATCACAATATTTATAGAGATGCCACCAGGAATTCTGCTTTGCTTCCAGCAGACACAAAGTAAAAGGGCATCTCCTTCAAGCCATTCAGTCTATTCTGCATTATAATTAAAAACAATTTCTATCCTCAATGGGGTTTTGATTCAGGTAACTCATTACCCCCAAGAGCCATTTGTGAGACTAAATTGCGAATGCAAATTAACGCCAGCTTTAACAATAATGTTTTTTTTCTTCCTTTCTGCCTCTTTTGCCAACTTCCATTTTTGGAAATTTTCTTGCCTTTGATATCAAGCGGATGTCCAGAGCAGATCTGCCAGAGGACAAAGAGGGTTTTGTGCTCCTTTTCTTATTAAATGCTCTTTTGTGCTCCCTTGCTGCAATACTGGCATGTCAGGCAATCCCAGTGCAGTGCTATAGCTTCAGTCAGAAATGCAGAGGGACCTGCCTCTCCCCAGCTGCAGCCCTATGCCAGGGCTTTTCTCTGTCAGCTGAGAGAGTGGAGTTACTTGCTGTAGTTACAGGCAGGAATTCCCCCAGATGTCTCTGCACACTCATAGCACAACGGGCAATTGTTCTGGATATTACTGTAATATGAGTATGTATCCTCTGCAGGGAAACCAAAACTCTCCAGCCACAAAGGCTCTGCTCTGACTCCACCTGTCCTTGACATGGTTTGCTCTCTAAGTAGCCATCTTCGTATTTTATCAGGTCATTATATTATAATTGTTTTGCATGCACTTTTCTGTAACTCCTGGCTGTATAACCAGTCTGACGCTGTCTCAAATCAGGCATAGCCGAAGGACGCCTGCTATTCTTCACAAAGAACAGAGCAGTAAATACAAGAACCGAAAAGCTTCGCTTCTGTTCCTTGCTTAGACAACATGCGACCACAGTAGCAGCGAGGAGTGACACAAGTTTTTGGATTTGGTTTAAAAGGGCAGAAGTGCTTACACAGTGATGCAGCATTGATCGAACACAGCTTACCCACACGCTCACATCAAAAGGAGAGTGAGAGTCCCCTGTGTTGCCCATCAAACACACACAAAAGGCCAAACAGGTAAAACTGACCAAATAATTATTGTTAAAAACTGGAAGTAGGCCAGAGATCCTGACCCCAGGAGATGTCTGAAATGCACAGCCAGTCGCTGCTGCTGAGCCCTGCTGGTGTTGTAACAAAAGGCAAAGTTGTTATTTATTGCCCTTTATTCCTGTAGCATTTGATGTCTTTAATGCAGTCTGCACATAGGCGTGTGATGAAGTGCTCTTACTTCCATTTCACGTATGAGGAAAGAGAGACATAGCCTCAAATTCTCAGAAGGTACTTGAGCACCCAATGCCCTTGGAAATCAGTTGTAGTGGAGCTCTGAAATACCTCGGAAAAACACAGACGCCTGAGGGGCCCATCCAGACTTCCTAATATTGCGAGCTGCATACTGACACCTCATCGAGAGCCCCGAGATGTGACAAATGAATGCCCTCAGCAAGCAGGAGCATGCTGGCAGCCTTGCCAGAGACAGCAGCTCTCGAGGGCGGCATCCACGGGCACAGCTGGCCCTGTGGAGGAGCCGGCAGTCCGGGCAAGGATGCCCTGCCGAAGGAAAGCTGCATCTCAAGCACGCAGAGCACCAGCATGCTCAGAGTCAGAGCACCAAGGCTGGGGGACATGTTTTAGAGCACCCCTTCTCCATGATGTAGGTTCAGCAGGGGTTCCAGGGATTATTCCCAGCAAGTGGAAGTATTTTGAGGATCCTCTGACTCCTATGTGAGAATCCCAGCTCTGCTCCTGACTTTTCCGTGGCCAAATTATTCTTAATCTTTCTGTGTCCCCATCTGGAGGAGTCGGCTACTGCTGCTAGCCTCAGATTTGATGGATTAACTTGTTACTAATTCCACTGTGTTCGACAAGTGCTGAGTATCCCTTACTAATCAGCAGAAACTTATTAATTCTCATTATGAGTGCTTCTCATGTCCTTTCTGATAAAACTCACTGGGAGATACAATAGTTATCCAGAACAGAGGCATAGTCCCTTGGAAAATCAGCAGGAAAAAACAATCAGCCTATTTCTTTGCAAAAATAACTGGATAGCATTATGGGAATTTGCCCCACATTAGATTTCCAGAGGAATTTTCTACTCACTCAACTTCTTAATATTAGAGGGTTTTCCCCACAGAGAAACTGCCTTTTTAACCCACATTTTCTGGGTAATTGGACTGGAAATGCATTTTTCATGGCCGAGAATGGAGCTGGCTCCTCTACAGTTGCCAGCCCACACCCCAGAGGCTCTTCACTTTGTCCCCTGAACACGAAGCTGACGGCAGTCTTCCCAGTGGGTTGCCAGATGCAAACATCTGTGCTCCTCATCACTCCATTCCCTCCCGGGACAAAGTGCCAGAAAGGATGCCACAAAGCAAAGCTCCTCAGGAAACCCCTTCCTGCAGAGCAACGCAGCTGCTTGTATTTGGGATGAAGGGAAGCATCTCCCACTTGCGAAGGTTGCTCATCACAGCTACGAAACACCGCATGTATAAGGCTAAATTAACAAGGTGATCTCATGATTGAAGTCAAATGCCCAAGTCCAAATGAATCCGAACACAGAGTTAGAGACAATCCCCTTATAATGGTATTTGCAGGATGCAGGCTGGGAGGCAGGTGGTGACGTTGACCGTATACAGGGAGCTCCCACCCCAGAGCAGGGCTGGCCTCCACCAAATAGAGACCTGGAGGTATTGTCCTCTAACGAATGCCAGCTTCTGCTTCCTCTCTGTGCCCCTTTTGCAAAGAACGGGAGTGAGGTGGGGTGGGTTTTTTTTGTTTGTGGGGGGTTTTTTTGTTCTTTTTTTTTTTTTTTTAAAAACGTGGCTGACATTTTGACTTTGACTGTGAGCTACTTGGAACAGATCTCTTGCCCTATGCATATTCATGATAAACCATCATCCTTGCTGACACATCAGTCACCTTTGGAGCTAAAATGATGAACCACAACAACTCGTGATAGCATCAGGCTCCCACCCTCTACCTGCTGAGGCACCAGAACAAGCAATTTGAAAGCGAAGGCAGCACTTTCCCATACTAGAGATGGAGTTTTCAGTTTGACTCTGGAAAATAAAAAAAATAAGCAAGAAAACAACTCCACACTTTCTTTTTTGATCTTCCGGTGGAAAAAGAAACTGAAAATTGTATTTTTGGTCAAACAAAGCATTCATTTGTAGGAATACTGTAATTCTTTACCTCCTTGAAAAAAAACCACAAGACGTCAAAAATTATTTATAGAAAAAGCCTATGTTTCACTTCTATTAATTAGTTTCCCTTAAATTCCACATGCAAATTCACCTACCAAATTCATTCATCATTCTGAGTCCATCTATAGGCAAAACGTTCTTCCTTTTTGCATGCAACTATTGATTTGGAGTCGAAGTTCTTGAGCAAAGCAGTAAGCCCATGTCTCAAACAGAGAGAGAACAACCAGAATGATATCACACATCAGGTTGTGTCAGAAATGGCTTCCTGAAAGAAAAGATTACTTAATTTACCAAATAACTTGTAAATTCATGTGTGGCATGAGCAAGACTCAAGGGAGTCTTCTAAATTATAACAAAGGCCTCTTGCTCCTCCCTACCCATTTCACTTGAATGAAATAAAGGCCAAGAGAATGTGGTCTGAGACATCTTTTGGAACAAGATGTGACTCCCCCCGATGTATGGAGGGGGATTGGCCAGATTTGGTCCCTAGAGCAGTTTGGCATGACAGCGGCAGCAGCTTTGGCCTGTGGAGCTGCTGCCTAGAGTAGTTCAGCCCCTTGCAGCCTCCCTTGCTCGCCCCTTTACCTATATACTCTCTCCTATATATTACATATGTAGTTGTCCCCCTTATCCTTCCCTGACCCTTTCTCTGCCACCTCCAAATCTGTGCCGTTCATGTTCTCAGTACGCCCTCCCTCTTACCAAATTCCCTTCTTGAAATGCAAGGACACAGCAGGTCATGGAAGATGCTGGAGGGATGGGATCGAATCCCATAATTTCCTTTCCAGGAGGCAGATGCTCCCTCCCCAGACAGTACACAACAACACTAAAAGAGATCTCCCTTCAGATGTTTTCCTATCAACTGAGCAAACTGCATACACACCCGATGCTGTCAGTGAATGTTGAGAGTGAGAAGTGGGATGGCTGGATGGGACTGAAGGAGTTCCCAGCATGGGGAGATGCCCGGTCTTTCTACCTCCAGGCTGTGCAGAGTGCTGCTGTTTTAAGAGCTACCTGGAGGTGGAGTCTCCCCAAAATGCAGGCCATTTCTGAATCTCTTTCCTGTGCCTGGGTGGGCTATTTTCAGTTGCAGGCTCGCTGCGGCAGCAGTATTTTGCTTGCAACCCAATACATAGAAGCGTTAATAGGCTGTCTGAAGAGACATTTTAGTTGTGAGCTGCATGTTTCTTTCTTAGTTGAAAGCACACCAGTGCACCCATAAAAGTAATATAATCTCAGGAGCAGAAGGAGCGCTGCTAGAAGGATTGGTTAGAGCCGGGTTGATTCCTGCTGTATTTTCTCAGGAAAAATCCCCAGAATGACTGTCCAAGAACTACTGAGCCGGCTGCTGGACTCAGTCCATCTCCCACCGAGGGTCTCCTGGGTCTCTCCGCTCTCGCAGGCGTTTCTCAGATTCTGCTCAGTGCCGCCTAAGACCAGGGAGGCTGCATCCTGCCGTATTATTAGATCCACCACCTTAACCATATGTCCATTCTGTTTTAAAGCACAGCTTTGGGAACCCAAGGTCTGCATTCAGTTCCGGTCCTGAGAGAATCTTTCTATATAACCTTGGGCAGGAGATTAAGTATTGGTGAACTCCAATTCCCCTTCTGCAAAATGGGGAGCAGGCTGCTTTATCTGTCCAGGCTGTCAGCTCAGTGACCCAGAGACTGGACAGGGTTGGACACATTGGACACACTGGACAGATGAGCATACACTGAGTAAAGAACAGTGTGGCCCTCTAAATGTCACTGTCATACAACTGAACATTATTCTTTGGGGGCATCAAATGGATGTTATAGTCCATCCAGCCACTGCTTAGCCTAAACATTTTGTGTACTTGCCTGTGGACTCAGGATTTCTGTGGTATCTTTTACAGCCTACATAAAAGCAAGCAGAAAGAACATCCTGCCTCGCTAATACATCCAAGCAAACCCGTTAAGTTATCCCTAGCTGCAATCTAAAACCAAGGGAACAGGCTGACAGCCCAGTGCTGCTGTTTTCTCTGATGTCTAGACCTTCTGTGCCATGCTTTCCCCTGTGAGACCTATTGCAAGAACAAGAGTATTAGTTATGGTCACCTAGCAATGTAACTAGGTCTTTGGGGAGTCTGCAGCCTGCCTATCATGTGGAGCTCTAGCCTGGAGGATCTGCTAATCCACCCATGCTGATCAGCAGAGCATAAGAGAAGCTGGCACATGGGGAACGGAAGGCAGTTTAGCCCCAGAGATTGTGTCCTTTGACCCTGGCTGAATCATTTCACTCGCTATTAAAGCAACTACGTGCACAAAACCTAGATACTGGCCAAGAAGAGCTCAGAACTGTACTGCAGGATGAATAAGGGAGGAATAAAAATGAAAGTATTTGTCCTCAACAGAAGTGCCAGGCAAGATTTAGTTCCCTAAGAGTGTTAAATAACACGCTTGCTTATGCCATCCATTGTCATGCTGCCATAAGCAGCAAACTTCATTTCTGTGGGAAACCATGAGATGCCTCAAATGCCATTTTGAACTGGTAATGCCCATTTCAGACTAGACAAATGGGACACAAGGACCCCTCAAAATGAGCTTGGAAAGCCATAGGACCTGTTCCTAGACACACTCGCAGCTGCAGGAACTCGCACATCTCCAGTGAATACCATGGAGTTACTCCAGTTTACATCAGCTGAGAATCTGAGTCAGACCTGCATTTTTCTACTCTCAGCTCATAACATTTGGATGGGATCTTACAACAGGAACATAAACAGCTCAAGTCACTAAAACCTTGAAACAAACATCCCCTATCCCATGGTGGAGAAAGTATTTACGTTCTTCAGCATTTGGGGTGGCTCAGGAGCATTGGTGGGGAACCAAAGCCCACAAGTCTAGACAAGGTGAATAAATCTACAGCTTGTCAAGCTGGTAAGGAAAAAAGGCATATTTGTTTTCTGAATGAATAAAGTTCAGTTTAACCTTTGTTCCACTAGGCTGCAATTCTGCAGAGTGTGGTAAATTCTTGCAATGGGAGCGGAGGGTATCCAGCAGGCCCCAAAGCTGTGCTTTTGCATGAATTAACAAAAACTCAGTGTTCTGTGCAAACCTCATCTGACTGTAAGCTGAGCTTCCTAACTGAGAAGCCACTTTTTTCCTGAATTAGAGAACCTTTAGAATTCAGCTCTTGAGTCTTCATTCTGAATGACAATTTGCCCCATTTTGATCATAAATCTAGTCCAGGTGCCATACTGTCTCTGCTCTGCGTTAAACCTGTGGGCTGTAGTGATAAGGGGCTCCCAAAGAGTGGGATGGCCATAGAAGATTCAGGTTTCGACACTACCAACACTCAAGGTTTGTCTAAGCTTTCTGCCCACGTGCAGTTCTAAATCTTCCTGGTTCTTCTCTTTGATCAACCATGCACACCCAAGCCATGCAAATTTTCCCACCTCCAGCTTCTCCTTCTTCCATTTATTGTGCACTGGAAGCACAAATATTCATAAACCTCAGATTAAAAACCTATTCACTGAGCTCACTTGAAGAAACTTATTTTGTCCTAATTATGCCTTGCTACTAAGAGGTAGCATGATGTCATATTCCTGAAAACAGCTCCTGGACTAAGCCACACATCCTTCAGTGCAACAGCGGTGGCAACAATAAACAATAACAAAGACACAGTGATTTCAGTATTCTGCGGGATCTAAATGCATTTTAGGTGCTCCTATTGCTAGCAAACAAACTTGTTAGTTTGATCACTCTTTTAGGATTTGTGGGAAAAGGCTGGTAACGGAGATGCGCCATCACCTGCAAGCTGAGCAACCTACATAGATGTGTTCCTTCTCTTCCTACTCATCCCAGCCCTGCACTAGAAAAGCAGCCTGGGGTGAAGCCAGGAGTGCAGAATACTAGGAAGAGACATGCAGAGACAAGGAGTTACTGTCCTCCTCTCCTAAGGATGAAGGAAAGCTTTCTACTACACCTGAGTAAGGGCTAGAGGGAAGGACTGGTCTCAGGCCATGTATGAAATGGGAGTACTGGAGGGAAATGGTTATGAAAGCAGAAAGGTTTGTGTGCTTAAAAAGTTGTGAAACTCATTACTTTTGTTAAAGTGCACTCTGAGTGGCATTACTGTGCATTATGCTCTATAAAGAATCAGATGCTCTTCTGCTGTGCTTCACACTGGCTATTAAGAGATATATTCCAGGCTGCCAATTCGTTGTATGAAGCTATTTTAGTTTTCTTCAGAGGAAACCAATGCCTTTTCAACAAATAAAGAAAAAAAAGGAAAAAGAGTTCTCTTTTCTTTCTACTATTGTTGCTAGCAATGACAAGGACTTCTAGGTCTCTGCCAAGGCTGCTCCAGGATGGATCCCTCAGGCACTGTACACAGGACCAGGTCACTGCCTTCAAAGCCTAACTAGCTTATGCCAGCTTGGGATTTGGCCCTGTATATTCAAGCCCACTTCAGCTCTCTCCACATTCTCACTTGCTATTAACTCTGCTGAGCTGTGGCCCATATCACTGTTTGCTCTGATTTTTCTTGATGTTTCATCTCTCTGACCTTCTTTGGAAGAGATAATAACAGCTTGCCTCCTTGAAAGTCAATAGTTTCCTTCACATCAAAGTAAGAAGCAAGGTCAAGATCCAGCTGCTACTAACTGATAGCTTTAAAACAATAGCTTTTGCTGGAGACCAAACTAATCTGCTCTGAGCGTTCATTGGGGATAGGTGGGAGGAGTGGGTTGAGAATGGGTCTTTACACCTTCTACTCAAAGCAGGCAGACTGCTTTGGTGACAAACTGGGACAAACAGGAGAGTGCTGATAAAAGAAATGGTGGGGCTGATCACAGAGAACATAGAGGCAACCCGCTGTTTCCCACAGGAATTGATCCAATGCAAACATTTCTTCAGAGACTAAACGCTTCTCTTTTGCAAGAAAAAAATCCTTAAAAATCTATGTATGACAACCATTGTCAAAATGCTACATTTTGTTACTTTGATAAGGCTGCGAAAGGATGCAGCCTGAGAAAGTCTGGTAAGGCTGGGAGACCATAAGGTGGTCTGTACAGAGTCCTACAAATTGCTGGTTTCCAACACAATCAAGATATAGGTGGGCAATGGGGATTAAATCACATATAAGCATATGATGTGACCAAGTTACACCCTGACGAGTTTAGTCAGTTCATTGTGCTTTAAAGCAAGTATAAAAAAAACCCAGGAGAAATACCTGGCCCAGGAGAAGACCAGTAGGACCATGAACAGATCCCAGAAGCCATCACTCCTGCTGAGGGGCAGCCCAGCTTGCTATCTCAAACCAGTGTATCCAGCAGGCAGCATAGCATGGTGTGACTGGTAAAGGTTCCTCAGGAAGCACTCACACAACGTTCACACTACATAAGCCTGGAGAGCTGTTAGAATACACACAATATGGTGGGCTGCTTGTTAGCACACTGTTGCTCCCCATTAAATCTGTTCCTCCAACACCCTCTCAGCAGCTGCAGCTCGTGTTGGTTGAGGCATCCTCCCCCTTCTGGTATCTGCTCAGGTGCAGAGCTGGCTCCTGTTCCCTCCAACCTTGGAAATGAGCCTGAAGACTTCAGTGGGGTGTCTATGGAGAATAAAGCAAAAGGGATTTTGGCCCTCAGCACAAAGAGGTGACCAGCATGTCTCTCATCAAGTCCCTATCTGAGGGTTTTTTCACTGGTCCACAGTCTCAACTTGAAACGTTGCCTCCTGAGCTGCTGTTGAAAGCCAGCTGTCTACCATTTATATTGTTAATTCATTAAAATCAGTTCTTTATCCTCTCAGGAAATCACGGCAGTCCTGCTTACTGGCAGACAATAACATTCAAGGGCTTGCTGCTGCAATCGCTGACAATATCAATTATTTAGTTTTCTGCCAATTCCTATTAGACTTTTCAGGCTAGAGAATTTACACTGTGTTATTGAATTAAAAAACAGCTAAAAGCTTTAGGGAATCCAAACTAATTAGCCAGCATTTGTAAACCCCTTTGTTCATGGTAATTTGTTTACAAGAGTAGCTCAACCTTTTAATTATGGGCACACTCATAGGCCACATACTGTACCATTACAGGCAGGATTTTTTGTTTAGTGCAAGAAGGGCAAATATGGGAAAGCTATTTTGCTTTAATGAGCTGTGATGACCTCGCTTGGCACTGGATGACCTTAAAATATAAGTGTGTCTATAATTATAACTAAGAAAAAGAAACACTCCAGATGCTTTGAGTGGGCCAGAAGTCATCAGCATCCAATTGTGTCAGCAATACAACTCCACAGGCCTGACTCTCGCTCACTCTTCAGCCTCTTTTAAAGATCTTATCTCAAGATAGCGCTTCACTCTCTTGCCTATTCCCATCTATTTCTTTTCTCCTTCTGCTTTAGACTTGAAAGACAAATGGTTTGGTTATTATAGAACAGGAGACATCCACACTTGCGATGACGATGCTGTCGTGCCAGTTTGCACTTATCTCTGCAGCAGGCTGTCGTCGCTATCTGTGCTGTAACGTGTCATCGCAATCCATGACCCTGCTCCGCAAACCACTGCCGTGGCAGGAGTACCATCAACGTTTTAAGGGTCCTTTCCCTTTAGCATGAGAGCAAGGTTTTAGTTTTGGAAGAAACACTCTGGTTCTGACTGACAGAGAATTTTTAGTCCATTAAGTAGGAAGCTGTAGCGAACCGTTTGCTTTCTCTTTTGATCAGCTTGACTGAGCTACTGGGCAGAACTGTTCCATGGGAACTGGGCAGAAGTGTTTGGGCTGAGATCCCAGGAGTAGGAGGTTTCCTGCCTGCAGTTGGTGACCATCTCTCCTTATGCAGCAATGCATGGACGTCTAAATAAAGGAAGTAGCCAAAGAATGTTTCCCAGCTGCGTCTGGTTTCTTCAGTGAAAAGCTGATGTGCAAGGCTCCTGAGCAGACCTACTCAAAATCAACAGTGAAAATCTTGACATTTGCCTTGACATTGAATAGAAATTCTGAACATGTTCATTTCTGGGATAAGGGATGGCAAAGAAGGGAAGGAAAACGCAGTGAGATGTCTCTCAATGAGGGAACATGCAGCAGATTATGGGAAAACTTGAAATGGGAAGACTGCAATAAAGTTCCTAGTTTATTTTGAATAGTTCCAAGAAACTTGTTCAGATAAAATCTATGTCTGCATTTTTTAAAAAGGTATTAAACTTAATTTTAGGGGGAAAAAATGCTAAGAAAATATTTAAAACTGCTTCATCACTGTATCAGTGTACAGCGATACACATTGTATTTGGCATCTGTCAGTCTGATCTAACATGCCGAATACAGACCGATGCAGTCTTAGTTCAAGGGCTCTGTATGAATGCAAAGCAATCTTCCCAGTCAGTCCCAGTGACGGATATGGCCCCACGGCAACCTTCACCCCTTCATCAGACAATTAACACCAGTTCAGGTGAGTCAGAGACACACACAGCATAGTGCGCGGGTATCCTGTGGACAGCATGGTCTAACCAGAGGACCAGTTTTCTTCCAGTCTCTGGCATTGGTTTGCTGGGCTCTCGACCAGGTTACTTTTCCCCTCTGTTGTTCTGTTTTCCAACCTGGAAACTGTTCCCAGCTCATCTTCCATCCTATGTCTTTTAGGCATTTTGAGGTCTGCATGGGTAGTATATAGCTGGCTAGGTCTCAGTGTGTCATTTGACAACATCACATTTAGCTCTGCTTTAAGGGCAGCTGAACATTTTGTTTCAGTAGAGTGGCTGATTTAATCTCTTTAGGAATTTTGTTATGAGGCTTAAATAGCATCCATAAAAATGGAGATGGACACAACTGTCCCTCAAACATCCAGGTCTTCCGGACCACGTTTAGTTAAAATATCATTAACTGTGCAGCATGTTTGACAAGAATGTATGACAGCACTAGCCATATGGAAAGCATAAATATTAAATACTGTATATTGCAGCCATTTGCAAGAAACTGCATTAATCCCTTGAAGGTTAATGAGAATTATTCATGTGCATCTGAGGGAGAGAAGTACTTCACTTTAGAAATTGAACAGCTTGACATGCCTGATTTTTCACTTACCAATAAATATGAAAATGGAAAATGGATGGATATCTCAGCATTGTGCCTGAATGAGAGGCTCACTGAACAACTTGGAGGTTTGTTTTTTCAAATCAATATTTTACATCATTAATATTTTCAGTTCCAGGAATCAGTGAAACAATAAATCCTGCCTGATCATAGACGGTTTGCCACTGTGTAGGTATTCTTGCAAGCGGGGAAACAGGTGTCGGAGAGTCAAGACAAACCTGGTTTATTTAGTTAAGTCCTGAGAGTAAAAAGGAGGAATCAATACCTGTGTAGGGCCTGGTTTGAGACCACATGTAAGAGGGAAAAGAGAAGTGAGGCAGAATTATCCTTGATGGGCAAGATATACAACTGACATCATGGAGACTACTCTGTTCACACTACTGAGGTATCTCATCAGAAAACATGGACAGATTTCCAAAAAGAGTTTAAGTGATTAATAAATGTGATTTCTTGCACTAATCACTATTAAAATAATTTCAAATGTTTTTGAAACAGTTTTGTTATGGCCTGTTTTTAAATTAATCACCTGCATCAGCAGAGCTATTAAAAACTTGAAATAACATTTCTGTGTGTCTTTGATGAAAATGATTTGTTGTCAGTGAAATCCTCCTGCTGCTTTGCGAGGAGCAATTTATAGAGATGGCTAAAATTTGTGGATAGTCTTCTTTTAATTAAGTATGTTTTTTTTTTTTAAATAGCATCCTTCGTAATGAAAATACTTTCCCTTCCTTTTTCTTCCAACTCGTACTTTTTTCATAATACAGTCACCATATTTATGCTGCACCATATATGGCAAATTCCAACCATTATTACTGCACAATTCATGGTATCTAGAAGAAATGAGCTCCATGCTCATATCAGAGCCTGCTGCTCAGTATCTCTACTCGGCACGAACACCATCCTATGGAAAAGTGGAACATTTAGTTGTCTCAGCAGAAAGAAAAGTAAACTGTGAATAGAAACCACACCTTCAAGAGGCTTCAGGTTAGCTGCCGGAACAGATTGTCAGCTGATGTGAACGATGGGAGATCCCGCATCTTAGGGAAGCAGTGGAGCTGGACTGATTTACACAAGTGGAAGATTTAGCTCTGCATATGCTCCCTTCAGTGTTAAATGCACGTGCTCCAAGCTTGCTCCTGCTCAGCCTGAATCTGGTAATAAAACAGATCATTGTAAAATACAGGGAACTGCCAAAGGCACCATCTCTGCAGAAGCACCTGGGGAAGTGATGCTTGTCCATCGGAGGAGTATGGGCCATTACAGCTACAGTTTGCCTAGAATCAGCCTTTGTCTTCACCACTGGCACCGTGGTGTTGGTTTGGACGTGGCGGCTCTCACTGAGGGCTGCAGCAAAGGCAGTGTTGGGGCAGGGAGAACATATGAAGTGGAGGCAAATAAGGCTGAAGCCTGCTTGAGGGGCTGAGAAAGGGGCTGATAGTCAGAGCGCACTGGGGATGCCCTAGAAACAGGGTCAGGGGAATGAGAGGGAGGCCGAGCTGACAGAGCAAGCGCGTTGCTATGTCTCTGCACAAAGAGAACTGGCAGATGGGTCAGTGCATCGCATCATACAGGTTTTTCCTTCTCAGATGTCTTGATTTCCACTCCTGGTGCTTCAGAAAAGGCTTGCATGAAAGAAGTCCAGAGTGCCAGCAGACAGACATCCCCCTGCAGCACAATGCAAGCGCTGGGAAGCTCCTGGGAGAAACACTGTGCTACTGGGAGCATCCTGCCCTATTTTCTGCACCAGAGCAGCCCCATGATGGTGTGCAGTGATGCGTGTGGGCCAGGAGCAATCGCACAGACAGCCAACTACTGGTCCCAGAGAAACCTTACTGAATCATGCACGGATCCACACACAAATTCAATCTTACGGTTATCATTAGCTGGACTTCCGAGGAATTAATGTACTTGATTCCTCTTGCTCTGTGCCCAAGGTCAGGAAAACAGCTGAGAGTGTTTTGTAGTAGGGGTGTATTTATAAATAGCTTCTAAAGGGTTAGTTAAAGGATGTTTGGATAAGTAGTTAATCAATTTGTACACATTATTATGAGACCAGCACATGCACAGTTTGCTTATGAATGCCCTACATTATCAACTACTGACATGCATATAACCATCTGATATAACACATATTAATCACTTCTGTAACAGCTATTAATAAGCATTTATAAAAACATCATTAATGTGAATCTCCTTACAAAGTCAGTTAATCCATGAGACTGCGACTCACTGACCCCAAAACAGGCTGCTTAGAAGAAATCAGGCAGGAGGTCTCTCCCCTGTCCGAAGGGTAGTTTCTCTTTGAAGAGTGCCTCATTGCCCAGAAATCTGGCAGCCTGTGAACTTCAGCAGAAGAGTTTTACTCTGTTTTCATTGTCAGACACAGCACACAATCGCTGTTAGACAGTACGAAGGAAAACACAGCTGGTGATTCTGGACTATGTTATATTTTTATTCTGAGTCATTTACCACCTCCTTTAAATAATCCCAGAAGCCTCCACAGGGGTTTACTTTTACAGCATTGGATTGCTCAGGAGTGTGCCTGTCTCTGGCCTTTTCCTCCTGCTTTTCAGTTTCTATTCTGGCCTGCTTCCACCGGAGGAGAGGATGTGCTCAAAGTCACTCAGAGGAACTTTTTAAAGCTCTGAGGATGATCCACAACTGATATAAAGCAAAGCAGATCTGGTGGTTTCAGTGAAGCCATGCATAGTCACACCAATGGTGGGTTTTCAGCTTGCAAAGTTGCGCTGATACCATTTTCCCAACGAACCAAAGCACAGCTTTGGCTGGGCAGATGTCCCATTTCCAAGCCATGGCGTAGCTTAGACCTGTTTTGGGCTCCAGCCACATACAGCTAAAATATAAATCAATGTTACCGATTGATACCGTGTGGTTGATAGCACCGACTGAAAATTTTAAATGCATGTCTTCTAATTGTTCACTTGCTCAAATCTATACTGTAGCTAAGTGCTGTTACCCTATAAGCAAAGGAAAATGGCGCACTGAATACTGAAGACTTTTTTTTTTTAAATGGGGTGTGAGACTGTACATACAGTCACTGAAATCTTGTCAGAGTGTGTCATTGGATCTGCCAGCTACCAGCACTGCTGGTAGGCCCCCCACTTTTATTTGGCTGCATTCAGCAGCCAGGTTCTCCCTGTACTTGACGGAAAAATGTCATCCAGGCAGAGGGCCATTAGGTGACAAAGTTAGAAGGGGGAATATCCCACTTTTTTTCTTTGTGCAACAGTGGACGGTTTGGGATATCAATGCTCTTAACAACCAGACTTATAGGACATCGGCACACAAGTGCTACTGTTCTGTAAAGGTATTTCACGTGAGACACACCAGATGTTACTGCATCCTGCTTTACCCTATGTTTTGGTGCTTCATGAAGCCAGAAGAAAAGACTTGCTTTGCCTAAAATTCCTCTGGAAACCCACAGATAGGGGGAAAACCAACAAGAAATGAAAGTAAAGCCAATCCATCCCTTTCCTCTGCTTTGCTGCACAATATTTGCTTGACAGGTTCACAAGGTGAACCTACCGTGAGCTGCAAGATCAGAGCCAACTTTGGGAGTAAGTGAATTTTCCACAGCTGTTTAATATCTACGGTGAGAATAATCTGCCCAGGAAACGAGATTCCTTGCCTCAGATCTGTTGTGTCCTCTTTGGCAGAAAGGGAGCAAACAGAAAGTCATTGTATCCTTCACACCCTCACTGGCTTTTGGACGGGCTGCCCAGCTGTGACTAACTGCGAGGCTCTGCTACAATGTGGATGCATCCTTTAGAGACTGAGGATTTTGTTGTCTTATAGTTGTTTGGCCTCAAAATTAACTGTTAGAGATACCAATCAGTTGTGAGTTTTTAAGCAGGTTCATCCTGTAAGTCACGAGAGAAATTTCCCTTTTAGTTAATCTGAAGGCTGGACCTTCCCTGGAAACCTAGCAGTATCTCCCCTCAGTTTTTGTGTCTATACCCCAAATGCCATCCTCTAATTTTCCAGATGATTAAAGCTGTCATTTCACTTTGGGGAGAGCAGAACTCCAAGAACCTGTGCAGTTAAAATTCAAGAAAGCGCAGCTCTTCTCTTCTCCGGGAGACATTTTGTGTGCTGCCCACAATTAGAGCAATTGGTCCCTTTACATAAGTAAAGCAATTCTTTATGGCAAATTAGCTTCTTCTTAATGAAGACTTGTTATTTTCAGTAAGTCAGCGCTTTTGGTGGGGAGATTTAATAAACTTTATTCTTCTTCCCCTCATTGTGATAAGCAAATTTAATTTTACTCGTATTATTAATAATATTAAGCATCTCTCGAACATGTATAGTAGACAATCTGAACCAGTTTGTTCAGTACGAAAATCCTCTTTTTTGATATAATATTTGGGTAAATGGAAAACATTCAGTCTCTTATAAATGGGTGTTAAAGATGTAGGGAAGATACACAGAGCAGGTGACACTGACCCTCTGGAGGGGGCCAGTAGCAGGCCCACTCATTTCTAAGAATATTGCTGACATTCCCCTTGCCTCCAAAAAGGCAACCACTGAATAAAAAAGGCTGCTGTCCTGAATTCACAAAGGTTATTTTCAAGCACTTCTGTCCTGCCCCCGTCTAAGCTAGGGAGAGATCACCACAAAGCCCACATGCCCACCCTCCCACAGCCTGGATCCAGGCTTTGGTTGCAACACGCGTCTTTTCCCAACAGACCACTGCAATATTAAACTTCACAAAATGATGCATTTGCTGTTAAGCCATAATGTTTTCTGCTTTTGCACACTGCAAAGCATTCAATAAGGCATGGGACTAAGCAAGACAGGTGCAGAACATCATATACCCATGCAGAAGCACCATATCTCCACCTTTGCTCTGGCCAGATAATCCACAAATGATACCTGCTACCTACCTACAGTCTCCAGCATATTTTTTTTTCCTGGCAAGTGCTTTCTGGGCTATCACACTGGGATATCATCAGTCAGTGCATTCCCCAGCATGGCAGCCAAAATGAGGCTAAATGCATGTTAACGAAAGGGAATATTCACCTTATGCAAAAGGTGAATCAGGGAGATAAATTCAAAAGTTTCCTGTGCCATTACTATAGGAAAGTGCTATGGAGTTTAATCAGGTCTATAGAGAACTTAGAGATACAGAAACTACTCTAAAATAGGCTATCATCTCCTATAGAGAATGAGTCCTTTTCTGAGGATGCCTTCCACCCTGGCCCTACTGCCTGGTTATCTAAAAATTCTGCATGACTCTTACAAAGGAGCAATTTTATATCCATTTCTACAATGCATTAGTACAATGGCTTGATTGGTGGAAATTCTCCTTTTACAGAACAACAATATTTACAGAGCCTAAAAAAATAATTTTCTCCCTCCCTTGCTGACCTAACTATATCCTGGAGTTTCAGAAATAATCAAAGGCTTTTCAGTCACTTTGTATGTATGAACGATGGAGACTCTGAATGTATCATTTCTTCGCTCTTCAGAGAGACTTTTCAACATAACACACTTCATTTCATTTGGACATACTCTTTTCTCTAAATGTTACTGACACAGAGACGTTGTTCTCCTTACCTCACTGTTACTAGTCATGCCTTACTGGCTCATTTGGTCCAAACACGATAAATCAATTTCCATCCAATTAGGCTACGCCTGAAGAATTAATTTGCTACACTTTAGACTGTAGTATTTTGTATGTTCCTAAACGCAATTAGAAAACTTTAATTTAATCTTACATGCCCAATACAATCGGCTGGTACATAAGACAATCCAGTTGCGGCTTGTACAGCATGCAATTGTAGTTGTAATTGATTAAAATTGTTTTTGCAAGTGTGTCTTGATGTCATGCATAACTTGATTTGCTTTGGGTCTTACTCCTGCAAGCACATATGCACATCAGAAACTTTCTCTCTGTGAGCAGTTCATGAAACCCTGCAGGACTTATGAATAGAGATAGAGTCCAGGGCTTGCTGGCCCAAAACATTAATTTTCTCCTGAAATAGTGTTTCTGTGATCAGAGATGTATAGGCTAGATGGCAGAGATGCTAGATGAATTTTCAAAACAACAAAGGTGCTTAGGCTGACCTCCACAGAGGCAACAGCAGGGAGGATTCTTCCTCCTTGCTTTCAAAATCCAACCGAAGTGCTAGGCTTAAGAGCCCAATTGTCTTAGGACAGCTCTGTTCACAGCGGAGGGTTTCAGTTTGCAATTCTCTCCATTTATGGTAACAGGATTTTAGGGTGACTAGTCTTCAAAACACAACCTGGGTGTTCTATCAGGTCTAAGGGGATCCCATCAGTCCATGCCCTTAACCCCGCAGTGGTACACAGGGAACGTGATCTTTAAAGTGCTGCAAGTGATGGATACAGGAGAGGTTAATGCTTGCAGCTGAGACCACGTCACCGTCAGGAGTGAGCAGCCTGCCCCAGGTGGGCTCTGGCAGAGGAGGGGACCCCAGCTGCAGCTATGGCTCCAGGCAGGGCTGCTCCAGCTGGCTCTGGGGACACATCCAGATCCTCGCTGCAACCCCTGGCAGGGGCAGATATGGTCCTCAGCACTCCTGCCACCTCAGCCTTGCTAATTTCGGCACCTAAAATTAAGTCATAGAAATCCCACTCCATCCCCCATCAATACACCTTGAGAAAACAGGCTCTAATTTCACCAGAGAACTGGCCACCAAAGGGTGTCCAGAAATCCATCTAGGCACTTCCAGCTTCTGTCCTAAATCCTTAACCAAATCTGGCCCCAGGTACCCAGACACTATTATAATTGGACCTAACCTAAGATCTAGCAGTTTCTTAAAAGATCTGGGAGGATATTTCACTCCTGGAAAATATTTTGCACAAAAGCCATTTCTTTGAAACATTTCAACAACAACAAAACAGCTGCTTAGCTCAGCCAAAAATGACTGGATCAAAAAACCACTGTTTCTTATTTTCAAAAGTAGGCTACAATGTGAAGGTTGACTGTAACCGGACACGACAGAATCCTAATGCCTTCAATTTTACTTACCCACTTCTGAGAAGTGTTTATATTTGAAATCATGGTGAGTTAACATGAGTTAAAGGCACATGCTCTCACCTCTCAGTATATAAGTAACGGATTGTTCCCTGGATAATACCAGGGCTTGTCAGAAATATATAACATAGACACTGTGATTTTTCACAGCATGTAGTTCTCACTATGTCAGTAGGTAAGAGAATTTCAGAGAGGTGGGAAAAAAGCAGAAGATACAACATGGAACTATTTTGTGCAATGCAAGAGATGGTGCCTGTAAGTTTGCTCCTGATTTATTTTCCCTTTTTTGTTAAGAATGGAAGCTAGAAGGGAATTTCCATTGCATATGTATGATATACAGGAGGCTTATAAAGTATTAGGCAGCACAATGAGACATAAAATGACATAATGAATGCCTGTGCTGTGGAAAACAGGTTGGTACAGTCTGGGAAAGAGGGCAAAAACATCACACAAACCTCAAAATGACCAAGAATCAGGGCCCCCTGCTAGCCTAGCTGTTGATTTGGAAAAGATATATGCCTTGTTTCTATCAACTACTACACCGCATATTGAAAAGGAAAAAGCAGATGTTAAAATGGCAATGATTTTCTGTCCAAAGCTTCATATGTTCTTTCTTCAAATGAAAGTAGCCAGCAAGCATTTTAACCCTCATTCATTTTCTGCTGGACTGTCTCAGATGGGCAGACTGGCAGGGTGAATAGCCAAAAAAAGGAAGGTTCTTTCAAAGACATTAGTATTGACATTAAATTGGCAACACTTGCACCCAGTCCCTGGTGAGGACCATGCTGACACCTTTAGATGTTTCTGATGACATGAAGAATAACCTACAGCCATGAATATGAAGGTGCCAGCAGTTCTTTTCTCAGCTCAGTGTATAACTGCTGCTCCCACAATATCCAGAAACACTACATAAACCACTTTTTTCTCCCCACTCCCAGCTTGGTGCTTATCTCTGTAGAAACCTCCCCCATCCTGCCTCGACTTAACCCTCCAGCCACTCCTAGCAAACTGGTGCCCCATGCAACACGACTAAACTTCAGCTGGCCAGAGCTGGAGTTGACTGGACTTAGGATAATTAACTTTAGCATCACTGCTTTCAGCATCATGTGCCTGTGGGTCCAGCCTCCCGTGACTGCAGGAAGCAACGCTGTCCGAGAAACCCTTCCAGAAACAGAGCAGCTTTGTTATAAAACTGACTAAGTTCACATCCCGCACTCCTGCTATACAGAGGCTGCTCCAGAACTTCCTTCCTGTGATAGCTTGAGGTTTCCACTTTATTGATGGCCAGTCTATATCTATTTGTTCTCTTTGCCATTGCAGCATAAACTCCCTTCCTCCCTGTGGGCTTAGAAAGAGCAACCATATCTCTGCTCAGCCACGCTACCAAAGCTTTCTGTTTGACAGAAGCTCTTCATCTTCTTGATCACCCTTAACAGCCCATCTCTGAAGCTGTTCCAGCACGGTTCATCCCTCTACAGCTGCCTAACCAAAAAGTACTACTGAAAGCCAGTGTATCTACTACAGGTAGAGCCATGTCATATTTCTTTCTTTCTCTCCATATCATTAACCTTATTTCCTTCAAAACACGCTTGAAATTATTTTGCTTCCATTTTAGTTTCAAACTGACAAGATAGTGCAATTCATTGCAGTGAGCCATCGCAGGCTGCCCACAACCCATAGAGCAGAAGTCTAGTCACTGCTGTCCCACTCGTGCACGAGACCAAAGCCAGAGCACCTCTGGGTATGTCTATCCACATTGCAACCAGATGCCCTGGGTGCAGAATAAGTCAGTCCTGAAGAGGTGTTTTATAATGGCTCTTTATTCAGTCAGACAGTCCCTACTGCTCCTGCTCAACGAAACCTGTGCACCAGACTTCCTACCTCTGGGAAATTACACCACTTAAAAGAGACACTTCAGTTTCTTTTTAAACAGACATCACAGCGTAAAAAAAGACAATAGATGAGGCCAGTTCTCCCACATATAGGGTAATCGAACAGTGGGTACGCTGGGAAAAATAAATGGAAAAACCAGGCATAGTATTGTAGCAACTTTTAAAGATCCTATCCAGCAAGGTGTGTAAGCATATGCTTAATGTTGAGCCCTGCACATGAGTAATTACACTAAAGCATCTTGTTTGAATTTCCATAGGTGAGCCAACCCAGTGATGCTAGAGTAGGAGTCAGGCCAGTTTCCTGGTGCTAAAACATAGTGCATTATTGACATGTTTTGCAGGATTGGGACCACCTCTTTTCTGTTCCTTTTTAATCTAGCAGGTGTTAATATATCAGGTGCTTCAAATTGTACCTCTAAAATATTCATTTTCCTGAATATTACATTTCTAGTCATATTATTTAAATGTATCAGGAAAGCTTCACTAAATCTTTTAATCCCATTTGATCTACAAACAGAGCTGCAACATGACAGGTTGGATTAATGCATTTGGCATTTGTGAAATTATAAACCTCACACAGCAAACAGACAGCAACTGCTGCTGCTCCTTCCCTTCCGCTTCTGTAACACCAGGCTAAACTAAAATAAACCCTTTCCCTACATCTACATTTGATTGAAAGATAGACATGCAGGAAAGGGTGAAGTATCCTAACTGATGGGCTCAGTGGGATATTGAATTTATGTCTACGCTTTGATGCTTCTGGGTTTCGTTTTCTGCTCCTGAGTAGAATTAATTCTGTTCCCCACAGGAGTCGATTTGGTATTCTACATAAAAACCCCCATTTTATTGTTTTAAATCCAACTTTCAGGGAAAGGCAAGAGGTCAAGGGGAGACAGAAGGAATGAAAGGTGGAGAGGGGACCTTTTACAACCCAAACGCCGTTAAGACCCTTTTTAATATAGTAAGCTCCATTTTGTCTGTCTTGGTTTCAAAAAAAGACAAGAGCTCTTTTAAAGGGGCCCCTGAATCCTCATTTCCAATTCCACGTTCTCCCTGACAACCCTCTACCTTGTGTTCTTGACAGTTATACAACTGACAGCATTACTTTTCCCCGTGTGCTCCACAGCAAGAGCCAGAAACGAGATAGCCAGCTCCCCGCAGGGCCTGATCCAACATCCCCAAAGCCAATGGGAAAAAACCCCCTTGGCTCCGACCCCACGCTCCCGCACCGGCTGCGGTGAAGCGGGTGAGCTCTGCTGAGGAGCCCCGAACCAACAAAACACTGCCTAGGCTTCCAGAGACGCTCATCAGCATTCAGAGCAGCCGCCTCCACGGCGTGGAGGACACTTCAAAGAGCGTAAAAGCGAAAGTCTATACAGAACAAAGCAATGAAAAGGAACAAAATAGGCGGTCGCAGGTAGGGAGGAAGAAAAGGACAATGCTATAACCTGGAGGGCTTTGTCTGAAAATTTGTTTCCTGACAGCCTGTGCCCATCTCGCAACATGATGTTGCTCCAGATTTTTCAGCGGTCTGAATGCTAAGACGATGGTCAGCCATGTAATATAAATATCCAGGTTTCCAGACACAGCAAAACCATTCCTCATCCATTACACAAAACCTAAGTTGACCACACTGACAGGTAGCTACTCCAGAGGTGTACAGATGTGGTGTGAGGGGATGTTCCACACGTCTGTCCATTTTCTTACCAACGTCATTCCAACAGACGTGCCCCTGGACAACCTGAAGCACCCAGGGCTTGTGCCAAAAAGGTGCTGAACCCCCTGGCCCCAGTACAGTGTCCTTGCCCAACTCTCCATCAATGGATCCACAGCAGAGATGCTCCCCACCCTTCAAAAACCAGGGCAGAGGGGCCCAAAGAGCGATGCCACGCCCAGGACCTCAAATCTGGACCAAGCTCTCATCTCCTGAGAAGACCAGCTGTCAGTTCAAAAGTATAGAAGTGCAGTTTGAAAACTAAGGACCTGAATATAACCAATATTTATCTTTGGCTGAGTTTGCAGATAGCTTGACACAAAACCTATGACCTGTATCAAATTCAAACTGTGCCTTTGCTTTGATATCTACTGTTCTGTTGAAATTTCATCAGCAAAGCCCTCCTTTGGAGGAGGATAAATCCTCCTTCAGAAGCAGGGCAGAATCCCTGTGGAGAGGCAGCACGTCTATACGGGACCCAGCATCATACAGGCGTTGACTGACCCTTCCGACGCCAGTGGAGATGTACCTACGGCCGTGGCAGTCAGGGATGCTCATATTGGGCCCAAATTTGTTTAATCCTGGGGCCTTGGATAGCTTTAATGCAGTCCTACTTATAGCCTGCAATGTGCGAATGACTCTCTGCTATTCTGGCACTAATAGTGTCAAATGGCATTAATTAAAACAAATCGCTTATAAAACAGGCTGGATTCATCAACAATAAGTGAGGAGATATTTTTCTTTTTTTTTTTTTTAGAATTTTAATGAATAAACAGCAATTCCTATTCATTATTTATCTACTTCTGAATTTTAATGAATAGTTCCCAGTGCTCATTAACAAATCTCTGTATTTATGGAAAACTGGCACTTCATAAATATCAAATTGTGCTATTTTATGTGCTGGTTTTATATAAATATAGAAATTCTGTAATTATCACTCGAACTGATCATTAAAATTCAAAAGCAGATAAATAAGCCCAGCTTTCTGCCTTATTATTCAGATAAAACATCTTTCTTTTCTTTTCTAAACGGTTCCCTGTCCCCCCACCTGTCACACCCTTTCCTCGGGGTGGCATGTGTTGCAGGTAGGGCCCTTCTGCTGTGTTATCTGGGGTTTCTGCTCTGTGCCAGCAGCGAGGGACTCTTTTGTTGGTGTGCACCGGCTTTCTCCCAGCCTCGTCTCTCCAGGTCACGAGATTCCTGGTTGGCATTCTCATTCCACACTGATCCGTCCTTTTTTCCCCTGACATTGTTATTGACTTTTGCATTATCATAGCATAAACCATTAGCCATTTTATGCAAATCCATGTGTTGAATGAAATCCGTGTCAAGTCCATAAAATCAAATTCCAACTTGCCGTGCTATGTAAGCGTATAGAGCTGCCTTCGTTAGAAACAGCTGGGAGGAAAACCCATCTGATCCGATCCAAACCAAAGTAAACCAATGCAATCCGCTCTTTACCTGATCACACTCCTCTTTGGAGCACACAACAAGTCGCATCCTGATCTCAGCTGTGTAAGTGGAAAGCTGAAGCAACACTGCTGCCGTCCAGGAAGCTGTCCCACATTTATATCACTTCACTTCAGATTAGCGCTTGTTCCAGAATCAATTATCCATGTGAAGAAAAAAAGAGTACTAACATTAAGTAACGCTTGAACAACACACTGGTAACCTGCACTTTAGCTGGCTTCACTACAAGCCGTTTGAAACCAAATCCATAGGATAAGCCAAACACTTTACAGATGTATGATGGTACTTCCATCCCATAGGACAAGGAGCTAAGGTGATGATGAAGAAAGTAAGAGATGTGTCCAGGGTCACAGAGGGGTTCTGGCTCAGTGGCAGTACCGCAATGCCTACTCAAGGGGAAAGGCACACAAGTATTTAAAAGGCAGACAAAACTGCGACTCTTACAAAGCAAAATGTATACGAACCTAAAAACTCAGGAGATTCTGCAGGTAGGTATATTATCACAGCACTGCAGCAGTCATGTTGTGTTAAAGGTTATTCCCTTAAATATCAGACCAATGAAAGCCATTGCATTTAAGGTCAGGAAAATTTGTATGTTCCCTGATTGCATCAAGCCATGAAACCAAAGGCTGTCCAGGCTTCGCCTCTCTCTTTAGAGAAATCCATGTGCGATATTCTTCCCAGGTTTTTTTAAGTTATGCGACATTCTTGCCACAGTTGCTGGAGATACTTGTGACAAGTGTTAAAAAAGTTAAACAAGATGTGATTAGCAAATGTAACAGCCATGTCTCCTAACATTTACTTTTAATTCTTTGTTTTTTCTTTTGTTCAAAAATCCTAATCTCCCTGGAGTTTTGCATGTCAATGCACCCGTGATGAAACAGACTTTGGATCTCAAAGACTATGGCTTCGTCTGAGCATCAGATCATTTATCAGGTTTGCCACGGGAAAATTCCTGTCCAGTTTCCTGACGAGGCTTTCATAATAGCTTAGCCCAAAACTTCCCTTGTGCACTTACTGGTATTTATTTGTTCCTCAGGGCTAAATCAGACCAACACTGTTCCAAATTGCAGGGTCAACCGAGTCAACACTCCTTACATCACCTGTGAGAAAAAATGACACTTTTCTCCTTTTTTAATCCATTTTAACTGTAGAAGAGTGAAGTTTAGAGAAAGTGTTGAGTTTGATGTGTTGTAAGTCTAGTTTTCCTATAGCTCTTGACATTAAGGAGGACAGGTGGTACACTAGCATTTCACCTCATTTCTTCTTCGTGCTTTCCCTTGCTTTACATAAGCTTTGCCTCGTCTCTTACACTGAAACTGTAACGATCCTGGAGCAGGAGGAGTGTGTTTAGTCTGTGTCAGTATGGCACCTCGCATGATGAGGCTCCACTTCATCACTGTAGGCCCAGAAATAAAGATAAGGAAAAAAGCAAGATGGATTAGCTACGGCACTTCCCCGTAGCCATTAAGGGCAGGTTGCAGAACCAGCTGGCCAGTCCCTGGGAGAAATCACTGAAATCCCTGTGTGCAAACCTCACCTCCCAGAACGATGCCTTTCCCGACAAGGAATGCTGCGATCAGCTGTTACCAAACAAAAAAAAACCCAACTCTTTCTCTTACACACTTATTTTCCCCTTATCTCTTTACTACTTTTTAACTCCAGCTCCGTTTTTTCGGTCTGACCCTTTTTCTATTGTGCCGAGTTCTCCACAGTGCTGGCAGCTGCTATTCAGAGAGTCTGCAAGGCAGCCGAAGGCTGAAGGTTTCATTATAGCAAAGCCCTCCTAATGTTGTGCATTGTGCATGGTTCAGCAGTGCAGTCATTAATCCTCTCCCACTGCTCTCTGCCACCCCTGGGGGAGGTTCTCCTCCAGGAGGCATATCCCCTTGGCCTGTCATGTTGAGAGGCAGAAGCTCCTGAAATATTTTTGTATTTATTGTCACAGTTGCAGCAACAGAAACATTTGACTTTTCTGTCTAAATCAATACAGAGTTTCTTCCTCTTTTTTTTTTTATAAGGACGTATGCCTACACAACTGCTTCACTGCCAAGCTCTTCAAAAGCGCAAGCAGAGGAAGAGATGTTGGATCATTCTGGTTGTAATTTCAGTACTTCTTTCAATTGCCCATCTACAAGAGGGTCAGATTTGTACTTTTCAACCACATTTCCCCTCTATTCCAGGTTTGATGTTGACCTACTTTCCCATGCCATAATTCACTAATATTCCCCTCAGCATCCAGATAATAAAGTGAGAGGAAAAATCCAAATCCGACTTGCACCAAGCAATTATTTTCACGTCCATCTGTATTCGCTGTGTTAGTGCCAGGGTTTTGTTAATGCACAATAGAGGATAATGAGATCACTTTTTAATTCTCCATCTTCTTCCATCTGAAGCTCTGAAAGCACTGGGAAAAGACAAGAGCTGTCATGTTTTACCAGTGTAACGCTTCAAACAGCAGTGTGCCTCATGGTGATTACGGCCATGTGTTGACAGGAAGGTGCAAAAAATAAGTGGATAAATAAATAAATGAACGAAAATCCTCACGTTAAACATTTGACATAGATTCAATAACGCCTCAGGCAATTTGTCTCCCTTTACAAATACTGAGCCTTTAAACTAAGTCCCCGGGTAACCCCCAGACAAAACCAGAAGCAAAGGTGGGGAGACAAAGCAGGTTAGTTGTGTAAGAGACAGAGGGCTTATTTTACAAATAGCCTGAGCTGCACATATGAAGACACAGCACTGAAAAACTCAGAAAATCTCTGCTTCAGGACTGTCCCTGGGAGAAGGAAGCGTAGGTCCAAACCCTTCCGTCACCTAATGTGTGAGCTACACGGCACGATGTCCTCATCAGGGCAAACTCACCCTTGGATTTACTGCTGAACTGGGGCTCTGGAAAGCTAGCTGTGCAAAACTGCTAATTCAACTGCAAAGCCAGCCCTGGCCTCCCCTTTCTGCACCGAGAGCTGTGCCAAGGCACAGACCGGCTACCATGCCATGAGTGGACAGGGATTGATAGGCCTGAGGGCCAGAAGAGACTATGGTGATCATCCAGTCTGACTCCACACACACCATATGCTGTAAAGATTTCACAGATGTATTATATACTGCACAGGACTTCTGGAGGCTTGAACCTGACAGCTCTGTGTATCCTGGGAGTCTGCTGCCTACAAGAGGGCGTACGAATGTTTATTACATATTGGAGCAAAATAACGAAGACCTCAGTATTAAACAATGATAACTGAAGTATACCACACATGGAGAATATAGATGCTAGTAGTTTTTTCATTTTTCTGCCTTTTAGGGTTGTTATATTCCACAGCTAGCTGTCGTTTGCTCTCCCTGGTGATACACGACGCAATGTCCTCACCATCTGCTGCATGGAAATCTCTCTCCGCTCCCCTTTCCAGAAGATGTACATGAGATTTTGCATGCCTGCCTGCGTGTGATTTGTCCGGTGCCTGTACCCGTGGCAGCCAGTTCAAGGAAGCCCATTTTGCTGTTGACAGGGGAAGCAGTGGAGTGCTGAGGTCTCATGATGCGACCCAGACTTAGGGGGGAAATGGGTTTGGGTTTCAAACTCCGCAAGTTTTTGCAGCAAAGACTAACTAGGACTACAGTGTGACAAATACAAACAGGCTGAAGGACATACTGGCTACATTCAAATCAAAGGACTTAGGAGTGCACACGACCTCCTCTGTGTCAAGTCACAAATGAGGATTTTCTAAATTATTTCAGAGTACGGTCTGGCCAATACTAGAAGCCTTTGACATAGAAGCAGAAGTTTTCCAAGCTATACTTTGTTTAAAACATGATAGTTTCAGCTAATAAAACCGCAGTGCTTTCAGAGAATCCCCAAATATGCATAACATAAGCCAGAAATAACTAGATGAACTTCCAGATCAGATGTTTTATCATATTCTTGAAATAATACTCTTGATCTACAAAAAAAATTACTAAAGAAAGCTCTGAGTAAATATAACTGAAGCAACTCTGTTGCCCTCAGTAGAACTGGGACATCTGTTTACATCAGGATTAAGCTTGGTGCACACATTTTTACTGTTCTCAAAGTCCTGTTTTGATAGAACAACTTCCGCATTCCTGAACCTTTAGGAAATTCCCCAGAGTACAAATTCCAAGGGTAAGCAGAGAGACACCACTTCAGAAGGTTTCCTATGTAACAAGAGAGTCAGCAATACCATGCCCCATCAAAAAGAAATTATGAAAAGCAAAATTTTAGACCAAAACACAGGGTTACTTTTTTTTAAAGCAGGTGGTGTTTAAATTGCCAGGTTAGTATAAATGCAATATAGCCTGGGTTTTTAATAAAAGTTAAATTTTTTTTTTACTAGTGAACTGATTATTATGTCTCCTGATATTTTTTTATACACAAATATTAACTACAGGTTAATTGTATGCCATTGAATCCACTTGTAATTGTAGTCTCTATAAAGGTGACCTTATGGTGCATGGCAGTTTCTGATGTGTGTCTGCAAGCTCCATTATTGGGAGAATTTTGTTCTGGCCTCACAAATGTCTCTGAAAGTTTTAATTGACCGGATCCATTGCTGGATAACACTAAATTATACAGATATTTAAAGTTTTTGGAAAAATTTTGTTGAGTGCACGAGTAGCTGGTGGCTAACAGCAAGGAAAGAAAAATTAGGAATGATTTACTAGAGCACACAACTGTGCTATGCACATAGACATCTTTTAAATAGAATCAGTAGCCTCCTCCAGACATATTTAATGACAAGAGAATAAACTCTTGTCATTAATAAGCTCCCAAGTTATGGTCCAAGCTCACAGCTAAAGTTGTTGTTTCTTAGCTTTGCAGTTGGTACCCTTTCAACCATAACTAAATACAGCAAAACGTAACCTCCCAAATGCTGGGAACTGGCTGGAGGATGAGGAGACCCATCCTCAGCTGTGTCCACAACCACGGCTGGACTGAAGTCAACCGAGCTCTGTGGCTTTTACCAGCCTTGCTGCGTGGTCATCTGAACTGACCTTCTCCCAAGGCCAGCAAATGGCTTGGCAGGGGAAGCTGTGGGCATCTGGAAGAAATGGCCTTGGCTTCTCTACAGCACTTACTAACACAACCCCTTGGTCATAATTTGAAAGTAATACAGAGCACGGACAGGCAGCCAGCCCAAATATAGGATGGCGAGAGATGCCCCTTGACTAGCTGGAATATTTCAAGAGAGACATTAAAAAGTGACCATAGGAGCCAGAAACCCAAATCTCATTAACTGTGTCCACACTGTACTTGACCTGAATGGCTCTGGGGTCCTGGCACTTGACTCCTGTACCAGCCCCCACCGGCAGCCTGTGCTCAGCTTGATTTCAGCTTGACTTTTTACTGCCTGTAAATCCCTTTTGCCCTGCAGCAAAGACAGAGTCCTCTGGGAAAGTAATTTTTTCTGTCTGACGTGATCGCCATGAGGGAGATCAAACAGCTGGAGACTGCGCAAGTGACGGGCCATGCCAGTGAAACCTGTTTTCAGGATACTGTAACCAGTGGATGCACCTTGGAAATGAGGTTTTTCCCTCAGAAATGTAAACTGCAACCTGCCAGACTAACAGGATATATATAGGAGGCCAATAAGTAATGAGAGTAATAGGTATAAACTAGAAGCAGAGATGATCCGCCACCACCAGTATATGGTTGTGCCTCGGCAGTAGTACATTTACACATCCAAAGACACGTGAACTGTAATGCAAATCAAAGCAATACGGTTGCAGGATGAAGCTAATCTCAGGGAGAGTGTGCGCATCTCCCAGTGACAGGACAGCCTCCACAATGTTTTGCACATCTATTTGGAAACAGAAAACTTTATGGAAAGAGCTCAGTTGTAGCTCGAGCCTTGTAACAGCCATCTCAGGCAGGTGCAGATTTTCATTGAGTTTCTGAAGTTTCCACTAGGCTGGAAGTGGATTAAGCTCAATAAATGCACAAACCTGCACAGGCTGACTGACATAGCAGGAGGTGGAATCAGGGGCTATCAGCTGCTGCTGAATCACTCAGGCAGAGAACCCTCCTCTGAAATGTTACGTGTGGCTTTGTTGAGCTTACGGCTGCTTTCTCACCTTTCTTCTCAGGAGCAACTGAATAGCTCAAGAATATTGTTAACCCTGTGCAAAGGAAAATTCATCCTGAGTAATGTATGATTTTGCAGACCCAGGATGTTTCACCGTCTCTGTAAATTTGGCAATTTTGCTGTCTGGTCACCTCCCTATCAACCTGGGCAGTGTGATTTGTTGCCCTGGAAGAAAATCACTATTATATTATCAGTACACAGCAGCAACAGTTCTAACATCTGACACAGCAGTGGTAAGTTCCTGACCTGACATTTAGAAGAGACTCTGCCTGTCTCCAGTGTGCTTTGGAGTAAGCCCTAAAGACCTTGCCCATGCTTTACGCTGGTAGTGTTGCCTGTGATCAGCACTTGACTCTTCATCTGCTGTGGCTCCTGGGGTCTTTTTATTCTTTCCGAACATTCAGCTTACAGTCAAATGTCAGCTCCTCAAAAATAAGTGGTTGGCTTGTAGTTAAGGAATGGGAAGAAGAAGGCTCGGTTAATTCCCAGCTTGACCACAAACATCCCAAGTGAGATTGGCCAGATTGCCCAGGGTCTGGTTTATTCCAGAAGCACTGAGCTCCCCTGAACTGAGTTGCTACCTAGTGGAGTTTTTATGTGCTTGGCATACTTGTAAATCAGGCCCTTAACGTCTCTGCTAACATCAACAGCTGTAGAGTAGGGACAATCTTACTGCCTTTCTTTCACTTTTTGTAAGCTGGGAGTTCATTAACAGGCACTCTGAAGCGCCTGTACAGCACCGAGCACACGGAACTCCAGTGGATTTAACAGAGAAGCAAAAAGTAAGAGTCAAGGATCAGAGACTCCCTATGAGAGGGTCAGCAGAGGGTGTTCTCCCACACCCCCAGAAGCTGATCAGAATACGCCAGAGGAAAAAAAAAGATTGTAATTCTCTCAAACGCACTTGGAAGATTACACAGGCTGACTCATGGGCACATTTAATGGGTTTCTGGCGGAGTGATTGTACCTCCTCATTTGAACTGCTCAAAATGAAGGCAGAATTTTAGTCACACAGAAATTACATCAAAAGGAAAAGCCAGATGTTTTGTGAATCCCACCCCTAATGAGCTACAAGTGCTGTTTTTCCCATTGTACAAGAAAATTATGAATTTTTAAACATATACAAAACAAATTGTTTGTGATTACATTAGACCTTCAAAAGAAAGTGGGAACATAAATTCAGAGATGAATAGCATAATATTGGATGCTTGCCTCACTGCTTGACTTCAATAACTTATCTCAATAAATCCCCCAGCAGAAAGCATCTTACGTACTTCAAGCCTGGAGAAGATGAGACATGAATGCTGGAGGAATTACAAGACAGAGGGGCTTTCTTGCAACAGTGAACAAGCTGAAAATTACAAGGTAATGGAAACTCAGCGGGAGGCCCCGTACCCTGCCATTAGCTAACTCCTACAATGATTGCTGCAGAAATCACTTAGGTTATGTAAGCACTGTACACTGTTTCTGCACTTTGCATCTCTCTCCACCTAAGCACACAGACAATTTAATTAGGCAAGAGGAGATACCTGAGCAACAGGGACTTTGGCTTGCAGATGAAACAGAGCTGCCTCCCCAACCAAACAGCAGCCCTTTGTCCCAACACAACCATCTGCCTGTCTATTTTTTGTTGCGCTTCAACACCGGCTGTACATATCGGTTTATTAAAGCGTTTATCATTTTTAAGCCAATAGAGCCCCGACCTCCCAAAACCGCACTACTACCGTGACTGTGGAGCTTAAGAAAATGAAGAATTAACAGCAGGAGACTATTAGGCTTGAGTTGCTTAAAGGGCAATTAGTGCCTGTCCCTCATGCTTCTTACCATGGTCTCATCCCATAGAAACACTTGTTATTCCAGTCTTGGCTAATAAGTCAGCTCCATATAAATGTCCGTGTGCTGTGGCTCTTATATTACCAACCGGGAGATTAATGAGGGTAAGACACTTTTCCAGTAGTAGAAGGGAAGAAGAAAGCCAACCCAGCAGGTGAAATATGGCAGAGCAGAGTGGGAACTGCACTTACAAGAAGGCACAAGAAAGTGGGCAAGAAGAAAAACGCTTCCTCCAAGCAGATACCACACAGAAACAGAGGAAATCCTCTGTTGAAAAGCTGGGAACATGAAGGAGATACAGGGGAGATCACGTTAAGCTTTCCCCAGGAGCTGGGGAAGGAGAGAGCAGTAGTAGTGGCTAATGCAGCATCACTTCGCATTTAGAAAATGACACTGGTGCTGTGAGTGGACTTACAATGCCGGCATGGGGAGGCACAGTGCCAGGATTGTGGAGCAGAGGCCTTGATCGCGGGCTCTGCACACTGCAAAAAGGCCCTCCAAGACAAGGGGCCACCAGCAGAACATCGCTCTCCCTCAAATTTTACCCTTTAAGAACTGCTCTCTCCTACCCTCCTTTATGCTATCACATCACAAACCCATCAGCAACCTGTCCTCAACCCTGAGGGTTAACGGTTGTTTGGTCTCAGAAAAGCCCAGTGAATGAGATGCCCATGCCAGCCTGAATTTCCTATGTCTTATCCCTCACTATAAAGTTTAACCCTGCAAGACCCTGGGCTCTGTGCCGCTGGCCAGATCTGGCCCTACCTCAATGGAGTTTTAGAGATGGAGAAGACAGCTTCTCCTCCAGGGACCACAGTGGCCAAGAGAGAGGTTTCAGTCATCGTAGCAGAGAGGAAACACAAGTCACAGGAGATCAAACCTGCAGCCTGATTTTTGATCTCAGGTGCTTAAAAGATAGGCATCTAAATCCATATTTAGGCACTTACATGTCTCAGTGAAGTATTTTGGGGCATGACAGTGGAAAGCCTGAGTCTGAGGAACTTCAAGCTAAACATGACTTGACACTTCTGATAGCTATGATCTCATATACCTGCCTGTGAGTCAGGCCCAACCTTGCCTGATGTCCATCACAGCATCCTCTGGAGAGAGGTCAGAATCAAGCCCAGACTGGGGCTGGTTTAAAGCATGCCTTAATGGAAACTCTTGCACTGCATGTGTAATTCTTTGGCTCCGTCTCAGCTCTCAAAGAGAGGGCTGGGAGTTATTTCCTCAGAGGTAGTGCCCTGCATGGAAGCCCCTTCCACACTACCAGCATGTGCTATAACCATCAGCAACTCCTTTGATATACACTGCTTGCATTTAAACTCAACCCTCCTCCAGCATTTTCCAATCAATACTATGCTAGGATTTCTGAGATACCTTGGTATTTTCCAGTAACTATGACAGGAAATGTGAGATATATTGCAAATGCCACTGAAGCCACTAGACGACATTTATTCCTGTGCTGGGCTTCAAATTCAGTGGGACAGATTGTGTTCTGAGCTGGAGGAGGAATGGATTTCACCCTCTGTGTCTCAAAGATGCTTTCATGTGGTGACTGTTACATCCCTGGTATGAAATATGCAATTATAAAACCTTGTATCTCACTCTATTCTAAAATAATTGTTTCTCTAAAATCAGTAAGATACTGGGTATTAACTGTTAAATATTCTTCTCTTTCTTCTGTATCCAGAGAACAAGAAGTTTAGAAACATTGGTACTCTATGTGTAAAAGTGAATCTCAGATCCCAGAACGTGCTTTGGTTTTTATGGCTTTCATTTCAGGAGCTGGTTGAATTTTTAACTCAAATCAATAAAATGCATGGGTGCATTTACACACTTATCCAGCTTTCCTGGACATGCTAGAAGATTACCAAGCTTGCCTGATTCTAATTAAAAACAGACCAGTGGGCAATCAATTTAACTTGTACCAACTTGTAATTACAACATTTGCTCTACAGCTCTCAAATAAAGGTGGCAAGGTAGGAGGGGCTTCTGCAGGATTTTTGTAGTGCTGCCCTGAAGAATCTCAGAGCAAATCACTTGTGGTAAGTTTTAGTGTGAGTACTGCATTGTTTTAAAATCGTTTCAACGCTACTTTCTACAACAATAAAATGGAAGATGTGGGAAAGTAAAAACTGTAATATTCTCGATGAATCGCCACTTATTCCGCTCCTCCCATTGTCTGACCAGGTTACTTACATGATGAGTTGCCTTCTCTGTTTTTCAGTCTGGTTGCTCGTTTACCTGTGCTAGGTGTTTCTATGAGCAGATCTCTCATTACCGCTGCTGCTTGACCATTTGAAAGCAGATTTTCATCCTCTTCTGCCTTTCCTTTTTCTCCATCACTATTCGGGCTGTAACGAGGACAAAAAATACAATCAAGTTCTTCAGTTCCATAACCACTCTTCCCTTCTGAACTGATTTTTTATTAAAAGGATTCCTGAAGAGTTATCCTGCTGCTGTTTGACCAGGACCTCAACTTGCACAGTCTGTGCCTGATTTAACCCAACAAATAGACTGTTTTCTTCCTTGTCTTGGCACTTTGTACAGCCAAGGAGTACTTGCAGCCTCAGCGTAACATTATGGCAAGACAATGTTTCCTGTGCAATAGAGACAAGGTAAAGTGCTTCCTTTTCCCTATCACCGTATGATGTTAAATTCCATACCCTATACCCAGCAGTAGAAATCTATTGACAATTCCTCCTAATTCAAGCTCTGTCAATTAAATGACAGCAAATAAATGACATCTTTAATGGCACTCCATAACTAGAATGACCCTGCAACAATTTTTGCTTTATTGCTCACTTGTGTCGATATATCAAGTATCACACAATTCTGAAAAATATCCCCAGAAGAAAAAAAAAAAAAAAGAAATAATGGAAGAAGGAAGCAAAACTAGTGAAAGAAGAGACCAGAATCTGCTTTCTGTTGTTGGGTTTACACGGTTCATCTCTTCTCTAAGACTGGGCACAGTTCAATGCAGCTGATGAGGTGACTGGTAGGTCCTTAGAGTGAAGCTGGTCTTTCGCAGCAATTCACATTTCCATCTTTATTTGTAATGCCAAGACACTCAGCTATTGCCAGACACTGAGTCAACGTTGGGTTTTCAGAGAAAAAAAATACACAGCTCAAACCTGTGATTTAATAATTTGAAGTACTGCATTGCCTCTGCTCCCTTGGAGATATCTGATGCATAGAAAAACCAAATTACTTACTGTTGATACTAACTTGTTTCACTAAGGATTCTTACTTGTTCCGAATGAACTGCAAGTGCTGGAGAGTATTAAATGCACACCACCAACCAGGAAATGCTTATAATGATAGTTATTTGCCATACATTCTCTCATCACTGGATGTCTGCAGGATGGATGTGGGACCAGGCAAGAAACAGAATCACTGAATAATTTAGGTTGGAAGGGACCTTTGGAGGTCTTTAGGCCAACCTCCTGCTCAAAGCTGTCCCAACTAGACCAGATTGCCAAGAACCTTATCTGTTTCAAATATCTCCACTGGTAGAGATCCCATAACCTCTCTGGTCCTCTGCTTGTGTCTGATCACTCTCATAATGAAATTGTTTTCTTTATATCTGGAAATGTATATCCAGGAGGGTTATATATCTGGAAATGTTTCCTTATTCCTTGTATCACTGCAATTTCCTGCACTGAACACCGTATTTGTTGCCTCTTCTCCTAACAGAGGTAAAGCTAGAATCAAGCTGTGTGGAAACCTTTGACAGCATCAGTATTTTGCAATATTCTGTAATAAGCAGGTCCTGTGCTCATATCCAGAGATGTGTTAACTCTTACTCGGATCTAAGGTCTAACTCTGAAGTTACTAAAATTAATGAGAGTTTTCACGTTAGCGATATCTAACATCCCTTGATGTCAGTGACAATTTGTGAATGCTCAACAACATTTTTAAATTATTAAATAAGAACTCAAGTGAAATCACTACTAGCTGGGATTTTGATGGGCTATTGTATATGCTGCAGTAACTTGCACTGTCAACCAAATCCATGTTTCCACAAGAATAACAGGGTGAAGAAGGATCAGTGAATTTACTAGAACGCCTGAAGCATGTCAGCACAAGAGACATGACAATAAAAGAACCACTATCACCAGCTGAAGCATTGAGCTCAGTGGTCTGAAAGCAGCTCTGGCTGGTACTTTGCTTATCATTAAGTAGGAAGTCGTTCGGTTTCTCTCCCAATATTTGCTGCTGTAGACCTCAAATATAATTCTTTCTGAACAGGAAAGCACTCCACAGATGAATCAGTTCCATTCGCCAGAAAGGCAAACTGGTCTGCTTTATAATTGATTTTCCACAGACAATTGATTTAAACTTTTCAAGCCCCTCATGATGGTAGGATTAGATCTGAGTCTTTACAGTGCCCTACAGTTTGCAGGGCGAGCTCTGAACTACGTTTCTCTTTCACAGAGAAGAGAATTGGACAAAGGGGACAGAGTTCAAGGGCAAGCCAACAGAAGGTGTTTTATATAAACATAGCCCTAAAGTACCTGTAATGAGAAAGTGTCTCTCTCACTCCCATGTATAAATGACAGAAGCGATGTTTCAATTCCATTTACCTCTCTTGGCTAGGTGGTTAACACAGAAACCTGATGTATTTTATCCTATAGCATTAGTTCAGGGAAATGTGTTTATTATGAGTTCCATTATAAAATACTTAGCACAGTCCTTTCAAGTGATAACTAGAGGTTTATTTAGGAACTAATTCAGCACCAACTACAGTTAAAAAGCAGCTTTCACATGTCAGTGGAAACTGCACTGGATCTTTACTGGCTGTTACAGTTAAAAATAATCGGTAATAGAGCTGAGGGAAAGTGATTAAACATTTTTACATGCAGCTTATTGGCATAAACAGCGTTACTTCTCCCAGTGCACTACTGTTTCCAATAAGTTTTCTTATTAGGATAGGTGCGAAATACCAAACCTCCATGGCTACTGTGTGAATATGTTTCCTTCTGAGAAAAGTTTAGTTTGGCATTCTAGAACTGGGAGTTCCCAGCCACTAGAAACGTTTTCACCCACATTAGAATGGTCAAGCAGCACCAGTAATGAGCCCTCTGCCCGTAGGGCCCCCTAGCTCAGCCATCCTTATTTTGTGAGGGAATAAAAAGACTTAAATTTACCTCAATTTACAGAATATTCTATTTTTCACAGTCCAGTTGAGCACACATCAACTCTGCTGTCCTCCAGGGGAGAGGAGGTACCATCCCCACAGGCCTGGGTGCTTCCATTGGTGGTATTTATTGGCTGGACCAGAAAGGAGTAACAGTTTACAGTGAAGATGTTTTGGAACATGTTTTAGATCAGTTAATAATGTCTGAGATTCTCGGGCTAAGGAAAAAGAAGAGATTGGGAATTTGGTGCCTGGCAAAGCTGACAATCATGTATAGTAAACATAGATTGTATAAGCTATTTATGTTCTGAATACCATGTACAATTGAAAATGACCAGTATTGGATGGAATTTTCTGCATATAATGAAAATTTCTTAAAAATTGTATTGTAAATTAGCTGAGAAACATTGCTACGACAGAAACCGAGGCAGTTGGATCTCTCAGCTAGATCTGCCCAGACCTACTCTACCAGGACACCATGGAAGGGCTTTAACAACCCCAGTGAGGTTTTCTTTAAATAGCAAACAGAACTAACAGCTTTTCTTTTTACAATACTTGTGGATAAGATAAAGGTTCCCACTGTGTTCCTGGGGGACAGATCCCTTTCCTTAAGGCTTGACCTCAGTGTGGTGCTCAGCAGCTTGCTGGCTGGCATGCAGACGACGGCATGCGGGCGGTCTGGATATCAAGGAAGTTTTTTTGCATGCCACTGCCAAGGCCTGGTGTTGTCCCTGAGCCCGCGGTCACCAGCTCCCTGCTGTACTCTCCCCATGCTCGGCTCTGCCCCGGTCCTGGCCCAAAGGTCTCTCGCAAACACCCCCAGCACACTCTGGGAAGGAGCAGTCTCCTGTCCTTTCCAAGGGTTGGACCTGACCCAGTAGCTCCCTTTTTGAAGGCAGATGATTATGATCAAGGACATATAAACACCATCTACCAAAATCACACATTACTCTTTTCCTACTACCCCTTTCCTTTCTCTGAATAACTCAACCCCATTTCTCCCTAGGAGTTTGAGCCAGAAATAGGGCTTGAGAGGAAAAAGCAGTAGGGATTTCCACATAGTCCGTCTTGCTTTTCCATCCGCAAACAGAGCCAGAACCTGGTTTGTGAATGCTATCCCAGGGGTACTGCAGTATCTGTCTCCAGACAAAGCTGTGCTAAATTCACCCACAGTCTTACTTGACCTGTCAACCCAGCACCAAGAATTCCACTGGCCCTGCCTGACACGAAGGGCGTCCTGTGCAGTGCCACAGGAGGGGTCCCTGCTTTGCAGGATGGTGGAAGCCCCCAGCAGCTCTGCCTGGGTTTTCCACAAACATTTTGCATCTGAACATCCTGCAGTGCTCTGCAAAGGGGTGATCATCTGTGGCCTCGCTACGGATGGGGAAAGCAATGTGGAAGGTTTGCCTGTGCTCACCCCGAGGGAAGCTGGGGCCACGGGCAGGGTGGGACAGAGGGTCCCCCTGTCCCTGATGTGGGCCCAAGCGCGTGGTCTTGCATTTCCAGGTCCAGCAGGGAACATCTGCCATTGCACAGGCAGCATGACCAGCGCTGGGTGGACAGTTGCTCAGACGGTTTCACAAGTCCAGCAGTGACCCCAAGACGTTAGTTCCCACCCACTGCATTCACATTCCTCCTTCCTAAAGCACAAACTGCTGTAGCCAAACAGCCTGACAATAGTGTCTGAGCCTCAGACAATCAGCTCAGGACAAAGGCAAAGATAATTGCTATTGTCTTCCCTATCATCATAACTGTGCTGGGAAGAAACAGGCTCCCACTGCCTCTCCTCGCCACACAAAATTGGGCTGTTTGTTTTTCTTCAGAGTGACACTATTAAGTTATTCTGAATTAATAGATGAGCCAGTCAATAGAAAGATTACTCCTTATGGCAGGCATGCAGGACACCCAGCTGACAAGGTGTTTTTCACATGAGAATGGCAAGGTTTTTAATAGAGTATAAATGTCTTTAATCATCCAGGCTAAACAGCTCTAAGCACAAGTTCAAGGTGACTCCAACGGCTCCTATTAAAAATCTGCATTTTCATCTTCCTTAGATTAATTCATATTTTAATTGCTCATATCACTGATTGAAGTGCTAGCGAAGGGAGCACTTTCATTCCTTTGATCTCCTGCTTTCACTACACGCAGGCAAGGTTGGACGTTAAACAAACCCACAAAACTGCTCTGTTTCAGGGGAGAGCACGTGGCACAAGTGTGGAATGGCTGAAACCACTCAGCACCAGTGGCAGCAAGGCCTGGGGACAGCCTGCCTCATGTTTCTCCCGTTAACCCATACATTTAATTGCTTACGCCACTACCAAAACAAGAGAAACTTCATCAATTTTATCAAAATTTGAAACAGGAGGATACTCAGAGAATCCTTTTTTTGCAGTGAGCTTGCAAATTTCCACCCCAGGGTCAGAGCCCTGCACATGGTCTGTAATGCAACCTGCCCCCCGCCCCTTGCAATGGGTGGCCGTGGCCCTGGGTCTCTCATCCTTCACATGGAGCTAAACCAACTGACAAAACACCTCTTCATATACAAAGACCAGTCCGTAAGCCACTGCTTCACAAAGGGGACAAACAAGAACGGCTGGGATAAATGTAGATAACATCACAAGTAGGTTGGAGAAGGGACGATGAGACCTTTTGTTCTTGCCACAGCACACCAGTGAGGAGCTTTCAAAGAAGTTGAAAGGAGAAAAATTCAAAGCCAGCAAAAAGAAATATTTTTATACTGTGATTAGCCTACAGCACTCATTGCCATGGGATGTTCCTGAAGGAAAAGCAAAAAAGATTTAAAAAGGCATTGTAAATACATATGCCTATCATGGCTGTCTAAAGTTGATGGCTGTCAAAATGGGGGAAGGGATCTTAATATTTTCGTTCAGTGTGGGCTCCTGGGAGGCGTTTGTTCCTCGTCTGTCTGTCGGCAGTTTCAACACTTGAAGTCTAAGGTATCTGCTTCTGACGCCTGTCAGAGAGAAGACCCTGAGCTAGAGCTGCTGCTGGTGCACCCAGCCTGGATGGTCCTTGCTGGTGAGTACTGACGTCAGTAGCAGCTCATGCTGCTTAGCACAAATACCATCTGAACCATCAACATATTAAAAAAACCCCAAACCCACAACATTGCATTCTTCACTCAGTAAAGCTAAGTACAACTTCTTTTCTTCCTTTTTTTCTGGGTGCCCAGGAGCATAGTATCCCTGAGGGGCTTCCACTGAGGACATGAGCACACCCCTTGGCAAGTGAAGCCTGATCATTTCTGCAAAATATATTCATTGTACAAAACCCAATATTTCTGTGTTAACAGAGGACGTTTTGCACAAAGCACTGTGTGCACCAGCTATTTCTGCACACTTCAAAGCCCCAGTGAAGTTGTGCATACCAGCAAGAGCATTCTCTCAGGCTCTAGAGATGGGGACTGCAGTGGGGCTACACTCTGTCCCTGCACTGGGGGTGATTCTTCTGGAGAGAAGAGATAAGCTGCTGATGCCCCTGGGAATTACCTGTGCCAGCAGCCCCCATCCTCCTTTCAGCTGGGACAAAGGTCTTTCACACCCGCTTGTCACCTTCCTCCCTACCAGACCAGTTTGCCCAACTTTAGATTTGCACTTCCTCCTTTAATTTGATTAGTGACAGCTGCTATTATCTGAGGAAATCTAAATTGTCTCTTCCTGTGCTAATGAATCACTGTACTACGTGTGTGGGGATTAGAGAACAAGATAGATTTATTAATACACTTCTAATTAAAGGGACAGTTCCACTGTTGCGGTGGCTTTCGGTGAAGGGGTTGTAGCAGGTTTTGGAGGTGGAGAGGAGAGCCACGGGTTGTCAATTCTAATTACAAGCCACACTTGTACCTATATATCTTCTCAGACTGCAACTAGTGAGTGGAGATACTAATTTATGTGCATGGAGCAGGGCAGCCGCATCAATGGGGATGTCACATTAAACTCTCTTGTCTGCAGGAACCAGTTCAGGTCCAGCATGGTGCTGCTGCGATTGCACCGCCTGTTCCAACAGCCAGAATGACTTTAAACCACCGATTGCCTGGAGGTGGGAGGATATACAGGGAAAGGGTCATCCTAAATTGACTTCTCTCCTACACTCCTTCTTAAGCATCCTTTATTATCTGTCAGATAACAAATCACAGCTATCTGATTAGATTTTGGGTCTGGCTGAGGCTAACCACTCTCATCTAAGATTTTTAAGTTACAGTTGCTCAGGCCTCTAACATGAGAGACTTCAATGATTTTGTTTTCAAGGTAACTGGGCACTAAAAAAATCACCAGCCAGTTTGTGAAATGCTAGTGAATGATTTTGTAAACTAAGCCTAATTACAGCAACAACAGATCTGTTTGCAAGAAGATGTGATCTGAATACTGATGCCCCAAAGAGTTACTCTCATTTAGTGTGCTTGGGAGAGTGCAAATTAAAAAAACATGCTTGCATATATTCTTTTTATCTCATATCTAATGCTAGGAACTCAGAGAGATGGCTCCCAGCCTCCCTTTACAAAATATAATGGAGCAACGTGTCTCCTGCTGTACAGCAGAGAAATGGGACTGGTCAGGAATGGCATTGCACTGTCTTCAAACCACGGCCCAAGCCAGCATCCTGAAACTGATAAAAAGCACGGGGAAAAAGAAAGTCCAAGTGTACGCATGTCTCACTCCAAGCCAGGTCATGTTTTTGGAGAGGAGAATGTCTAATCTGGTGTGGCCATTCTTACACAATTAATTTTATGTGGGGGAATCTTAACTTCTCCATGGGATGAGCCAATAAGGAACTCTAATAGAGGGAATTGAGGAAGACCTTTCTTCTTGGACCCACCTTTTATTCTAATTCTTTTGGCCCTGATTTACCTAAATACCGATGCAGTATCAGTAGGATTAAGATAGAACATGTTGTGAATAAAGCACATCCAGGAAGATGAGGTGCTCAGCTGTTCTAAGATGTTCACTGCAGCCTTAACTGTTCAGAAGAGTAATATTCATGCTTAAGGCAATACCGTTTGTGTGGTGAGGCTTAGGGGGCTGAGCAGTGTGAATTTATATACTAGTAATCTTGACCCACTGAAATCACCGGAAGTTTCTTCATAGTCTTAATCTCTGGTTTTGGATCAGACCCTGATCCTCAGCAGATGTAAATCCCTGCATCCCCACTGAAGTCACCAGAACTATGCCAGGTTCTGTCAGCTGATGCTCATGCCCTTTCTCTCCACAGTAATTCAACATGCATAATTACCTGCAAAAGCATTCTGCTGACAACAGTCTTCTCTTCTCAAATGAACTATTTTCACTGCGTTCCCAGGTTCTACATCTTCTCTAATAACATTGTACACTAGGTGGATTATCCATCACCATAAAATCATTCATTCTTTCAGATACAGTTAATTTTAATGAGGCTGGCATGGACTAACAAGCCATTGATTCACATTTACGGATACAGTAAACAACTCTTGATTTCTTTCAATCTCTACACTTGAGCATGCTAAATAGATTTAGCCAACGCTGCACGCTGGACACACACCCACCTTATTACTGGGAGATATCCAAACTTTTCCTACAAGGTTATCACTGCACTTTGCCGCAGAGGAAGAGAAACTAAGAGCATATTGGTATGAACAGACCTGCAGGATAACCTGATCTCCTGTAGTAATTTCAAATAAATGAACAAGATTTGGGTTTCAGTTATCACTTTGTGAAACTGACTCATAGCTCCAGGAAAAGCCTAAAGAAGCAGAAACGCTTTTCATTGTAGATTCTCTCTTTCATTGGAGGTTGAAAGATTAGGGGTACCCTAACGGAAGGTAGGAGGAAGAGACAGTCCCCAGCTTGACCCCAGCTAATTTTGCTGTTGGGAGCTCACTGCTGTGCTCAGTAGTAGCTCACATTGATGGCAGCAGAATCTGATGGAGAATCCCAAGCCCAAAACTGCTATTCAAAACGTAAAAAGAAAAAAAATCTTCAAACACTTCTGAGCTACCTGGCCCAAACGGCTGTGCTCCATGCTCCTTTCATTTAGATGCCTGAATTTAGCCTGTATGAAACACCCTATGATAAATCTCTACCCAGACTTGATATAGAAATTATGCATTTTTCGGCATGTGAAAAGGGCAAGTCCCAGGATTAGAAGCTAACCTGGGACTCAAACCATGAGTGGTCCAGTCAGTCTTATATTACAGGGCCAGAAGGGTCTTCAAGACAACATATAATCTATCCCCTTACTTATTTGCCTATATCCTGGAGTTATGTTTCAGAGATACTCACTTGCCCTGGCTGCAGGGCCTCCCAAGGCTGGCTGTGCCAGTCCTCACCATATATTTCATGAAAAGCTTTTCGTAGCAGGCAATCTGAATCTCTTTGGCTGCAGTATAAAGCCTAAACATCCTTGTTCTATCTACCACAGATAACAAGGACAAATTACTCTCTTCCCCTTTTTAAGTGTTTTAAAGATGCCTCATCTCCCCTTAGTCCTGCTCTGTCTTAAGTACGTGCTCTTCCACAGGCTCCTTATGCTTCTGCTCTCCACCGGTAACGATGGGACGACAGCACTGTGCCTCCCTTCCTTAGAGGGACAAACACATTTAGAAGACTATGAGTTTCAGATACTACTGTAGGCAGTATGAGTTTTTTCAAGGTACTTTGAAGTGATGGATAGCATTGTCTACTATAAATTTAGCTGAAGCGTTGGAAAACAAGAGCATTTCCCTCACAACAAATTCAAGTGGTCTTCTGATTGCTCCAAAGTCATCACAGAAAGCCACCCCACGGTATGCTGCAAAGTGACTACTACAGTGTTACACCATCCTCAGCTAAAGTCGGGAGGCCAGACTATAAAACTAAGTAATAGGAAACTTCTATGAGAATATGCCACTTGATTGAACATATTCTACTGGTTCTTAGTTGCTACATTGAGAGGAGCAGTGGGCATGCCTTACGCATGAGGCTCGACTGGATGCAGAGTGACCACCAACATGAAAGGGGGCCTGAGGGGGCTCCCACCACATGGACAGCACAGTGCACATGCTGAATCAGGCCCAAGTAACAGAGGACTACAGCTCCTGCCTCCTATCAACACGTGCATAATTCTGACATGCAATACAAACAACAATTTCTCCTTTGCCTAATTAAGAGATGTTAATTTAAGCGTTGTTTTCAGTGTTTGCTTAAAGAAGCACAATTACTTCTGGTTTCACAGCATAAAACAAAAATCTCAAATAAGCTGCAAAGATAGGGCCTTGGGTTTGGGGTCACTAAACAAACAAACTGGCTTTGACTTCCTGGGATTCACAGATCACAAAAACCTACTGCTCGTTATGTTCTTAGAAGACAAATTCTCAAGTCTCAGGGGAACATATACTAAACAGTACTTTAGCTCCTGCTCCCATCTCCAACAGTACATGGATCTATGCCTAGATCAGACCAAACAGATGTTACACATTTAAGCAATTTAGATGTCCATGTTTTCAGAAGATGCAGAGCGAGAAAACGGATACTCAGCTTTTTTTAAGCATTTAAGTGAAGCACTTAAATTAGAGGAACATGGCTCCCCATATAACTTAAGCAAGCAAGCAGTACTTGCTAAGGTCTGGCCTGTCCTCCTCCTTCCCCAGACTATAGAGGGATCTCCATGGTAGCCACATTCCTAACTTAACTGCTCGAGTTCTGAGTAGGATAAACCTGGTTGTAATTGTAGCCGAGTCTTGAAACAACCTGGGGGATGCTTCTTTTTCCCCCAAATCCATTCAGTTCCAAGGGAACAGGAATTACTATAAGGACTATTTCTTGCATTCAGCTTCAGAATATGTCTAGGAAAGGTAACTGTCACACATGATACATGGGTTGAAGAGACACTTGGGAAGCATTTGAAAGGACACAAGCCTAGAGAATGAGTCTCTAGCCATTGTTCCTTCTTCCTTACTCCTGTATGCTGCAAGGCATGCAGAGAAGAGAAAATAAGGATCCTTCTACGTTCAATAAGGAGTGGAGTCACAAAGTAAATATGGAGTGGGTACTCAACAGAGCTGTCACAAGAGCTATGGATAACCCCCATCACATCTACAGCGTCGCTATGACTGGAGCAGTCTGCAGGTGCCCGTGAGTACCAGTGGGGTGCTGAGCCCAGGGCTCCCTCCTGCGGTTTGCACAGCAGGGACCTGCCAGGGCAACATCCTGCAGTGTTAAATAAGCTCCTTAATCAGCACAGAATTCTATTCTATTCTATTCTATAATGAAGGAAAACAGGATGAGAAATAGACTACTTTACATTCAGGGCTCCAATAACCCAACACTGTAGGCTATATCACTATCAGAGGGTAAGGAAAGGGAAAAAGAAGCTAAACCTTGGTATTATTAAATGCAGCATGTAAAAACATTTAAAGTGACACCTTCATGAAGAGAGCTTTTAAATTATTCACAGTCAACGCAATACAATCCACAGCTAATTACAGTCTATACATGCAAATGAAAGTAATGATAATCATAATTACTTTGCACTTATATACTATAGCAATTTTCATCTGAAGACCTCAAAGTCTTTATAAACATTAATTAATCCTCCCATCACCCTGTTGTGCTAGGTAACTGTTACTGTAATTCTCATTTTAGAGACAGGTAAACTGGGGTTCAAAGAGGTTAAGTGATTTGCTCGTTGTCACATCTTGGTGCCGCAGGTGGGATCAGAACAGATAGCGATGTCTCGTCAGAGGGCAGCCATTACAGAATACTGCCTGGTTACAGGTGTTGGGGCTAAGGGAGCAGAGGGGTGCAGTGAGATGGGGCAGGCGAAGAGCAGATTCTTGAGCTGAGGAACAAGAGTTTGACAAAACCACTTCACTTATTCTATAAAGACAGCGCTATATTTATAGCACACCACACTGCAGTAGTTCCACTGCTGAGATCCATACATTAACCCTAAAAGCGCTGACACTGATTTTAAGGTTTGATTTTGCCTTCCGTAGAGTTGTTTTAGTTTGTTCTTTTGTTTTGTTTCCTCAAAGAAAATAATACCATAAAACTTTGTCTAGGAGACAGGTTTGCAGAGAAAACGGCAAATACAAGAATCACTGCTGTTATCAGCTTTGGCTTTATCTATCTTTATCACTTTAAAAAATGCAAAGTGACAGGATATGGTGCATTGCTGGGAAACAGGGCTGAATTTACAAAAGTTTTTGGCACATGGGCTCATATTAAGCCAACCAAGTCAGCCCTGTGCCTTCTGGTTTCTGTACACAGGCTCCAGGCTCTCAATAAAGCTTCACCACCAGGTAATGCTAAGCACAGAAGTTAAGGCAATTTGGGCTGGATGCATCTGGCAAGCAGACACCTATGGGCTTCACAAGTTAGGTATCTATTTCCCGCTGACATCCCATTAAATTTTGAGACTCCGGAGGAAGAAACATTTATACTGTGCTTCTTCAGCACCTACCCTAGGGCAGCAGTGAGGCAACCTGATAGGTGCTACCACAATAAAAGTAATTGGTCTAATACAACGCAGACCCCCCAGGACAGGTTGCTGGTTCTTTCTTGGGCTAATGGTCTGAGTCGCAGGATGCAAAAGATGAATGGATTTGAGAAATCCCCTCGGCAGTATATCAGACAGTCCAAAAGACAACAGAAAGTAACTTCAAACTCCTCTCACCTGTAATTACTTTTCTGGATTTGCATCCCGTGGCTCAGAAAATGCACTCAGATTTTGTCCTTACCCACATTTCTAAAGGCCGTTGTGTGTTAATCATTGTCTGGTACCATAAAATGCAACAGCCATCAATATCAAGCCTGCCAACTTAACAGACTCTTGTAGGGTATATTTCTATAGACCTACACAATAAGACTAATTGCATGGGCTTGCTGTAAAAGCCAGAGGTCGTTTGATTACTAGCTGTTTTGTACCATGAAAGTGCACATTAATTATTTAAAAGATGGACTTATAATTATTGTAAGCTCTAAGTAATTACCTATAATTTTGGCAAGTGTTAGAAAAACTGATAGTCTAGCAAATTCAGGTTTTAGTCATTAGTAAGCTCATAATTACATTTAAATTGCAAAATGAGAATTATGCAATTTATCTCCCCAATAATGCATAAACATTACAGTGATTGTAGGTTTTAATGGACTATATTATTACTATAAAAAGCAGAGCAGTGATGGGCAGTAAGGAGCAATTTGAGTTCATTGCTGTTATTTTACGTTATAATTGCTTATCAGTGACTGCACTGTGATGGTTCTTCTCCTTGATTAACATGGGATAAGTCCATTCCACCCATCAAACTGTACTGGAAAATAACAAAACTTACTGAAGAGTCACTAAAAAGAAGTGATTAATCTTATATCAATACAGGACTAATTGCTGTAGGTAAACAATCTAGAAATCACATATTTACTCTTTCTCTATCCCTTAAGAAAAGCTGAATTCCCAAGTCTTGGGTAGGGCTGCTTTTTCATTCAGACTTTTCAGGATCTGTTCCCATACACTCCCCACCCATGCCTGAGGCTACTCAGTCCTACTCCACCACCTATAAAGAACAAGAATTAATAAAAAATGCCACCAAGTAATACATACACAAGAGGATTTTTCAAATGCTGCTATTCCAAAGCAATCTGTGTCATCTCATATCCCAGCACGTCAATGGCAAAATTCATTTCAACATGAGAAAACCACTATAATGACTAGATACAGCTTACCAGACAACAGAACTGGTCTAGAACAGTAAATTGTTCAGCATCATTCCAGAAAGAGGAACTTTCTAATAATAATAAATGCAAACCATCAAATCTGATTAAGTAACTATGGAATTATATGCTCTGATGCTTACCGATCACCATCTGCCCCCTCTTCACAGCAGGTGCTGCAGGTGTTCATAAAAGAGTTAATCCCTGCTTAGCAAGATCCCCAATGTCTTCTTAACAGTGGCAGTAGAAAGTAAGGAGAAAAGGAGTGAGATCTGTCTGCGGCTGGGACACATTCAACTGGAGTGTGGGACAGCAGTTTCCAAAGCATACAGTGACATCCTAATAGTGCTCCCACTGAACTCAAAGGAAATTTTACGATATATAGTCACAAGGGCAGTAAATTTGCTGCAATTTAATAATGCCATTGTTCCTTTTGTTTCAGGTGATGAGTGAAGGGATTGCTACGTGTGGACTAAGCACTTCATCTATCAGACAAAGGTATCAGTCACACAAGATCTAGTAGCAATCCTGGAGAACAGATTAGGATAGGAATGTAGGATATTTTATCCAGCCGAAAATGACTGCAATTAATCCACGTTAGAAACTAGGTGAGGCAGACGGGTTTATATCCAAAACACAGCATTTTCAGCCAGCAGCACCTCTCTCTACAGCCAAACAGTGATATTGGAGTTCAATACTTCCTGAAAAGAAAAGGCAACACCAACCGCTGTGAATCACTCATGCAATTTCCTTATGGATTTCCACCTTCCCTGTTACACTGACTTTTCAGAAAATTGACCAGAGAGATTGGTAGAGGTGAAGACCTGCCATTTACCTTGAAATCGGGACCTGCCCATGCAGTTAATCATTTCATGATTTTAGTATGACTCTTGTCTACAACAGACCCTCTTGTCCATGAAAAACTTGTCCCCTCATGATGTAAATAGGAATGAAATGCTGGGACTGTACTTCCCTTGTCTGCAGTAAGACACTTTCACACTGTGTGTACCTTAGAAGCTGGAGTCCTGCCAGTACAACTGGCTTGTTTGACACCAGGGAAATTTAAGAGCTGCTTTGTGTTGTTATTTTACAAGCCCTTATACAGTGTTTGTTTTAAATGATGTGCTCTGTGATTTAGTGGTGTTTGCTGAAATGATGAAAGCCAGTGCTTGATGTGCTGTACTGTGTGACTGTTGTCTTCTCCTGGAGACAAGACATTACTTTTCACTGGAGTTTCCCAAAAGGCAGCAGCAGCTTTAGCCTTCAGGGCACCGGATCTGCTCAGAAATTCCAAAAATAAAATCCAAGGGAAATGAACATGCCTTCAGCCCAGCTCTGCACGCCATTTAGCAGAGCAGCTCTTCTGGATGATGGATGGCAGGCAGGCAGCTGCCCTGTGCAGTGGTCGATGCAGGCGGGGACCCACAGCAGCGCTGGCAGAGCCCACACCTCGGTGACCAGGGCGGTAACGCCAGCAGCACTGCAAGAGCCCTTCCGAGAGCACGCCGGGAGCTCGCCCCTACACCGCTAATGTCAGCGAGGGTTTTGTTACTCGCTTCTGGGAGCGCAGGGTCAGGTTTTTATTAGCTATACATTTGAAGGTCACGGTCAGATCATTTCTGGTGTCAGTACTCAGGCTGACCCCCACTCCCCTTTCTGCGAGCTGTGTCGTGAAGGGTCTTCTGCCTGAACAGCTTTGTTGAATCAGGCAGATGTGGCTGGTGTATATTTCTCTAACGATGAGAACCAAAGTCTCTGCCCCAGAGGGCAGACAGGAAAAGAAAGAATTACTTTTTGTCAAATGATAGGCTCTGGCTTCCTTAAAAGCAATACAGGATCATCCCTTGGAACTCAAAAGCTGATGAAATTCCTGCCCTGAAAAACTTCCAGGTTGCTACAGGGTGAAAGAGTTGGAAATAACAGGACCCTGGGGACTTCCATGCTGCTCAAGACATCTGATCCAAAACCTTCTCTCTGCCACTGCCCAGTTATCCTGTTTTCAGCTGGGATAGAGTTAATTTTCTTCCTAGCAGCTGGCACAGAGCTGTGTTTTGGATTTAGTATGAGAAGAATGTTGATAACACACTGATGGTTTAGTTGTTGCTAAGCAGTGCTTACACTAAATCAAGGACTTTTCAGCTTCCCATGCTCTGCCGACTGAGGAGGCTGGGGGTGCACAAGAAGCTGGGGGGGGCACAGCCAGGACAGCTGACCCCAGCTGGCCAAAGGGATATCCCATACGACGTCATGCTCAGTATATAAACTGGGGGAAAGCTGGCCGGGGGCCGCTGCTCAGGGACTGGCTGGGCATCGGTCGGCAGGTGGTGAGCAATTGCATCATGCATCACTTGCTTTGTGTATTCTTTTATTATTATTACTATTTTATTTCAATTATTAAACTGTTCTCATCTCAACCCATGAGTTTTCTCACTTTTCTCACTTTTACACTTCCAATTCTCTCCTCCATCCCATCGGGGGGGGAGTGAGCGAGCGGCTTTGTGGTGCTCCGTCAGCGGCTGGGGTTAAACCACGACACCAGTATCAGGTGCTTCAGTGGAGATGCACTAAGTCTTACAGGAGGTAAACAAGGGATAATGTTACCCCACAATGTCTACTGAAGGCTTCAGCCTAATCCCTGTTTAGCAGACTTTCACCTATACGCTTGAGCATGAGAATTTATACTCCTTCCAACCCTCTTGATTAAGCAGCTTAATTCTGCATCGAAACATTCAATGCCTCTTTGCACCTCCCTAAATTCCGCCCCTTTGTAGGAACTGCCAATTTATATTACAGACAAATCAAGGCTTTGAAAAAACTTCCTTTCTCTAGCAAGCACTCTTTGCCCTCCGATTCAAAAGTGTGTCTGGTCACAGGTCAGTGAGTAACCAGAAGGCATCTTACGAGAAACAACTTTTCAGCCAGTGCACATTTCCTCTCGGATGATGATAGTGACAGCTACGTGGGAACACAGGATCACTGGACTGGCAGAGCCTGGATGGGTCACTGAATCCTGTGCCCTGATAGCAGAGGCCACTACATCACATAATCTCTTTCATACATGCTTCAAGCTGCATCTCTAAACAGACAGTATTTTTGCTCCTGTTATTTTGACATGAATGCTACTCTGTTCCAGAATCTTGTTGCTTTAATGGTTAAATGCTGCTTTATTTCCAGCCTAAGTTAATGCATGGTTAATGCATATGTTTTGCTCTCAGCCAGTGCGTTCCTCTCTCTCTCTCTCTCTCTCTCTCTCTCTCTGCTCTTTACTCCCCTATGATATTTTTAGACAGCAACCAGATCATCTCTTGGTCTGTGATTTGCTAGACTAAACAAGCCAAACTCTTCAGGTCCTCTCTCTTACAGTAGGTTCCACTTTCCACTTGATCGTTCGGTTCAAGTTCACCTTTCCTGGATATGACTCACTGAAGTAGCAGTTTCAGACACAGACAGCTTGCACGGATACTTCCTTTCCCTTTGAAGACGACCTTCTTCTGACAAACCTCAACATCACATTGCCATTTCCATAGCTGTGGCACACTGATGCTTCGCATGATCAGCTAGCACAAAAGGAAATTTGCCTCATTTGTTTCTAACTGATGTCTGCTAATCTAACACGAAAAATTCTTGCTATTCATCCAAGCACATAACCTCTCACTTCATATTTTTAAGTTGTGGCAATTAACATTGCGAGCTATTTAAGACTGTACCAGTATGATAAAGTTGCTTTTTCCAACAAAAAATTGGGAGAAAAAGAAATTGCTTTGTTACAACTGCTATGAGCCTGCTTGCTCAAATTCCTCCTACAGGTTTGGCTTACACAGCTGCAAGCTACCAGGACTCTGCCAACCTCTTCACTGTTAGTCTTGAATGAACATAAGAGCTGCTCTCCAAAGGCCGGCGGTAGGAGAGAAAGAAATGTGGAGCCCTGGCTTGGCTCATGTCAAGAGAGCTCCTCACCACACAGCCCTCAAGGGAACATGTAAAATACAGTAATAGAGCTACCCAATCCATTTTGCATTATGAAGGGAAGGTCAAACCTTTGTCCTGCAGCACTCCTGCCCATAACTGTCCATCAGGTAGGTCTGGAAGGTATTGCTGCCCCTGAAGTCATCATCCCTACTTTGCTGGGCAATGAGCTCAGCTAGTCCAATCTCCTTAGGGTTCCCCAGCAGCCTGTGCCACCCGACTACCTTCCAGAGGAGATGCGTATTGTACAGAAAGCCTGGAACAAGGGCATTTGCAAGACAGGTATCACAGGCACCAAAAGCTTGATAGGCCTAATGCCGGTCTTGGTAACTTTCAGTCCTAAAAACCCCAATATACAATTACTTTGCATTTACTTCTGTTCTTGCTGATGTCCAGGGAAACATTTCGTAAGTAGCACTTATATCCTGTGAATTAGCACAAAGGCCCTTTCTTTAGTTTACAGGCACAGCAGCAGTAACTACTTGCAGTGCTCTGTATATTAGGATGTACTAACAACAGATGGGTTTTTAGGGACAGAGTCCCTGTCTGAACAGGGGACTAACACCTGCTGGGAGCCCGTGAGGCGTCTGCCCATGCAAAAGCCACCAGTGACACTGCTGCCAGAGAGGCTGGGCTACCAGGGGACTGGAGGGAACAGCTCTGAAATCCCCACAACCAGGTTTTACAGGTCCCTCTCCAGCCTGTCTGGGTCTGAGAAAAGGCAGCTGAGCCTCATTAGTGAATCAGCCAAGCAGGACAGGTAGCCTCAGGTTACACTAACGAGCCAATTAAGAGGACTTATAAAGGAAGCTTGGCTGGGTAACAAGGGAGGAGAAAGCCTGGCAGCACTGGTTGGGGAGGCAGAGCTGTGCAGCTGAAGATGGGCTGCTGCATAATTACCAAAGCTTTTTGCATTGTGCCATTGGGGGAAGGGTAGCCTTAAAAGATTAAAGATGGCTGATTTGGGGCTGTGATGTTGTTAATTTGTCTCATCAGACCCTGAAGTAAACCAAATAGCAGTAAATAATGATATTCTTGCTCTCCCTGTAAGCCCTACCCGACAGGATATCTTAGGGCATTTTGGAGGCCCTGCTTGACCTAACACCCCTGCACCCACTGTCCCAGGTCCTGCCAACACCCTTGAGGCCTTCTGAGGTAGCTGGATGGGAAGGTTGCTCAGCGGTTTATCATGGTGGTAGACTCGCCCCTATCTAACAGGCAGGGAACAGATGTTAATTACAAGGTCATTGCTGTGTTGCACAGTCAGCTCAGGCAGATTTTCACTTCTGTGCTGCAAGAGTCCTCTCCTCCTCTGCACATCCAATGTACGTGACTGGCCTGCCCTGTGGCTTGCAAGTCACTGCCAGGAGTTGTGTCTGGGGTGGTGGAGAAGTTAGAATTCACCAGTCAGGTCGTGAGATCAGAATAAATACAATAATGCAAAGCGCCTGTTATTTTCCTGCAGGGAAACACTCTTCAGTCACCTCAAATTCTAGGATGTCTGCTTTGCATTGCATAAAAAGGTGAAGTTTCAGCTATTTTAATTGTCAGAGATAGGCAGCTCACAGGAAGACCTGAGGTGTCCTGACAGCCCAGTGGCTCACGGAGCACAATTCCAACATACAGCAGTTCACAGTCACCAGGGACCAAATCCAAATACACCCAGTGTTTTACAGAAAACAAATTCCAACCCAACTCTGGCCAAGTTCTCCTCTGAGGGTGAGAATTAAAATCATGACTCCAAACAACCTTCTCAATTTAATCCAGTCACAAATCTGTCTAGACAGTAGATCATAGACAACAATTTGGGGGAGCAGAGGGGCGTTGGTCTTTTTGGTTTGGGCTTGAAGTAACTTAATGATTATACAAAATGAACTCCTTGTCAACCCATTTGCAACTCATACCTGAAGCTATTTTCGATGTCTTCAAGGATCCATTACAAACCAGAAAGCCCAGATCAATCCATTAAGATTTAATACACTTTGTGAATTTACTACAAGTTCCCTCCAAATCTGTGCAGTAGATCTTTGGCCAAGAGTTAGGGTGAGTTTTCTGCATCCAATGTCCTGTTTCATCCATTGGCCAATATCCCGTGCTCCTGAGCAATTCCTTCTGCACAAGCACTACTCGAGTCTGGTAAGCAAAAACAGCCCATAAAACTGCACGATCATTTTACAGCCATATGAGAAGAACACAGAGAGCTCTGTTCTGAGTTAAAGTCCCCAGCACATTGCTAGCATTAGACAAATAATAATAGCTGCTTGCACCAAGGTGCCTCAACTGGAAAGAATCCCAGCTTAATCTGATGGAACAAAGCTGCCTACAGGAAGAACAAACACAAATACGTCCTGCGACACCTGACTGAGCATCCAAATGCATATTCCATCCAGATGGCTATCTTCTGAGACCGCAACCTGGAATGGCAAACGGCAAAACCCATGTTTGTGTTCAGCTCATCTGAATGATTGCATGACAGGGTGAAATCAGATCTACATGGCTGGATATGGCTTAGGACTTAGCCTTAATATTCTTTTTGAAAGAATTTTTTTCCAGAGAAAGTGAGCAGTGAGCACTTTTCAAGTGCAAGACAAGAAAACCATAAGCTCTTACTTCATAGTTTTTTCAATAAAGAACACAGATAGTCTTTTCTTATTTAAACAGATGGATACCACTCCTACCTTGGAAAGAGTATGCACTGCCCTTTGTAGTTGAGTCAAAGTAAAGCTGAATGGATGAAATAAGACCTGCCAAGCACAAAGTATTATGGGGCACAGAAAACACGAGGTAGTTCTGAGAGTCCGGGGTTTGGGTCTAGACGAGGAGAAAGAGGGGAAGACTTGTTCTTATGAAACATTTCAAGGACTATCAATTTGAAGGCTCCTTTCTACAGGAAACACATTACCTCTAGTACATCCATCAGGATGTCTGGCTGTTCAGATCAAAATCTGCTAAAAGATTCACTGAATACATGCAGTTGCCGGGGTCAACTTTGTTTGTTTAATAAATGTTGGTATTCGACCAAGTGACATGAAAGAATTTCAAAATTTTACTAGTCTAAGGATTTTACAGAGCTAGAATATGGCTAGGTATTATAAAGGATCTGTGGAATTCATTAATATTCTACACCGTCCTTCACTCAATTCCTACAAAAACCCATTATATTAGTATGTCATCCTGCAGATACGCTGAGATTGTCAAAGCTGCCTACAGAATTTGGCATCCAAATTGCACCAAAGCTATTGAAATTAGGTGTTCAGATTGTCCTAAGTAATTTTTTTACAAATAGTGCTTAAAATAATACCAGAAGTAAAACCACCAGATGATGGCCTTGTGGCAACAGCACTGAGATTCAGGCAATGTAGATGCAACTGCTCTCTCCCGTACAAATTTCCTGAGTAAAGAGCAAGTACACTGCAGTATAACTGTGTCCCCAATATAAAATAGGGATAATAATTTTTTTCCATCTATTCTTATTTAAAAATTAAAGAAATGTAATGAGGACTTGGACAGTGTGTTCTGATGGCAGTATGTAACATTTAACTCCATACCCCAAGGATACTGCTAGGGTTTCCGTATATTAAACACAGAGAATTATAATCTGAGACACCACAGGCTGCTTGGCATTATCTTTTGTTAGACAAGTGCAGCAGCTGATTAACTGAAAGGCACTACTTCTAAATCCTGCCTCACTTATATCCCAAGATCATCACAGTGATAAGAACATTACTGCTACTAAGAATTACCTTTGCATGAAACCCTCTTGATAGAATTACAAGTGGAATAAGAAACTTTCAACTGTGTGGCTATTGAAATAAACAGAAACAGATTTTAATTCAAGATCTTCTATACTTGACAAGGAAAAAAATTCTGAAGACTTTTGAGACCTGCAATACTATTTCTTGGGTCTAATGTAGATATAAAGGTTTTCCCTTTCACAGAGCGTTTTCAATGATTAAATATCAGGGAGATCAAAAGAGACTTTGAATTTAACCAAAGAACTTTTTTCCACACATGGAAATGTTTTATGAATCTTCTTTTAAACATGAATCTCTGAGAAGGTGAACAAGGAAAAGACGGTAATCTGCACAGGCTTTAAGTAAACCAGAACAATACAGAAGCTAATGAAACATTAAGTGAAAATGTCCCCATCTTTGGCTACTTAATTCCTCGTATCTTGCTCTTTGGAAGGAAAAGGTAAAGATAACAGGAATAAATCAACAGTTTTGAGAAGCTGACACTGAGGCAGCATTTCATGCAGATTGTTTCATCACTAGCTCCTGTTCAGTCACAAAGATCTAATCTCAACATCTTCCGACCCTTTTCCATAGTTCATTACTTTCTAATCACTTATGGCCCTTATCGAAGAACGCTTCAAACTTCTCGGACTGGAACAAATCCATAAATCAAAGACAATAGCTTTTTTGCTTTCTTTAGCAGCTTGTCTTTTCTGTATAATCTCATCCATCTGTTGAATTTGAAATTCACTTTGTGTATGTGTATATATACTGCTAAAAAAAATAAAGAAACGAGGGAAAATATTTTTAGTACAGAATAAATTGTCCATTGACTTTCTGAGCTAGTGTGAGGCACTAACCCTGGCACCAATCCAGGGAACCATGGATACCTACTGCAGTCTGTTATCTTGCTTGTCTGCAGCGGAGTTTCTCAGTATTCCTTTATTGATATATAGTTTCTTACCCATGGGTAGACAATAGGAAAAAAGAAGGCTAACAAAATAATGAACTGACTATTTCGATGGTTGCCTGTAGTTTTCACTGAAAATTTTGCAATGCAAATTAAGAACACATGCTTATTAACCATCAATCTTTGTGTCAACTTCTGAAAGGATATAACAACCGATTTTGATATTTATTTATTTTCTGGATTCCAAAGAGGGCTCTTTCATCCTAATACTCTGCAGTAAAATCATCCCTATTGGGCCACATTAGTGACTTACAAATAGATTTCTGCTCTTTAAAGATTACACGAGTGACATTTGTTCTAGTAATTATATCTCCTAGATCAGTAGAGAGCAATGCATTCAGACCCTTTAAAATGGACCACGTCCCAGGGTTTAATGGATTTAACAAGGACTGAAACAACACTGAGGCAAAGAGGATGCGAAGGGCTAACGCAAGCTAAGAAGATGAGAAGAGATTCTTCTTCATTTCAGCTAGACAAATAGAGACTCTATTCTTCCACTTCCAATAACAAACTTGCAAGACTTGTCAATAAAAACAGCAGGAGCTAGAGCAGTGCAAAATGATGAGAAGACTTAATGTGCATTCAGCTCACCTGGGGTTTGGAGGTGGTGGTGGGGTGGTTGGGTCTTTTTTTACATATCACTGCAAGAAGAAAGTTTAGTTTAGATGGAAATAAGGCAGAACCTGTCTAGTGAAGTAGCTCAGGAGCCACTTTATAATGGCTCATTTACAGTGGTCCATTCACAGTGGACAGGGCAGGGAAGAAGAATATGCAGATTGGGACAGAGATGGGAAAATCTATTCTTAAAAAAAACAAAAAACAAAAAACAAAACACACCACACACTTGCAAAGGAGTGAGATATAAAAAGGGCTGTGAAAAGCTTGTCCTGCTCTACTTTTTTTTTGGACATCCTTTCCAAGCCTGGGCTGGTGAATGGATAAGACAGACAAGATTCCCAAAGCACACAGCAGCACGGGCCCAATGCAGCAGAAAATTCCACAGCATCTGCACACACCTCCTACTTTCTAACTAATAATAACAGTTCTTGTGAAATGGGTAAATCGGTCTCTCTAATACAGGCATATAAACAGTTCCAAACTGGAATTTTGCTTCACCCCAGACTGGTTTTGAGCTAGGTATACTACCCTAGATACATGCCTGAAAAGAAACTCAGGCTCCAGTCCTGATTCAGAAGGAGCTGATTTGATACATCTAAGACAAAACATCCATCTGGGGTTGAATTTACAGACTAAAAGCACTGGAAAGCAATAGGAATCCACAAAAATAAAGATAATACAGTTCTGGAATATAGATAAATATAAGATATATACTGTAAATGAATTTGAATTTCTGAGGCAACACAAAATGTACTATACCTCACCTCTGTGTTCCCTTTACCCAGACAACTTATTGGGATTTATTTGGAGCTAACATTTTGATGACATTTGGACACCATTTATCTCCCGATGCACAGCCCAAGTCGGCAGTGTTATTTAGGAGCTGAACAACCAAGGGATAAAAGCCAAGTTGCAGCCCAAGTCCACAGTGTTATTTAGGAGCTGAACAACCAAGGGATAAAAGCCAAGTTGCTTCTTAAGATCAGTCTCATTTGAAAGTATTTAGATAATTAATAGACGAGTTTACTCTTCCTTTTAAGTTCTTCTTTGATGCAAGTAAAACTGATAATGAAATTAAGCCTACTTGTAGTAAATAGCAAAATAATAACTACAAACACTGTTCCATATCCTTGGCACGCTTCAGTTGCTGCACCAGCGCGTAAGCCTAAATACTTGTCTGGTGCGAGTTAGTTTGGCTGGACAGCTGCTCTGTGCCGCCCCTGAAGAAGCTGCATTTCTCCACTGGGCAAGATAATATACAGCTCAAGTACTTTATAGTTTTGAGACCTCTCTGGACAAACGGTGCTATAAAAGATGTGCCATGTCTTGTCCTCAGTAATTCATCTCACTGTCAACTGGTTACCATAAAATAAGACCCCAGAGCAAGTGAGGAATAAGGTAAAGAAAGCCTGCTTAATAGGGCAATGATGCTAAAAGTACGGCTTGTCATCTCCAGTGCTGGGTTATTTGTAAAAGTTCTGTCCTCTCTAAGGACCTGGAGGTAGAACAGATATATCCTGAAATAAATCAAACTCCTATGTTTTCCATCATATCTTCTGACTATCTATATGACACCGTCATATTTTCCATCTTATCTTTTGTTATATTTTTCCATGGAAAGTCAATAAATAAGCTTTTCTTTCTTTGCTTGTCAGCTACACTTCTGAACAGTTAAAAAAAAACACAACCCACTTCAAGATGACTATTTCATAGAATATAACATCATACGTAGACTATCTCAGGCACAAAAGCAAGAGACTGTCATGTCCAACTTCTAAAGAGTGTATGAAGGGTAACTTCTTTTACATGCTTTGTCCAACTCTCTTTTCCCGCTTTAAAGATGGTTTTCAGGTTTACTTGGGAAATAACCTTTTTCCCCGGCTGGAGGTAAAAAGCACAGACTATCCTGAACTGTCACCGTTGCCCAAAGCTCACCATCAGAGTGCCAACCTAAGCACGTGCTGAAGGGACATGAATCAAATGAGAGACTCCCATGTCTGGGATGAGAATTTAGATGAGTTAAACAAAAAGTACTAAGAAGGAAGAGATCGGTTTTCCGGTTTTTCTCATTGTTCCCAAATGGCTTTCCCAAGCTGCATCCCCACAGAGGGACCAAGCAGTAACCCCAGGGGACAGCAGTGGCATCCATCTACTTTCTGTCAACCCCAAAGCACCTCCTATTGTTTGAAGATGCCACGTGTTTGGTGTGTCTGCCTGTGCAAGGGAGAGAAAGAAAAGGAAGGTTATTAAAAAAGCAGTTTGACTAAATAAGGGAGCTCATTATGTGTGCTATTTTTGTTCCTCAAATGTCTGCCTTTCTCTCTTTCCCTTGAGGTTTCTAGAGAAATCTGACAATCAGGGCTGAGGTTTACTGTCAGCTTCCATTAGGCAAATCAACCGGGCTGGGGATGGGGGAAGAACAAGGGGAAAATTGCCCTAAAAGTAAGCTGATTCAGCACCAATAATGTCTTTGTGCGTGTACCCCCTACCAAAAATAACTCAAATGAGGTGCTGTCCCATAAACGAGTCCTTTCAGAGCCTCCTGCGGTCCCCCTGTACCACAACATGAAACACCGTTTTCTGTCAGATCCGCAGAGATGGGCACGGCTAACAGCAACCGCTTTCAATGCTCTGACAAAGCAAATGACCTTCAGCGTGTTCACCTGTCATGGAACTCATTTCCATGTTGTAATTGATGTGTAAAAGTGATCTTCATTACTTGAACTAAAGACACATGAGCCTGCAAAACAGAAGACTTTCCCAAGAATAAGAACAGACTCTCTGGACATAGAGCATTGGATTTGGCATTCCAAAATCTCAGCATAAAGAAAAAAAAAAAAAAAAAGGAATTTTCTTAATCTATTTTTCACTTTTCCTTTAGAAAATACTGATTTTCCATCAGTGATTCTATATGCATTTCATCAGTTTATAGATGAAGGAGTGTAAACTGTTCTCCACAGAACAGAGGTCCAGTTTTAAGCAGAAAAGGTTTCGCGTCTTATTGTTTTTAATCACCATGCTGACAAAAAAGGCCATTATTTCAAGGAGAGGCCAGTCTCCAATGCATTGCCATTCGTCCTGGTTGCACCTTATATGTCTTCCAGGATCAGTCACTACACACAGATATAGAATAGAAAAGAAAAATTAGAGTCGTCTGCTATAGAAAATACAGATCTTTCCCTGGTTAGAAATAGTGGGGTTTTACTGCAGAACACAGCTATTTGCAAAATTGCAGCCACCAGGGCAGGAAGGCAGCTTGTACATTATGGTTTCCACAGTAATATCACTAAGAAAAAATATTCTCTTCTCCAGCTGTGAGATGTCTATGAACTGTAATCATGCATGTCGTCTTCGTCATCAAGCAGTTGTGAGGCATCATCAAATCAAACTCACTGTAAACAGGGGATTAAATTAAATTATATATCTCCTCACAATCACAGAGTCATTTAAATAAGCCCCTGACCCACAGAAAACATCACCAGTGTAGTCACAAACATAAAATGAGATTTAGGAGCTTCCACAGCACCTGTGGCTTGAGGACTTTTATGTGTTATAAATGCCAGTTAATTTGGCAGTACTGTACAGTGGGTATTACTGTTTCAGGGAATCATTGCGTCCTTCACAGAAAGGGAGAGACCTGCCCAAAGTTTTGAACAAACTGGTGGAAATGGGATCTGAATGGCCTGTCGTGCACCCATTCTCGTCTGGCCGTAAAGGCAGGCATCCCTCCCTCTCTTCCACGCGCTGCAGGAGATGCCAGCAGCAAACCTCTGTGGGAAACTCCTGCTCGTTTCTGAACGATTCAGCCAGGGTTTAAGTTTCCAGACTCAGGAGCATTTCTACCCTCCGGGTGTACTGAAGGTGACTGCTATCCATTTCCCTACCAGGCTCCAAAGCAATACCAGCCCCAGAGAGGTACTGGTGAGATGGTGACACAAAGGAGAGCGGGGGACTGAACCCTGTGTGCAGGGTGGGGACATATGTCCTCTGCAGGCTGGTAACAGAGCCCCAGACAATTTTTCAGGCTCCCAGACAAGTTCCAGGGCAGGAATGCCACAGGGGAAGAAACTCCGGTTTCTCCTCAGCCAGACACCCTTGCACTCCAGAGCCTCAGGACTTGTCTCCGTTCCTGTCCTCGTGTGCTCCTCGGCACCTCTTATCTCCAGGTCCCCAAGTCACCGATGCCTCCTCCTCCCCTCTAAAGCCACAGCTGGTGCAGTGGTAACAGCTGGCTGAAAAGCCCAAGCCAAGCCACTTAAGAGTCCACCGCTAAAAATTAACAGATGCTGTTTCCAATTCCTAAAGACCACTTGAGACTAAGCAGAAGGGACTTAGTAATTGTCTGAAGCTGGATCTATACCAAGAAAAGCCAAAGTTTGGAGGATAAAGACTGTGTTTTGCCTCTCAATATGTTTTTCTTTCCTGCAAAGCGCACCATATGCACAAGACAAGTTTTGTACTTACGTTTAATCAACCAAAACAAAAAATGGACAAAACTTTGCTAGAATGGTTTGTGATGTTCCTCTTCCACTCAACGATTTCTAAATTAATATTTTAAAGCTTAGAATAAAAGCTTTCCAATATATCTAAGTGCTTTGAGCTCCTAAGTCCCAAACCTAAGCCTTTCAGTGGAAAAGAAGTAATTTTAAAAATTAGGTTCTTCCCATTAAGGAGTCCAAAATTTCAGTCTCCTGGGCCTGGATTTTTTTTCCTGAAAAAGACAGCACTGCTGCATTTCATGGGTTTGGGAACTGCAGCGTTTGTTTTTCTTTAGCATAGCAATGGAAAAACAACCTTGCCTAAATCTTCATTTATTTTTGACAGAGTTCCCATATCCTGCAAGTTACTCCCAAGGAACAGTCACATCTACCCAAGCGAGCAGGTCGGGGAGGGAGGAGAGTCTGAGCTGGGGCAGGTCCCAGCCTGAGCTGTGGCCCCATGGGGCAGAGCTGCCCCACCACGCGAGGGGCTGTGACAGCCCCAGAAATACCAGGAAAGGCCTTTCTGAGATGGTCCCACACCACAGAAGAAAAAAATAATTTCTCCCACATGAGAGGACACTCCTGCTGCACACTCTTGTTAGGAGTCCATTTTAGAGCTGAAGCTTACAGGATAAACCATTCAACCTACAAATAATTGTCAAAAAATGCAGCTAAACGGCAAACATATGTAAGTCCTAGGCATTTCCCTGAGCCCCACTTGTTCTTTTTTTAGCCTCAGGAGAAAAGCACATTCTTGTGCATAATTTATTTCTTCAACAGAATTATGCAGAAAACTGCAACTAAATTGCTTTTCCGATTAAAACCAGAGTATTTTATATTTTCTCCTCCCCCCCATTTCTGGATTATTTGCTTTTTATCCTAGAGCCTCTTCTCCCTAGATGTAACTCTCTTATTTTGTCTAGAAAGAAAGCAAAGGCCTGTCTGCTCCTACCTTTCACAGCACATCCCCAGGTGTGGGCCAGGAGATCTCCCTCCCACAGCCCCAGCCCCACCTCTATAAATAGGGGTCATGGCAGCCCACAGGCTGGTTCTCTTGTGGGTCTTTCTGGTTTGGGGTAGGCTTGCTTAGGTGGAGGAAGTTTGTTAATGAGAGGTATTTTATCTCAAACAGTGAAATAGATTTCTAAAAGGGCTTATGCTTTTGGAATGGTGTTGGGAGGTCTATGGGTAGGTGTTCACAGGGCTGAAAAAAAACAGTTCTGCACCCAGAGCTGAACGGCACAGGTGTGTTAGCACAGGCACTTGTACAACAGCAGAGCCAGGTACAACTGCTCACAAATCACAAGGCCCAAAATCAATGCAAGAATGACCTGCATTTGGATCAAGTTACCTGCTGTTGTTCAGGTTTTCTACCTATGGGTGTGAGAGGCTAATTTTAGCAAACCTGGAAAAGGGATTGGGGATCAGTGGTTTGTGGGAGAGCAGTTTCACCTCCCTGTGAACTCATTTCCTTGTGCAGTGATGTAGTGCTTGTATTTGCATTTAGCTCTGGATGAACATATTGGCTCAGCTCTTCAAAACCCTTCCTTTGGAGACCAGTTCCAATCCAGAGGCTGGTTATAAAGCTTTGTGTGCCCACTGCCATGCTCTCAGCAGAAATAAAAAATGGATGGATTTTCACTTTCATTTAACGTCTTTGCCCAGTATGAGGAATCTGATGTGATGAGTCAGTGCTGAGCCATGCTTTATGGTGTCTGCCTGCATCTAAGAAATTAGGGTTATGGCAGATAAATATAGGCACACTCAGTATTATTTGACAGGCTTTATTTTAAGAATGATGGGGCTGTAGTTTTCTGGTTGTCTGTGCTGCTTCTGCTGTGGGGTGTTTAGCAGCACCAGTGGAAATGAAAATGCAATTGGTGCAGCTCTGTGGGGATCTCTGAGTTTTCATTATAGTAGCATGGCCACCTCCCTCCTCATTCTTGTCTTTATTGATCACGAGTGTAGTAAGTGGAAACAGGCTCTAGGTCACACTCCCAGATGAAGAAGGCCAGAAGACATGGGATGGGGGGCAGGTGGGGACTGTTGCTTTGCCATTAAATCCTCCTTGTCAGCTGAAGTAGGGTGTTTGGGTTTTTATTGTTATTAGTGGAAAAATATATCACTACTGGTCTCCTCTGCATCTCTCTCCAAGCCCATCCTTTCCCATAAACCAGGCAAAGCAGCCTGCGTAGCTGTGGTGTCTGTATTGTTCACTGGTTTAATGCAGACTTAAGGAGGGTCCCTCATTTTGGGCTTATGGAGTTACAACACACACCAAAACGTCTAAAAAGCACTCTAAGAGTGCTGTGAGCCCCTTTCCTATAAGCTGACCAGGTGCTGGTACATGGGAAGCTAGCAGTGAGTGAGTTCACGCAAGTGGCAAACCTTAAACAATCCTTGTTTAAATAAGAAATACACACCACAACCATTCAACACTCAAAGTTCTCTCAACAAGCCTGGGGGAAAAGACAGGTTTTGAAGCAAGGCCTAATTCTGGTAAAGGGAAAAAGTCCCAGGAACCCGCCCTTGGAAAACACACATCCAGGAGCCACTTATTCATATGCCACCATCAAATGCCACTGCAGGAACAGAGCTGACCTCTCACGTGTCTCTCTCTGCTCTACAAATGGGCTAATACCCCTCTACGCTGACTTGAGCTTGAGGGTGCTCCCGGGGCTTATTCCTCTGCCTTGTACTGACTGAGCGCGACCAAGTCCCTGGATAAATGTGCCAGGGGCCAGAATCCATGTGGAATAGCTGGGTCTAACCATTGGAACTGTGTCTATTGCCATCTGTGTACAGCAAGTCACAACTTCACAGACTTCTGTATATTGAGGTTGTGCTAATTTTGTTAGTGCTGGTTGAACTATGCACTTGGTATCATTCTGTTTGTCATTCATGTCTCTACTAATAGGATACATAAGCTATTATAAACCCATCACTGCAGAGGCTACTGACACATCTAATGTGTCAGAAACATACCTCTCTTTCCAAGTAACAGATCATTAGTGCACTGATGCTGTCTTTCTTGCTTGAATCCATTAATCATTGATCTTCAGCTTAAAGCTTCAAATTAACTATTTTCTCTAATTTGGCCTATTTTTTGCTCACTATTAACTTTGCTCATGATAGCATTATGTGGTCTTCTAGGGTTGTCAGAAGATCCTGGTAGGAAGGGAATTCCTTTAACAGGAGAAAAGTAGGAGAAAAGTATATTAATGGGGCAATTTTTGACTGAATTTTTGACTGAATAGAGCGAGAATTGCCAAATTTCTCCAAATTAATGACCTTTTTTGTTAGTTCTTAAGGTAATACATATGATGGCTCCCCAACAGTAACTAAAACAGTAACTACAGATAAACAGTATTTAGTGCTTTTATTTGCAAATTAGTCTGTACTATTAGGCCAGCTTTACTTCTGATGATACCTCTGGAAGGTGTTCTCTGAAGACAGGGAACCAAAATCATCTAAGGAGCTTCTGCACTGTTCCCTTGGGAAATACCGTTTTTGTTCCCCACTTTAGACTTGGCATTGCATTACTGCAGGTAATAGCCTTTTGAGAGCGGTGATTAAATGCACAGGTTGAACAAGGCTGTACATATTGTGCTTTACATTCCAGCTGATTACATTAAATATTCCAGATTCACAGGGTCCTCTCGCTATACGCAATGCTCCGCTGAGCAGACTCATCATCAATATTTAAACGTTCTTTCACATCAAGCTGCTAACAGCCCTATTTGATACATAGCAATAGAAATGATGCATCAGATTGCAATAGGTTTTACCCTTTCACCAACATCTTCTGAAACTACAGTCCCATTTTCTTTCTCTTCCTGAGCCCGCCTCACTAAGGAACCTGGTGTTACAGTCCACACACCCACTCTAATCCCAGAGACCTGCCGTCCTGCTAGCAGAAGGCAAATGGCCCTTTGGTGTGATGTCAAGAAATTACACATCCATTTGGCCCCTTGCCTTACGGCTTCTCTGCTTCGATCACAACACGCTCCAAAGCTCCTCCTGGGCTAAGTGCTTCCTGGAGGCCTTCTCCTTCCTGCTGGAGGACATGGGGTCTCATGTCTTCCAGGCTGTACACTGGCTGATGGGGAATAGGCATCCTGGACCCACTTTTCCAAGCATGTTTTCCAGAATCTTTTAGAAGGAGGGGCTGCGCAGTCTGTGCTGGATGGTACATTCAACCGGAGCCCATGTGCATCCTTTCCTGTGCCCTGAGCCAAGCTTGAATGGAGACAGGGAAGGGAAGGACGCCTCTCCACAGATACTAATAACTGAACTTACAGCAATAATAAAACATGATATGCTCCGTTAGATCTTTCATTTGAAATAAAATCCTGTGACACAGAGATATCATTATCATTTTTATCTCATCAGAAGTAAGTATCACATTTGTGGGTAAATATAATAGATCAAAATGGATGCTTCTTAGCAAAGGAATCTGTATAAATACAAACAGTGGAGATTAAAGGGCTAACAACAATGGTCTTTGCTGCTGAGGCTCCAGCAGCACCCTGCGTGCATCCCCAGCAATACATTTACACAGAAGATTTTAAAACTAAATCTATGATATTACTACTTCTCCCCTGTCAATAATCTGGTAGCCCTAGGCACACATGCCAATGGAAAAGCAGGTTGGAGTTCAAAGATGTGGCACACGAGAAGGTAGCAGGGATAATTTTCACCTGATATCACATCATCAGAAACCGCTACACAAAATTATTGTGAATTATGGGGGCCTGCTGTGCATTTGATTTCCCACAGCTGCTACCACAGCAGTCACTTTCCTGAAAATTAAGTGCATGTTTCATCTGCTCACAGGAAGGGAAGAGGGGAAAAAGGTAAAGAACGAAAAATTTATGATGGAAAACTGACTGAAAGCTCCTGTGCCATACCGTGAAACCACAGCCTGTTTCATGGCTGTACTCTGGGACAAGCGGTAGGGACACATGGTACAGTGGCACTGGGCAAGATGGCCTGTGTCAATCAGAAGTGGAGCCAGAGCAGACCTACCAGAGCTGTGTCCAGCAACTGCAATATGTTCATTCAATTTACATTCCCTGCAACTCACTTCTGTCTCTTATCTCCATCAAGGGACACTACACAAAGCAGATTATTCCAGTTTCTCTCCTCCAAAGTAGGCAGCGGCATTAAAAGCCCTTGCAATTGCCAGGAGCCGCGCAATAGCGTAATTAGCCTCCACGCCTGTCGGAAATGAGGGGCCATGGGGGAGTGAGGGGAGGGTGTTTCCTACGTTCCTGCATGTGAAACTGCAACACAAAGCTCCTTCCTAAGCACTTACTGTGTGATCACCGCGCCTGATTTGAATACCCCCGCTTGTCGGGTTGGTAGCGCTTCCCCATTGTGAAGCTGACAGGGCACAGCGCTAGACTGACAGCCCCAAGCCTGAGCAGAAAGGGAACGGCACAAATGTATTTCCCTCCTCCATCCATTATCATTCTGCTCCAACAAATGTTGACCGGAAAAGCCATGTGGTTATTTCATTTTCTGGCAGATTTTACTAGCGTGGAAACAAAGATACTTCAATCGCACTTTTGTGTCCCAAGATCACCAAGTGCTTCTTTGAGTGCTAATTAAATTTCACAACCTCCTCAAACAGTAGGTCAATCCAATCCAACATTGCTGTAGCTTTGCTTCCTATGGAAATGAAGCAGAGGTGCCCGTGCTGGCTGTCTGGGTGTGCATCTGCATGCTCTCCCCCTAACATGTGCTGGAACCACTGGCCTATTTAAAGAAGATTTGATAGAGCGGTAGAACCCCCAGAGAAAATGAATCTCCCAATTTTTTTCTGGCCCTGACCAACATCACTTCAGGGTGCAGAAGGGAAAGGCTGTTGTGTGAGTTCATCGGGCAATGCAGGCAGAAAATGCCTCAGCTATGGAAAAGCTTCAGCCAAAGCTTATACTTTCTTGGACAGTGAACTGAGAGAGAGATATCTGGAGGAAACTGGACTTGGGACATTCTGGCTCACAAAACAAATCCTTTATGGACCAGAGGAACATGGATTAGGCTAGTGAAGGACCTTCCACCAGCTCAGGCAAACCAAGCCCAGATCCAGGATCCCAGCCCAGAAGCCCTGACATTTCCTTGGGCAGAGTGATGCCTTGAACCTCGTCCCCTGCTCACAGATATGATCACCACTTTGATTCCTGCAAGGCTCCCAGCACCACAGGATTGACTGCACGTAAAATCAGGAGCAATAAAAGTCTTCACTGTGCTTCTTTTTGTGTCTGGACATTTTCTTTTAAGAAGCTGATTTTGACCTTAGGCGTTGAATTTTTAGCCTTTTCTTTCGAAAAGGAGATTGGTATGGGTCCTTAGAGTAAAAAGTGATAACAGTGTTTCTCTCAAAGAGGGCTTTTTATAAGGTAGAATGAATATGGATCCAGAGAAAAAGTGAAGAAAAGCCACCGTGATCCCTGGGCCAACTTCATCCACACAGATGGCCCTCTTCAGATCTCCCCAGGAATTCCTTTGGGGTTTTTTGGGGTCTTCACCTTCATACAGGAGGCCTGAGAGGACACGGTTCATCTGAGATAAGACAGGAGACAACCGATTTCTATCAGCCCTTGTTTTGCAAAAAGCCAGGTCCTCCTTCATTATGAAGCTGAGGCAAAGAAGAAATTACTGGAACTCATTCTAATGGTATATTTACTTTGGCGTCAAGCTGGTATTTAAGACAGATACGAAGTTATTCTGTGGGAGTCAACTGAACAGGGATTGGATTCTTATATAATATGGAAAAGGATTGAAATTTGGGGTTAATTACGAGTATTAAGTACAGTTAAAGAAAAATGGAAAAACAGAAAAGTGCAAACACATTGTAGTACCTCTTCAATATAGTATGCAGTCAAGTATGACATTTTTTGCCTGTCTGAAAGGAAAAAACTAGTTTGAGAAGCAGTGGTGGGCATTTCTGTGATCTGGATTGCGACTTGGGGGAGAAATGGAGTGGGATGAGAAAAGGAGAGGAGAGGGGTTTTGCTTTAATTCAAAGCATCTTGAGCTGTTAAAATTTTGGCCCTGTCTAGATAACAATAATGGAAGAAACACCCCTTGGCAATAAGTATCTCTTTTCTTTAAAAATTTCCCTTCCAAAAAGCCATTCTCTGCCACTAATATGTCTGTCCCCTAATAAAATAAAAATAAATACACCTCAACGGGTTTTGCCACTTGCTTTGTTCACTGTAACCTGCCGGTTAACTTCCTGTCCCTAGAAGTGCTGTCATTGCTCATTTGTGCACAGAGAGAGATCTTTGGGCAAGACATGGCCTTCCACCAGCTGGAACCGTTCAGTGGGAACAGCCATATTAGTCCCAGCATTATTCAAAATGCAGCAGAAGCAAACACAGAAATAACACTGAGTAGAAAAGCACATGATCATTAAGGGAGGAGAAGGGGGGACGCATTTCTCTGGCTTCTAAGACCGGTATTTCCAACAATAGAGGAAAAGGGATTATCTTTTTTCTTCCAAGGCTGGGAGTCCTGCTTCAGGTTTCATATAATAAGAATGGTACAGTGCAGACAGCAATAATAACCTGCTCTGAAAGCTGGTCGCTGCACAATGGCAAATTGCTCATGGGCAGTGATGGCAAAATTTAATCCCTGCTCTGCTTAGAATGCAACCCGCATAGCCACTCAAGACAACATAATAGCACTTTTGTAGCTCTCTGCTACAAACATCACTTTGAAAAGGATACAGCTGTGGAGGGGGGTCTCCACATGCGTCATTTTTGGCTGGCTACCAAGCTAGCAGAGTCTCAGACACACTGTGCTCCCTCATACAGCTCTGCCAGCTACTGCACAGTCACGCTTGGGGAAGGGAGAGGAAATGGATGGAGCTGTGTGAGCAGTAAATTCAAGATAAAATTAAGTTGCTTGACCAGGTGAACAGGTTAGGAATTCATTTGCTGAAGAACTGGGATGAAAGAAAACTGGAAGACAGCTTCAGTCTGGGATTTCATTTACAGTCTAGAAGGCACTGTATGGACTTACCCAAGGCTCTAAAGCCACAGATGTATCAAACATCAGCTATTCCTTCATCAAATGCTGACCCTATGACATGGCCATGCATAGAGGATCCCAGACAGGACTCGAAACAGCACCAGCTATTTCTCTCCCAATCTTCCCCCCACTATTTTCCTGATCTACAGTCCCACTGTTTCCAGCTGCCAAATAAATCAACTAAGCAACCAAAGGAGGCCAAAGCACACCCAGTTTCCCCTCACCACTGCGCTGGTTCTGCACAGCCACAGAAATGCCCATGTGTCCTGCTCAGCAGTCAGAGCTGTGAGGGCAATAATCTCTAAAGAGGACCAGCATGGGGAACAACAGCCTTTCTGCAGCAGCACTTGTCCAAGGCCTTGAGTGCTGAGACCATGGGCTGCGCTTTGCTTGACATGCTGCTGCGCTGCTGGGAGATGTCACAGCTCCCTCAGGAGCTCCCTGGTCCCCCTCCACTGGTGGTCCTGTCCTCTGAGCCCTGCTAGCAAAAGAGCCGACAGCAGCGTTGCCCTGGCAGAGCCAGCCGGGGAGCCTGACAGCCAGCAGGGACAGGCTGCCTTTGCCCGCAGCAGGCTGGAAGCACTCGCACGAGTGCTGCTGGCACAGATGTGTGCGTGGGAGGAACGGGGCCGATGTTCTCCAACTGGGGAGGCGGGATGAGCAGCTGAGAGCAGTGAAGTATCCAGCTGACCCAACCAGATTCAGAAGAGGATATCTGAGCCAATTCCACTCTGGGAGCACAGTTGTTGCTGGAGGGTTGCAGGAGGCAGGGGAGGAAGAGCCTGGATGGACCAGAAGGAGCAAGAATCCCCACCAGAACTGACCAAAGCAGCTTGCGCTTTGAATCTCTACCAACCTCCTGCTGACCGCTGCTGAAAGCACCGAGAAGTATCAGCCAGAATTAGTTAGCATAACAAATCCAAGAAAATTGTAAGCTTCTTATGGATCACTCAAAGAGAGATAACGTGGCGGTGTTTGTCATATGATATCACTCGGGCCACTGCATCCAAATAACGGTAGAAAGGATTTCCTTAGGATGGTCTGTTTCTCACAGCAAACCTTTGGGGTCTATTCTCCCTTCCTCGCACAAATAAAGATACAGGATTTTGAGTGAATTGCCTTGTAATTCTGTCATGAACTGAACTGCCTTCTCCTTCCTCCCCACCTCACCATATTACTGATGGTAACAAGGGAGTTATTATCAATCAAGGCAAGCTACATTGTGATCTGTGCCACTGAAATCCATTTCAGATCAGAGGATAAAATGTGATTATATTTACACTTCCTTGACACAATTCAGGCAGCAAAATAACAGCCTTCTAGAGACATTTTTCTTCTTCATATTTAGATTTGTCAGTATTGCGGAGCTGTGTGAGAAGGGAGGGAATTATTATAGCAGCTGCGATCCAGTGATACATTTTAGTTGCCTTACAAATGAAGATGTTCGGTTTATTGTGTTGTCTTCCCATCTTTTTCATCTCCAAGTTCCTTGAATACTGTCCAGAACATCCTCAGATTGATGAGATTGCATTTCAATCAATACAGCTCTATGTAAATCTATTTTTGCTTTTGACACATCCCATAAATTACTTCTACTTATAACCTTAATTGGTCTGTATTCGTCACAGGAGATGGAATTTCTAACTCATGCAGCTGTTTATAAATTAAATTTGCAATTAATGAAGAAAGTATGAGATTAAGCACTTCATACTTCCCCAATCTGAATTTGAAAAGGATATATAATCATGTTTCATAAGGTCAGACTGTGTTTGGACATTTTTATGTTAAAGGTGTAAGCTCCAAAAAAATCCCAGAAATGCAGAAACTGCCTTGACCAATGCAGTCTTAGTCAACCTAAGGTTGGGTTTGACCTGCTGGTGGGAACAAACACTATTCCTCATAACTACAGTCTCATTTCCAGTAGACAACCAGATGTTCTCTTCTCCTTCCAATGCCAGGAATGATTCTGAGCCCATCCATCCTACCCAGAACACCAAGGAAGCTTCCCTTCTCATTTTACAATACTGCCTGCCACTGAGTGTTCTAGGCACAGTCAGAAAAACCCCCAAAACTTTGCTCTAGAGTGAAAAACAACCTACTCTCAGATTTTTACATCTTCTTCCTCTTTTTAGGAATTGTATTACAACTTCTAATGCATTTCCTGGGTCTCTACAGTGTGTTTCAGGGAAGGGTCATCTCTTTTCATCTCTTCATATTCACAGTTTTCTTACCAGTAGCCATCGTGAGAACGATTCAGTATTCTCCTCACAGCCACATGCTATGCAGCAGGAGAGCTGTGAAAAGGTGAGTTAACCAAAAGCATCAATAGCAATTTTTAAGGAACAATCACGTAGAATCACTGTTCAAACTTGATAATATACCATAATACACAGAGTTCGTCTGCAGGATAGCACACTGAAACTGGGAAAGAATGAAAGCTCTTTCCTTTCTTTTAGAACTGGAATTCAGACCAATTCATTAAGAAATTGTAGGCCAATTTCTTAATACCTACAATTTTTATTTTCTCTTATTCAGTGCCTCGTTCTTCCCCATCTTCAGCAGACTGCCTTAGGCAAAGCTGTGCTCCTCTCCATTTCAGTTTTTCTCTTTTACCTTCACCACTTAAATGGTGAATTCGAAATTACAGAGTGCAACTAGGAACATATCCTTGCCCTGTCATTTAGTACAGGCACAGAAAACTCAGGAGAAAATATAAATATATAAAAAAATTAGTAGTCAAATTCCAATGTAGTCACTGCTCATGGACCCAGGTGACCAAAGCCCTCCCTGAAGACTTTCATACAAGTAAGAATCAGGATCTTGAATCTGTGGTACATTACCTGCTAATGGAAGTTTATAATATCAGTTATTAGAAATGCTGTAAATTCCTCTATGTATCCATCCAGTAAAAAAATGAGATATAGTACTGGAAGCTTCCTCAAGTATCTCAGCTAACACAATTCAAGCATATCTATGTATGTTCCCTTACATTTAGAAAGGGCTCCATGGCTAATAATAGACTGGAAACTAGTTGGACATGGGTCTTGGGAATCACACCAACAACTCTAGAAACCTGTCCTTATACAATACCAAAACCTGCTCAGCTGAGTAACTGCTCTTTGCTTTTGGAAAGGAATGGGGTTCTGGTGCAGGAAGAAGAAAGGTTTAATACAGAGCAGCGATTGCTGAAGGGAATACTGAGGACAAGAAGCTAGGAGTCAGTAAACAAGCAGATGGTTAAAGAGGAAGGTTAAGTGGAGATTAAATAAAACATTAGAAAGGAGGTGAACCGGAGCCTGAATCCTGGAGGAAACAGAAGTGTTAAGCAGTAACAGCGTGTGCATGCACGTGCATGTCTTGAGGGAAGCCTCTCCACTGCATTCTTTCTCCCTTTCTTCCTTTTATATCCACACAAAGGCCCCACACGCTTCTTAGTGCTGCACATGTCCATAGCATCCATGGAAAAGTACTGCAGGCTTTTGTAAATGCATGAGAGAGAAAATGCCAGGGCAGGCTTATGGGAGAGGTGACAAGTAGCTGAAAAAAATTTAGAGGCTCCTTGTCTTGAAAAGGTAACCTAAAAGGTTGGCTATGTGATTACGAGCACTTTCTTGCTGGATTGGCTCAAACCAAGGAATCCTCCTGACGGCCTATGGAGGGGAGATGAAGCTTCTTCAGTTTATCCACTCCAATCAACCCTCCCTCTTCAGGGCAGCTGACCAGCAACATCAATGAGCCAGCACACACAGAAGTGCTATATTGACCATTCGGATAAAGCTAATACTCACCCCGCTTCGCATACAGCCCATGCCAGGCACCCGCAGAGTGCCGTGCTGAGCGACCATCGCCGAGCGGGCTGGCCAGGACTGCCCACCGCCTCCCCTCGCCACCTCCTTCCCATTAGGGAATCTTCGGTCATCACCTCCTTTTCAATCTCAGCTATTGACCCATTTTCTAACTTTATCAAACCACCTACAAGAGGAATTACTTTCTCCCTGAGGTCAGTCTTGGAGGTGAATGTGTTTTGGAAGAGCAGTAACTTTGATAATGAAATACTTTGCCAGCCAGAGCATGCTCACTCCATGCTTTACCACCATATGGTTAAATTTTCCCCTCCATCAGATTTAATAAATAGTGTTTACAAATTCTTAGGCATGCCTCCCTAGTAAAATCCACTAAACTCACAACAAATACACTTATCATGGCATTAATTTGGTTAGAGATTTTCTCAGAGTATTGACAGCCATATCTAATTTCTAAGGATTTATTTTTATTTCAAAATATATTAGATATATTTTTTCTTTACCCACTACAATTCCTTTATAATCATGTTTCCTCCGAAGGCATGGGGCAGCTGCTTTACAACCACACACTGTTAGACTACATCCCCTCAAAAATATCCTTCAATAATTAATATTTTATATTTATTCACAAGTAAGAACTTAAACTTTCCAATACAGATCTGCAAAGCCCTGAGTTCATGCTTCCTACAACTGAACACTGACATTTCATGGTTCAAACACCACTCCCTGCTGGGAGATTATCTAGTACAGTGGTCTAGATACGAATATCTGCAGTCTGTGAAGTAGGCTTTAATACTCTTAAATACAAATTTTAATATAAATGCTCTCACTCATACTTGTTCCTTCTTAAAAATGAAACCAAGCAGACACCTAAAAAGCAGGGACTTCAATTTATATTCAGTACCAGTTCTTGATGCATTTCCTTTCTCGGTCAATCAATTGGCCCCTATTAATAACAAAATATCCGGACTAGTAGTGAACTAAGTGTCCTGCTGATAGATTCAGATGCCTACATTTCTCTTGAAATATGGATGTTATCTACCATATATGTGCAAGACTCTCTTCCACCCCAGTAGTTTTAGCATATCCGCATAGACATGTCATGGCAAATGAATGCTAACATGGCAAGGATCTAATCCACTGCAAGTATTAGCATCTCTCCGTGTTCCCTACTTACTTAGAGCCATGGATTCATCCTCTCCATTTTTTCTATGGAGAAATACTGCAGTAAAAGACTGCGATCAGTGAGCAACTGCTTAATTCCACAATACAAATGCCCACATGTCAGCAACAAGCAAAAGATTCCCACTGCATTTATACTGTTAGAGAGCTCTGAGAGCCCAGGGAAATGTGAAGTGTTTACGATGACAAGTGAACTTGGGAACGGAGTTTCCTTCTGTTTCTATTTCTCTTGATGGGACTTATTTCCTCCGTTATGACAAACCCCATTCTGAAGATGTGTGGATTGTTACAATCAAGATAAAATGTGTGCAGCACTAAGCGGGAGAAAAATAACTACCTCGGAAAGCAAGCACCCTCTGACATCTGGTCTTACCCAAGGTGCTCTCAGGTTGCATCGTGCTTCCTGCACCAGACTATGTTCTCATCCCACAAATCCATAAATAAACTTTGGGGAAGAGAGAATCTAATTCCCTCATTGCAATGGCAGACTCTATCAGATAAAACAAAACAGCACCTGAATTCATCCTCACACACCCTTCACCCTCCTCTAACAACATGACAGCAAACTGAGACCAATACATCTTCCGCTAATAAATCTAACCACCTCTGTGGTAGGAATTTTCCTGAAAAGGAGGACAGAGGTTTTACCTGGGCAAATGAATAGCTCCCGGTCATCTGCTCAGTCCATTAGCAGCCAGACTGTGCTGCATTAGTTAGCTGACGTGGGTGCATGCCTGGAATATTATCAAAAATTGATTTCTATCCAAAGATGATGTCAAGTATTTCTAAGTATGGGGAGGAGTCTTGGCAGAAGAGCGTGAACAAAGAGTTGCTAATTTTTCATATGCTCCTCATGATGAAAACTTCTTTTCTTCACTTCCGATGTTCAGTCATTAAGTTTCCAAGGTCAAATATTCAGGGCCAAAATTGCAGCTCACATGAAAGATCACTGCTGTATTGGTTTAGACCACTTCAAAATGATGGCCTTCGGCTTGATTTTTCTGAAGTCATGCTGTCTTTCCAGTTGCTTTGGACAAGGGTTTCCCATAGAACCAGTGCTTCCCGGTGACAGGAAATGCTTTTGATGTGATTAAAAAGCTTGTCACTCCAAATATGTTATTAACCAAACCATAGTGCAAACTGCAACCTCAAAACAACTGGCACAGTTTCTTCTGTGTTTGCACAACGCCTAGCACTGTGGAGGCCTGGTCTGTGCCACAGCCCATGGGATATTCCTGAAATAATAATTAATAACAACAGCTCTACAAACAACAAGAAGAAATGTACAAACAGTCGCACTTTGATTCTGGTGACAACATTCCTCTGAACATACCCAAACCACAGCACAGCTACCACACAGGCTCTGCTCTATAACCCACACTGTTTCGGTCTGCAAGGGGCCACTGATGGAAGGAATTCAATATTGTTCTATATTTGGCTAATGCAATAATCAGTAAATGTGACGCATCCTTTGCTAATGTGCTCAGTGTTATGTTTGGAAAAGGAGAAGTCAGTGAAACATCCCAGATATAAACATGTGCTATCTTCCCAACCATGGAAGTGTATTTTTCCCTTCCCTTATATTCTCTCTGTGACTTACCTATGCGCATCTGCTAAATACAACATACCCTTGATTTGGTCCACAGCCTCAAAGGCTTTTATGTGGCTTCTGCTCCACTCCAGGAATTTTGCAAACAAATTGCTGTACTGGATTTGTTTTAAAGAAAGCATTTGTTTGTTTTCAAATCATATACTTGGCTAAATAAAAAGGATCTAGCTCTGTATTTTCTCCCAGGCTGTTTGGGTTCCAGTAATTGTTTGCTGCTATATGTTTGAAAGAGATTAAGGGGACAAGGGATGGGGACTGCTGAGTGAGCCCTGCTTCCAGTTCTATGTGACCTGTAGACAGGTCGTGGAGACCTGTGGACAACACTGACCCTCCCCTCAGACCGGGGGAGAGGAAGGCTCTCTCCTCTAACGACACCTCCCATGTGCATGTCAACATCTCACCCTGGTTTCAGCCAAAGGAGAAGTACATGCGCTCCCAGAGCAGCTAATTCGTCCTGCTTTTAGACACCCACTTTAGAAGATGAATTGTGCCTTAAAAGTGTTCATTTTCCTCTGTGGACTACAAAGGGAATTTGAACAGTTAGTTCACATGAGGATGACAATGTTATAGTAATTTTGGACTGCTTAATTCTTTTCCCAGTATTTTCCTTTATTGTTTTAGTTTGTAGAAATAACAGGGATCTGGTATATAGATACCCATCTAGGCCAGAATCTCCAAAACTGGCACTGACTGGGAGCCAATCAGAGAGACACCTGGACATTTCAAGTCTCTTAAAAGGTGTCTATACCTTTTTAACAGGTATCTATACCAGAGATGCCCATTAATATCTTAAGCAAGTTTCTTCTTTATACCTCAGTTTACTCAATACAAAATGTGGACAATACTGAAACTGATGTCTGATTTCAAGGTCTTGCACTCTGCAAGACCCAGAGGCTATTTGTAGTAGTAACATAATGGGCAAAAGTGGCAGAATGAGATTTGAAATCAATGATTTCAAATGACTGATCAGAAGTTGTTGTTCAGAGATTAGATGAGAAAGAATGAGAGCTTCTAAAATATGAAAGCTCAGACCTCAGGACCTTTGAGGACAAAGATATTGCCTGCTACAGGGAAGAAGGTCATGCAAAGAATAACCTTGTAAATAGTACTATCATAATCAAAAAGATGTTTGTGAAAAGACACAGAACAAAACCACTGGAGTCAATGGATATGGACCACATTTGGTGACAGGAGTATTTGCTTCTGTAACCCCGAGTCATGTCAGGGTCAGGAAATAAAGTTCACAATCTGAGCACACTCTGGTTGTATCACACCTTGATCACACACAGGGGAAACTGCTCCAGAAAGGAAGCACAGTTTTGTTTTATGCTATGCTAACAGTAACCAGCACAGCTCATAATTTCCCCTGTGCTTCGGCAATGGAACTGGCTCCCTCCAGGTGAACAGCAGGGCAACAATTATTTTTAGTGGCTAAAAAATTAATCTGATGCTCTCTTCTTGATGTCTTCCCATTTAACTCAGAGTTAGTCTCCATCAGGGCTACAACTTCTATTTCCCTGGAATATCTTTAGCATAAGGCAGTTTCATTCTGACAGAAAGACACTCACCAGCAAGGTCCTTAAAATAGTATTTACTTCTATCATTAGGCTGACAAAATCAAGGTGACAGATAGCCCAAGCTTGGTAGAAAATGATGCTGCTACTTCACACCCACAACATAACACTGCTACAATAACAATAACGTGTACATTATGGATTATCAATCCTGGAACAGCAGAACTGGCATCTCTCTTAATCAGCTGCTAAATTATTCTTAGCTAGTCCCTAAATTAAACATGTAAACAGACAAGCCCGTAGAGAATGCTTTAGAAGTAGTTTTATGAGATCTTAAGGGCCTGATGTGCAGCACTCCGGAGAACCAAGGGTTTCTGCTTGGCTTTGGCTAAGACTGGGCAGCTCAGCACTTCTGGAGGCTGAGCCCAGGCAGCTACCTGAAAGGGTGCAGCTCCCCCAAGCTCCCCTGAATGATGCAGATACTCCTCACTGCCACAGGAGAGAGCAGGAGGGAAGGGAAGGGAAGCAGCTGCTGATCTGCTAGATACCACCAGGAAAACCCGACCCTTTTTGGATATATGTGTTTAAGGCAGGGCTGGGAACTAATAAGGATGCTGGTCTGAAGATGTTCACTTAGCCACTTAACTTCATGACCTTGTGCAAATTGCCTGACTAAGCACCATCTATAGCTATAAAAGTGGACGCAAAACACAGCCTGGATGATATATTTGAAAGCATTATGCATGATGAGTGTCTGAAAGCTGCTCCTAAGCCATTTCAATACAGAAGGAAGCCATACTGTATAAAAACCTGCTAGTGGCAGCCAGAGTAATTCTCTGCATCTAGAAGTTTCCAAAGGCACCTCATATTGACCTACAACGCACCGTTCTCCAAAAGAATAAGCACACAGCCAAATAAGAAGAAAAATGCACGTACACTGACGTACATAAATCTCCTCTGGAGGATGCAGTATAGTGACCTTTTACTGAACCACGTGTGGATTAGCTCTGCTATATTACTCAGATGTCTTGAATGAATCCCCTTCTGGAAGATCCTTGCGTATAAAACAAATAAAAGTGGAGATATTTAGCTGTTGGAATATTGCTTCACCTTTCCCAAAATTATTCTGGGCACATCTACATGTACCAGACTGTACTGAAAAGATATGAATTGATCTCACCTTTTCCCTTTTTTGTTGCTGTCAAGGTATTTTTAATCACTTGTCTAGTATTATTAGTCTTTGTATTTTCTCTTGTAAGTCCCATTCAAAGTCAAGGCTTCCTTGTGTTCCATGTCTGTGAGTGGGCCAGTTCCCTCCTCAGCCCCCTCTCAGGTTATCCTCGCTCTGCGCATGGCACGTCCACAGATCGGTCACTGTCTTCTGTGGTCAGCAGGTCCTGGTCTTATTCAGGCTTGTGGGTCTTCCTCTGAAGTCACTGATTTGGCTTTCAGGCTACACTTGCCTCTCTGCTCCCACCTCTGCTGTTGTCCTACACTTAGGTCTGCCCTTTTCTCCTCCTTTTCTACCAGGCCGGACTTACACAGTGCATCCCAGGGGGGTATAACTGTCCTGAAGAGTTCAGTGTCCAGCTGGTCACTGCAGGCAATGCTTGAGAGAAAGGGATATTTCAACCCCTTTTTAGCAACTAGGAAACTGGGGCACAAGAGAGAGACTTGCACTGGGTCAAACAGGAAGATGGAAGGTGAACCCAGATTTGAATCCTACCAGAGAAACCACAGCCACAGATATATCCTTCTGTCTTACTGCATCTCTTTTAATCTGAATGCCATTATCTTTACCTTTTTTTTTTTCCTTGTAGATAACAGCTGTAATTATCTTACAGTATTAAATACACTTTGAAAAAAAAATTGAATAACAAATTATTACTATATTGCCTGCATCCACCCCTCCAGTACACAGGAATTCCTAGTTTCACAGTGATCACAAAAGTGCTGCATCTAGTGTCATAGACAATACCAAGTATTGTTGGTAAACACTTTAAAAGCAAAATATGACTTCATAACATCTTTATATTATTGATACAGAAAAAATTTTCCTTTAAGAAAAAAAGATTGATTCAATCCCTCAGTGCTCATGCACCTGTGGAGTGGAAAGTTTTCTGGATTGCTCTTGAGAGTCAGGAATTTTTTTACCCACTTATATTTTGGCGCCTTTCATCTCAACTTCTTTCTGAAGTTGATCATCCCTGTGGTGCCTAAATGAGAGATGACAGTGAACCCATGGGGAAAATAAGGCTGATGAAATGCAAAGTAGCGTTATTTATGCTGAGTCTGTGTGCAAAGTGCATTTCAAACTTCCTTGATTTTTCAGTAATAACCAATGTTGGGGGGGATGGGGCAAGCCAATGTTTGCATTTGATATTTCTGAATATCTCGTATTTTTCTTTCTCTCTTGGCTCAGTGAAGCACAATTTTTTTTTTTTCCTCTTTGACTTGAAGATCTGAGTGATAACTAAAGCTCTGCAGGAAACGTAACTAGCATCTTTGGGGTCTGCAGATGGGAGAGAAAATAGGCTGGAGAGGGTGGGTTTGGGCAACCCCTCCTTTCAGCCTACAGGAGATGAATGTCAGCTGCTCAGATTTTGAGGCATATTGCTGTGCTTGCTGTTGGAGCCTCACATTGATGCTGTCAGTGTCATATTCCTGTTCCCCATTGAAATGAATTACTTGACTTTGAAGTATTATCATGGTTGCTCCTCTTTAAACAAATATCCTGTCTTCCTGAACAAAAGACATCAGCTGTAAAGTGCTGCTCCAGGGCTGGCCACCTCCAGGCAGGGCTGGGGAACAGCCAGCAAACCCCTCTGCCATACGCCGAGTCCAGCATGCATTTGGCCAGGATTTTGACAGTAAAGAGCCAAATACTGATTTGTCCAGAGCACGTACCATCCCTAGGACTTCACTGGCCTGAATCAGCACTATGTAAAAAATTATCCAAAGGAGGTAGGATCAATAAGATCCAGAGATAAGTCACTCAATATTTCACCTTGGAAGTATGACTGGAGGACCCATCTGACCTATAATGCAAACCCAAACAGATCAAACTCTCTCTGATATAAATCTGACATCAGTGAAATGCATTGAGTCAGGCAGGAAAACACAAGAAAACCCTGTCCTGTTGATAATCTGACATTCTGCCTTTGCTCCTCATATTGCATAAATCAGGAGGGGCAGACTTCCTCCCACTGTTTGCATGAAGGGAGTCTTGCTAATTTTTCACATCTAGCATTACAAACACAGCAGTAAGAGAGAGGGTGAGACAGCCATCAGGCACAGACTTGCAGCTCTCAGGCTCAAGGCTTCCCCACAGCGGTGGCTCCGTGCTTATGAACACTTGAAGTGCATCCCTAATGATCTCACCCAGCCGTAGCAGACAGTCAGGGGTTTGCTGCTGGTTATCAGGCACGATGGTGGACTAGCTGCCCTGCTGTGCCACTGAGAATTGCCAGAAACTTGTGAATGGAGCCTCTGTTTGGGATCTTCATTGTCTTCACCATGATTATTATACCTTTGTAATAAGGAGAAAGAAATCCAAGGGACAGGTCTACAGCTCCTTTGGTCACGGGACAGAGAGGAATGAATCCAGCGTGTCCCCAGTGCTCCCATGGCTCTGTGTCTGCTCCCACTCAAACTCCTCTGTTTAAGAGCGTGCAGGTAAGAGGGTCCCTGAACAGGCAGAACTGAAATAGCCAGTTCCAAATTTAGAAGGTAGCTCTGTTCCCCTGGGGCAATTTTTCTTTGTTCCTAGTGGCACAGCAAAGGCATTTCTTTTTTCTCCCCAAGCTAGGCTAAGCAGCTACTCCTCACTGAGATCTATTTCCATGTTTATTCTGTTTGTGTCACAGCCAGGCGCTATAAGGATGTCTATATGAGCATGGCAGCTCCAGGCTCCCTGTTGTCTAGATATCCACAGAGCCAGGCAAGCTGTATCAGCTGGCAGGGAAACAGGAGCCCAGCAGTGGGAACAGGCCTGAATTCAAGCCCAATACTACAGGAATTATTGACATAACACCCCAGGCTGTGTAGTGCAGACAACTACACTCAGATACAGCCAAGAAAAGTAGTATAGCCATAGCCTAGTTGTCATATTTGCATGAAGCTGAAAAAGTGTGCTACATTAATATCCTGGTGCACTTTGCTGGTCTAAGTCCCATCCAAAATAAGGGTCCCATTTTCCTTTAAACGATGCAGGCAATTATTTGCTTGCAATGCAAACTAAATAGATTCTGCTTTAACTTTCCAAATTAAACTCATTGATCATCAACTAGGCATGAGAAATATCAGCTGAAACTATAAATGATTGTGAAATTTAAGGTCACAGAATGGTACAAAGAAAACCATACCACAGCCGTCCCTTGAGGGTTCATGTAACGCCTGCTGTCTCCAGCTGACTCCGGTAGTGCAGCACAGACCTCTGCTCCTCAACTGAAAAGGCAATCCTGTTCGCTGGCGTAGGCTGTTTGCTCCCACTGGAACAGGCACCGGAGGGGAACACCACACTTCCTCAGTTTGTTGCACTGACTTCCAAATACATAGCTGTAAAAACAAACTATGGCCCTAAAGTTTTGTGTGAATGAACGTAAATCATACTTCAAGCATGCAAACAGCAAACCTGCTTATAAGATTTATTATTGTCAAGCTGGGCAGTTACAGCATGGAGTCAAGTTTGTGTTTTAATAAATGAAGTACCAAAGCTCTTGCCAAAAAAAGAGGAAAAAAGAATTAAGTCAAACTTAATCTGATCCAGATGGGCTGCACCAGGTTTTACCCAGCATGGCACTGGTTTGATAAGAGAGCCTGGTCTTCCACTCAAAACTGGGAAAGGCTGCTCCCCAGCCTGAGGAAATGACACACTTTAGAATCCAACTGCAAGAAGATGCAACGGACTTTTAAATGACACAAATTAAAAATTAATTAGCTCTTTGGGTTTTTTGTTGTGTGATTGGTTTTGTGCTCATGCGATTAACTGCCAGCAGGGTGGCAACCAGCAGAAATAAGCTTTGCTGCAGCCCCACAAAATGGCAGGGGTGGGTAACAATACAGAAACAGCTGGTGGCGAGAGGCTCCAGCACAGCTTAAAGAAAGGTGAGAATATCCTCCCTGACTTGCCTCATTTGTAAAAGAAAACCAGTGAGACCTTCTGCCAAAGTAACTGAACTGTGAGAGAGAGAGATACTATGTTCTGTACTCTTTTTCCCTTCCAAACAACTGCAAGAGAAATATAGTAAGCACCTTCATTGATCAGACCCTGCCCACTGAGGAACACAGCTTAGTTTGCTTTATTTCACCGCTTCTCTTGCACGGACGTACACAGCCGTGTCCTGACAATAAGGTGCTGCTAAATGCTGTTGCGGTCCTTCACCTGCTCCTAGGCGAAGGGATAGATCTGGTATCTCTGCCTGCAACTGTGCTCTGCGTCAGCCTTCCCCCAGGGATCAGGCAGACTGCTGCTATCCTACTGCTTACGTACCAAACAGCTCGAGTCCAGGTCAGAGATCCAACATCTGGGTTATTCAGTTCCTGCATTTGTTTTATTTTTTGTGGTAAAAGGATGATGTGGACTGAACCTGCCATAAACACAGGTATGGTCCAGCTCTGTCCCACATTAAGTCACTCTTATCTCAGTGTCAAATGAAGAAGCTTTTGCTTTCTCCTCTTCTTTCTGCCCTTCTTACTGAGAATGTCTCTCTTGGGGGCAGTGAGTCCCTTTTCTCATTTTCACACCCTGATCTCACTACTGTAACACCGCTAAAAAGACCAACAGGGGAGCTGGGACTCCCATACATTGACAAGGCAACTCAGCTGTGTTGCACTTTGTGCTGGGCCAGAGGATGGGGACAAATGGTATCCAAAACCTGGCAATTCTTTGCCTGTTATCACCAATGAAAATCTATTTTCTAAGAATCTAACAAACAGGTAAATGATGTCCCTGACTTGGCAACTTCTGTCTGAATTCTATCATTGCCTTCATTTTTTTTTTCTAAAGTGCCCCATATCTTGCCATCATTTTCTTGCCTTGCCTCTAGTCTCAGTGTTCAGGGTCTCAAGCAAATGAGATACATCTGCTTTCTATTTAAACCAGCAAGAAAATATTTATGCTGCAGGAGAACCTGTGGTTTTGCTTGCAGTGTCAGAGGAGGCCATTCAACGTACAGCAGGAGGCTCCAGGGCACCTGCAGACAGCTAGCTGGGCTAGATCAACTTCTCTGTATTTAAGTGGCTGGCAGCAAGCCATTAATTGTGTTTGAGTTTTTGCCTTCAGTAGGTGGTTTTGCTCCACTGGAGCCCAGCATCATGGCGGGGGAGAGGGAAGGAAAACAGAAAGGCATCACCAGTGTATACCCAGTGTTCTGACACGCTAGTTAAGTTCTAAATTATGTTTTTAATTACTTGGCATGATTAATTGAGACAGTGTCTCAAGGTCATAAAGCACCACAAAGTGACACAACTTGCCTGCCAGCTTCAATCTCTGCCACTGAAGTACTCCCTTCTCTTCTGCTCTGTCATGCTCCTTGTGCCTCCTCCCACACTATCCAGCATCTCTGTGGTTGGATGGGATCAGACTTAACACTTTAGGTACTTCTGGGGGCTAATTTGGTAGCTCTGAGCCAAGGCTGGAAAGGGAAAGGTTTGGGGATAGTAAAGCTGGACTGAAGGGTTGGGTTCCAAGGCATGTGTAAAACAGGTCTGCCAAAGCAGTAGTTAAAAAAAAAAAGTCCCATTGCTGACCTTGTGATAAAGAAACAAGAAACCTAGAAAGCCATCAGGTAGAGGTAAAAAGGGCAGAAAAATTAAGCTGCTGTAATGCCTCTCATGCAGCCAGTTCATGCAGCATGACGCAGCCTGTCTGGGTGGATGAGAGAACAGATCTGCAATACACTGAACTTGTCCCGCACCAGCCTAAAATAAGCAAGAAGATGGTCAAGGCCCTGCCCAGTGCTATTCGGCCCGAAGAGCTGTAAAGGAAGACTCACTGATCTTAAGTGTACAGCAGGAACTCCCTTGCTTTGCACCCAGTGCGTAATGATGTGTTACTGCACTGCCAATTAAAGCTGCTAAAGCTTCATGCCTTTGGGAAGGAATTTGTGTCCTTCGTGTGGCAAAACAGTGCAATGTGGCAAGGAAGAGACTGTGGAATCCAACCCTGATGCATTTTAAGGCTTCTATAAATAATTAAGGGAGCTCATTAATTAATAAAAAGAAAGTGAAATTGAAAAAGCAGGAGGAGAGGGGCAATGAATACCCACTGGGGGATAATAAGTATGTCCTACACCGCAGCTTACACAGACTGAAGTCTTTTAGGGAGAGTTGAGCTAGAGAAACAAATCTTAGTTGGAAGAAAAATCTTCTGGGAATAAGAAAGCTACTTTCTAAATCCAAGTTACACTTGGGAAGATTTTTCAAGATTTACACACTCAAGTGAGAACAACATGGGATATGTACAGATGTATCTGTTTCTCAAATACATGAGAAAAAAAAGAATCTAGCTGGTGCCTGAGGTTGGCTTGCACCAACAAGTCTTTGGGGAAGAGATAAAATACAGCAATGCAGAGAAAAACATCTTTCATTAATTAGATCATTATTAGTCTCCTCTGGCTCAAACATGGGCAGCTTTGAAACCCTAGCTAATATCAAAGAAAAGATTTACAGAAGTTCCACAACGACAGAAAGAAACAATAAAGTCTGGTAATATCCCAGTGGGCTAAGAATTGGTAGAGTACACTGACTGCAAGTTACTAATTACAGCAGCTTTGAAATCAGAAGCTTAAATCTGTGCTAAACAGCAACACGGTGCTTTGGGCCACAGTTTCAAGTGCAGAGAAGAAACGTGCCAAACGCGCGCCCGGGCACAGACAAGTCATTCTAAAAGGAAACCAGGAAACTGCAGGTGCAGCTGAATGCTTGTGAGCGCACAATTACCCAGTGGGTGTTTGCAACTGCATATTTCATATGCGCAATTACCTCTTTGCACTCCTGCCTGCATATTTTTGTATGCGATTTAAATGCTTATCTTTAAGAATATGACCTTGGTATCTGAAAATACAAAACTTGCCCAAAGTACTGATCTGAATGTCTAGTAGGCATCCGGGTTTTTAACAGGTGAAAGGGCTGTTTTATCTTATATTACTGACACACTGCCTGACATGAAATTGGTACTTTGCTTCTGATGACTTCTCATCTCCTGAACATTTCCCTTGGAAGTTTTGACATGCAGCTGGTGAGCTGTGCAGCACAAGTGAAGGGAGAGGAGATGTATGTCTACCCTACAGGAAGGAAATACAGAGAAAAGGTATTAAATGAGGTTGAAGCCTGCGATCTTGCCAAATCAAGAAAATGGAAGGTAATATAGCTGGTTGTGCTAAAGGGCTATCTTTTGCTGTCAAGCAGCCTGACGTTTGCTCTGGTTTCAAATACTTACAATCTGTCGTGAAATATCCTTTGGATTTTACTGTCAGGAACTCTGTAGAGATGCAGGTCTGTGGCTGGGTGGGCAGGAGGAGGATGTACGAGTACATTCATCCTCTGCTGCCTGCCCCACAGACCCTGCCCAGCATGGCAGCTGGCCAGCAGGGTCTGGTACACAGCTTCCATGGGAAAGAAGCACCCTTATTTTTTCAAACTCTGCTAGAAAAGCCTCCACCATGAAACAAACATGATGTACGTTTGATGCAAAATGTATTTAAGTAGAGGGAAAAGCAGTCAATAGTAAGACAATATCCTAAATAAAACTTTTACTTCCTACTTTAGAGCCTGCCTTATTACACATCATGATAGATGTTTAATAACGCTCAGCAAGCTATATGCAAGTAGTAAAGAAGTCTTTCCCAGTGCAGGGCTAACCCTTATTTCTAAATTTTCCTCCCCCGGTGTAAAAGACTCAAAGCTAGGGTAACTTTCAAATCTGCTACACCATCAGGTTTTAGTGCTCTAACTCCACTGTACTGGCATCCCATGCTCCCAGAAAATGACACTAATCCTAAAATATGTGTCTGATGTAACGTCTGTAACTAAAATGTTGGGGGTTGGGGGAAGGGGTTGGGGCTTATTTGTGCTAATATTTTGTGCTTTTATACTGCTAGCAGTCTGCCGAGCCTTCCAAGGAAGAGGAAGAGAAGGGAACAGAACTTGAAGAAATCATGCTAAAGCATGGATGTTAGTTGCAGAAAAGTTACATAGTTATTTATTACTACTCTACATTAGTTTTAAAAGACTGCATAAAGTAAGAATTGATGGATGAAATAAATAAAAAAGATATTGCCACCTGGTAGGGAAAAAAATTTCTGTCCAAGGCTGCAATGATTTATTAATATAAGTAATCAATAGCAATAGGTCCGTATCAGTTTTACATCTAATTTAAACTTTCAAGTCTCAATGTACTCATTGAATAATATAATAGATTTACATATTTTAATTATATTTTATGGATTCTGAACATAATGTAATTTTTTCAGCAGAGATGATTAATGAACAGGGCAGCCAGACAGTCTGTACAGCCATTGTGTGCAAAAGACTTCAATGTGGTATGAGCTCAACCCCTGATCAGAGCAGCAGTAGATTCACCTACACGTATAACCATGCGCATTGAACAACTGCATGCACTGAAACGAGGCACTGAAATGAGGCAACCAGAGGCCAGAGTGAAGGTGCAAACCCTTTTGGCTTTTAGCTCCTCCCTTAGCAATCAGTTACACCAGGAACATACCAAGACATGGGCTTAGAAAAGCATAGCCCAGAGAGCATATGTTCGCTGAGCAGGACTGTGTGAAATACAGAAAAGATATTTCAGGTCTTGTGCCAGGGACCTATCAAGGTGATATTCCTTAGACCAAGCACCGCTCCTGTACATGTTCAGCTGTGTTTCACAAATGGGAAACTGAGCCCTGGAAGAGGGGCAGTGAACTTGACCCAGGTCCCAGAGCAGGCAGGGACAGAGCCAGGATGAGGGACAGGGCTCCCTATGTTCACCCTTCTTATCCAGCTGTTAGGCTGAAAGAATGATTTGACAAAAGGCTGGTGTGCCCAAAACTCCTCTTCCAACCATACCAGCTAATAAAAGATACTAAATCTTTCTGCAAACCTTGCATCTCTCATATCCTTAGATAGTCACAACTATAACACCATCGCTATTACTTCTACATTCAAGTATTACCTATCAGTAAAATGCAGCTCCCTTGAACCAAGGTCAAAACCTACTGAACTACATCCCCAAGAGCTTCAGCAACCAAAGTGATTGCTGACGACAGGAAGTAAAGAAGATTTGAAATAAAAACTCAAAGGAAAACACAGAGGAAAGGAGGTCAGCATTGCCAGCTCTCTTGACTCCACTAAAGGTCTTTGATACTTCACGCTTCCTCTACAGCTTCAGCTATTTGGTCTTGTGAGCAAAGAAATAAAGTGTCTAGTTCTCGTGACTGGAGGAAAAGCTGAAAATGCAACTTCAGGGCAATCAAACAAGAAAACCTAGAAGGCAAAGAGAAAGACCCCAAAATTCATACTTAATGCAGCCCAAGGAGGTTCTAGTCTCAGTTGAAGCCTCCTCATACTCCTAAGGTATAAAATACAACTACAGCGCGTAACAACAAAAGAGCAAGCAGTCACTTGTCTTGTGCTTTGTTGGCCCCTAGCATTTGAAAGCCTCTGTATGTTGATTTAGTAGTCAATCCTCAATTACTCTCCAGCTTTCTTTTCTCCTTGTATAAAACCATTCTCTAGCATCTGTATCAGTACTACGTCAACAGAGCTCTATAATAGCCACAAAATCCATGATGTGGGATGTTTTGCAGTTTTGAGATCCCTTCACTGATTTAGGGAAGTAATTCATTGTTCTCTTTTCCTCTCTATTTCGTGCCCTCTGTGCCCTTTGCTGCTGTGAACTGCACCATCTTCCTGCCTTGGTTACATTCTTCCCTTCTCAGCAGCACACGCAGGAGCTGGCTCAAGTATGACTGACTGCAAGATCTGGGGAGGGCAAAATTTGGGTCACAGGTAGAGTTTGACTTTTACATTGTGGGGGAGAGAGGCCAGGTAGCCAACACGTTTATCTGACTGTCAGCAGTGCTTAGGAGACCTGGTGAGGAGAGGGCAACACTCCCTCAGCCCTCTTGCCATCCTGATCTCCAGTTACGTATTCAGCGGTTATTCAAAACACAGTTTCTTGCAAGACAGATCCCATAAATTCCCCTGTTCAGGATGAAATCTAGATTTCCTGATTTGCCATCCATTTCAGTGGCTTCCACATTTTTTTTTCCATTGTATTTTTCCCTTACTGTGAACTTTAGATCCTTCTGACATGCACGTAGGGGACAATTTTGGCTTGGCCTGACACAGCAGCAGTAAAAACACCCCTGGTATTTCTGTTTTCATCTGAGCCTACCTCAGTGTCTGGAATTTGATTCAGTTTTCTGGTGCAGGCAGGTCCAGGGAGACTTTCAATATGTGTTATATCTTAACAACCCACAGACCTTTCCAAGCTGAGGCTGAGTTTAAACAAATCTGAGCTGGGCTTCAGGCAACCCAACTGGGACAACTGGGCAAGCTATAAACTATGAATAGCATCTGTTGACTGCTTTGGACTGTTTCATAGCAAATGTTCACATATAGTGAGATTTTTCCTTCTATTACTCAAGTTGAATTAGACCTTATTCTGCAGAAAACATCATTGTAATAAGCTGTACTACATGAAGTTGGCAAATTTTGTAAATGTTTCCTTTGATTTTCACATATTCCCAGTTTACCATACAGTATGCTGTCCTTTTAGTCACGGAATGCTGTTTTGGGAGTAGCAACTAGTGATTTAATTCATCTTTGTTATCTTCTACTCTCATTAACTCTTTCTCTATCACATAACAAGTTTATTTTCATGTTTTAATAATTCCTTGTTATTGGTCCTAATACCACTTCCCCTGAATATGCACACAGATTACGTTTTAGTTTCACTGATTTTCCTGAAAAAATGGATTTTAAATGAAGTGTAAATTCAACTAAACCACAACAAGGTTTAGTTAGGAATTCCCCCAAAAAATCAACCTGTGATGGCTGAAACAGATGTCCACTATGAGATATTCTGAAAGGGGGCACTTCCTAAGAGAACAGCACAAAATCCGTACAGATTTACATGGTGATTGTGTTCCAGCTCTCTGCTTAAGCAACCTCACTTTTACACAATTTCCACCATAAGAGAAAACATAATGCCTTCTAACATGCAGATTAGTTAATCAAGGTTAGTTCTAGGGTTACAACTGTATCCACTAGCAGATCAGTCATGCTTAAATAGTGTTTAAAAACTAGTTGAGACTGTGTCGGCCTTGACCTCTAGACAAGGTCTTTCCTCTTCTTGCTCAGCTCTACCTTCAAATCATAAAGCAAGTTTCATTATCTTCTCTGGAGAACCTGAATGCATCACTTTCCTATTATTGTCCATGCTGTTACCATCCCAAACTTGTCCCCAGGGTCCCATCTCTCAGATGGCATCCCCGTTCCCTTCAGCCTTGGCTCCAATTCCAGCTCTCACTGATGTTTCTGCGTTTGCTCAGTAAACACACCATGTTCTGTATAATGTAAAACATGAGCATCTTATACACTGATAAAATTACTTCTGTGCTTACACAGCTACTTAATTTCATTTTGCCATTGATTTGTCATTTTAAAGTTAAATAATAAACATGGATTGGAGCCAGGATACTGAGTGCTGCTTTCTCCCCCTCTAGTTTTTGATTTATGTGTTTGTTTATTTACTGATACATTTAAGTACTCCCTATTGCATTTCACACATAATCTGGCAAATCCTGAGGATTTACTTTCACAATTGATTAGAAAAGTCAATGTTTTACAGATAGGATTAAAATGGAAAATATCTAGAAGCCTTGATGGAATCTACTTATGACAACTACTATCTCCCATAGGCTCTCCAGCCCTTAAAAAATCTATGTTGTGTGTTGTCAAACATTGTGAAGATATAACCATTTCCTGCTACAGGTATTATGTCAATTAAAAAAATATACTTGCTCATTTGTCCATCCTTCTAGGCTTTTCATTTAATCAGCACATGGGAAAAGATCATTGTTTTCCATTTGCTGGTACTTTTCTTCTCTTCAAAATTAAATCAGACAGGCTAGTAGGCAGTGCTGAGGCAAGCAGTGTGTTTTCAATATTGTCACTTCAGTTATCTAAATGTAAAGATTCTAAAAATGTCAACATGTGACATTTTGTTTTTTCCTTTTTTTTTATTTTAGCTCCAAACGATGTATTACTGCTTCAGTTTTATTTATTTTTCAATCAGTGTTTAGAATTTTTTTAATGCTTTATGACAGGGCAAACTGCTTTTTAGCTTTTTGATTCTCTGTCTAATGGTGAACCTGGCTTCCTTTTGATCCACTCTCACAACCAAAACTAAAATCAGTTATTCACACACAGCTCGCTCCACAGTGGAATAATTTTCCAGATCATGAAATTTCAGTGCAGAGTGATAAAAAGATTAGGCTGGTGTCAGAGAGCAGATTAGAGGGCAGCCTGGAGAAAAGAATTAAATCTACTCCTAATCCCATTCTCCTGGGGCTCGGGTTCTGTTGCTGGCCTTCACTGGTTCAGCTAGATGGTAAAATTCAGTTCTGTTGCACAGTGCCATCAGTGGTTTGAATTCTTAAGAGGGACTTTGTTTTGCTGTTCTTAGTGAATTTAATGCCAAAATATGGAGGGAAAGGAAGGAGATTGTGTGCTGGGGCTGAGAAATTCCTAAAGAGAGCAAGGCATCACCACATTATTAGCTGACCACTGGAATTTGTAGAACAGTCAGTATTGATTGACCTTGCCTGTTACAGAAAGGTCAAGTAAGCAGATAGGATAAGGTGATGGGGAAGCACTGTTTGTGTGTCTCAGTGCTAAAAAGTCATACAAAGCCAGAGATAGACAATGCACAGAGACCCACACAAGTCCAAGGCACTGGAAAAAAACCCAATTAAGTGAAAATTACCATCCCCATTAAGTGGCAGCCATCATTGCTTAATTGCTACCCAGGGAGGTATCCTGATTAAGAACAGATGAAGTTTAGCACATCTTATGCAGTGGGTTATTGCTCAGATATGAAGGAAAGGGAAGAAAAGGAAAATGAGAAATACAAGACTGAGGCACTTCAGTCCAAAACCGGAGGTGTTCATTTTTGCTAGATAAAACCAGAGCAGGGCTGGGGATCCACTGAATTGGGGTGTCTTTCTCTCCTCGTGCATAATGTCAGGGTCTTGCAGGGCCTGGGGCTGACACGTCCCTGTTTCGCCATTTGTTTGCTCCCAAGTGGGGAAGGAGCGGGAGGCGAATCCGCCTGCTCCAGCCAGACACTTGACCCAGCCCGGGCTGGACTGCCGGCCCGTGCAGTCATGCTCCGGCTCTGCTTCCTCTGCAGAGCTAAGAGCAGCCCAAAAGCAACTAGAATCAGGCCCACCTGTTCTCACTCTAAATCCCCTGGCCTCAGTGAAGAGTATGGCTTTGTCAAGATAATGTGACCACTGTTTTTTTTTCTCTAACCCAGCAATTCCTCTTTCTTTGGAAGAGCTTTGACCTTTAAATGAAGGTGCATGCCAAGAAAAATCCAGAGCTTGTTATCAAGACAATCTGTGGCACAGGCTGTGTGGTAATGTCCTCCCCAGGTGATGAATCAGATCTATCAGTGTCTAGATACTAAGGCCTTTTTTATCCTTGCAAACTCAGGGCTTTCCAAATCTTTAAGCCTGATCAGAGATAGAGCACTACAAGAGCTTACTTAAATCTCAGCAAGCAGAAAAGAGGGTGAAGGGGAGAGAGCTCACATAAAATAAAGAACACCACTTTTTAAAGATAAAACATAACTCTAGGTACAATAAAAGCCTTTAGAGAACAGAAGAGATCTTTGTCAGGAATGTATCTCATTTAGTCCCATTGTTTCACTGTGTGCTTTTCAGAAAGCCGGCCATTTATCTTGCCTTTTTTTCCCCAGGTTTTTTTTTTTTTCTCCTCCTTTCCTGATGCCAGTTTCCATTTCATTAGGAAATGAATCACTGATGAGGTGCTAGTCCTGTCTCCCTGCAAGCAGACCTCAAAAACAGGGTAGTCAGGAAAAAGAAAATATACAGTCTTATGACCTAAAACCTGAATGTTTTTACAAGTACAGTTTTATTTATGTTGTGCTGTGTTATGGATAGCTGTTGTTTAGTGTTTATGGCATGCAGGCTAATGATTCTGAGTCAGAGATACCTTCAACATGTTTTGAGGCTCCAAAGGAAGAAATTTTCAAAGGGAAAAGCAAAACACAGAAGAATTCCTAAACTTCCACACAATTTCCCCTGTGGGTGCTGTGAGCCAAACCTTCCTGGTTCACAGCACATTGCTGGAATGCTGTACCCGTGTCCCTGAAAGCCTCAGAGGGATTTCTCATTTTCACAGTTGGTGTACTGCGCACGCATTTGTTCGTGGAGTTATATGCCCAGACAAGGAGACAATCACATTTCTGTAGCTTGAGTACCCCTGTGATGACGCATAATGCTGTCGTGGTTTTTGCACAGAGAAGCAAACTCCCAGAAAACCCATGTCAGCTTGAGTTTGACCTTTCATTCAACAATGATGCAGATCAGGATATTTTCTATGCGACATGGCTGCATACTGAGCACACACAAGTTGTCAGATACGGTCCAGTCTACACCCAAACATCCTTAATCTGATGATCCCCGAAAAGCAAAGTCCTGACCCACACAGCAGTTCATTTTGGCTACTTCAGGTATTCCACAGTGAGAGAAAAAGGGAGGGGACGTTGCTTTCCTATCCTCTGCACGAACTCATCCAACACTCAGACTGAATTGGTATGACACACAAACCGAACTGTTGCCAGAAATGCCCATCTTGGAGCTTGAAAAATGTGTTTGTTTTTCCCAGCAACATCAGTCTAAGAAAATACATTTCTCCCTACCGAACTAGTCTCTTTTATACCCTCTGATAATACTCCTACATGACTATCATGATGCTGCGTGAGTCTTCAAAGCTTCCAGCTACGTTTTTGTTAAATCTCAGTTGGATAACCACAAAAGAAAACAAATGCATTTAGCATTTGCAGAATCCTGTCCCCCAGTTTTAGAAGGTTAAGATATATAATGCACACATTCATTTTATACAGCTTCTGAGTGACTAATTGAATGTGTCCTCCATTTAGAGAGCATGTAGCATTTTGCAAAAATGTATTGGACTGACCCACTCGTAAGATGTGCATGAGTAGGACACACCACTTGCACTCACGCCATCAAAAACTTTGACAATTGTTGTACTGGGAGGTTGATCAAACTCCTGCACAGCAATAATTCCCACAAGAGCTTCTTGTTTTGAAGATCCAGATTTACTAAACCAGCAGCCTGATTTTCAGAAGAGCCAAAAATCCAGCAGCCTTCTGAGTCTCCCTTCCCCTTTTTTTCCCAAAGCAATGCATGTGCTGCTGCATGACTTCTATTCATTCCTGCATGCACGGAATATGACGCCTAACTCCACCTGTTCTTACAAACTGCTTATAATCTTAACAGAGAATACATAAATAGCTCAGGAACAACACCGAGAACCTGATAACTAGATGGGCACAGACTAAGCATCTCAGGTGCTTGCAGTCAAAGACATGAATTCAGGGATGACAACACCAGGAGTCAGGAGCTTGCTTAAGCACATGCAGTCTGGAAGAATGAGCAAAGGACAACCACCATCAAACCCAGAGCAGGGTAGCCTAGCAATGGTGAACTTAGTCGTAAATCTTTGGCCAAATTGCTTCATTTCTCCCAGTGCCTCCTGTCAGATTTGGCTCATCACCCCTAGGAGAAAGCCGCCTTCACATGATGTAGGTAAAAAGCCTAAGGTCATGGTGCAACCCTGATTATCTATAGCCTATCAGGCCACAAAAGAAAACCCACCAAGTCACCCTTAAAACTAAACACTATCCCACCTTGTACTTCTCCTGGAAAGTGCTTTAGCTTTGCAAATTGTGTTGCTTTCTTGCTTGTTCTACAGTGAATTGGTTTGTACCTCAAACCTACTTGTAACTAAGTAAACCTATTATACTGACCTTAATGTTGCATTGTTTCTTTGCGCTCCCTGTCTCTCTCTGTCTTCCTGCTGGTCCTTGTTTTCTGTTCTTATTAAAGCATTTCCAGGTCAGAGACTGTCCTTTTTGTATTCTTTGTTGTGTTGGGTTTTTTTCCCCCTCTGTATTTTCTGTATTTCTGCATATGTATAACTCGTAGTGCAGAGAGTTTTCAGTAATGAGTTTGAATGGTTTTCCTCGTGGCCACTTTTGTTTCCTCTGTTTCTGTTTTCTCTCCTTTATGCTGGAGCAGAGGAGGAAGCCTCAAATGAGCTGTGCATCAGCCCATTGATTAAGTGGAGTACCTTACCATGCAGTAATTACCATTGCCTAAGCTATACCCAGGCACAGCAAATCATTTTTATTTCTGTATGCTCTGCAACTCAGAGAAAGAAGGCCTAGTCATAGATAGACAGCATATGAATTGCCAGAAAAACCCCAGGTTGTGTACAGATCATTTATAACCTAGCCAGCCCAGTGTTTGCAGAGGCTTTTGCCCACTAAACATCTCATAAATCATTGACTTCCTTTAAAAAGATAACAATAATTTCAAAGAGGTAAGTGGGATTGGTCTGGATCATTATGTTCTCCCTCTAGGGCAGGGAGTTGAAAGTTTTAATTTTCTTTCATCAATCTAAGTCATCACCCAAGGCTGGAGTGTGATGTTTGACTTCCACTACTGGAAGCCTTAGATCTGAACACCCTCCACAGAGCTCTCGGGTGATGTTACTGCACTTGTTCAGAAAATTGTATCATAAGACGACTGCCTGTGAGCAGAGTATTATAAGCCTGTGCCAACCCCACTGTGGGATCAAGGCCTAAAACCACCAGCAGCAGAGCCCCGTCTTTCTTCTTGTCATGGGTTTACAAGTAAAGAGAAGGGGGCAGGGAGATGTCATGTTTGTGATCAGGACTTCCCAAACAGGTTTGTGTGTACAGGCATTACAGAGCACAGCCATAGTGAGTTCAGCGTGTTTTTGGGAGCATTGAATTCACTGCACATGGTCTGTAGAGTTGATTTGTGCAGGGAACACATCTGGGGTTTCCATACATCTGGCAACCCAAGCTATTCCTCCAAACTAGCTCACTGACATATGGGAGCCTGAATAATTGTTCTAAATCCTTCAAATCTAGGCAGAAAAAGAAAATACGGCCCCATAAACTCAGACGTACAGTACTCAGGAAGGGAGGGTTACTCCTCTGTAATAGCAGCTGAAAGCTACACTTACTTTCCCACCATGTGACATTTGTGGTGGTGTGTAATTGTCTCCCCCATCAGTCCAGGACTGTATCCCTCTCTGCATCTGAATCCCACTTTCTGTTTGCTGTTTCCATCGGTTCTGGGGCAGCAGTGGGCTTTTTTGTTACATTTGTTAACAGAGGACCCTGGAATCCTTGTTTACTATTTATGGATGCTCTGATGTGCCACCAATTCCAGCCATGACAACCATAACAGAAACAAGTGCAGCCCTGAGCTAAGCATTTTTTTTCAGTTAATCTAGTGTTTTTTCTTTTTGCAAAAACTGTACATCCATTTAATATTTTGCCAAAATGTGCTAATTATTTAAAATAATTTGCTGAATAATTTATATGACTAATTTTCAGCATGTGCATTGTTTCTTTGTTTTTTTTTTTTATTGGAATCAACTTGGTTTTAGCCAGTAATCATTCTTCATATTCTCATCAAGAACAGAGGATTTTTCCGATAGGAGCTGTGCAGGAAATGAGATACTGAACATCCCCTATAGTCCATAACCATGTAAAAAATACAACAAAAGATTTAGACAAGCAGAAGGCAGTAAACAGGGAAGCTCATAAGGCACAAGTGGGAAAGAAAAGTATTACAGAGCCACCAATGACCACTGCTTGATCATGGCTCACCTGGAGTTCCTGAGTGTTTTAGAGGAACCCTGGCAGGAGGAAGTTCAGCACAGGCACAGGATGCTCCAAGCCTGAAGCATGTCAGCTTTGAGCTTTCTTGCAGTATGCTTCACATCTTCAACCTGGGAAAGAAGATGCCACATTAATATATCAAAGGACAAAGCAACTCAGAGTAGACAATGGTAGAAACCTATTTACTAACAATTTGACATTCTGGCAACAGCTTGTTGATGGCACATTGTACCAGCCACATGAAGAACTGCTTCTGCAGGCAAGAGGAAAATCAGGGCACCACGTTCATTGCTTTCTTAATCCATCTACTGACACTGCCAACAAAGACAGTCCTGCTTTTAGTACCAGATTTAGTGAGGTTTTCCAAACAACATATTCCCTATGGGCCACAGAAGGCAACTGGAATGACGGACTGCAGATGAGTGCAAGCAACAAGCAAATCAGTCAGGTCCAAATCACCTTTTCCAGCCTCGAAACAAGATCCACCTTTTCTGGATCCTTGTAGATACTGGACTCATTGGCAACGTGCCTGAGAACGCAAATACAGATGTGACAAAAGGAGACTTCTGCACTGCAGAATCATGACCACGCACCAGCTACTTCAGGGGTGCAAGGCTTGGAGGAGGGACTAAGCTGCAATGGACTAATCAGCTACTGCTTAATTAAAATTTTCAGCACCCTATTCAGGATACAGAATTGAGTTATAGTTTAATAGGAATATCACAGAGTATTTAAATAAAATGTATTTCAATAAAAGGAAATTCAGTCTAAAGACGAGATTTTAAAAGGTATGGATGTATTTCTCAGAACCATTGTTTCTACCCTTACACAAACAGACGATGTGCTCTCTAAAATCTAATACCAACCTACAATGTTTTAAGAGGACCATATTATATGTAGCTGCTTACCTAGATTTCCTTGTAAATTAAACTGAAGCTCTCAGCGATACTTATCTTCCTTTTGTTCTTTCCTCTTTAATTATACTGTGGCATTAATTATCTTATGGGCAGAAACAGTCTATAGATTGCTGCTGCTTCAAAAACTCAACCACTGCTCCTGCTACTCGCTCATACCTTATGAATATTTTCATTCAGTCAAAAAAAAAAAACCCCAACAAAAAAAGCAAGACTCTGTCCCAAGCTTTCTCCTTTTCTACAAGTTCTCTATCCCCCTGGTTCTTACCTCCTTGCTATCACCACTGATTCCCAAAGTCTGATTCATGTTTATCCTTGATCTACAGCACTTCTCTAGACTAGAAATGGTACCTGTGCTCTAAAAAGCATGACTCTTTCCTGAGTAACATGACTAAAATCGTTAGGATCTTTTCCTGTAGCCTTTATGTGGATGAGTAGTCTACCTCTAGTGTAATCCCATCTGGAGCAATTTCACAGCAGCTGTCAATAGTGTAACCATGAATTTTTTCATCTGAGAAAATTATTGTAAAATTGGATCATCATAGAGCACATTTCAGTGAAAACACTGGCTTTTTTTTTTAAGTATAAGCTCAATAAATGATGTTTCTAATGTTAAATCATGCAATGTTAACTTATTGCTAATGGCACAAACGTATGCTCACTTCACAAAATCTACCACATTAAGACCCTCTAAAGAGAGACAAAAAGGGATCTTAACAAATTTTTCAACTCATCAACTCACCATGGAGTCAACTTAAAGCATTGATTAATAGGACCCTTGCTATCCTAGCTGAACCCATAAGTAGCTTAATAAGACATACAATATTCTGCTCAGGGTTTTTAGTTTAATACTTTTTTATTGATTTTTTACAAGAAAATACAATAACATTGTGCATATAAAGCAGTCTGCACAAGGCCTGAATTTTGCACAGGCACATCAAAAGTAACATTCATTCATTTTGCATGTGTCACCGATCTGCATGACCTTTAAACTGTTATTCAGCAAGAAAATTAAATATCTAGCAAAAACCTTTGAAAGAACAATTCATTAGAGAGTACCTAGTATGTGCTACGCATTGCATCAAGTCACGCACATACACTCATCTAATGGGAAACTGTTGACATCTTTTAATGCCAGCGGTAAGCATGACAGTCTTTTTTGCAGTGAGGGGGTTATCTTGCCGCTCATGCATAGGATGTAGTTGGGCATTTATGAGCCTCATGAGAAAACAAAGAAGTCCAGTGACTTCACTGAGGTCATCCACTCCTTTTAACCACCTATATGGCATTCACAGCTGTAGCATCTCCGTACTTTGTATGGATTTCATTCCTTGTTTCTCCGCAGCCCTGTGTTACACAGAAGAGCCATCACAGCTGTCGCCCTCCTCAGGCCTCCTCACTTGTACCCCACTCCAGACCGACTACATCATCTTCCCACCACCAGCCCTCTCTTCACCCCAAGGCAGTTTGACACCCCTATTCTCAACCTGTGCTTTAAGCAGGCGGCTTTTTTTTTTGCCCCACCGAGACCAGCCTCCTTGGAGCTCATTCTCCCAAACTGGCACAACAAAACAGCTGTGTGTTTTCCCCAGCTTGAATCAGTGTTCAAGTGCTTCTGTTTGCTTGATTTCTGCTGGCAAGGACAAACTGCTCCATTCACCTCAAAGCCATCAACCGCTTCTGACTACCCTCACAGCAAGCAGCTAAGGAGTGTTTCTACCTCCATTTGTCATGGTGCCCACGCTACGTGGCTCTGAAGTCATAACACAGGGCAAGAGAAGCAGCTGCCTAGAGCACAGGACTGCTTAATGGGCAACCAGGTTATTTTTGTTCTCTATTTTATCTCACTTTGTTTTTAAATGTCTTGCCTAGAGCAAAAGGCCTAGAGCCACCACCATTGGGAAGCCCCGTCATCACACAGGGATCTTCTCCATGAGTCAGAGCGTAAGGCAGGTTTCAGTCATACTTATAATATCCTGAACAAAACTGTCTTCCCCCTGTCCAACAGTGACCCCTTTGTGACATTGCTCAATAACAAGCATAGACTTTGGGGGGAGGGGGATTGTAATCATTAAATTGTAAATCCCTTTAAATGCAAAGATCAAAGGGAAAGTTTCAATCCATTGACACATAATTAAAAATGCAGACGTGAACGGCTTTGATTCATGAATGCTTATGCACTTTTAAATTGTTGCCAGGGAGATCAGGGCATGAGAAAATTAAAAACCATTACACTTCAAAAGGATAAATGATTTTCACAGCTTTCTAACATTATTTCCTGTTGCGCAGATTTTTGTGTGTTTTAACATTTCCCCCACCCTGCCTGGGCAGATTAGTTCTGAAAAATGTCTTCGAGAAAATATTCAGGACTCAATGAGATTAAAAGAAGATTAGTGAACTTGTTGGATGGAGAGTTCCCATTGGTACTTAACGGTAAATGCTTGGGGCAGTTAAAGAGGAACCCCCCCCATACATTTTACCCTTTTACCTGCGTTTTAATTTAAAGAACTGCGACCTACCCTTTTACCTGCGTTTTAATTTAAAGAGCTGCGACCTTTTAATTCATTATTCTTTTTCTAATTGAGCCAGTACAATACAATGTGGTATAGGCCATAAGCCAAATCTCCCTGAAGTTAAAGAAAATATTCCCATGACTGTAGTGGTTTCAATCTGTTTGTTTAACATTTCTCACTTGTGAAAGTCAAAGCACTTAACTGAAAGGAAAAGGCTGCTTCCTATTTCACAAATGAAAAAATTGAGACATACAAAGTGGACATGATTCTCAACCACCATATCACAGATGTTAGACTAAATCCAGGGCTGTCAACTACAGCAAACGCTCCCACTTCTAATACGTGCTATCTCAGCTCTACCCTGCCTTCCAACTGCCACCTAAGACACCTAAGTGCTTTAAAATTATCCCAATCTTACCAGAGACAAACAGTGTTTCTTCATATTTGCAAGTGTTTAGAAGTTAATTTCTTTGACAGAAATGTCTTGTTGAAATTCACCTGTGAGTTGATGGTTTGCAATGAACTCATGGTCAGCATTTTTATTAGTGGCCCGAAAGTACATGTGAAAACAACAGGAAAATCTTTAGTGCTGAAGTCACATTGCTTCTTAACCACTGACCACATGAAGGGTGAGGATGACCAGATGAAATCTTGAAACCCATACTGTACAGGGCTAGATATTAGCTGGCCACCTTCTTCTCCCCGTACAGTTGATGGAATATAGGACAATCCATCTCATCTGCAAACACCTACATATGTAACTTCAGACATCTTCATATCATATAGATGTTTGTGGTTTATATGTCTAAAGTTACATGGGATGAATCCCACTATTTATTCAAAAGGTGCACCTTTGGGATGAAGGAGTAGGTGCAGCCCCCAGAGGCACAACAGCTCTAAATACACCAGAAATCCCATTCTGTTTGCATGCCTTGGAAATTCAGGACTCTACTTTTTTAATAAAGTAAGGTGCAGCTGAAATAACTTCCGCATCAGGCTGACTTGCTCCTCACTCCACTGTGGCATTTTTCAGCTGCCAGTCAAGCCAACCTTCACAAAATTTTCCCTGAGGGGGAAAAGCCAGAGACAAGTAGCAGCAGACTAACAGAGCACTGAACAGTTCAGCAAGCATTTGATGGTGAAAGCAAAAACCTTTTGTATTTACTTTTGAACATATGAATCAGACATTGTTTCTGTTTGAGACTGGGCTACTTCTGAAAAGTGTCTCCACGGTGGCAGCCAGCTGAGATTCAGCATAAGGGGCCATCCCAAAAATGCACTGATGCCTGCATCTGTTATCCACTGCATTCAGTGAGATAGCTCCAGGAATAAGATGCCCCACATTAAGATATCTAATATATTACCCCTTTTTGTTATTTATTATTTCTAATATCTGAATAGCAAATAAGACATGATGAATTTATCTTTCTTTCAGTTGGTTGTTGTTCAAGAACATGTTAATATTATTCTTTGTTTACAGTTATTGGATCAATAATGTTGCTACATAATACTTATTCTGCAGATTTCAGTCCAAAGGAGATTTTCTAGTCTCAGTTTCTTTGTGGCACAGACCATAACGTTTAATCCATTTACCACAAGGCTTAGATCAGTAACTTGCATTTGACTAATGCAAAAGCATCTGGTGTTGACTTGAGGACTTCAAGAAGCACAGAAGCAGTTTACTCTATTTTTTTTACTGCCTTATTTTTTATGTGAATTTGAGCCTTTCTCCACTAATGCTAATGACCCCATCAGCATTTTCTATGTGCAAAACCAAAACCCTCTTCATGTTCAAGCATCCGGATCCTCTTTTAAATCTGGCTGTTGAACACAATCTTCTTCCACATACATCCCTGCAGAATGACTGTCCTGTCTTAAGGGAGCATGAGACCAACTCCTCTGCAGGTTTAAGTGAGCTCTGATTCATCGCTATCATCAATGTACATTAACTGTTCAGCCCTAAACCTGGCAGTATTATAAGAGCAGGCTGACAACCGCTGGATAGTGGAGACTGTTTGAGCTGAGAGATGCCCCCCCATTCATGTGAATACACAGACTTCTCCAAACTCCCCTAGGGAAGGAGCTGATCATACTCCGTACCAGGAGGGTTGCCTGGCCCAGCTCAGGGCTCCTCTACAGTTGCTGGACACATATGCACTCAGTCTTTGGTTTAAAGGCATTCACTTAGCCAAAGATGAGGCACCCAATTTCATCACTCTTTCCTCAAGCTTTTTCAGAAGTATCTGTATTGTTCTGCTTGGCACTTGTTGCCTTCAAAAGCACCATGCTCCCTGTAAAATAAGGGACAAGGGCATATTTACTGCACCCTAGAGGTGCCTAAGGCAGTCCAAGAATCTCCTCTGCGGATTTGTATTGTGTTTCTGTAGCAGCACACCAAGCATAAGGTTTGTTCTCCTTGTAGTCAAACATCATGGCACAGATGGATTTGCTACAATGATGTCCAAGCTCCTGTCTAGTTGGGACACTGCATAAATATCAAGACTTCTTCCCACTCTATTTTCTGCTGCAAAACCTGTGATTTTTCTCTGGGTATATTTGTCAGCTGCTCTATTATGAGATCCGGTCTGGGATTCTCTGCTATTCACTGCATTTCTTTATCCCACTTGTCAAAACAGAATCAGGCTTTCAGTACCACGATGACACCTTAATATACTGGGGATCAGGTTATGACGGACCTACAGACACAAAGAGGAGATGGAGTAAGAAGCTCCCTTCTGCATCAGTAGGGCACTGAACCGCATCTGAACTGTGCAGATGCCATTTGACTCTCCTTCCTCTCAGACGTGATGTACACACAGGAGAAGGTCAACAGCAAAGAATGACTTTGTCCCTCAGTACACATTTGAACTACACAGCTGAAGCTGGGAAAAGTGTGAAGGGAGGGAGAGGTGTCACAGCAATCCCAATTCTCTCCAGCGTGGTACTCCTGCAATTCCTATTTCTCTTGATATCAGCTAGGAGCAGTAATGTACCAAAAGCAGGTGTGCTGTTTGCATATTGGCTTGCAAAAACAGGGAAGACAGGTTCTGATAAAACAGATGCAAAGGCAGTTTCCTATATCATGAATCTCTGCTCAGCCACCATGCCAAATACTGATCCGGATGGTCAGGATTTGACTCTTACCAGGACTAATGGCAGGAGCTAGGCAAGAACAGCTGTTCTGATTCCCGGCATGCTTGAAAGCAGGGGCAACAGGAAATCTCACAGCTGAACAAAATCCTTTACTGTTTGTTTTTATTTGTGTTCTTTCATTTCAGTAGCAAAACAGTGAACTGGCATTCAAACATTTAGGCCTCTTTCAGGGACTGGTGATGTGACTTTCTTGCTCAATTCACATTCATTCAGGTTCCAGTAATGATTACCTTTGTCCCACGCTCATCACAAGTCCAAGCTCACTGCAAGTCCAGGAAAAGGAAGAAAACAAAACTAATGAATCCAAATGGTGTTTATCAGTAATAAATTTTATAAACTCCTTGTTTATAAGCTGCTGTTTGCAGCAGCTCCAATTTACTGTGCTTAATTTGCTTTGTAGGACAAAGACCACCATAGTTTCTGACAACCTCAGTAGTTTATCAGCATACTGTGGAAGAGATTATTTTAAGATTGATAGGTAGCCAGATGGCTAGCATTCTTTTTAAGACACCTGCATATTTGAAGCAATTCTTTTCCTTAACACTCTCAGCCTCACCAGGGCTAGGACCATCATGACGGGGAAGATGAAGAGGAAATCCTCATCCAGAGATAAAAGAGCTACCAACTGCCTTTTCTGCCCTATTGGAAATTATATTAACAGTTGAGAATATCTCTTCTCACCTACTAGAGTGGTTGGCAACTGAGAGCTATCTATGTCATGAAAGACTCCCAATCCACTCTCCTGTGCACTTTTCAAAAGAAATTAGCGTTCTCCATGTTCTGCAGGTCTCCTTTTACTGAACAGCTACTTAAGCAATATGCTTCCTCTGCTCAGCTTGTCCTTGAGCTGGAGTGGTTGTTTTATACTAGGATAGAGAATATGTTATAGACATGTTTTTCAGAAAAGCTGAGTTCCTGGAAGTACATCACCACCGTACTGGGACTCAAGAGATTGGCATTCATCTTCTGACTCCATCACTGACTGACTGGATGACCTCAGCTTCACCATATATAAGGTAGTGATGAGAATCATCAAACACCTACTTGTGTGTCAAACACACAAAAGCTGGGGGTGAGCAGTGCTGAAGAACAGTGAGGCATGATTACTAATAGCTTGCATGACTATTCCCAAACACATGCAATCTCATAATATTGCCTTCATTTGGCATAACACTGCCTGAAAACACCGAGAGGAAAACACTGGTTTGCTCTAGTGTTTTATTGATAACTGGAAAGGGAGATACAAGCAGAATATCTGCATTGCCCCTGCAGGCAAACAAAATCCCCACATCCCACAGGTAATTACCATCTCCTAATTGGGTTTGAAAACAGGAGATTTGAGTCTGAATACATGGAGTTTGCACCAAAACGAACAGTTACTTGTCTGAGGGATTCAGTGGTTTCAAAACACAACAGGAAAAGACAAACTGAGGCTGAGTTGGGGCTTTACCTGTGAGTTTGCAGATAAACCTTACAGACCTCCTCTAACAAGCTGGCTACTTTTACTAGTTGAAATCAGAATTCATACTCACCCCTATTGTCACTTTTATCTGCCACTCTAGGCTCATTACATCAGTTTAACTAATGGCAATTAATATGAAAATTAAAATTGATAGCAAAATTAAGTACTTGGAAGACAGTTACTGTTCCTGCATGTAACTCTGGCATGTCTAATTACTGTTGCAACAAAACCCCAGTAACAACCCACGCTTTCCAGGCCAGCCCTAACCCAGCCCCAGACAGACACCTCTTTCCTACCGCAGCCCCCAACCTGGTCCCTGTGTCTCTGCGACGATGCTCCCCATCCCTCTCCCCAGGGTTCACTCATCACGCTCCTGTGCAGCAGTCAAATTTGAGAACTTTTAAGATGTTGTGACAGGCTAGTCCCTTTTCTTGCTGTTCACGCATGTAAAGATTTTATAGCATGGCTTACAATGCAGAGATCAAAAATAGCCACAGGCTTGCTCAATATCAATACAGACCTCTTCAAAAAGTCAGGTTTTCTGGCAACAGACTGTCAAAGTCCTCTACCTGATACAAGAGGAAAGGAAAACCGCTAGACCTGTGCATGACCTTGGGGTTTCATTTCTCTATGGCTTGGTTCACAAAATATCTATTTTGCCAATCCAGATGCTTAATTATTCAGAGTTTGTATAATACTTTGAAGGCACAAGCTGTATCCCACAGTTAAAATATTATTACGAACAGGGTTCTGATATTTTCCAGGCTTCGCTCAGCAGCACTTTGAATGTTATTTGCACCAACATTACTGTGACAATAGCCTCTCACACTAGATCAACAGCAATGTCCAAACTTTCCACCCATGGCATGCAGCATAAAACTCATCTACTTGAAATGAGCTGGCAGAATTAGAATTATCCTCTATATTTTCCATTACCAAGGCACCAGACACACATTTTACAAACATCCTTTCAGCAAGGGACTATGTCAGTTTACTGATACAATAATCAACATAAATCTGCAAAACTCTTTTGCTGACATTGTTGATAGGGAACAAAACAGAGTGTTAAACACACTCAGCCCTCATTCCCCCAGTTCAGCTTATCTGGAGTTGCTTTGTAGAGAGGATGTTGTGATTTTATGCTGGTGTATCCAATTTTATATTGATACCTGCTGTGTACGAGTGGAGCTATAACTGTGTTGTGCCCGAGAGCTATCCTTGCTATGCACTGACTATGTTGTAACTACCTCCATCGTATACTTATAAATGGTTCCAAGCAGCGAAATAACATCTGTATTGATCTAAAGAACATTTTGTTGATTAAGGACTGCAGAAGAAACCATATGAAATGCAGGCCCATTATTTAACAATGTCTTTCCAGTACCTGTGTTGGAAATATAGGAACATGAGACTGTTAAATTTTTTATCAAATGGCTCCCACTGAGATTGCTGTAATGATGCAAAGTCAAATTGCTAAGCTTTGGGTTTGCTTTGGGTTCCTCCCCCTTCTATTCTCTTCTATAGGGGGAAGGGAAAGATCTACAAATGAAAAATGCTTCTGGATATTGATATTAAAAGGATAAGTCAGGATGAAAATGCATGTCCATACTTTCTACTACAAGATGGTACACAGGTCTCGGACAGGAGCATGGCGTGTCTGAGCAACCTTTTGGTTAGGACAGCTTTTACAGATCTCCACTGGCCTGCACTTTAACAGCTTTCAGTGTGTTTAAAGTCAAATTAAAAAGATATTGTGTCATGTTAAAGGGCTATCCATCTTCAAGGCCTTATCCTTATTCCTGCAGATAGAGGAGGGGGATTTGGAAGAGAGCCCTAGGAATGGCACATGAGGGGCAATTATCCGATTTTAAAGAAACCCCCCTGGCAAGCAGAGCCAAGTGTTTTCAAGTATAGCATGGAGCAGGAGAAACTTTGCGTACAGGCACAGGGGATCAGCACAAGGCTGCCTCCTGGCAGCAGCTGACAGTTTATCGTACCTTTTAGTTCACGTCTTACATTCCTGTTTTTCTCCTGAAGAGAAATTCAGAAAACACCAACTGACATCTCTGCCAGGAAATAGGAAATGTAAATAAAACCCAACAGCCTCTTGGGAAATCCAAATTCAAAGGCTTTCAGACTCAATCCCCACACAGCTCTGAACTCCCCAAGATTGTGGGAGTCTGTTCTTGTATGAGAAATCCAGTATCAATTGTTTTACCATTGATGTTGTGTTGTAAGGGGAAAGATACCACAAGAAGGTGATGAAAATCTAAGTCAGGAAATAGAATGAAATCAATGCCTGGGGGACAGAAAGGAAAGAATGTGATATGATCCAGGATTCTGACATTGTTCAACGGAGGTTTGGCAAGCTCTTATGTTATGGACATTTTGAATATTTCTAGTTGTATTTATTGTAAGCAGAGAAAAACCTAGTGATTTTGATATCACAGGAATGCTAACATAGATTTTTATGTATATCAGTTGGGAGAGAAACCCAGTCATTGTATAGGAACCTGAGGAACGAAAGCCTTAAAATTAGTAAAGTCAGCTCCATGGAGATCACTTCCCTTCTTGATTTTTTTTGTTTTGTTTTTTTTTTTCCATCTCCCTTCTATACTCTTTAAAACTTTTCTCTGTTGAAGAAGTTAAGATGAATTATGGTAGACTGAGTGAACCAAGCTAGATAGTCAACTGAAGAAACTATTTTCAGTTCTGGTATTTTTCTACACCAGAAATCAATACCATCTGCCAAACGCTATCTTCTTGCCAGGTTGAGACAGCAGAAACCAGTGCCAGAGCACACAGTACCTTTTACACAGATAAAAGAAAAGGACCTGAACTTCAGCACCTCTACCTCCAAAGACTCATTATGGTCTTTGGTAAGTCTCTTCACATCTCTTTTCATACCAGTATTGTGGATTTAATTCAGAATGGGAGACTCTGCCCTAGCTTTGTTAGGAGGCCTATTCTGAAGATTAAAAGTATTACAGAAATATTATTACCAGGGCTGGAAAGGAATTTGTTTTCCCAGGCTGTACATTGTCTTTTTAAATCTTATCCCAAAGCACAGAAAATTGTGTATATTTTTAATATACACAAACATATTTATTTAGCCTTTCTTGCACACACCCTTCCCAGTTTTGGTTTGCGTTAATAACCACATTGAACATTTAAAAAAAAAAAAAATCTTTTTCAGCCACTGTTTTTGATAGTCATGTAGTTTAAATTCTTTTTGTAATAGTTTCATATTAGTATTTTCAGGAAATAAAAACACTTAATAAAAATTAATTCCCAGACAGTACTTACAAATTAATGCATTCTTGCAACTACCAAAAAAACTGCCCACTTTTTCATGATAATAAATATTAGGAAATATTTTTAGAAGGGATTTTGTCCTTTAGAAATAATAGCATATGAAACTGGAAATTTAAGAACACTTTGTTCTATGTGTGAAAAAATGTCTGGCGATTTGTAAGGATAAGCACAGTTTGAGCATTCTCTCAAGTGATGGTTGAGCATACAGCCTGGATTCAATCTAGACTCCTCCTCAGGGGAAGCTGGAGATCCTCTGCTGATTGAGGCACTGAATTAGGACCCAGTTCAGCTGGGTGTAATTCCTAGCTAGACCTCAGATATCCTAAGTCATTTTGAACAGATCATTTTCCATCTCCTTTCTCTACCTGTGATGGAGGGATAACAATGCATCTATTTCTACTTTATCTTCTATAATGGAATCAGTCCTTAGAGATTCTTGGTTTCTGGGGTACATATGGTACTCAGCATAAGAAGTTATACTTAGATTAAATTTGGGGCAAGTTTGACAGGTAATACTGCAGACTGAACATGGGATCTGTAAACTCTGAAAGAAGTCTGAAGGACAGCGAGTGTTTTAAACTCAGCAATTTTGCCCCAGAAACTGCATTGCTCAACCCCAGTTACAGCCTGAGCTGCTTCTGCAACGGCTGAATCAAAGCAGAGGACTCAGAGGGAAGAACCTGTAGATCCAAATCTTTTGGCGACATGCAGCCACTGAGGGAATGGCTGAGTCTGGCAGTGAGAATGCAATAAAACTGGGGAGATTCACCTAAGTAAAATAGAGCAACGGAATATTTACAGCCAGACATGAGGTCTTCCCCCTTATGGCTCTCCTTGTAATGTTTCAAGGACCTGGAAATCAATGTCAGAGTCAAGGACAGTGCTGAAACGCACCCTGGCCATGCAGCCTGGCAAATACGCAGGCAAGCCCCTTAGGGATGTTTAGACAATTTAATGGTGGAGGGTAATGCAAATGGTGTGTTCAGAGCATTTACAAAACAAACTGATTCTCTCTTACTGTTTTGCTACTGGAAGGAGACTTTTTTTCAGTTAGTTACAGTTCATTAACTGCTACCATTGGATGGTTCTTATTTTAATTTCTTTGATCTAATTCAGACAGGTGTTTTCTTTTTCAGCATTCAGCCAGAGTGTAAGTTTTGGCTTAGTTAATTAAATATATAGCTAATTTACATTAATGACTATTACAGGACACCTAGAAACATTCAGACAGTCCAATCATTCAACAGGCTGGACATTTTAATCTCATCTCCTAGAAGAAAAATGCTGCCTCATGCAATGGGAAAGCTAATGGCCCACTTCTTTGGAAAGAGCTTTGAAACACCTGAATCAAAAAACACAAATGTGTAGTTTTGGAAGAGGAATTATGGGGACACTTAACAAACATGCAGCGATTCAGCAGAGCCATGTAAAGGGAGACTCTACAGTGGTCTGAGATAGGAAAGGCAATTTCCAGTTAGCCTCCGGTCCCGCGAGAGCTTCCAGTAGTCAGGACCTGAAGGCCCACATCTGGAAATCTCAACAAAGGGACCCAAGTGTTTCCAAGTCTGAGATCTGTGGTGCTCAAATCTAATAGGCTGAAGAGAAGACAACTTTGGAAAGAGACCGAGTCCTTCCCTAACTCAGATTTAATTCAGTGTTTTATCACAAAGGTGTTATCTATGCAGTATATGTTCTCACAGGATCCAGAGAGATCTTGTGTCATTTTCCTGTCCTCTTCGGATTTGAACAGTCTGCAAGAAAAATTAGCTGCATTATCAGAGAAAGCAGACTCCAGAGTGGAATAAAATGTATTAATGATATTCATTCTCGTACCACACTACACACCAAGTATGGCCCTATGCAGAGCTGAATGATGGATGGAAGTCCTCTGACTGTGACAGTGATTACTGTGTAAGAAAGAGGCAGGAATCACAGCCATGCCCATGTTTTTCTTCTTTTCAATTTGAAGGGTCAAAATCTCTGAACCAAACTTAAAACAGTGGTGCCATGAGGCAGATGTAATAAATTGAGGGCTTCTATTAACTAAACAGAAGTTAGCTGCATGAAAAGTAAGTAACAGCTCTTTTTATCTATGGTATCTCCTGATGCTTCCTCATGAACAGAGGATTAAAAGGGAACTTAAAACTTCATATTAGAAAACATGGAAAAATAGTACTTCTTCTGATTCAGGAGAAGGACTCGGGTTAGTACAGAGAAACAAACACACAGAAAACCCCAGGAATCCCAAGGTAAACTTGTTGCTTTCCCATTGTTCATCACAGGAGGGTCACAGTTACACAACAGAACAAAGCCGAAATAAGCAAAACTGACCAGGGAAAAACATGTGCCATTACAAGGACTGAAAAAAACAACATTCCTATTCAAGTTTTATGGCACAAGCCTGACACTACTTTGGTTCAGTTTTCTATTATAGAGGCAGACGGTCTCTGAAAAGGCAACAGTAATAAATATTTGACATAAATATTACAGACAAAATCTGTCCATTGAAACTTTTTTCCTAACAAGATCTCAGATCTTGGCACCAGGCACAATTCCAGGGTGAGGGATCATGCTGCAGGGTAGAGCATTATACCACATGCTGATACAGCCGCAATAAAGAAAAATACCAAGAGTACAAAAAGCCTTTGGAGTTCAAATTTTTAAGGGGACAGTTTATTTATAAAGCCACAAATGCTTCCAGTCAAATTCCTGTTGGTTTATATATGAATAGGGGAAGTGAAATAATTGTGGGAAAGGTGGAGTCTACGGCAGAACAATTGCTTTGATTATTTCAAATGCAACCACCCCAAACTAGTTTCCAGCTAATTTCATTGCAACTCAGCATCTGGGATTTTATTGTCATCATTTTCAGTAGTCAAAAACTCTTTCAATCCCACTGAAGCTTCTCCTCTGCCTCTTGATCTCCCAGAGCATTGTAAATGTGGGACAATGTAACACAAGCCTCAAAATAGGCCATTACTTAAACAAACGGATGGGGTCATTTTCATTTATTTCATGTCAGCCATCCTCCACCCTTTGCTTTCCTTTGAGGTCGTTTTTTGATTGTCTTGTTTTGAAGCCAGGCAATTTGTCCCACACTCACTGCTGTTCATGGGCTAATTAGAATTTTAAAAGTAATTTAAACACCCTTTGCAGTGTGCTGTTAATTCCCTCCAGATTGCTGGAAACATTAGCTTCAGTGTTTGTTTATTTTAACTGACTTTAAAATATCAAACACATTAGAGGTTGTACCAGATTTGGGATAATTCACCTTTAACAATAAATTCATTACAGAAGTAAGCATCTTTCTTAATTAGCATTGGCTTGTGCTCGTGGAAAGCTCCACACCCCAAGACGACTGTAGCTGAATCACATGGTGGCAGACCTCAGTGCAGCAAGAGACCAAGCTGGGGAGGCATGGCCTCGGCACCCTGTAGCGACCAACGCAGGCTCGCACAGGGCATCTGCAGAGTTTACCTCCTCATCACTCACACGGGCTGGAGTCACAGCTTCTGGGACAACCCTGCTGCTGTCATCTGTGCTGGCTGGACTGTCATTAGCATATGTGGGCCACCTCAGACACCAGGCACACCTTGGTCTTTCCTCTTATTGCTTCAGGCCCAAGCAGCTGGAACTAGGGGCTGGTTTTGTATGAGACCCTCCCCTGGCAGAAGTCAAACCCTGACCTGAGCCCACAGACAAGTCCAGAAGAAGCACAGCCCCCAGCACGTCAAGCCTAAGCTACATCTGCTCTCCTGCGCCGTGACTCGGCGGGGACCCCAGAAGGGCTGTCCCCCTCCCTGTGCCGGCTGTCTGGGCTGCTGCAGTGCCAGCAGGCACGTGGAGCTCCGAGCACTCCTCCAGGCTCCAGCGAGGCTGCTGCTGGATCACGGCTCAGCCAGCCTGCGCCTGCAACAGAGGCACTAACAGGGACAGCACAACATGGTACAAGAAACCCTGAATTGGATCAGACATGGAAATGTTCTAGCCACCTTTACATTGATACCTTTAACTGAAAATTACTATATGCAAATTGTGTAAACAGAATTAATTGTATAAGAAATAATTATGATATAGCAGGAACCAGTGCCAGGAATTTGGGAAAGAATTAAGTGGAAAAAAATTAGCAGCAGTTTACAGAAAACAATTAATACATTCACAGTCTGCAGAGTCATTTCATTTATCTTCTCCTACATATGTCTCTGAAAAGAGAAACAATTTTATGAAAAAAAAAATCACTACTACCCAGTCCTGCACTTTGCAAACACCCTATTATTTGCGCAAACAAAAAGTTAGTGTATATTTCTCAGTAAAGATTTGACACTACTTTCCACAATGAGTATTATTATAAGCAATTAAAACTGAACTACACTTGTCAGAGAAGTGCCTACAATATACACTGGTGAGCATTAACAACCACTTCTATCTGGCTTGTTTGCTTATGCATTAATACTCTTAAGCCAGCTAAGAACATGAAAGTAGCTGTACCTGGGTTTATCTAGCCAAGTAGCCTCTCTTCAACAAGGGCCATAACTTGACACCTAGAGATGAGTAAGAACTGTGCAAATGTATATGGCACTTCCCAAGTACGCTCACAGCGACCATTTTCAACACAAGGTATTTCTTGAATCTAACATTATTTGTCTATCCAGTAACACTGAACAGGTGTCTTCTCCAAATGCTGCACAAGCTCTCTGGGTCCCACATACTGTTTTTGCAAATACAACAGTCTTTGGCAAGGAGTTTCACAGACCTACTAACACTTCTTCTGTTTGTCTTGAACACAGTTGCTACAATTTATAATGATATAATTTTATTTTCCATCTATTCCTTTCCTAAAAACTCTTAATATTTTTTTAAAAATTATTCGCTTATGTGGTAGCTATAGAGTATTGAGTTGATGTTTTTATGGAATTCAAGTGCGCTCTGAGTTGTGGCACACATTTTTTGTACAGCTATACCGCTTCAGAAATGAACAGTTTGACTTCCTAATGAGTTTACCAGTATATCACTGTAGCTTTAAAGAGACCAAATACTTTTATACCAACATAACCATGTCTGTACTTGAGGCTGCTCTAGTTGAATCGTGTGTTAGTATACCAGTTTTAAACTCAAATACTTAGCAAGGCACAAGCCAGTACAGAGACCAGCCAAAACCAAACTATCATTTTATTATCTAAGAAACACTGGCTTGCAGCAGCAGCATGAGGCAATCAGCACTGCTTCATCAGAGCCAACGCGCCCTGCTCTGCTGACACAAAAACCACTCCCTTACTTCTCCTCTATTATTAATACTCTGTGCTTTTGCTTACCCCCAGAAGAGTTTGTATACAGTGCTCAGACCCTAACACATCAAAGTATTAACAAAGTTTTTAAACCATCAGGCTGGCACTGAAAGTTGAGAAACAGTTTCTCCCTTAGGTTTCCATGGTTACTGCATCCCCAAAGTGCAATTCAAGTCACTTGTGTCATAATTTGCTCCAGGTAGCTTCCCAAGCTGTCACTGAGGTATCATCCCCCTTTGGATTAGTAAGCGTATGGCAGGGACAGCCGGTGTAACCCTAATCCTTCTCAATGGTGTTCCCAGGCAGTGTACCAGGGCTGGCTGAAAGGTGTACTGAGCGTGTCTTGCAGTGGGGTGAGCTGCCTTCTTCTGGGGTACGGCCAGCGATGGCTCTTGTTGAGTTCAACAGGACCCACGTGGACTTTTGTAGATTTTAGGTCAGCTGCTCAAGGCTCAAACCTGGCCTGGTGGGAGGCAATGAGATTTTGTCTATGGCTGAATCAGCTTTCAACTAAGCCATATTTACTGATGGCTTTTATAATTTTCCAAGAGAAAGCACAAGGCAGCAGATAGCACTGCAGGCCCAGGTCAGTGACCTCCCAGGGCTGTATTTGACATGCTCAAAGGCCTTCAGGGCATCATCGTACTTCTACAAATCCAATGCTAAAGCTCCAGAGAGCCTGACAGACTAAAGCCAATGAGAACCCACTTAAAAAGCAGCATAAAGGAACATGAAAAACACACAGAGCTTGTAAAATGCAAGCTTGTAAGTGTAGCTGGTAGATAACAGAATAATAAGTGAAGACAACAATAACTATATATAAAAAAGTCCTTAGACTAGCTGAGATTACAGGTCTAACATATTTTCCAGCTACCCAGTCCCACAGATAATCCTGTAGTAATAGGAATCACCAAGGAGACAATTCAGGCCCACGGGACAGGAGCCTACATAGCAGAGGTGCAGAAGGCAGTGCATTACAGACTAAAGCTTATAGGAACCAGTTAATTTAAATAACATGCAGGCAGCAGGGCACCATGATTCAACATGTGCAACACATTTGAGGCTCAATCATGGGATGAAAAACAAGAGCTTCAGCAGATCAGTCTACAAGAAACAGATCTAAACACTGATGCTCAAGAACATGAAAATTCTGTTACACATTCAAGGCTATAGTCTGCCATCCCTGCCCTCCCAGGATAGGGTGTCCTGTCCCAGGAACGGAAGGGCACTATCCAAAGGAGAGGATCTCCTTACAAAGACCAATCGCGCACAATCAAGACAGACATTCCTTAAGTTAGAGGCAATTTCAAGTTTCCCAGATTCAGGTATCTTGAAAGGCCTATTGCTGAGAGGCTGTCAGCTGAAAACAAGCCCTGCTCAAGCATCTGAAAGTCTAGAGGCTGAGGCAGTCTGTATTCTCTTTTAAGGGTCATGGCTTAAAGAATTAATTCAGACTGAAGGGAAGTACACTACCAAAGAAGAAATACAGGGAGATGAAAACCACCATGATTAATAAACACAGAAAATAATGTGAAATTTACTTCTTCCAAGCACTCTACTACACAGTTAAAAATGTTTTAATTTCTGATCAGTCTAGCTATATTTATCTACAAACATATAAAATGACATTATATGTCCCTTCTAGTAGATAAAATGGCAAATAGTTAACAGCATGCAAAAATAATCAGGGCAGCAAGCAGAAAAAAAGCGCTTTTCTACTTGAATTTACACATGGAAACCTAGAAAGAGACTAATTGCTCCCTGGGACCCTCTGATTAGCTAAATCTGACTTGTAAACAGCTGCAAGATCATGATATCAAGGAGTGGGTACCTCTGTTTTCTGTCTCACTGGCTGCTTGCGACACATTTTTCCCCCTGATTTGAGCTGATTGGGCCTCTCATTTACCAATTAGGGGATGAGACTGAACAGGGAGGAACAGAGGATGATTAAAAATCTGCTCTTTGCTATTTCTGCAACAACTGTGGACCATTTTCTTCCAAATTAAATCTGGCTTCTGGCTGGCGAGCTAACTGGCAAATGCAATCTCATTCCCCTAGAGCCAGAGCACATCAGCTGTACATGTGCCATTTGTGGTCCATCTGCAGGAAACATGACGTGCCAATTGCTTTTGGGTGGGCTGGGAGGGGGATGCAGCACCGTCAGGAAGCACGTCACTGAGCTTTCCTACTCCTTCCACCCAAGTGGGTAAGGTTTGGGAATCTTGTGAGACTGCTTTAAAACAACTTTGGCAATTCACGCCGTTTCCAAATACCTGCTTTTGCCAACAGGACTGGTTACTAAAGTATCATTCTTTAAATGGAAAGACAGTGGCAATGAAACCTTTTCATTGTTTAAAAATAATTATAATGCAATCTAGGAGTTCAGGCAGGTGATGTTGTGGGAAGTGTTTGTTTTCAGTTTCTGTCATCTCTACCTCTTGAGCTAGGGTAGGGTGCAAATGAACTGAACCCACACTCAGGAAGAACACTCAAACATAGCTATTTAAAATTCATTCTGAGCCAGAGAGAAGTAAAACACATATCGATAGGATAATTCTTGGGCACAGGCCTCCCACAGGAAGGCTTTAGGCCAGTTTCATAACCTTTATAATTTTATAATCTCTACCTTGGGAGGGAAGTAGTGCTCTGAGGAAAGGAGAGGTCTCTTCAGAATGACACTGTTTTTTTTTCTGAATAATTGTGGGGTTTTTTTTAAACTCATTTTCCGGAGAGAGAAATGTCATATTATATTTTATGATGTCAGATTTTTTTCAGCATGAGAGAATACTTTGGATGAGTAACTGCACAGAGGTAACAATGCCAACCAGAATTACAGCTTGCTTCTCTAGCTCCAATTCAGTGAATAGGTAAAGTGAGCTGAACAGCCTTACTGTGGTAACTGAGGCCCATTTGTCCCTCTCTAATTTGTCCTAACTAATTTGTCCCAATAATTGTCATAACTGGCAAATTCAGTTCAGGAGAGACTCAGGAGGAAAATTGTTCATAGTTACCAATGCAGATTAAAGTGAGCTGCCAGAGTTGCAAGGGGAAGCTAACAAGGCACCTGACTGTATTATGCTTGGAGTAAGCCGGAGCTGTCAGTCTTCCACTCTTGAGTACTCTCATTTGAGAAAAGCACAAGATCTTGAGTGCCTCTTGTCCTCTGTGATTGCATCTGCACTCTAGTGCTGCCATCCTCTTGGAGTTTGACTAAGCCCCATGATCACTGAGAGCATGTTTGCTGTTTTTTCAGCATACACGGGGTCAATCCATTTCTTTTTTTTTTTAGCCCTTGTTTGCCTTGCCCCAGCTGAAAGCAGATGCACACAGATACTGCCTGACATTGTCAATGGGGAAATCATGTTAACACTGGTACCTTAATGTTGACTGCAGCTTAAGCCGAAAACTGCAGCAAGTGGCCTGACTGCACAGCACCCAGTTAAAATGTTGTGCTTATTAATAAGCTTCTTTGACATTAATATGAATAAAATGGCAATAAGCCTATATTTTATTTCTGTCATTTCACTCTGCATGACTAGTACTGTAACTTTGTATGTTCCCACTACACTCATACAGATTACACTTACAAATTGCCCCTCTGAATAAAGAGCACTGCACAGGGATGACAAGTATTGATTTTCAATCTCCTTCCAAAATGACTCTATCATTGCAAGTAAGTCAGGCAATTTGCCTCACTTCACACTTCAGGCTATAGGCCTCAGATCACATTGACAGGCCTGATCCTTCAGGAGATGTTTAATTAGAAAAGAAATGAAAGGAATTACTGTAAATCAGCACTTAGTGGTGCTACAGAATTTGTAAAGCTTCTTCCTCCCTCCACCTCCCTCTCACCTACGAACTTCCTAATTTATTCTCTTATCCTCACCAGGAAGTTTGAGGTGGTTCTTTCACATAATTGGAATTGCTGCCTTTTCTCTAGGAAATGCCTCGGCATGGTCTAGCCTGAGTTCCACTCTTCGTTGACAGCTGCTCCTACACTGGCGCTGCAATAAAGAAGGGGCACACCAGCACTCACCAGGGCTGACACGGGCTCACCTTCCCCGCCAGCCAGACGGACAATGACGTGCAGTTGCCCAGCACTTTTGCTTTCAGAGCTATGTTTGAACCTAATTACGACTAACGTGCAGTAAAAATACATCTTACTAGAGGGGAATTATAATACTGTTAAGTGCTGTGCGCACAGAGAAAGCCACCGCACGCTCCTCCTGTATTCCCACTCAAAGGCACCGCCGCAGCACTGCTCTGGGACAAAGGCTCCCTCCAGCCCCAGGACCCAGATGAAGCCGTTCGGTTAAACAGACTTCTTCCACAAACAACTGGAGTTTTTGACACTTTATATCATGGTGCTTTTCAGTTTTTGTGAGGTGGGGGGTTTTTTTGGTCTTTTTTAAACAAACCTTGGGTTTATAGGCTTCCTTCCTCTGCCCCATGCTTACTTCTCTCTGTGTCACACACGAACTCGCACGCTTGCCCTCCCGGGGAGGCAGCGCTCCCGGTCCCCCGCATTTCTCCTCAGGCCCCGCGGCAGAGCAGAGAGCACGACTCCCGCCGCTGGCCTGAGGGGCAGCCGACTCGGTCGCACGCGCGGGCACGCGGCCGCGCAAGCCGGGCCCTTCCCGCCGCCGCCACGGACGACGCCCTGGAGATGGCGGAAACGCCGCGGGTTCCCTCCCGAGCCCTCTCCGCTCTCACCCGGCCGCGGCCGGGGCTGACTGGAGGGGGAAAGGGCGTTAAAAACCCCGAATACCTGCAGCGGGGGAAGGGGAGGAGAGCGGCGGCGCTGCGGGTACGCTGAGCCGCTGAGGGGGCGGCGTGCTGCGCCCGGGCCCCAGCCCGCTGCTGAGGGGAGGGCCCGGCCGTGGAAGAAGCGCGCTCACCTCCTGCCCCAGCCTTCCCGAGGCCCGGCGGCCGTCGAAGCCCTCCTGCGCCCGGCTCCGCCGGTGACGGGACGACGCGCTGCTGCCCTGCCCGGCCCATCCCGGCCCCTGAGGAGAGCCGTGAGGCGCCGTGCCCCCAGGCAGGTGAGGGGGCGGCTCGGCTGGGTGTCGCGTTAACCCGCTCAGGGAGGTCTTTAAGGCGACGCAGCCACTGCGAGGTCTCCGCGCCGGTAACAGCGCGCTTTAACGGGGCACGCCTAACCCCGCGGTGCTTGCGGCACAGGTGCGCGACCGTGAGCGGTACGGCCCTCCAGCCCCTTGAAAACCGCGGGAGTGGCTCCCCCGCCCCCTGAAGGGGGGCAGGTGGGGCGGGACCGGGAGCCTTTTGCTTAGACCCATGAAGGCTCTGTCCCCTACTGAGATAATTTAATAGCATGAACCGAGTTGTGCTCCTGTTGTGGGGGTACCTCACACATCCTAATGCAGCCCCGGTACAGGTGAATGCAACTTATATATTGACTTAAGCTGTGTAGCTCTGGTTCCCTAGGGCTAGCACTGCTGCACGTCCGTCCCAGGCAGCTCAGGCAAATGTGTGCAGGTGCCCTGGTCGTGCATCCACCAGAGAGCAGGTACCTCCTGGAAACCATAACCCTCCCACGCAGCAGTGCGCAAGGTGTGCGCTCGGTCCTGGGATCACAGGGCTTGCGTCTGCCGCTCCACTGCGTGCCTGCCAGGCTCTCACAAAAATACTGACAACCAGGCAGCCACAAGTCCAAAAATTCTCCAGAGTACAGTGCAAGTTCTTGAAATGTGCCCATGCAGGTGTCTGCAGGGCACCAGATGGCACAGTATGGGAAATCCTGGATGCGTGGTACGTTTGCTGTAGTGTTTTTCGTAGCAAGTCAGTTCGTAGTTGTGTGAATGACATATCAACCTTACCATCTGAAAGGGCTACAAGAATAACCTCTGTGCCTTTTAAGTACTTGTTAAAAAAGGACTATCTCTAAGCTAAAGAGAAGGATGTAATATCTGACTCTGAAAGAGGTTTTAAAAAATTACCTGCTGTTGGAATGTGGTAGGGAGGAAAAACCCTCCTACAGTTTTATTAAAACTTGTTACAAATGGTGAGTGCAATCATCCATCACCTTGTATAGATTACTTTTTCTTCTCTTTAGTGTGAGAAATGAAACCACTTGTTTACTGTAGCAGTAATACACGGAGAACTACTTTCAAAGCTCCCAGCTGTGCCCCATCTACCACTTACCATGGAAGTGACAAAAAAAATCACCAAAAAAGCACCAGCCAGCAGGTTCAGATGCCAATGGTCTGATAGTAGGCTGCATGTGACTGGTCTTGCTTGTGCAGTGCAGAAGTACTGAAGGAGGGGAGTTTTGTGTGAGTGGTTTTCAGCATCGCTGACGCAGGTTCCTCGGCCGTCTTGTAGTGGATGGGGCAGTGGAGGACCACCGGGCTCCTCCGTGAGTGGTGTTAGAGACTGTTCTGTGACGTGAAGGGGAAGCATGCTTCTCTTTGAGTCAAGGACAGCAAAACCTACAAAACATTTCAGATTCATTTCTATTTTTGCTGTAAAAAGTCAGGAAAAGGTCATTTTATTTTTATAAATGCATAGAAAATTTGAAACATCTGGAATCTTCAGTATTTCTTTGAACACAGTGTTGTTAGTGTAAGCTCAGTCAAGCCTATGAACTTTAACTAATGCTTTGCTGTTAATTGGGATCACCAAGGTCACCCAGATGACTTGGACTTCTTCCTTTGGTGGTGTGAGGAATTCTGGCTGCAGAACAGCCTACTTGCTATTGACGGACATGGCTTGCCAGCTGACTGTGTACAAAGGCTTTTAATAAATAGATTAGTCTCATTCTAAAGCATGTGCTAATTCAGCCCTGAACTATTGGAGTCAGTGGAAGAAATACTGGATGGATTTTTTTTTTCCTGAATGATTCAGGAGTTTAGAGAAGAGGAGTCATTGTACTAAATACTAATAAAAATACAACACTATGAACTGCTTTAAAAATACTTCATGATTAAAATGGTACTTTTCTACTCAGAATTCATTAGAACAAGAACCAAACACACAGAGTGAACCTTCTGTGCTTTATTACTACCACCATTAATATTTTCAGAAACTTCCAACTGCTTCAACCATTTGTTCTGGCACTAAAAGGGAAAGCTTTGATTTCTAGTGGTCTCAGCTAAAAACACCAGGTTGTTCTGTGAACAACAGAGCTACTGGAGTCGAGCTTCCAATGAAGTTGAGCTTTTTGTTCCTTTTTTTTCTTTCTCTTTCCACACAGAGTAACTGCAGCTCCTTAAGTGTCCTTTGTGAGAGCCACACTGAGCAAGACAGGCCAGACAGTGACCCCGAAGCAGAATATGTAACAACTGAGATCTGCTTGCCTTTTCCCTGGCAGAGGTGCTCATTTGGGTCCCTACTCTACCTAAATACTAATTGCCATAAAATGTGTAGGACTGTAATTATCTTTGAATTGTCTATTCCTATGTAAAATTTTGTTAAAATAGGCTACCATTCATAAGTTTCTGGGGGGTTGTTTTGGTTTGGTTTGGTTGTTTTGGAGGTAGATGGACAACGTGGTCACAAAGGCCTGTTTTCTTCAGGAGATAGGTCACTGGATTTAAACGGCTCAAGTTTCTAGTCATTATCCTGCGAACTTCAATTATATTTTCAGGACATTCAGGAATGAATAATGCTTCCTCAGTATCAAACAGCGACTTTACACATGGGGTTTAAAGAAGTGTAATGCACTGAAGGGAGCCCATAGTGTAGCATAACTGAATGATCAAGCGTACACAAGAATTTTACAGCCTGGGGTAAGAGGACAATGTACTTGATCTAAGTTTCTTCCCACAGCTGTGGAGGGCTGCTGAGGTAGCTAGTACTCACTGTCTACTTCTAAAGGGATTTGAAGTCTCTAGGACTGCACTGTCTCTCCCACAAGTAGTCGTGGCTTTGTGCTGGGTAGGGAGCTCCTGCACTCAGCATCATGCTCAGCCCCAGCTTGCTGGGGATTGTTACTGCTGCACAAGCTATGATAGCATCAAGCTTGCAACTGATGGAGGGGATGTTTCTTGCTGCAGCTTCTGCTGATGTTTTAGCTCTTTTGGAAAAGTAGCAGCAGCCTAAAGGTTCCTTCGTAAGTCTCTATAACCAAAACAAATAGTTCTCTATGGGTCTCTTCACAGTCTGTCGGCAGTTTGCGGTCTCTGACAGAGTGGCCACACTAGCCAGATAACATAAACTTAGTTCTGTCCAGACATTCCCAAGCACCAGTGCAAACGCTATTTTAAAGTTGCAGAGAACATATAATTTTAATAAAAATATCACAGCTTCTTTCATGCAGATGAGACCCGAGTGGTCCAGCCAAATGCCCTTCCTCACTTGCACTCCCTCCCCTGCTGGGCTGCTGCCATAGGACAGTTTTCCTCCCTATCCACTGGCAAGTACCAACAGAGAGCTCCCCTTCCGCTCCGTGTCCTCAGGGCTTTGGCTTTCCAACATTCAAGAACATGCAAGGAATAAAAGAATAATAAAATCTTGGCACCTCCTTAGGATTGTTTTTCAACAGATCTCTGCTGCATTATGTGCAGCTTGTAACTGTAAAGTCATTTTGCACTTACAAATATTTTCTGTTAGAATACAGAATGCTTTAGCCAGTCACTTATTTTCAAGTGTTTGGTAATTTTTTGTACTTTTTTATTTTAAAAAAAAATCTATTGATCTAAACATGCCACAATACAGGGCTGAATTTTCAGTGCAGAAGTTATTTATATATGCTGCAAAAGAGATTAGAATCTGCTTAATATAAATCCCTTTTTCCTTTTAAAGCTCTTATGATGTAGGTACAAGCTGTACTATACAAATGGGGAAAATGAGGACATGGGAAAAGTAAATTACTGAAGACCATGCAAAATTAGCAATGCTACTGATTATCACTACGTATTCTGTTGCTGTTATCTCAGAAAGGAGGGGGAAATAGAAAGTGTATATTCATTTCAAAAGCTTCAGATCACTGAAGAAGGAAAATGCTTTCTGATTGCCTGGCAGGAATGACTGTTGGAGGGCATCGCTGCGACTCCTTTGTTGCGCGACGGTTCTTAAATTCTGTTACTCATGCTGCTGTTTTGGTCGTTTCTTGCCTAAATGCAGGCCCTAGTCCTCGATTCACTTCAGTGGATCACTTATACATGGGGTGTTGTGGGCTCTGTCTGCCCAGGGGCCTCCTGACTACACGGGATGGCTTTTGGGGCTGAGCCATTTGGAACAAGGACAGCCTATTTTATTTCCCTGTACAGCACCATGCACAGTCCTGCCCACTCATCAGCCAGCACCTTCACTCTCTGCTCTAAATTGTGAGGACTGAAAAATGGCCCAATTTTTTTTTTCCTTATTCCCCATCTCTGTCCCTTCTGTACTGAAGTAACTAATAATCCCCAGTCCCATTTTAAAGGGATATACACCTCCTTGTGCTACTGCCTTACTTACTGAGATAACTTCTGAAGGAAACTTTTTCATTAAACCAATTTCAGCATGCTCTATTTAGTTTTTCAGAGAGTCTGTGAGAGAGAGGGAGATACATGACATAAGCTATTTATTGAACCAGTCCAAAATACTGCACTTTACTTAGAATTAAGTACTGAAAATGTTAACTTAATTGAAAGGATTAATTAGGTCGTCATAACTCTGCTCCTACTGAATAATGCACATGATGTGAGGGGAAAGAGGCAAGTATTTGGATGATGGAAGAATAGTTGATTACTAGTCGCTCACCATCTGGTCACAGTAAGTGCTGACCTTGACTTGCACGAGTACCCTTCCCCCAGAAAGACCCTACTTCTTGTTTTTAGTTGTTTTCCTCATTAGTTTTGCAGTTTCCCTTTACACTTCTTCCCTGTTTTGAGCAGTTTCAACTGATATTCTTCTCAAAGCACACCAGCCGTCTCCCACCACTCCAATATGTTTCTAAAGAGGAGGAGGAAAATTTTTCTTGAGGTGAGACTCTTCAGTCACAGGTTGTACTGGGAATCCCTTTTCCCGTCAGTAGCTCATTGCTCTACTGCTTTGTCCCACATTCCCACTCACCTTAGCCTGTATATTTGGGATTCTCTCTCCTGGTTGGAGAAAAAGCTTGCTATCATTCCAGCTGCACTTGAGCCTGTGTGGTCTGAAGCAATCATTTTATTTAAGCTGCAGTTTAAAAATAAAATCCTCTCCACAATAATTATAGTGTTGCATTAGAAAATACTGGATGTCTACATATTGCATACAAAGACTGTACTCTGTGCACTGAGATAGCTGCACCATCTGCTCTCCTGCTCCCTGTTCTTACTCCTGCAGACATTAGATAAACATGTTGAGAGAGCAGCAGGCTGTTTTCAATCATGACATATCTGGGCTGTGTTTAAAGTCAAAAGCCTTTATTTACAGCTCGGTGAAGAGAGGACTCATAATCAAGGGCAATAAACTAGATCCATAGCAGTTTAATGGTTCAAAGGCATGGGAGCCATGTATGTCAAATCTGTCACTTCTTTAAAATGGAGAAGGCTCCAAAAAGAGAAGAGAGGATACAATGCTTCCTGGTTACCATGAGATGGCCTTCAGCGCTATGGGTTGGGTTTGGAGGCACAGCAGTGGGGCAAGTATGCACTGCTTCTCATGGATGTCATAGAGTGACCTGAAAACAAATTCACTAGCTTTTACCCAATGCCTAGTGCTGAGATGTTGGCAGGAATACTTGAAGGAGGACATCCCTCCCTGGGATAAGTTACCATAGCTGCTGTTAGCAGAAAAATGGATGTCTTCCTCCGTGCTTAGAAAGGAAGGAGAGCAATGAAAGGGAAGGAGTATTGGCAGAATGGACCTGTAATGGCCTAGAAGTCAATCAGTCTGTCTCATGCCTCACTGCAGAAACCCACAGAATTCAGTGACCACCTGTGAACACGAAGCCAGTCTTTATCAACTGACTTAGTCCAATACCAGCTCAGAGTACTTACAACAACATTGAGTAGCTTCTACATCTAAACTAATAATCTAAATCCTATCTGAACCTGGGCACTGACTGGGCCTCCGCAATGTGAAGACGTAATAGTGTTCGTTACGTTCAAAGACGTCAGCTCTTCAGTGCTGTGAATGCAGGAATGGAGTTAACATGAAGTTTTAAATGTGTTGGATCGGTTGATTCGTCTTTGCAGGAGTTGTAATGGCTCTGGGATTCAGTCTTCTGGTTTAGAGCTAGTGCTTATACCAAGGTAATCGAGTGGCCAAACTGATCTAGGAAAAGACTCCAATAGCACAAGCATACAAAAAATCCCAAAGCCATGTTTTTCAAGCTGAGGTTCTCTAGCAATGTGTGCGCATTTTCCCCTGCTCGTTTCATCAACCTTTCTAATTTTACTTGTTTTCTCTCTGATCCTTGGAATTCAATTGTACTGATTTCCTGAGCATTAAACATACATGAATGTTCCCCTAGTCTGCTTAATGGCCCTAGCAAAAAGTGTTTCGACTCATTGGCAGTGCAATTGGAGCAATCACTGAACACAATCTACTCTTTCAGGATTGGATGTTGGAAACAGCTTTTTTTTTTACAGTGAGTGAGCGTGCAAAGTTATGATATTAGAAATGGCTCCTGAGAAGTGACAAATGGGCTTCAAAATGCAGCATAATGATCATTACAAGATGGGGTGGTATTTTGTTCTTGAACTGCTATACACATTTTATTGAGATGGGAGTAAAGATTCTAGAGAGTGAGGCTTCAGTAGCCAACCCAAACCCGGTTTGAGCTTTGGCAATGAGGCATTCATGAACTTTAAGTCCCATATTTCTAGGATGGTGCTAGGAAAGGATGGTGTGGCTGAGGTGGATTGGTGAAAAGTGTTTTAGAAAAGCTAAAGATACAGAAGTCTCCAAGCCTGAAGCATGTCACAGGTACAGCCTTGCAGTTCCTGGTGGTCTAGTGGCTGTCATGTTGCAAAATCTCAGGAGTCTGAATTCAAGTTAATGTTGGACTGACAGTCAATTTCTAAATTCTCTCTCATTTTCTGCTGACTGAAGCTGTTCTTGCACTGAACACTATGTACTACTTACACTTCTCTGCCAAAGATTAATAAAATGGCTCTAGTAACTGAGTCACAACCTAAAGTGCCAAAGGCACTGGTACTTTAGACTAGACCTATTATTCAGTCAAGCTGAGCAGAGTTTCTTCACTCTGCTTCAGGAACATATCCGAAGCTGTTCCCAGTGATTTCTGCTCTCTGCAGGTCTACCAGTGGCTCTGTCTGTAGGAATTTTCTACTCTCTTGAGCTTCATCCAGGGAGTCTGTCTGCCACTAGTAGGTTCTCTGCAATCCCAAAGTCCATATCTGATCATTAAAGCAGGCGGGGGGAGGCCACAAAAAGCCTCTCGTTGCAGTTTCAGAATGGCACGGGTATTTTTCTTCCTAAGCTCCGTGTACTCTCTCTATTATTATATAGTGCTTCTTTGCCTGCTCAGGCCAGGCAGTGTCAGCATCTGCCAGGAGGTCCTGCATTGTAGCACCGTGTGGATACAGACTCCTGCCCTGGGTTCATTTGTAGCCAAGGCACAGAAAGGAATAAAGGAAAACTTCCCCCTTCATCTATCAATATACTGATGATTCCTGTTCCTGGTGGGACTAGCTGAGAAGGCGGGACTCTCCCAAAGTCATGCTCATCAAATGCAGCCTGAGCTCTGAAGTGGAGGGAGCTGTGGGTTAGGTGGCACATTCGTGACATGCACCATGCCCCCCAGAGTTAAAGCTTTGATTGTCCGTATTAATCCTCTGAGAGAGGAGAAATCATCTTCGCCTGCAGAGGAAGAAGTGTAATGTCCTGTGTCCAATTTTCTTTTCATTGCTGTTTTTATTATGGAAACAAAATATTCACTGATTCTAAAATGAAAATGGAGAAAGCTAATTTTTGTAGTTCTTGCTAATAAAATTCTTAATGTGTTCTTCTCCCATTATCATAAAGATTGTTATGGTTTACTTTATCTCTGGAATCTTATTATTTTCCCCAGAATTCATGGGCGTTCCTTATCTTCAAAACTATTTTTATCTATTGAGATATTCCTCCTTTATCTTATCTTTATCCCCATAGTTAGTATGAACATGTCTTTATTATCCTACTTCTGTTTTCATAAACAATAAGTGGCTATTGATCACAAAAGCTTTAGGGTCTTTAAGAAGATGAGGCAGCAAAACTACTGGAAGCACTGGGTAAGAGTTTGAAGAAGAAAATCTGGGTTTACAAGTAACCAAAAATCTGGTAGATAGCAAGGTAATATAAAGCCATTTAAAAATGGGTAATTCCACCAGTATTGAGAAGTGTCAGCTTAATTTGCTATATTGTAAATGTGGCAGATAATACACTGAGCTGAGGCCCTCTTCATACTGGTAAAATGCAGGTCAAGTGTGTACATCAAATGTTATATGGTTCGGGGACAGGTGAAGTATAATCTGGCCGTACTGGAACCAGTGTGACTGCACTGCCTCATGCCTGAGCGTACTTAAAAATGTGTTTCAGTGAGGGTTAAAGGGCTGCTCTCCGTTCATAAGCTGTTTTTCCCTCTGGAAATATTTTGTACCTTGTAAGGACCTAAGCAAAACTAAAACAATGCAGTTGCAATGGTTTGTTGGGAAAACACCTCTGAGCTGGTTTGCACTAACATCTGTGACTTACAAGCACGAGAATTGTTCTGAGAGCAGGAAAGGTGAATGTGACCTACAACTCAGCTCCTGGTAAAGGGCTCTGCCGCACAGCCGTGGGGCACAAAGCCACCAGTATTCTGAAAATCAACAATGGGAGAGTAGGGCCTCTTCACAGTGATTATTTTCATCCCCAGAAAAACAAGAAAGAAAGAAAGAAAGAACGAACAGGAATCCAGAATGATTTTTACCTCGTATTGCACTTGCAGAGTGCAGGAAGACTGCAGTGTGTGGCCCAACCCTTGCACATGTACAGTTGTCTCACTGACCCACCTGCAGAGCCAAGGTGTGCATAGAAACTGTTAAACTTGTCGCTCACTCACACTTTCATTCACAGGCTTCTGCCACTGCCTTTGTTTAAGCTGGTCTAACAGTCCAGGCTGGTGACTGAAGGAGACAGTACAGTTAATCTTAAGGCACCGAAGCCTGTTTGACTGTGTTTAGGTAGCAATTCAACAAAAGGAGAGAATCGGAATTGTCAAGGAATTCTGTGAATTTGACTTCTGAAATCCTGAAACTTTTATTTATCCTATCCTGGGATGGCAGCAGGAGTCTGCTAGTAAGCATGTCAAGAAGAAAGACTGAAATGCCTCTAAGCTGTGCAACCCCACGCTGGAATTCACCTTGTGTTTCCTTTTGACATCTGGCCAAATGAGTTGCCTTCTCCTGGAATAACCTGAAAGCTGGCGGCTAGGTGGGAGCCAGCGCGGTGATGGATTGCCCAGGCAGCCGCAGCGATTCCAGTGTCAGCGGGTAAGGAGGCAGCTGGAATCCTTCGTTTTCAAAATGTCCCCTCCATCTCCTTTGAGCCGTCAGGACATGCAAAGCACATGAAGTACAGCATGAATCAGGCCAGCTTTGCTGACAGCACATGCTGACAGCAGGTTCTCTGGTTCAGACCCCGACTCCTGCTGTTAATCTTTCCTGCACTGAGCCAAATGCTCACAGCGGCTTTTCCTCACCCTCTCTCTGTTGAAAGCAAACTGTTACAATTGCTGCTGAGGTGAGAAGGAGAGGACAGGGCAGCCTGCGCGTCAGAGGATCAAATCTCTGGCAGAAGGGAGAACGTGCAGCCCTCGTCCTGCTTGAGCAAGGCTGGCCTCTGTGCACATTGCTATGGCAACCTCAAGCTCTTGGGTGACTTGATGCCATCAGTGAAACCTGTAGTGAGGAAAGTGTTTTGAGGCCCTCGTCGCTATTCCTTTTCCCCACACCATTGAACTCGGACCACCACTGAACTTGCCAGCTGCTGTGGAGCACAGACTCTAAGATTCCTGGAGACATAAGCTTTTCAGTTTTTTTCATTATAGCGGTTTCTGCTATAATGTCCACACATTGCTAGTACAAAAAAGACAACAGAAGGATAAAAGCTAATTATAGCTCTTGGCAAAAATGGTGGAGGCTCTCTCCATGCTGGCAGTAGTTCACTTGACATGTGATTAATGGTGGTTAGTGTGGGCACAGCCAAAGCTTGTACAACCCTAGATAAATAATAATGAAGTTTAAAAAGATAGATGCTCCTTGAGTTAATAATTTTAACAGGCTGTGAGAAATGTTGCTGTTCTCATGGTAACAGGAAAGCTGTAATTTCATCTCTAATTTGAGAATGCTTGTATAATGTGTGCAGATAGCTTTCTGATGGGAACTTTTTTCTCTCTTCTTTAATTGAAGCCTTTTTAATGAAGTGATATTATTGTGTAGTTTGGGCAAACAATTCAAAATGGACTAATTAGCACTAAACACACCGTTGAAAAGTGTAGTCAGAATTATTAGGAACTGCTGCTTGCAACCCCTGGTTTCTATATCAATAGGTGTCTGATACTGATGTACGTGGGCATCTCTCAGGGCTCTTCAGGAGATTCTGAATGCATTTGCATCTCACTGGAGTTTGCATTTGTAGAGTTACATTCATTAGATAAGAAAGAAATGCATCCACTGGTCCTCATCTCTGTACTACAAACACATGTGGCCACTATTTGAATAAACACCTCAAGAACAAAGACTCTGAAAACCCAAGGATTTGGACAATCAATTTTTTCTATCATGGCTTTGACCTAGATATTGGGATACACAAAGATACCAAGAGTCTCATCCTTTCTGTAGTAATCCTAAAAAAAAATAGAAATAAGGCACCTAAATTGCTGCAGGTGCAAGACTGAGAATGAGACTTTCTTGGAAAACCAGCAAGAATTAGGCCTGTGATTCTTTAGCACTTTTGAAAGTATTATCTGTGGTCCTTTTCAGTTTGTTACAATGGCTTAGTCATGGAAACCAAATGACAGCATACATAATGAAAGCATTTCTGCTAGTTGTACAAAAGCGTCTCCATTGACTACTAATATTAAACCATCTCCACTGCTCATTTTTCCTATTAAAGCTCTATATTCAGGTTTAATATTCTGTACCTGTTCAAGAACATTACTGCCTGATACTGGGACAGTTCCAAAGCAGTTTTAGAGTACTTAGAAATATGAATTAGTGCTTTGCTTATAGGAAAACAAAATGCAACCTTGCCCCGAATGGATGCGTACAGGGACTGAACTGGGACCTCAGTTACCCAGAGGTAGGAGTGGATGCGTAGGTGGTTTGATGAGCCTCACTCACCAGAGGGAGCTGGAGCTGAGCATGGAGGAGGAGGAAATTGCCATTTGCAGCTTCTTGGTTTTATCTTTCAGTGTAGGCAGATTGACATGTGATGAAACATACGCATTTCACAGTTAGCTTTTCAAAGGCTGTGTTACTTCAGAATCATTAACCTGGCTGAGATCTTTGCATTCTTATCTGCTTTGTTGAATATTTCCTAGCAGCAATTGGTGGTGGCTTGCATATCCTTAAAGCTGCAAAGCTAGCATTTTAATTTATCCTAATTCAGAACCTAATTGTCTTGCACTGTTGGCTAATTAAATGTTCAAAGAAGTGATAAATTAAGCAGGTTGATCATTACAACACAAGTAATTAGTCAGTCCAAGTGAATCTGAGCCTTGAAATCTACATTCCCTGAGATGGCAGGGATTTTGGGGATGTGCAAGAAAACAAAGTGTGTGTCAAGGTTCAGGAGGAAAAAACTTCCTTGAATATTTCATGTGAAGTGTCCAAAGTTCACATCAGTTTGGGGATTTTCAGGCTGTTTATTTTGTGCATAAGGAATTCTTTTTCTGGTGGCCACTAAGAGAAAATGAAGGTCCAAGGTAGCAACTTGAGATGCTGAGATTTGCAGTAGTTTCCTACAGGATTTGACGTCTTCCCGTGTTAGACACACAAAGTGTACTTTGTGAGAATAAGTATGAGTGAGTTTTTTTTAAAAAAAAACAAAAGCACAAAAACCCCAACGCTCTCAACATTAGTTAAATACCTAAATAGGCAGTTATAGATGTAATATTCCCTGGTAGGTAGCTTCCATTCACAAAGGTTTTCATACAGCGTTTTACTAAAAATTGTCCCTGGGGTCAAATTAGTTAAGATCTGAAGACCAAAATGTATGTTCTGAAAATCTCAGTCTATCTGTGCACCTGCTCAAATTCTCAAGACAACTTTCTGCCAGAAAAAAATCTGTATGATGTATCATCATAGCAGCTCGATATTCTTTCTGCTAATATATCCAAGTGCTCTTTAGTCCTCCCATACAGCCCACCCTGTACGAAGGTGCGTGTCTAGGGAAGGGGCATGTTGGCGCACTGTCCAGCAGCACCACATCAATGGGGACTGGCAGGAACGAGAACCTGGGGATGGCGTGCCTAGGACAGGACACCCCATCTTGCAGCTGAAAACAGGGATGAAAAATAGTCAGCAAAGGCACTGAGATTGTTTAATTAAAGGATGTGGGAGATCTTATCTGGAAGCTCGCCTCATTAGTTAAGCAAGCGTGGTGCTTGGCTCCTTGTTGCAAGAGAGAAGGATGCCCCAGAAGCAATCCTTGGTGTGATCCTATGGAGTGCTGCATCCTTCCCAGCCCCTCTCTGCTCTGCATAGCGTCTGGCTGTTACAAGTCAAACTCTTCCACCATGTCTTGCTTCCATACTGCTGATCCTCTCTGTGGGTTCAAGTCACAGTATGTTTTTTACCAAAAACAAATAAAGCAACTGTTTGCACCATCTCCATGCACAGCTGTCGCACTTTATTTGCAATCATATCACTCACTGTTCAGTTCCTTAGTAGAGTTTTCTTCTCTCTTCCTTTGCATTTAGGACAGTGAGATTTGAGGTTTCCAGTCTTCTGCGGTGGAAATAACAAATAATAATTGCTAACAGTGTCTCTCAAGGGTAAATTTCAAATGCAGGCTTCCCACAGGCTGTGTTTTTCTCACCTATCCACAGTGGCTGTGGTGTGGGACCAGCATTTAGATCACTCTCTCAGTGCTGCTGCAACAGCTAGACTACTCCGTCTTCTTCTGCTTGCCTCTTCTAGAGGTGATAATAAGTTTTAAAGGTTTTCTGCTTGTCTTCTCACTGCCACGAAGAAAGTGTCTTGTCATGGCTTTTCAGTTTATCTACTGTTTCCTTGTGTAGTGGTTATAACTTGTTTCCTAAACTCATAACTCCTGCTTGCTTTGCTGAATTAGCTGGTATTTCATATTGCGAATAATACTCTTAAAATTAAAACTCCTAAAAAGTTCTAATTTCTTTTTTTTTTTCTGTGCTCTAATTGGTCTAGCTGGATTATGTTAATTATATCTGATCAAAACTGCTTAATTAGCATGTCAGGTCAATTAGTGAGGGCCGTTGGGGTTTAAGATAGTTATTTTATTTTTATTTTTAGTTATAGTGTAGGCAATCCATTGTTATACATTTCATGTTTCTAGAACTATCCCTGAATTAATGGAAAGTTAACAGACTGGAATATAAGAAAATGCTTCATAAGCATCCACCAATATCTTGCACTGGGGATCACCGATACCTAAAATGCTTCTTAAATGCTTTATCATTGAAATCCGTCCTGAAAGCAGAGTTCATGGCCTCGCAGCTGGCCCACAAGGGGACAAGCACCAGGAGAGCCATGTACTACCCTGAGCCTGAGAGAGAAGGGTTAGAAAGGGGAAAGCTGCAACCACAAGTGTTCTCCCTTCCTATTCATAAAATGCAGGGATAGCAGTAATTTCCCATCTGTGAGATCCATTTGAGGAACTCCTTTTAAAATACTGAAAGGCTGCTACATGTTATGTTTATTTCTTGCAGATAACTTCTTGTAATACCCATTCATAATCAGAGAAACCTTTAGATTACATTGGCATAGAGGGTGTCAAAGAAAAGCTGTCCACAAATTTAAGGCGCTTTTTTTTTTTTTTTTAATATTCTAAATACTTGATTTATTTCTGTGAGTGTAGGTTTTCATCAAACCATCTTTCTCCTTAATTGAGCTAATAACTTTACTCCTGTCCTCCTCTTTGTTCAGTCTGGCAAGCAATTTCCCAGCCTCATCTCCCATCTCATATATCCACTTTTGATCTGATTATTAGCATTTAATCTTCTATAACATTCAGTGTATGATATTCAAACCCAGCCTTATTTAAGGAAGTAATACCTTTTGGTGTGCTGGGTGTCACACATTTCCTTTGTAAGGTAACAATTTTATCTTATGTTATTGCAAGTTATTTGCTCTCCATTTTCATTTCCCCCCCTCCCCTTTTTTAACTGGCATATGATTCCTCATAAGAAGATATAAATGGAAATGCAACTGCAGAATGAAAATTAAGGAGGCATAGATTAATATATGAAAAATGCCCAATGAGCAAGCATTGGAGGATTTAACTCAGAAATACCCAATTTACCTGCTTCTGAAGAAGCTTTTACCTCCAGGTAGCTATTGGATCCTTCTAGAAAGACTGGATACCCACCCATCCCCTAGCCTTTCCTTACTCCATATGCAATTCACTGAAATGATTCCCAGAGGCCAACTGTTGAAACGGAGATCTGGATGGAAATTGTGTGATGCCGTTGCTGTGTGTCTGGATTCATCTGTCAGGCAGAACGGTCTTCATGCTAATCAGTTCAGATCACCTCGTGTACCTCATCTGCTAGTTATGGACTATTCAGGTGGATGATCAGCTGTCTTGGTAAGTCATATGCGTGCACCAAAGTCAGGTGGTTGTAGTTAAGCAGTTTCTGTGCTAATTGCTTTTGATTCTGTTCCATGGCTGGCCCTTCAGCTTGAAGCACGGTGCTTGTGCTCGGCAGAAGAGGCAAGCTGGAGAACAGAAGTATTGTGGTTTGCTCTGATCAATTCTGAGAGCAAATACATGATTTCTGGGCTAGCACAGACAAAAACTTTGGTGCACACATACACATACAAGTCACTTTTTGCTCAGAAACCTAATGGGAGTACAGATCACTGAGACAGACCGTTCAGAGTTTAAGAGCATTTAAATGGGGGGACAGGTGGAAATCAAGAAACGGCAAGTGATCTTACAGCCAAGAAGTTGTCTCTAATGCAGGAGTATAGTGTGCACTGTTAGCAGTGGGCTGGTCTATTGAGAAGACTGATGTTACCACAGCATGCTCACCATAATGCTGCTCCTTCTTCACCAACGCATGTCTTTCCTTCAGCTACTTCCAGCTAACTTCCTAGGGATCTGTTCTAAGCTTTTTCCCAGATGCAATTTGACATTATATTTGTTTGCAGCTATAAACAAACATGAGAAATGGTGATGAACAATAGGGGCACAGTCATATTGTGATGCCTGCTGCAGTACTCACCCCTTCTCAGGTGATGACCTTCCTGCTGTCACACTTGCATGCTTGCAGCTATCAGAAGAGATCAAAGAAAGAACTTTTTTAGCAAACAAAAAAAATATTTGGTACAAATACAGAACAAAAAGCAATAAAATAGATGGCCTTCCTGCACTTCTAATTTAGTTGCCTTTCCATAGGTCTTGGTCAGCGTTGCCTTGGTCAGTTGCCTCCCTCTCCCTCCCAGCCTTCATCTGAGACACATCCATTCCCCACTTCAGGAATCAAGGAACCAGATTATCAGGAACGACCCCCCTTTTAACAGTTAACAACCTGGAGTGAGCATTCCTCGTTTTGATAAATCAAGGCTTAAAACAAATGGCTAGAAAACAATTCTCAAAGTTAATGATTTGCTGCTGTGTCTTTCAAGTACATGCCTAGGGTCCTTATCTGTGAAGCTACTGTATGGTCTTTCTTCTTGTTTCTAACTACAATTCTATCCCTATGCTATGTTGACACAGTCTGTTTCAAACACTAAGTTATTTATTATTCATCCTAGGTGCTTCATGTATGTCACATAATTAACCTCCCAAATTAACAGGGAAGAGGAATTGAAAAAACCATGACATTCTGAGCTCAAAGTCTTCTCTAAGTAGCATGAAAATGGAACACAATTGGATTTACCATTTAGGTCATCTTAGTTCAAACCTTTCCTGCAGTTACATTAAGAAAAGATGTTTCCTTTGGGTCTCATTTATGGCAATATTTTAAATAGAAGATTTTTTTGTTCTATGCAAATATATTTAAGAGACATCAGTGATCAAACTCTGAAAAAGAGAGTATTGTTATGTGCTTCAGAGACTAGTGTAACATGGCTAGAAATTCAATAATTATGCAAGAAATTAAGACTTCCTTTGTTTTCTTTCATTCTTTAAATTCGTTCATATTACAGCGCTCTCCTGATGTCCAAAGAGATACAACAGCAACAACAACAATCACCAGTTCACGAACAATGATTTACATATCAGACAAGGCAGTAGTATTCTTTAGAAAATTTTAGCACAAATACTGTCACTCTACTTACTATCTTCACACTAGATGAGTTGGAGAGTGTGGTGTGAGGTTTCTTGGTTGGTTTTCTAGCAAGTAGTGTTTTTAGTCTTGCTTCTGAGAGATGGGATGTTGTGTGTGGGGGATGTTGTTTAATTTCAGAACTGATTAGGATTGTGAATTGGTCATTTTGGGACTTGATTGCTAACAGCTGAGACATTGTGGCACATTCTGCACTGGAAGATTTGAAATGGCTGAGGGAAAACTGCTGCTAGTGATTAATAACACCTTTACTCTACACTTCCTCCAGGCAACATGCTCTGAAAACAGTGTGTGGGAGGCTTGGGCTATGCAACCACGCTCAGCTGAGAGCAAGGGGTTTGTATGCTCTTCAAGCATCTACAGAATAGGGAGGAAAATCTTTGCCAAAGATGCAGGAGATACATGTTTCTTTTTAACCTTGAAGGTCTGTGTGAATGACCATCTAGGTTTTGGTTTATTCTAGTAACTAGAATATAAATGCTTCCACTCTGGCTGTCTAATCACACTGTAAGTTCCTCAAGGCATAGCTTCTTACTCCAGAAATAAGCAACCAACATAGTAAGGCTGTGGCTTTACATCTTGCATACCACTGTAGTGCTTATTCTTGTACTCACAAATTCCAGTCATTCACTTGCAAGTGGCCTCCCCTGGGTGACCAGCTCCACAGCAGAACTTGCAGATGACCATGTATGTGTGATTATTTTTTTTTAATTTATTTTTTTAAATGCAAGGAACTAAACTAGATCCTTTTCAAACATAGCTCCAGTGTTTACTCTTTCAGTTATCCTGAGGGAAATGCAGGTGAATGCATTCAGAAAATTGGATGCATTTGGCTCTTATACCTGGTAATGCAGGTGTAGTGGCTGGGCTTTTTCTTATTTAACATGCTGACACATCCTAGCGTTACAGTGTGTGTTTCAGTGTGATTCCAGCACTCTGTGGATGCTGATGAAAGAAAGGTAGCTCCCCTTTATCCTCTAGCAAATCCTGGTGCTATACTTCCCCACCACCTATCAACACAGCCCAGCTGGCTGTTTAGCTTATCATCATCAATATACCTACACGCCTATGCACAAAAATATCCTGAAAATGCTTTTGAAGTTTCTTTCTAATGGTCCTTGCACTCTAGTCTGGCTACAAGCAGTTGTGTCAAAAATAGCAGACTTATTCCAGAAATAAGTGAATCTGTAACTGATAAGAAAACTGCCAGTATGAAATATTTACCATGGAAATATCCTGCCACCATGCTGGTCTCCTTGTGATCCCACACTGCTGATGTGCACTGGAAACAGCCTCTTTCCATGTACAAATGCACCCTTCAACCAGAGGGGAGTCCGAACCTGCTTGTGTGAGGGCTGAGAGAGCTTTAAAGCCATGCATATGTTGTTATTGTTGTCCTATATTCATTAGTGTTAATTGCAAGGTATTGGTGAAGCACTCAGTGATGGCAACCGGTGAGGACGTCACCAAATGATCTTACAAAGGCTAGTTCTGTCCTCAGTTAAAACCATGTAGAGCAAACCTCCCAGCCCTTTCTACTAGCTAGGAACAATTTTCTGTAGTCAAAAACTTAAAGAGAAGCAAGACCAACACGTACCTGGAGACGCGGATCAGCAAAAGTCTAGGCGATCCATTAGGAAACAGAGGTCTTTCTAATTACAGAGCTCGGTATAACCATCTGCTTAGTACAGCAGCGAAGGAATAGTTCAAAAAGGCAAAAGTATTAAGCTCCAAAAATTTAAGAATCCGACAGGCATGAGATGGCTCACCACTTCTGGGTTTTTGCACACTAACAAAGCTGTATTCAAGCATAATGAAAAATTCTTTTTTCTCTTTCTTGAAAAAACATAATGAGGATGCAGCATTGTGGATTTTTGTTTGGGGTTTTATTTTGGTTTCAGTAGTTTTTTCCTCTAAGTGTGTTTGTATAAAATTTCAGGCACCGATTCTCTAACTTTTTATTGAAGTCTTCACAAGTACTCTCTCTTCAACAATGTATCTAAAGACATTTTGATGTGTAAAAGCTCATGAAGAGTGGTTAATGTGATAAAAGCAGAAGCTTGAAGCAATGACATCTGAAGAGACTCTGTCTGAAAATCTTGAAATCAGATAGAATAAAGAGAAAGCTAAAATGACAAACATGTTTGATCTTATGTACTTAAACAGAAAATCATCTCTGAGCCCTGTCTTATCCTATAAAAGAGCTGATGAATGTCTTGGCTTTAGATACATGTAGCTATATGTGCTACTGAGAAAATTACATACTTGCCCCTTTGCACTAGTACTGTATTTTGGGAGTTAGAGTTTATTGATTTAAAAACCCAAATCACCCACTTAATTCCTCCTCCCCTTTCTGCCTAAAAAAAAGTATTCAAGTGGAAAACAGAAGTCGGCTTTCTTGAACAAGGAAGGAATTAATTTCCTTAAGGAAAAGCAATGAAATGCCTCCAAAAATGAAGCACTGAGATGATTTTTGGGTCAAGTAGGAAAGAAGAATGCACACAGAAGGTAGCTGTTGAGTCAAGTGCACTCACTGCAACGCAACTACACCATTTACAGGGGAAAGGGCAGGTAATTAGGGTAAGAGAAGACAATTTCTATGGCATTAAAGCTATAAATGAAGGGAGAATATGGAGGAATAATATGGCGTGAGCCCTAAACCTGTCATTTCTGTCTTCAAGTCCGCAGCTCACAGATCAAGACAGGCAGAGAGCTTGGTGACAAGGAGGTAATGATGATCATCCAACTGCCCTTAAATTTATCAACGGACTTGTATAGGCAAGCTTAGACCTAGAGCCTTTCCTTTAAAAACATAGGCTCCATTCTTGCAGACTTAAAGGAAACTTGCTTAACGTTTGCTCGTATTTTGAAATACATCTTCCCCCAAGCCCATAAAGCATGTAAAGCCTTTAAAAATGTTTTTTACACAAGAAAACGAATATTTCTTGTCTGCATTCAGGATGTTCTTAGTTCAACCCTTCCAACTACAGAAAGCTTTTAGTATACTGTGGCCCTGATTCAGTAAAGCATTTAAGTAGCTGCTTTATTGTCAGTGCAGCATTTACACATACAACTCTGAGCTCCACGTTCAGGGGCAAGAAGGCCTTGAAACTAAATAATGGTGCATTAGAAAAATTCATCTCAATTAAAAGCTGCCCCGTTCCTTCATCTTGCAAGGAGGTGCAAAGAGAAGCGCAGAAGGCTGAGACTGCGGTCTCTAGTTACTGATCCACCTGGCCAATACAGTAGCCTGTCTTGTGCTTACTAGCGCACTCCCTTTCTCACAAATCTGCTTTACTTCCCCCCACCGCTCTCTAAAGGACCTATATGTTATCTCTGGTTAGTTACTGCTGTCTCTGTCCAAAGCCAAGACGTGTCAACCTCCACATGATCTTGTGAGCAAGTCACTGTCCCAAAGGCAAAGTATCTGCATAAACAAAATCTCTAATTTCATGCAATAAAAACTGCTAAAGAAGAGTAAGGAGAAAGCATCAGGTCTAGATCAATGGAGGCTGGGGCCACCGAAGCCACCATGCATGGACTCCAGTCAGCAGACAGCAGCAGTTTTAATATTACTTTAGAGACTCTCCAATTCCTCATGCACCCACATCTCTGGTATCATGCTGAAGTTACACTTGAATGTACAATATTTGCATTCCACTTGCTAATTCATGTTGCTTGTTCTCTCTAATCTCGACATCACAGCACAAATAATTTTCATGCTCTATTTCCTATGCAGTGCAGCTTCCTGGTTTTGTAAGCAACATTATTCTTCCCATTGAAATTTCTATAGTAGACTATGTACTGGCTCTAACTTTCACCTTCCCCACTTTTCAGGAGGAGCTACACAAACAAAAGTTAAAGGAATTTTTTCTATTACCTTTTTAATGACCGTACAGGCTACTGAAAAGGTGCTAGTAACTTCTGTTCTTCCTCTTCTAAGGCCAGTTTCAAAGCCGTGGGAGCGGTTACATTCACAGGGTTGTGGCAAAACTACTTCTGACCAGTAGACAATCAAAGTAGACATAAGGCATCACCGTGAACATACTAAGGAGTCAATTGAGGAAGACGAGAGCACAGTCTGCTGAAGGCAGCCTTACACCTTCATGGACAGAATCAATGCAGAGGAGGTAAACATGAATCCTGAAGGTGGTAGGGGAGGAGAAGAAAGGTCCTCGAAGAAAATAGAATGAGTCTGCAGAAGACCATAAAGGGTGGCACAGATTTTGCAAGGTACTTGCAAAAAAAAAGCTTTTTAACTCCTTTGGCTTTGCTGGCTAGGTGACACTTTGTGCAGCTGCCACGCAGGCCCATTTTTTTCAAAACAAAGCCACAGCTAAATGTACCTAACCTAAATCAGCACATCTGTCTATGTAAGAAGTTGTCAGCTGACCCTGATGAACACTGACCAGAATATCCACTCATTCAGTTTTTGTTTGTTTTCTGTGATGTCTGCAATGTCACATCAGAACTGGTAGATCTTAGCCTGTCCTGGTTTGAGGTCTGGTTTGGCACCCAGAGAAAGTCATGTTGAGTCAAGGCTCATTCATTAGTTTTATATTTGCTGACTTTACACTAAGAAATGATTTCGGGATCCATTTCCTAGTTCTATAGCAGGGAATATAGGATTTCTTACATATACAGCCTGCAAAATGCCATAGGAGAAAACACAGTCTGTGCTGTGCAGTATAATTTAGACCATCTGTAATGACAAATCTTTCCAAGTTATATTTTTGCTGGAGCTCTCTGACACTTTTCTGTGCTGGGGTATGAGTTATATAACAGTGATTCTCAACAGACATCAACAAAAGTGTCCCCAGCTTCAGCAACACCGTAGCTCTTTAAATTATGCCTTGTCCGTGTGCATGGACACATGGAATGGAAGTTCTGATATATCCACTTTTATTCCCTCAATGTTTGCTTTCCATTCATACAGGAAACAGTATGGTGTTTCCTTTTAGCTGTGGGACAACAAGTTTTATTTCTCTTTCATTTCCTTATGAAGGTATCCTTCCTAAGTATGTCAGGAGACAGCAGCAATGCATTTTTGTGTGGCTTATAATTAAAACCTCTTTATGAAGTTTACTTTTTGCGGCATGCAGGGGCAAGGAAATATCCAATGTTATTGTTCAAGTCCACTTTATACTATATGCTTAATAGTAGCTACATGGGTGAAGTGGAGTTAGTGAGCATTAACAGCAGCATATATGCTTTAAACGGCTGCTCAATTCTTCTTTCTCTACTGTGCACTCAGAAATGGCTCGAAGGTCAGCACCATAGAAATCAGCTCTGTTTTGTGTCTAAATTCCTGCAGATTTTTGCTGTGTTCAGTGAAGGTGCAGAACAATTGTATTAGTCCTACAGGAATAGAGATTGTATCTGTAACTTGTCAACACATGGAGTCAGTTTTGAAAGTATCTCCCTGTTGCTGTCCATCTGTTGAGGGAAAAGTAAAAGGCCAATAAGCAAAGCTGGGACTCAGCTGCATAAATGTCACTCTAGATGCTCCTCCAGTTGCCACTTCAGATCAGCTTAGCTCTTTTGCAAGTCTTGTGCTACATCCACTGGCCTGTTCTGGATGTCTCTGGTTTTTAGGCAATTGAAGTTCAATTTTTAGGCCTTCAAATTGACTTTCTGGCTCTGCAACAAGTTCATCTGAGACTTAAAGCAAATCTCCTGATTCCTCTGCAAGACACAGATAATGATCCTTTCTATTTAAACAGTAGGAGGCTCAGAGAAGAACAGTAGTTACTACATGTACGTCTAGATCCTAACACAGCAGGACCTCGATCTTAGCTGATCCTCATGCTAGACCATTGATACTTATTTCATCTCTCTCTTTCCAAGCTGTCGGCATACTCTGGCCAAGAGAACAGCCTGGAGGCATTTCAGGGGACTGGATATTTTAAAATGTTATTTCTGCTTTAGGCTAAGAAACTTAACCATTCTGGGACAAATTATTTGCTGCTACTGTGCCGAGATCATTGCCACTCCATGGTAGGAAGGCTGGATTCATTCATAGCTTATACAGACGTTTTTGCTGATCCTTCCACTTGTTCACCTCCTGTTCTCTGAAGTACCACCATCTGCGTACTAAGTGGTATATAGTACACAGCCATATTTTTATTTTCTTCTGGAAAAAAAATGATGGGCTCAATTGTTTTATCCCCTAGACTAACATGCTTTCTACACAATGGTGAGCTGCATATGTTTTTGCCTTATCTGTAGCGGAGTATAACATTTTATACTGACTCGTGGGAGAATGTTAACCTGTTTGTGCCTCTAAATTAAGGGCTAGGTCAAATCTCATCAGTGCCCTTAAAAGATAACTACACTAATTTTCCCTTTTTACCTTTCTGTCACTAATTCAGAATTATAAAATACATAATTATACTGCACAGATTTTCATTCTCTCTTGTACAGCACTTAAAATGTTTTGTTCACTTACCAAATGTTTTGTTTCAATATTTATTGTCTGGATACTTTTCACGTGTCTTAGACTACTATAGATGCTCCAAAAACTCCTTTCAAAAGTCCGTATTTCCGAAACCACCTTTGTGTCTTTTTTCTTTTCACACTGCTCTCCAGAGTACATCTTCACAAAGTCACCTGCATTCTTTTTTTTTTTTTTTCCTAAATCAACAGCAGTGCTTAGAGTTTAAAAACAACGGATTATATTTTACTTGGGAGCACACAGTATGAGCTTCAAACAAACCATTAGAATAGTTTGGACAAACTGCCTTTTCTCTGACAGATATTTTTCCAGACTTCATGGGTGGGGAGGAGGGTGAGTGCAACGCAAGCGTGCAGAGTTGTGGCAAGGAGAGCAGTTTGGGGGCTGGAGCCTGCAGGACATAGAATTTTGTGCTTCGCAAATCATTGAGCTGTAGCCAATGCAGGACAGGAGATGTCTGCCACAGCCTGATCTTTTGGAGAGCACGCCATTTAAAAAATGAGCTGGAAAAGTATGGTCTAGTGTAAGGTTAAACTGTTCTATTGAAAATGGACAAACCAAAACTCAATTTGCCAGGTTTGGTTGACAATACTGAGTAATAAGCCAGGGATATGAATACCTTTTCTACATGCAGAAGACAGTTCAACGTATGGAAGCTTTTAGTGTTGTAATGGTTGAGCAGATAAAAATGGAGGGTTATTCTCTACTGCTTTTTCCTGTCAAAAAAAAAACAAGGTGGGAGAGGAATCATCTTCTTAATTTCATTGCCATGGGCAAATTCCAGTTCAGGAAACCAGTCTCTTCCCTCAGAAAGGATGATGTTGCTGGGCTGCTCCTCCCAGCCTGGCTGTGAGCTATGGCACTTCCATGGAGGATGAAGCGACTGACTGTGGTTTAGGGCTATACAAATGTGATTGCTTTGTTGATCATCAAGAAAGATGACGTGCCATTCACAAGCAGCATGCTGGAAAAAAGAATTTTTCATGGGATCATTTGTAGTTTACAATTTAACACAAAACCTGTTAAAGCACAAAAGCAGTCTGTTATAGTCCAGAAATACTGTGCACAGCAACTTTTGGTGTTTATTTATGAAAACGATACACTGTGGTTCCGGTGGGAACTGATCAAGTTGCATAAAAGATTTAAGAGTCCATTCTGTAGCTGTAATAATGCTTTTAGCGCTTTCTCAGATCCTTCCCTATATTCCAACATAGTGGCTTGTGCTAGTTTATCTTTTGGACCGTAAACCATTTTATGCCTTCAGTATTTTGGAAGCGGTATCACGATAAAACAGATTTAAGCCACAAAATAATACACACATTTTCTGTTTGGAATTGCGTTAAATCTGTTTTTGAGAAACTGACTGTATGCGAAACTATTAGCGCAGTATTGGTAATACCCTAGAATATCACTCTGAAAGTGATGGCAGGTTCTTGTTAACGAGTAATTCTGTTTTAATATAACTCTGTTGAAAAATTCATCATTGAAAAATCATGTTCAAGAAAAAAAAAAATGATTCCTCTCTGAGACTTCAAGCGATTTATTTTGTTTCGGTTTGTTTTTTAAGAATTTAATCACGAGAGTTCTTGACGCCTTTTATGAAACGAAAACTCAGGGGGTTTGTTTTTTTTTTTTTAAGTTCTTCTGTAAAAATACAACAGAATTTTGAGCCATACCCAGGCTTTTCTAAATGTTCAGCAGGTAAATATGGTAAAATTAACGACTCCAATTCAACATTTAAAACCATAATAATGGAGGCAGGACGATACTGTCCTGAGCTGATGTTAGCAGTTTGCATCATAAGGGAGCATGGCCTCAGACAGGGCAATTTCGATGTATTATTCCCGTGAAGAGAATTCGGGTATTGTAGCCAGAGTGAAGCATTAGCATCAATACCCATGCTTTAATAGGTACATGAGAAATAACTCCCTCTGCAGTGCTTAGGAGAAAGTAATTCCATTTAGGACTACATAAATTTTCAGTTTGTTAATTAGGTTGAGAGGAAAAAATAACATTAGGAACTTCCACTGGAGTTGTATTAGCTTCAAAATTGCAAAGAAATTGAAAGAGAATTTATGTTATCCAGTAACTTTGGCAATCAGCTTTCTTACAAACCAGAACCCCAAAACACTAAAATCTTCACTTAGACATGTGTTCCATTTCACTCCAGCACCATTAACCTCTTACTTTTTTTTCGTTTTTTTAATCATTTGCTTTTCATTACCATTTCTCAAAGACAAATAGTTTGTGAAGTAGTTATCCAAATATATAACATAGAATTATTCTGAAATCTGTCATTTTAGGAAGCATTAGCCGAAGCAGATGTACTCAGCCCAGGTATGCTAGGTCATATATAGGAATTACCCCAGAGAAACGGCAAGTAGCTAAAGTCTCTTTTGAAAATGTCAGGTCACCCTCCAAAAATGATTCAGCATGCTGAGATCATGACCTGTCATCACGGTAGCTTTGGTTGGGACCCTGGGAACTGCTGTTAACAGGATCACCAGTTGCCCATAACTGATGAGATTCACTGAATCTCACTGAAAGACTTAAGGAGTGTGGAAGAATGGTCAGAAGTATTTTTGATAATGCAGATGGGAGTTGAGTCTAAATCAGAAATCAGCTTTCTATCAGAAGAGTTTTATTAGGTTCAACAGAGGGGTCCAAACACTCGCAAACTGGTGCTTTAGACACACACAAGAGAGGAAAGCCTTGAAAAGTGGCCTTCCAATTCTCAGCTGAGGATCCTGATCAAGAGAGGGAGAGAGTGTGAATGTATCTGCTGAAGACCCCCTCTTAGCCTTTAACTGCTCACAGGTAAAAACACTTTTGTTCATCTATTCTTACGTGGAATAGGAAGGTCTTGGATCACTTCTGAAAGTAGCCATGAATTTCTAGCTCAATACTGATATTGGGGAAAAAGGACCCTACGCCTTTAATTCTAATCCACTGAAGTAACAAAGCTGGCAAGTGGCTCAGACCTATCCCTTGCTTATGAATAGTTATGCCTGCTCTTAAAAACGCCACTTTCAGACTTGGGTAGTTGAGCTTGTCCAATGTATTCACGACATGCCAGTTAAATAGAAGTTTGGATGAGGCATCAATGACCTCATACGCGACTCTGATCAATTCTAGAGATGGTACCTAGATTTCATCTCTCAGGATGTTTCTGTAGGCACTCACGTTCTATCCGAGTTTTCTACTTCCAGAAACCCAACTTTAGGGGTTTAAGTGTTTGCAGTAGATGAGCAAAGGAATATTTTGTCTCAGCTGTAGGCCAATATATGAGAAATAACATCAGCCTTGGTGTAATCCCTGTCCAATCTCCCTTTGCTGGCAGTTGAAAGCTGGCAGCTCTCAGATTTGCTATCTAGCTAGTGATCACAGGCAGGTCTAGGAGCTTTTGAACCAAGCCCAGTCTAACATGGGCAATCTCAAACCAGAGCAGGTAGGATTTATATGGGGGCAGGCATGAGAAGTAGTCCCCTTCAGAAGACTCTCCATCAGGCTCTTTGTGGCCAAGGGTCTTTGTGGGCTGGGCTTGATAACGCATAGGGACCATCATGGGGAAAGTGGTCTGGTGCAATCGTACTTGCTACCTTCCTGAGGGGAGCAGAAGGCAGAAGAGGAGGAGAAGTTTGGGAACTGCTGCTCCGATCTCAGGGTACAACCTCCATTTTCTGTAGCTTGTTGGAGTGGACGCTGAGCCATGTAACGGAGGGTCACTGGTGCAAAGAGCATCCTGGCATGAATAAACAGCCTCACTTACAACACAAGGCAGTCACAATTGCAGGATGTGCAACACAAGTACAAGGTATATACCTCAACACACTTCAGGAGTCAGCTCCATGGTGGGCACAACAGCCTCCAGCTATACTTGCGGTTTTCTTTTAGTTTTTGGTCCCTGCTTGTCATCTGCAACACACGCTGAAGGGAACAGCGTGCACCTCATTATTTAGATTTACCGTTCTATTTGTAGCACTTCAGAGCAAAGCAGAAGGGTTTAATAATCCTCCCCCCCACCAGCTAAGGGCTGGGGAAATCAGTGGGAAACCACAGCCCTGCTGTTTGCTTCCCCTGGCGGCAGGGGCTTGCTTTAGCTGCTGCCGGCCTGATACCGCTTTGTGTTCTGAGAGGCGTTTGCTGCAGTCACTTGATGATTTTGCCTGTAGAGCAGGATCTGATCAGACTTTTAACCTGGGGGAGGGAAGCAGAGCAAAATTCTGGTGAGTTAAATTACCTTCTGCTGCATACAATCATCTGGCATAACACAGCTCGGCAATAACATTCATGTTGCCGTTAATAGAAAACGCTTTGCATTGCACTCCAGAGATTTTTTTTTTTTCTTTTGGTATGGAAGTGATCCATGCAGATTGGAGCTGCCTGAACAAAGCCTAGGGGCTCAGACACCACCAACAGCATCTCTCTAAATGTCTCTGTCTCATTGTGTAATCTCTACATTGACTGGAGGGAAATGTGCCAATTGCTGAAGCTATAGGGCTCTGTGTATATAAAACACACACTTAGCTGAGTGGCCCTATGGGGCAACATGAGTTATTTGCTGATTTACCTCAAGTAAATCATGATAATACTTCAACAGAATTGTCTTGGCTTCAACAAAATGTGTCAAAGCATTTTTAAATAGAACACTTAATCCATGCCTCACTCCCTCATGTCGTGAAGTAAAGAAGAAAAAACATGGGTATGCACTATGCTGGTAAAAGCCTGAAAATTCTGATGAAACTCCTGGGGGGGGGGGAGGGGGAAAGTGGGGCATTTTCTAGCATGCTTAAAGATATATTGAGTTTTCTAATTAGAGAAATGAAAGCTTGTCCTGGAAACTTTTGGTCATCGTGAAAAATAAATCTAAATATAAATAATAAGAACGATAGTAACGATGTCAGAAGACCAGAATCAACATTTCATCCTATATCTCTATACGGACTGCTTCCATCAAGCTGACAGGTGCCTGTATACCTCAGAGGTAAAGATGGCTAAAGTGCTGACAGCAGAGTAGTGGTAACTTGACTGGAAGACAACCGAGTTGTCAGGCAGTCTGGATCCGGCTGGAGGAGTGAGTGGGGCTTGCAGAAGCTGGAGACTGGTGGATGTGGAATTACATTACCTGAGATGTTACCATATTTTACGTCCTTGGTCCCTAAAATGTTCAAGGGATAGTTATACTCCTGGCTAAAAGGACATCACCCCTCAAGTAATTTTATTAATGTTTCTTTATTGTTTAATGATGCTTGCATAGCCTAAGGCTGTCTACTCTGTTAAAATTAGCAGCCATGCTTTGTGATGGAAAAAGTCATCCTGTTTTCTCAACGGAGGTAAATCATTCACAAACCAAGAAAGGATGCTGCAGCCAGCCCTTAATTGAATTTTGTGGCATTCTGAATGATAATGCATGAGTCTCCTCTCCAAATCAGGAATGAGGAATTATTACACTGAAGGATAAACAGGATAAAAATTAAAATTAATGCTCCTAGAAAACAAATCAAATATTTCTGCAAATCTGTTTACTGGCATTTCTGCTCATAGACTTGTAAGTTAAAAGTCTCTGTTATTGAACCCAGACCCATCAAAGATGATCATTCCCTAGTTCCGAGCCTTTTTACTCCTGGTAAAAGACCATGAAGTTGCATAGAGCATTAAAAGCGTTACTTTAAGTAGTACAGTAAATAGACTGAGCTTATTAACCTCTGTATAAACAAGTAAGGTAGGAGTTGGATTATGGAGACTAAGGCTCATGTTTACACACATTTATCTAATGTAATTAGACATATGGGATGGGGATGGGGTGTAAACCACAAATACAGGAGAAGAAAATTGATTTATTCTCTGAAATTGTCTGCCTTTTACAGTGAGATCTAAAAGTAGATCCTATCAAGTAATAATTTGCTATGTCGTTTACAACATTTAGAAATGAAAGTGGCAATTACCAGCCCTTTTTATATGTCAAAGGTTGCTAGACAAGGTTGGCTCAGCATTTTCACAGCAAAGAGCATTCAGGTCTTTCAAATTCAGATCTCTGTCTTAATCGGACATCAGAGGAGTCAATCATAAAATAAGTAGAAACAACACAGGCAAGCTAGTTTATGGACAGCTCTTCTTGTGGCAGTGTTATGGAAGATTAAGGCTGGGAGACTTGCATATTTCTCATTGCAGAAATCCTTCCTAAGGTTGTTAGCAATTTGGAAAACTTATGCTTTTTTTGTTTTTACTGGGAAGAGAAATATATAAAGAACTTTAATGCAGAAATTTTCTGATGTAGATCTACTTCACTACACACTTAAGATTCTGTATGTTACAATGAGTTAATATTAGCTCACTAGCATGACTGATGAGATTCTATGTGATATCACAAGCTACTCAGGATTTAACTTAGTCTGTTTTCAGAATAACTTGTTCTTAAAAATGGATTTTTTTGTTGAGTAGTTTTCTTCTCTACTAAGATCAGGAGATTTTTTTTTTTTTTAAATTAATTCATTCTTTAGTTCTGGGTTCTTTAGTTCTAGTTCTTTAGTTCTAGACCTGAGGAAGTATTTTCTTTTTGCTTGGTCTCACTGTCTCTTGCCACATCAACTGTCCTCTCCGAAGTTGAGCTAACAAATTCAGGATTTTGAAAACCTTAGCTTGTAGTCTCTTGTAATAGTAAATTTTACCTGAGTTCAGCAGACTTCCCAAGTGCTTTTTCTCCTAGCTGAAAACAAACACAAACAAAACATCAGAAAACAAAACTACAATTAACACTGAAAGAACTACAGTAAGAAAGCAATTTAATGTCTGTAAATTAAAAATAGTTTTGCCTCAATAAAACACATTATAAAATAGTTGAAGCATAGAGGATCACCCCTGCTAAGAGGTTAGGTATGTCTGTGAAGTGTTAAAAAAAAAAACTACCCACAAAAAAAAAAAAACAACAAAAACAAAACCACTTGGTGAGGCTTTAACTTTTCCTGTGAAAGATAATTTTTGCACACATCTAATGCCTTGGGATTCTGTTTGCGGGAACACAGGAGCAGCTGGTTCCTTCCTGGGTGCCAAAGATCATGTCTGTGGGGTGGGGTTTTTTATCATTTCCAGTCCTTCAAACGTGTCTAGCATTATCATGTCTGAGACCACTGTTTTACCATACTCTATAGTCTACTTTACATATGAGAGTCTGGCATGTTTGCATAAGTGAAGATCATGTCAAAATACAAATTTTTCTCATGTAATGTAGAATTTGAAGCCAAATGGTTAGGTAGATAGCAATGGACTGGTACTGTTGCAATTTCATCTAATAGAAGACTTGTCCTGAGTGGGGTTTAGGTCTTTCCTGGTGTTTGTTAAGTATCTGTGTGGTTTTTCATTAGCAAACCACACCATCTGAAACCTTGTATTTTGTCAAAGGTTGTCTGTTATTAGGAATTAATTCAAGACAAGACAAGACGCGAGTCTTAGCTGTACCAGTTGCTGGGTAAACTTGATGGAGAGATATGTTCCTATATATCTCACTGTTCCTAGTGGTAAGCATTTTCTGTAATAAGCATATCTGAAAACCAGGCTGTGAACTATATTAAGTAACCTTAAAAGTGCTAGGACTGGTGAGCACCTCCTGCTCTCCTATTTGATAGATTCCCCACACACACACACAATTGTCAGCTTATTCTTAGGCATGATAAAATGAGGATGAGAATTGTCGTATAATTCATTTCATTATAAAAACATTTCAGAGTTCACTAGAGAGTTTATCTTTCTTTTTCCTCCCTTAAAAAAAACATTACCAAGAGCTCACTGCACGTAAAGATGTTTGACTCTCTTCATGTAAATAGGGAAAATCACTTTTGCCAATCAGTAGAGTATCAGCTTTGCATTAGCAACTTGGCTTGAACACAAAATGACCTTTTTACATTCATATGTATCCATCTCTCTAGAATTAATCATCCGTTCAGCTGGTAGTTTATTTAAACATAAACACACAAAAAAGGTGCAGTAAGAGCGTTTTCAGAATCCAAATATTTGCTTTCTACTTCTTTAACCACCTACCCACCACAAGGGTGAAAGCTGCCAAATGGCAGCTGAAAGCAACGTTTTGTCTTCGATTAGTCATATTTGAATTTTTTTTTTTTTTTGCCTGTGAAATAGTGCCACAGGGACAAATGTATAACAACAGAGGGCAAACTAGGTCACTGGAAAACCAACTCCTGGGGCATGTCTGGATTGTGAATGAGTTCATGACTTTTGTTAGGAGCTCCCATTCTCCCACTGAGATTATATTTCCTGCCTTAGACAGATCACGTTCACTGAGCCAACAACTGCCTCTAGGCAACCAGGATATAACGCTGTGCCCTGAGCAGCACAACACTTAACCTTGCGGGATATTGTACGCAGGGTTTGTGTGTGTGTGCAGGGAGGAGGGGGAGTCCTCTTAATATTACTTACTAACACTGACACCACAGAGCGCTTTTGCAGTAGTGTGTGCTCTCAGTCGTCTGCTCCAAGGGAAAGGATTGTGTGAAATGTTTCATCGCCCTCACAGCATGAGAAATGTATTTTATGGCTATTAATGTTAATCATTTGTGTTAGGGCTGGGCCAAGGATGCCCAGCAATAGACCAGGATCACGTTAGGTAGTTTATGGACACCAAAGGAAAAGATTGCTTATTGAGATAGAGGCCAATTTATTAGCTAAGTATTTATGCTACAGCTCTCTATGAGCTCCAGGAGGAGTGAGAAACTGTCCAATATGAGAACTGACAAAAGAAATATGCAGACATGTGCTAATCCTGTTTTGGGAGTTGGTGGGTTTGCATGTGGTTGAGCATGAGAATCAATCCCAACTGGGCCTGCTGAGCCTTGATTTCACATTTGTCTTTATAAAGTCTGGAAAGCTCACCTGGAAAGATTCCCAGTGAAAAGAGCTGGAGGTGACCGAGTTCCCCAGCTTATTTTTCAAGGTGGCAAATTCTCATGGGACTATGTTATAAAAATGGCCTGGCCAAGGGAGGAGAACATATATCCTCCAAAGGCATGCTCAAAATTAACAAGAACCTTGAGTGTTAAGTTGTGATCGATTCCCCTAGCACTCAGATAATTTCTGTAACTAAAATAAAAGCATTTCTAAAAGTATGGGCTCTTTCTGAAAGGAGGAAAACAAGGTAAAGTGTCCTCAAATGCCTACTTTGGGTTTGCTTTCTGTGTTATAACAGTGGATTGCATTTGGTGTAGGGTTAAACAACTAGAAGGCTTTATATGGTGCTGTGGCTGGTGTTGCAGTGTGTGGAGGTTTTTTATGCCCAGAATGACTTAGAACTGTAGCAGATTGATTAATCTATAACTAATATACTATTTGGAAAGCTTCCTTGAATGTCCAGAACCAGAATCTGGAAGGTAAGAGTTGCTCAGCATTACTTAGCATAGGCCTACCCAAACTTGTGAACCATTTATTGTCACTTCATCTGACAACAAAGAAAGTAAAGGTGGTCACAAACCCAACTTTGTCTATGACCTCAGAATGAAAACAAGTGAATCAGCACAAAATCCACAGGTATTTCTGCTGGGGTTGCTTTCGGGACTATCTTGAAAGCCTGCAATGCTATCCATATTTTTTGGCAAATGAAAAAGGATTGTTGTCCTAAAATGGAAGGTTTTACTACTGCATACAAGAGCTTCCTATTTGTGGTCACAGGCCACGACAGAGATCGGTTCAGACACAACTGGCCACAAGCAGATAGTCCATGGACACACAAAAGCTGTAGGTTAGACACCACAGCCCAATTAGCACCCTAATTAACACCACTACTACAATAAGAAAGGGTTATCGTAGAAATAAACATTTATCTTTAGGCCCAAATCTGCCAAATCTAAGTCTACTCAAAGCCAAATTTTCTTTTCTTCAGGTCCTCACCTGAGCTTGTGTTAGACTGATGTGTGTATAACTGACAATTCTAGAAAATATTACAAACTCCTGAAACAGCATTACTGTACAAAAAGAAATAAGAATAAAATAGTATAGTTCCAGTTGGAAGGGACCTACAATGATCATATAGTCCAAATGCCTGCCCGCTTCAGGGCTGACCAAAAGTTAAAGCATATAGAAAACAAACCTCTTTTCCTTGCATCACCTGCACACCTGAGAGCTCCCACTATCTGCAGCACCAGGTCCTGTCCCTTTTCAAAGGGCTGCATGGGTAACCTTAGGCTTGTGTGGGCTGCTTGGGTGACCTCCTCCGACAACTTGGCTCCCCCAAGCTGGCTCATCTCAACAGCATCATTAGAGGTATAGCAGCTTCTGTATGAGAAATGGAATTAATTTTAATTCCTCTTTCCAGGCATGCTCTCCATCCTCAGTTTTGAGAACTCAAACAGTCAGATATATTCAGCTTTTAGTTCTCAGTTCATGCCCATTGCTAAATACTTGGCTAGTTTCTCTGAGGAAAGCTTAAGAAAGCTCTAGAACAACTCAAATAGTCTTATTCATTGTGGAGTCCCCAAAGGATGTCAAATTTAAACTGAAGTTCTGCTTGGAGAGGAAATGAAAACAGAGGGGAAGGGGTTTGGGAGGATCAGAGGTTTTTTAATTAGTTTGTGGTTGAGGCAGTGGAATTATGTGCTGTTATACTCCAGTGCCTGTATGCACACTGTTCTCTCCAGGGTCAGCTCTGTGACAAAAGGAAAAGGTAACCTTATTGCTTCTTTCTCCCACATTCTAGTCTCAAATCAGCACAGTGCTGTTAAATTCTACTTTTACCTCTACCTCTCCCTCTCCTTGGCTTTACAAGAGTTATCCCAACGCAGAAGTGAAATGAGTTAGGTCATGTACGTATCTCGCTTCTGGACTCTTCAATCGGTATTGCGACTGCAAGGCCAGGTTGCTTTGTTTTGTTAAGTATTTAATTCAGCGATGACCTACTCTATCTTTTGTGTAAGAGAAACCATCTAGATCCATAACATCTTTTTTGTATTATGCCCCGATAGACAGCTGAACGTCACTCATGCAGCACTGGCTGCATGGATGAACAAAGCAGCTGCTGATGCTCCAGTTTTCCCCAAATGAAACACGGCATAAATAGTTTTCAGCACTGGTTCTCCAGACACTGCGCTCTCATAGAGAATGGGCTAAAGAAACGTATAGTGATGGCAAACTTTCCGTCAGCATAATGCCAGTCATTTAGAAAACTGACTTGACCTAGTTTTTGATTTGTAGAACCAAGTGACATGCAGTTTATTATGTGCAAAAAAAAAAATACTTAAAAAAATTACGTAGCGCACATACTCCTTCCTTACAATCTAATATTTCTATCATGCTGTGCATGCTGCTAATTCAAAAGGCTGATATGGTCACAGACAGCCCAGCTTCTAGGATTTACCATTCAAATATACTTGAACTGGCATGAAAAATGCAATAAAATAATTCTTTCAGACAAGTTTAGAGAGAGGTATTCCCAAAAGACAGAATTCTGGCTTCCAGTCACATAAAGCTTACACTTTGTCAATAACACAGTGAAGGAAGGCATGAATGAATTTTATTTCATTGGACAAGTGACTTGGAATACAGATAAGGCAGGGTGAGCATATAAACCTTTAAATAAATGTTTTAGCGCTATCTGGAAGGGAGGAATGCAATTGATTCCAATCTTTTCTGACAGAAAATCAGTCCTCTCAAGCTCTTGGGGCAACAAACACTAACTAAAAGTGTCTGTTACTAATAAAATCTTTAAGTACAACAAAACAAAATGTTGTCATTTGCAACTAATAGGCTACAATTAATGCAAATTATTACTCTGTAGTTTAATTGAAATATTAAACTGTGATATGAAGTCTTTGTTTTACTATGATTTTAAGAGCCATGTAACTTTGAAGAGGGATCTTTAAAGAGCTCAAGAAAAACCCAGCAGAGAAATAGCTGACAAAGCCCCAGACAAAACACAGTGTGAACAACAGCATTAGGAATACAAAATACTCTGTCGCTCAAATGCTGGGATTTTTCTCTAATGAGCATAGCTATGTTACCTTGAATTGCTACAAACAGTTAATAGAAAACACTGCTCTATGATTACGGTCAACAACATTCTTTGTTCTGCTTTGTGGGCGTTACTTTATACAAACTTGTTTTGTGGAAAATCTTGACCTTTTCTTCCCTCTCTGCCTGTTTAACATGAGACTCGTGTTATTCTCTGCAGTGATACTACAAGCTGGAGCAGTAAAAACTGCTGTTACAATTCTGGTTTTGCTTTGCAGATGCACATTATACTTCTGAATGAAGTGTTTGAATTTAGTGCTTGAGAAGAGCCATGTCTGGAACTTCTACAAGAGAAATCCACTGAAAGTGGCAACTTCTTTTACATTATAATCTAACTTAAACCAGTATACTGAGTTGCAGTTTTATTTGCAAAACCACAGGTTGTTAAAATTCACAAATCAAACTCAACATTATCATCTTTGGGGCCCAAGGATGAATGGTATTAGTAGAAAAAGGGATTGTACTCCGTCACTACGTGAATTTCAAATAAAACGGTACTTCATTCACACTGCCTGTCTCATGCCAGTTCAAAGGAGTCACTGTATTTTCAGTATTAAATGTTCTTTTCCTAATGCCTTCCATAATGGAAGCAAAAATTGTGGAATAGAATAAAAAAAGACTGGTATCTGCACAAAGTACATTCAATGGCTGCATTAATGCTTTTAGCCTAAAATATGTAATACTACTACTACTACTACAGTAGCGATCTGTTTATTAGTTGGTAGAAAACACTTCTGGATTGGACTTGCTTTCAGGTTAGTACTTATTGAAATAGACACTTTCAGATTAAGTTAGTTATTATAGCTAACGTTTAAAAAAGAAAAAATCGCATAACTTCAGGTACATGTGCTTGCAATTGTTATTATCTAATAAAGAGCGCTCCATGCCTCCCTCCATAAATCACAGAATTTCAGGATCTTAACTTCTGCCTTCCCACCTTAATTGTTCTCTTTATTTTTATAGATAACTATTCAACCTTTAGACTTCAGCGTGAACAGGCTTTGGCACCATACAAATGAAAAATACAAGTGGTAAGCTCAATATTTAGAAATAGAAAGTTGTATTTCTATTTTCATATTTCTACAGTGAGAGAGGCAATAGAATCTATTTCACTATCTTGTTACAAAACCAAACTTCCAGCACACAGGGTAGCTATTTCTTAAGGGGCTGTTTTTCAGTTTTGCCAAAGAAAGCATTCAGCAACTGCATGGAAAAAAAAAAATCAAGTATTAAACAATGGCCAACATTTTACTTACAGCTTATGGATGAGTCTATATGGTAATCTATACTTCTGCACTGTTGAACCCAAAATAATTGCATAAAACCTCCAGGGCTCAAGACTCATCTCAGAAACCTCTAAGAAATACATCCTAGAACTCTTAACACCAGCAAAGGGTGGAATACAACCCTTCTGCGATCTCCTCTCTGAATTGCTCATTTCTGGCTACGGGCACCACATGTATACATGTTTTGAAAAAATTTCTGGTTTTGAATGACACTAAAAAGTGCAAGTTTACATTCAGAATGTTTACATTCTGATAGTTAAATCTATGAAAGAAACACTCTTGTACTTAGGGAACATTTTTAATCATTAATTTTAACATTCCATCAACATGAACAGAATTTCCTGCCTTGTGACAGAGTACTTCAAATTTGAAGTTTTGAAAATATTTCTGGATAATTTCTTTCATGTTTTCTGCTTTTATGGAAACCTTTCAAAAGTTCTTGATTTCAAATAGAGAGAGGTACTAAACTTTGGTAACTAATTTTCATCCAGCTCTAATGACTACAAATCTCATCAGTGGTGGTGGGATCTTTTGTTTTATACAAAAGCTGCTCAACTAACTAACTAATGATTCTATAGGCAGTACCGACACTGTAAATCTTAAAAATCTCTTACCTTCTAGTAAATTGCTTAATTAATGAGAACTTACTGAAGCTGATTGACATACCATGGAAAACTTTCAATGGAGTGATTTGCCAAATATTTCCATCTTTGGCTGAAGGATACTTTTCTTTCATTAAATACAGTTTTTAAATAATGTTTTCCTTAATGCTGAAGAGAGCTAGTTGTGCTTCTGTAAAGAGCTGGCTGCAACAAATGACTGTGCGAGGCAATAATGTAAAAGATTACTTGGATAAGCACTTAATTAAATAAAAAAAGATAGCAAATAGTGTAGATTATAAAACCAGAAAACTGGTCTGACTTTCTCCGTATTTCAGACCATATAACTCTTTTGAAGAGTTACATAAACGTCTTTTAAAGCACTCTCTGTTTAGTAGGAAAACATGCAACTTGGAACTCCAGGTAAGGGGAGGTGTATTTGGAAATTTAAATTAGCTCCTGTGTACCCTAAGGTTGTATGCACTGTCCTTACCAGCTGCACCGGGGAGAAAACACAGGCCTCGAAAACACGATCTGAATCGCCCAGAACTAGCACCAGTTAGAAAAGGCTGACCACATCCACACTGCACAGTATTTGGCCTTTGTGCTCTCTAAGGCCCCTACAGCCATGAAACTTTCCTTTCCTTTATGTTTTTGGTTCAAAATAATGGCCACTACCAGCAGGGTGTGTTTAGAGCATGGTACAGCGAGCACACTCATGATAGCATGTGGTGACATTTCAGTGCACCACTGAACAGTGAACAACTACCTGGTGTACTATCAAAGAACTCTGCTGGGTGGAAGAGCCAGATTAGTGCTGGATATATCCATATTGTCTGGGCAGAGTTGATAACAAACTAGCCTTAAAAACAGGTTTATGTTTTCCTCTAGGACTGGCTGGGGCTCACTCTAGAAGGAGTATGGAAGTGAACTCATGTGCTTGCAGTTCGGAAAACTGCCCTACAGCAAAGCAGGGAGTTGAGGAAGACTTTGCCTTCCGTTCTTCCACTGGAGGCATCTTCCTTAACTTGCTGTACCACCTCTTTCATTTCATATCCCTGCAGTGTTTCCCCTGATTCCCTGTCCTCCTTCTGTTCTACTGAGCTCCTTTACCAGTAAGGAAGCTTGTGATAATGAGTTTTCCAAATACAGCTAGTTGAAAATATTAAATGAGTGCAAATCAATCATTTATGCATACACAGAGGGAGGAATCTGGTTTTGATCAGCCGAAGCTTTTTTCAGAATGTTAAGTCTTGAGACATTTCTGCTGACTTCATAAAACAATTAAAGCTTGTGGTGAGGGATTTTTATTGTTTGGGGTTTTTTTACTAGCTGTATCAAATAGTAAGGAAAAACACCATTAAGATTTCAACATATCCAGTTGTGCATGCTCTCCTAACAACTAACCCAAACTGTTAAATTTCTTGTCAACAGCAACCAATGATTTATGTGGATGACCCTGACTTGCTGCACCTGTAAGTTTTTAAACAGCTACACTTCCAGCTGCAACAGCTTCCAGAAGTAAGTAATCAATCTTGAACATGTTGTTTCACAAAAATAACTAGGTGATTTTAAAGCTGAGTTTTCCTCATAGTGAAAATACCAGGCTACTGCCAGATCAAGCTAGCTGTCATTCCCGTCTGCCTTCATGAAGCCACTGGGATGCACGACTGAAGTCTGCAAGGAAATCACTTTGTGTCCCTTTAAGTTGGGGAACTGTGCTAAATCAGAAGGCCCAGCGGCACTAGAAGGAAGGATTCCCAGAACATAAGCCTGAAAACATACTGTTACCAGGCAGATCAGCGGTGATGATTTTGCTGTGTAATCCACACTGACATCCCTCTAGTGCGTAAAATACCAGGCTAGTACCCGCGTCACACAGAGCACTAACGGCACACTTCGCTCCTGCTGCTCTCGCTCCCTGCTGAGCAGATGAGGCTCAGGCTGAACTCCCCCCTCTAGGAGGGCAGTGGCACTCTGAATTCATTCTTCTTGAATTTACTCCAACACAGAGAGTGAAGTAAAATCCATGTGCGGTTTCACTATGTATAGAACTACACTACGAGTCCCTCTCATATTCTCAATTTGAAATGTTGCTAATAGTACGAAAAACAAAGTAGGAAACATATAGCACTGCATTATGGGTCAAATACAACTTTAACTGATATATTTTTTGTAATTTGCTTTGCTTGGCTCTTTCACATATAATAAGAAACTGAAACAATTCACCAGAATCAGGCAATGAATACAGCATAACTTTAAATCCCAATTAGATTTTCTTTTATGGAGGGTGTGTGTGAGGAAGGAAACACACAAATCACACTAACTGGTTAGCACATTTGAGGCACTGTATACTAAATCAGTGAGGCCTCATTTACTTCTAGTCTTAATTCCAACATCTCCCCAAGGACCAAATAAATGTAAAACCTGGCTTGGCTGTAGTAACTTGTCCTACTTGTTGCAAAGTCTTACAAGAGAGTGTAAGTGTCATCCCAAATTTCCCATTACCAATACTGACAGAGAAAAGTAATTATATACATTAAGAATGAAAATTTCCTGTGCTTCGGAAGCGTTTCTTTTTGACTTGCATTTGTCTTCTCCTGAGTAACTCTTACAACTGAAGGAGGAGCTTAAATTGATATTAAATATCGCTTTATATATAGCAAGGGCAATATGTCAAACCCATTTTAAAAATAAAATAATATTGACAAAAGCGTACCAGCAGATTGAACCAGGGGTTGGGACATCCCAAGTGAAATCAAAGCATTAATAAAAGGCATTGCTGACTAACAGAAATCCATCTAAAGAAATGAGGATACAAACAAGAAATCTGTGATGGCTTCCACACCACAGGGTGGTTTTTTTTTTCTCGTCAGTTGAACTGACTATTTGAATAGGTTACCTATTTTAACTCCTCACCACGTCAATAACTTTAACTAACAAATATAATGAGATCTTGTTTTCAAAGCCACGTTCACTGGCTGATACTAGAATATTTTATAATAGTAATAGTTTTACAGTAAAGACTAGGATATTAGCGTACAGCTACTTTAATTTACAGAAGCAGCTTGAAAGGATGCTAGCACAACATTTGACAGGGCTTTTGGGACATTACTCTGCCTCTGCAACACTGCTCTGACCAAGGACAGGATACTGTGTGATTAAAATTAAAGTCTCAAAACACAGAACCCATATCTGTTACCACAGGAACAAAATGCTAGCAAGTTGAGGGTGTTTTGTAAGAAGTCGTAATTTTTGTTTACTGTATCTGTTAAATTATTTAGAAAACCTCTGCATAATTTATTTCTTTCAACAAGATACTTCCATGCCTTGATGTTACTATTTTTTGCAAAACAACCTGTATTCAAAGCTAAAATTTAAGCATGGGTAGCTTTAAATATGAGAGTGTAGACTCGGGGATTTTGTTGTTTGTTTGTTTTTAAAGAAAAACTTTCAATATTTTTGAATAGGTGATTTTGTAGAAACCAATACTAAGCAGTAGTAATACTCGGAGCAGATAGTATTGCTTGTTTTTCATAAGGGCTTTTTCATAACCTGTATGTTGTTATTGTAATTACTTACCCTTTAAAATCAGATCTGGTAGCTCTCAAAGCTTCAGAGTCCTTCATGATAGACAGCAGAGAGCATACAAAATTTCCCTAAATCCATTTCTGCATTTTTTTATAGGCCACATTAATGTTCAGGTATTAGACACAGGCATCAGTCCCAGAATCAAACTGCTTACCAGTCCTGCCCTGGTCCTGAACTCAGGTGAATATAGTTTTTCTCCGTCCCTGATTACATCACAGAAAACCACACAATTACTTCAGAACAGAACATCTTCCTTGTTAACTCCAGTTAAAGATGGTAATATGTTCTTCATCATAAATCAGTTGACTGCTTTACCGCATAGCCAAGAACTAGAGTTGGTTATAACTCACCACCAGTTTACCTAGAATGAAATGAAATTCTCATTAAACTGCAAGATGGAGGCAACTAGCCAACTTCTGAGGTTTTTTTTAACTGAGCAGATCTAATTTCAGATTTCTTCGAAGTTCAGTCTTTAATGTTCTCTCCACTGGAGTAAACTGTCGTCCCTGGTAAAGACGCTGTTCTCCTTCATAACTCCTGTATTAAGTGACCTCTCTGTTCCTATTACCTGTACCAACCCGGTGATCAGAGTTTAAAACCGAATTCTACTTATTGCAGTAAAGTGCAGCCCTTATTCCTGGTTCCCTTTTGGGCACCACTGTCACATACACAAATTTTCCCTGAGCCAGTTCTGAGAGCTAATAATTCAACTGAAACTGAACATAGCAAAAACTGTTTAACTTCTGCCATGCAGAGTAATGCCAAAGCATGCAGGAGCAGACTGTGAGAGTAGGGCAGGACAACAGCTGCCTGGATTTAGATCAGCTTAACCCGTTACAGGATTATATCCTAGAGTCAAAAGGCACAAATTGGTAAGACTTAAAAGGGGACGGCACTTACTGTGTGCAATTTTGGGAATGACTTCACCATGCCCCCTTTTCTTTTCTGCGTGAAGAGGCCTCTCACATCTCTGTCACTTCTTTATCAGGGCTTGGGAATTAGTCCCTTATTGAGAAGCAAGTCAGTACCAATCAGCTAAATCAGCGAGCCCTACCCAGTTCAGGTGCAGGGCACGACTCCTGTGTCTTACTGTTAACGTGCTGACAAACAAAAGTCTCTGATGGTGGGCTAGAGCCTGACCCTCCTTTCTCCATCCTTTAGTCAATATAGTGCCATCATTTTCTCTAATAACCTAGGCTCTCTATATTCTCCAGCTCTGCCTGCATAACCTCACTGACAGACATGCTCAGGAAACACCTCCCCAGTTCAAATTACTTTGAGATAGTACCTGAGTGACAAGAGATCCTCTGAGCTGTTTGGATCAATCAAGACAGGAATATTTTTAGTTGTGGTTGGACTTGAACCTTTCTAGAGAACCTTGTCCAAAAAAGTCATGTGAAGAAATGTAGCTGAAATGTAAACACCCAAGTTAGGCAGCAGCTGGGAGAGGGAGAGGCTGAAGATTACAGTTCTGAACAAGTTATGTGTATAAGTCCCAATTTAAACTCAGTTCTGATTTGGATCTGGCCTGAGCACTTCAGCTGATATACCTACATTTGAGCCAGCAAGTATCAGAAGACATGGAATGCAACACAAGTTCTCATCATTTCAACTCAGACTCATGTCTTTCTGACACATCATTGACTGCACACACTAGGAAGTAAGACCCACGGAGTATGGTAGATGTAATGAGAATTAATTGTGGGCAGCTATAACCAAAGATCAATGAAGTTCCAAACACTGACCACAGCCCTTGAAGAGAAAATGCTTAAACCATGCAGCAATTTACAGTTAAACACACGCAGTTTAAAAGCTATACTTTAATTGTCAAATTACTTCAGATGTCCCATTTTCATTAGTTGCTGATCTTTCCTCTTTACATATAAAAATTTGGACAAATGATGGTAGAATAAAATGGGTTCTCTTTAAAAAGAGCAATTTTGAGCACTGAATTTGCAATTGCCTTTTCTCAGGTTGCCACTAAAACTTCTTTATCTTCCTAAACCTTAGCTTACCCTCTCCTGTGAGCAGAGCTAATAGAAGGAAAGGCAACACCCCTTCTCTGGCGATCCATTGCTCCAGTCAGCTACTGAAAATTCATTAATGCACAGGTTACACAACATCCCTCTCCTACTCACAGGTGCACACAGCCCTCTCATTTACGAAGTTAATTTAGTGAGGTTAAATGATACAGTATATTTGACTGCATTTTCTCACCTCCAGCTCGAGCCCTATCAGGCTTCCTAGGTAAGAGGAGGAATACTCTCCCTGCCTTGTTTTCATACACGCTACAAAAGGGATTGCATTCCCTCCCCCCCCAACCCCAATTACTAGGCTGTGGAAAGAACTCCAATTAAGTGGTTAGCCATAATAGCATGGCAGCCCTTTAGGAAACTGCTTATCTAAATAGAGATGTACAGAAGGCAGTTTTCTCTCTAATAGTGATGCATTTTCAATTTATGCAATACAAAGTGCATTGGTCTGCAGTGTCCCTGGCTACTGATGATTAATAGCCCATACACTGCAAGGGTCTACAAAGAAAAGTGCCAAGGGAAGCAGATGCAGCAGGTTTTATATTATCACGACTGCAACAAACTCATTCAGTGGTGTCAGCTCTGACTGCAGGATTCTGATTATGAAATATGATGCGTGTTGAATTTAATGGCTTTCTCTGCCCTTCTGGTGAGTTCACTGCTTTCCAATGTCATTTTGTGTTCTCATCTGAGTGGTAATAAAAGGAATATCATTGACTGTGCTAGCTCTGTAACCACTGTGTGTTTTACAATAAATTGTGTTTCAGGACCTTTCTACCCAGGAGAGTGTGCAGGGCCAGAAAGTAATATTCCCCAGTTTTCCAATATGAAGGCTTTCTGCAAGAGGATAGGAAATTATGCAGGACTGCCCTTCTCTTGAGGCATTCCTTATGCGAGCAGGACATCTCTTTTTCAAGTGGTTATGTAGTAAAGAGGTCAGTTTGGATTGCAAATAATAAAAAAAAAAAAGATAAAACATCAAAATAAACAGCTACTGCTACAGAGCAGAAATTATGATACCTCGATGACAGAAGGATAAAAGTTGTTCAAAATAAAATTTAAATAAGGAACCTGGGCATATATGGTGTTACCCATGTAGGAATGTAAAGTCAGGGGAGATTTCTAAAGAGGAGTTTCTTTATCCAGCAAATTGTTATTTCATCCAACCTGTCAGTGAACTGTGGCCTGCGCTACTGGGTTAAGATCTCGCCTTCCAGAGAGGTGGCTTGCTAGATAGCTACAGGTGTTCTCGCAAATTCCTCTAATGCCTGCAAAGTCATTATATTGGTTTCTCAAACAAAACAAGCCTCGCTACAAACGCATTGTGCCAATATCAGCATTGAAGAGTACACACACAAGACTTCTTCACACTGGTAATCAACACTGCCCCAAGCTTTGGTGGTTTTATCCCAGGAGGGACTATGCAGGTCTGTGCACAGAGAAAAGACAGAGACTCAGAGCCGAGATATTTTGCATTACCTGAAGGGATTCCAGTATTTTCATCCCCTTTGCTCACGTGCATCTCCTGCCTATGTTAGCAACTTCAGGGGCTCAGTCACTCACACAGCTGGATCGATCAGGGGAAAGCAACGTAATAGATAAATAGAAAAAAACATTTTTTGAGATTCCCTGATAAATCAACCTGTCTGAACTTTCCCCTTGGCTTCTGCTGCAGGCTACAGCCAACTTGAAGCATTGCAGCCACAGCTAGGTTAGAGATTGTGTGAGCTAGAATGCAAGCCCCTTTACGTAGACAGGGTGAGACACAAGCAGATTCTTCCTCTTCCACCAGGAAAAAGCACAAATCAAACTATTACTCACTTCTGGCCAAATCTAGAGGCAGCAATGGAACAGCAAGAGGTGCTTCTCACACAGAGCAAAACCATATCCACAATGGCAGGAAGTACCTGAAACACAAATGGTATTTTTCTCTTCGTAAATGAACGTTCCAAAGTTTACCTGTGCTGTTTTCTTAACTACAGCTCTCTCAGATTGAGTGTTGCTACTTCTAGAAACATAAGAGAGATTTTTCCAAGCAGGGGGACAGAAAGTCATACATTTACGTTTAGTTCACTGCAATCTGAATCCAGGGCTGGTGCTTTATTTTTTATGTGATGAAACCCAACTGCAAAGGTTGTTCCTAAGAATTTCCAGTTAAGGTTCACCTGATTAGTAAACCTGTACATTCATCTGTTTTTCAGGAGACAAAGACCACCAACAAACCAGGACACATGAACACCACTGATAGATGCATGTTTCATATGCCCTAATTGAATTCTTTCTTCAACTGAGTAAGTTTGCATTCAGCAGTTCAATTGCATCCTGCACCACTTTATAAGGTTTTCACAAAGAACCTAGGAATGAAACTTCTACTTTTAGGGTAATCCAGAACATTTTTAACCTTGTTTTTGTCTCTAGTTGAAATGCCACTGGTATTCTTAATCATATTTTATGTATGAACACTTAAAAAGCTTTGCCTAAAGGACAAATGAGAATTTTCTTTTGTTCTTTCAGACTATACTTCATATATTTTCACATAAAAATGTATTGAAACAAGATTTAAAACTGTTATACATTTTATTGAGATCTACCTCCAGAGGGAGAAGAAAAGCGCATTAACATTTAACATGGTGGCTTCGTCTTTTTCCCTTTCCTTCACTGTTTGCTGTATTAACTTCAGTGGAGCCTCACAGCAGCATGTCTGTCTTAAATAGAGTAAGCCAACATGTTTAAAGCCACCTTTCTGACCACTCATCCCAACATAACCACAAGGTACACTCAACATTTACACCAATCCCTAAAATTCCCTCTGGGGAAGCCCTGGTGTTCCTGCATAGTACATCACTCAATTTGTAAACCTTTTGCCTCAGATGAATACAATTAGCCAGGTTTCTTAACAAGCTCTGCATTTTGGGAACGCCTGTACTTTCCCATTAGAAGCATGAAGCCAGGCTTGATTTCACATAGAATAGCTGATTGTCAACAAGTGCTCGTTAGTAAGATCCAAAGTCTCCACAGTCTTGCTGTTTAATTTATGAGAGCCTTGTGATTATGATAAACATGAGATGCTAGATCACTAGGGGTGGTTTTGTTAGTTTGGGCTGGGCAGAATTTTGTACCAATTATGCCTACACAAGGGCATATGCCAAGAATTGTTATTTTGTTATTTTTTTCCTTAAAGGCCATACCTGAAGTGCCCTGATAGGGAAACAGGGAAATCCGTCATCTTTCCTGTAATTCTTTAAAGCAAATGAACAACAAAGTTTCTTCCCTTTTTTCTTCCCTTTTTCTTTGTTAATATTAGATTTTTTCCTAAAATTTTGTTATAATATTTTTTAGCAAAACACAGCTATGAAACCTGGCATGCTTTAACAGCAGTTATATAATTTACTCTCTACTTATAGCGTTCTGGCATATTTAAATCTATCAGTAGGCTCTTTGTAAAGACACGCAGAGAACACAGTGTCAGTTTAATGGTGGGGGAGAGGAGCCCCGTATTCAAGGAAGCCCCCAAGACTTTCACTGTGTCCCTGGGAGCACAGGGAATAAGGCGCGTTTCCTTATTTCACCTCCACCTAATCATGGCTATTTTAAAACAGTCAGGCATCTCCATGTTTCTAAAATCTATCTATCAGGGCAGGCCTGTTCAGCCATAAGAGAATAGATGTACAGGACAGGGAGGATTAATATTCTTAGAGGTTTTCCTTAGCATGCAGGAAGCCAGCACAAAGGCACTAATAACCTCTTCAAGCAGAGTACATTTTCTCATGGGGATAATAGCTCAAGGATAGAAAGAGAGAGCTTTTATACTATAAAGGAACATTATCTTTCTTGTATGAAAACTAACCATTTTGGCTCTTTAGTGCCAAACTAAGATACCTTGATTTTACCTGTGCATTTGCACCTGTGTAAGGACAATTTTGAAATGTCAACAAAATACGTTTTAAGGAGTCTATCTTATGCCTCCCCGTTCGCACTTAATTTGTTTCATCATATAGGGATAGGAATTAAAGGCCTTCACTACAGTTTAGGCAGCTTGCCAATACCTATTTTATAGCAATAAAATATGTACAAATTAAGGAATCTCATGTGGAAAATTCATTCAACAGCCTCAAAAGCCAAATGAATGGTAATTACTTCAAACACAATGTGGTGGCAATCAGGCAAGATTGGATCATGCTTTTAAATGTATGTCTAAATTTTTAAGAACGAAGATGATTATGAATTATGAAAATAACTCAGACAATGCCACAGCAAAGACAGTGTCTGTGGAATAAGAAAGCGATCTTCTTTAAGGAACAGAGAAGACTTAATTCCAACACCTGCGTGGGAATAATCAGAGAGCAAATGTGGGGCTGATACTTTGTTTTATTTCCTTACTTCTAGCCATCATTTTATCCTTTAGGATGGCTCATGGATGCCTTAAGGTATGGAGCAAGTGGAAGCATATAAAACACGTAAAAGGATTTATCCTGCTTACTAAAAGCAATGGAAGTTCTTTCTAGTTCACATTCACATATATCGCAATATAAAAATAAATTTGCCATCTTAGTTCTCTGTGCGAGTTTTCTTCAATATGGAAAACAAGCTTAATGCTCATCCACTTATGCAATGCCAACTGAATAAACACAAAGTGGGTTTTGTTTCTCATGGGTAAAGCTGAACAGATTTAGATCAATACATACATTCCTTTTAAAAGAAGACTGGCAAACACAACCATACCTTTGTTGTCTTTTTGAGAAGTCTCTAGGAAACCTTTCCATTCAGGAAAAAGTGCAACAGAACAGGTCTAGATTATAAATATATAATTCCATTAGCAAGTAATGAAAATATAGGTGTAAACCAAAATATATACAAAATATGAGATTTATTTTTTCCATTGAAAAAAATTGCCAGGACACTGGACTGTTTTTCTTGTAGATCTATAATCTTGTAAATTAGTGGTATCACTATACCACCACAATAATTTCAAGTTGGCGAGGACCTCTGGAGGTCTCTTGGCCAACCCCCTGCTCAAAACAGCCAACTTTAAACAGTTTGCGCATGGCCTTGTACTGTTGGATAGTACTGTCAGTACACGCAGTGTGGAGTACTGCATCCAGTACTTATGTCTGCATCTAAAGAGGGCTGTTGACACACCAGAATATGTGAAAAAGACTGCAAGAATTACATGAAGTCTGGAAAACCTCCACCTCGTGATGCATTTACAAATAGGTCTACACTGCACCTCGAGCGAGTATTACATGACACCAAAGCTCGTAGGATCAGTGCAGCTGCCTTGGTGTCGAACTCCTCGCAGGCTAGTTTAGGGTTCTGGCAAATCTGCCCATGTGGGGTTAGCCAGCCACAAACCCTCCTGCCCCCAAGATTACTGCAGAAGCTAACGTGCACCTGTGCTTCAGCTGTTCCTTCACAGTCTGGCATCAGGGCTTAACTCTTCTTCAAAGTGGAAACTATATGGGATGAAGCACACATTTTCTGCTGCTGCCTGTCACAGGACCACTGCCTCCCGTTAAGGAAGGGGTAACAAAGAAAGGGGCAGCAACACTCACTGAACACGAGGCAAAACCCTCCCACTGCTGAGGACCTGCATCGGTCCTGGCTCAGGTGTCTGTACTGGCATTGCACTGAAGTGCAACATACCCCGAAGGAAGCTCAATCTACTTAGCTTATCAAAAAGAGCATTAAGAGGTCACTTGATCAATGGCTAGAATACACTATGTAGGGAGAGACCCTTAGGGTACAGGGTGTTTTAATCTGAGAGGCAAAAAGTTTAATGTGATCCAATGCCTGGGAGCTGAAACTAGGCACACTTGAATGGAAAATAAGGCATACGCTTTTGGGATAATTAAGCACCAGAACAGTATACCTAAGGGTACAGTTGAAGTTCCATCTGTGAAATCTTTAGGACTATACGTTTTGCTAAGAATATGGCAAACCACAACCAGCTGTGAGGGGCTAGAAAATCTCTTGGACAATGCAGAGTGTCAAACTGGTTGACAACAATCATTTTGTAGGTGAGCATCAAATCAAACATAGTAAGTATTGGGGGAGAAGGGGTGGAAGAGGGAAGTTTTCAAAGGACAGCTGGACCATCTGTCTCCCTTGGAAGACAAATTAGGCCCAAGACTTTGAAAATCTCTCCATAAGCATCCAGCACACTGGACCCATCCGCGTATTCATTACGTGCTGAAGGATTCTAGCTATATTTTGTTGCGGATTATGTAGGAACGTTTACCGGTTTGCCTTATTTGGGTTTGCTTTGCCAAAAGACATGCTCAAGGACTGAAGAGAGAATCTGCTACACTAGAAGCCTAGTGAATGGCACAAAAAAGTGAATAAGGAAGAAAAAGGTCTATTTCGTACTACAAGAGCTCTGGGACACAGTGACATTTTCTGGCAGAACAACTCAAATTTTGGAACTCATTGCCACAAGATGCTGTGGGTGTAAAAAAAAAAAAACCAACAGACTCAAAGAGGTATTGGACACACATCACGGAGAATAAATTGCTATAAAACATGACAGTGCAGATACAGCTTCTGGCTCAGGAAAGCTGTACTCCTCTCCTTGCTGGGAGCTGCGGGGGCAAAGCTTTCTGGGAAGGCTCACTCCAATCAAGTCATTTCACTCCAGGGAGGGATTCATCCCATGAAATCATCTCCATCTGCAAGAACTCTAAGCCAGCACTCGATTAATTTATCCAACTGTTGTATACTGTAACTCAATTCTAGTGGAGGCAACCTACAGTGCACAAGGTTGCAAATACAACTCAGCCAGGAGAGCAGTAGGGTCTCTAGAAACCACTTGTTAAGGAAAAAAACCAAAACCTCTTAAAAAGTTTTTCAAAAAAGCAGAATATCAAGAGAGACATATTCTCCCTCTCTCAAAGTTAGATGAGGTAGGAAAAGGTCTTTAACATTAACCACCAGAGTAGGAATTCTATACATTCTGTTTATTCCTATTTTTACCAGAAATTGAAATGGACTCCATAAAAAGGTCAAATAAAGTGTCAGCACTGTGTTTTCCTGAGATAATTTGGTTTCACCAAAAATCAGCAGGAGAAGAAAAAAAAATTAACTTTGGATTACTCAAAGTTAGTGAAAATGGATGCTTTCTTAAAAATTTACAAAATAAAAACAATTTATGACTTACTAGCCCAGCTGTCAGCGTCACAGTTCCAGACTGCAAAGCATTTTCACGTGTGCCCAGTATGCAGCCCTAGAGTCAACTGCCGGTAGAAGGCTGGGGAGTTAACACAATGCACACAAACTACAATCAAATGGTTGATGAGAATAAACTTCAGGATCTTTTTTAAAAAAACACAATTTTTAAGACATGTTTAAATAGATGTGATGCAACAATGAATGCTGATGGTTTAATTCTAGTTCTTCATGTATTTCTGAACTGATCCTGAAATTTGCTCCGTGCACTGACCTCCCCCTACACACCGTAGCACACAGGATCAGGCTCTAGAGCACTGGCAGCAGAGGTGAAGTGTGGGGTCTGGTGGCTGATGCAGTGGGTTAGGACTGAACACATGGCAGCCCTCCCAGGTGACCTTAAGCTCATTCCAGTGCAGCAGCAGCTCGGTGGTATTGCTGCCTTTGCATGATTAGCTTTAGACTCTTTTGCACTGTGCATTTGTTGTGCAATGTCAAATCCACAGTAGGATTTGCACTGTGGGTGCACTCACGACCACTGGAGAACACCATTTCCTAACATCTCTGTACAGTGCACCAACATGCAAGGCTGCTTTGAAAACCATAGCGAAAAAATTACCTGTTAAGGTTAGGAACTGACTATCTAGGCAGAGAGTATCCCGTCTGTAAGAAAAGACCAGCCCAATTACTTCACAGGCAGCACTGCTAGTTGTTTTGTCTTGCTACAAGTTAAACAATTCCTCAGTATAACTTGAGAGTGAATCATTGTTTTCTGGGGAGTTATTATAATTATTTCCCAGGGAACCCTTGTTAACACCAGCAACAACATGGCAAGGTCTGACATCAGTTAGAAAATGAGAACACTTGGAGCTCTCATTGATCCCCAAACCTCCCTATCTTCTATTGATATAAACCAGCTGATGTTATCTCGGCTTGCTGTGTCACAAAACACAGTGCCCTCAGCACACTGCCCTGGGGCAGACACAGCCTTGAGCTATAAGGGGGAACTTAAAGAGGGTGAGCCACATCACAGGGCACCAGAGGGGAGAGGGGGAAGGTGAAGCTTCCTGCCCCTCCTTCCTACCCTCTCACCAACTCCCAAGGAAGCTGTCCACCAGCTACTGCTTCATATACATATGTATGTGCTGGTCTTTAATCAAAGCTGTCTAAATTAGTCGTATTTAAGAAGCCTCTCCCTGTGGGAAGGTCTAGTACTACTGTCAGATTCAGAGTGGACTACTGTACCAGCTTAATGCACGAGTGAATAAAACCACCATCCAGGCTGACAAGTGCAGATGGATTGCCACCAGCTGGGGTTAGAGGTGACAATGATTGACATCGCAACAATCTCCCACTGACAAACCTGGCCTACTTAATGCACCTTGGATTCTCTGATGAGTGAATTTGATCTTACAGGCAGTTCAGCAGGTGTAGTACCTAGGTGCCCAACTTGTGGGAATTTTTTTTTTAAGCTCACTGAAGTTTTTCATCTAGAATCTTTTTATTTCAAATGCTCTTCCTCCTCTCAAGGCTATGCCATGCAATGAACATATCTTTTCTCTTTTTTTCTTGAAGTTATGAGTGAAAAACAAGCATTTTAAAACTATTTGAATGCTTGGGGGAGGAAATACTTGTTGATATTTTTTAATTATAATTCCCTCCCTTTAAACCTGTTAAGAGAAGATCAGTTAAGGTCAGGTGTGGGAACTAAGACTGCCCCCCCATTCCTGCCTTTACTCTTTGCTGACTTTTCAGCCTCTAGGCAAAGATACCTATTGTGAAACAGGAAAGAAATTACAGCTTTGGCAGTTCATAAACTTATAAACTAAAAAAAAAGAAAATTTAGAAATAGTAGCAAAAGAAGAAGTAAGACAGAAGGGTAGCAGTGAGGAAAAACTGGATATAGTGAATGTATTCCTTCTTCATTTTAAGTTAAAGTAAAAAAAAAAATTCCAAGGCTATTGCACAGAATATTTAAAAAGAGCAAAAAATTATGCTGTCTCAAAAATGAAAATGTGAGAATATGATTACCTGATGTTTTGCTGCTTCAAACTTGCAACATATATTTTTTGTTTCTCACCTACCACCTTTTATCTGTATCTTCACATCTGGGCTATACACAGCTCCTACCTGCATCCTATATCTCCTCCTATTGAAAAATAAAAGTAATACATTTCCATCCTTGAAATCCTAATAATTTGTAACAAGAAACTTAAACCAAACTTTTTTTTGGAAGAAGTTCTAAGCCTATCATAAGGGGCATTATTAAACTCACTTCCCTCCAATATTCAGTTGCACCTTGAATTCTTTTGCAGAACTGGCAACAGCAAATTCAACATGATGTCTCCTTGTTTAAGGATTTCCATTACATACACAGTTATTGCTGAACCTTAGTTTCTGAAGCTGCCAAGTAAGTGTTCTGTAAAGTAACGAAAAGACAAACATAACGTTCAAGACATTATCTGAAAATGACCACAAAATACTCCTTTGTAGATATTGGAAGTGGCAGACAATGCCTTGACTGCGGAGGGAAAAAAACCAAGGAGCTTGCAAGGGTAATTCTTGCTTCATTGCTAATAGATGAAGATCCAATACAAGTCCTGATTTTCTAGGGAGTTGTGCATATGTGTGTGTGGCTTAATTTAAACAGCTTGGCATTTCACAAAATAGATACCAAAATTGATTCTGCCTACTTCAGGCTAAACATGTGAAAATGCTGACTGACAGAATCACCTAAGGGTAATAAATCTGCCAAGTGTTTTGTTAAACAGCTATTCAGTTTGAAATGTATCCTGGCATTCTAGAATAACAATGGGCTACTGTAATGTATGGTGCATTAATTATATAGTTGACAAGAAAATTACCCTTCAAGCCAAGATTACTAAAAACTTTACTAGGCTTTTTTCTACCCTCTCCTGTTAAATACAGTATTCAATGTAGCCCTCCCAGAGGTTTTGCCCACCTCCTCCTGCAGAGTTAACCAGCATGGCAATAAAGTTCCAGGGAGATTTGCACTGATGTTTCACTGAGAACATTGGTTGCTTCCCCAAATTTTATTGGAGCTGCTAAATGCTAAATGATGAATATCAACATAAAAAACGGCCTTGGCTTTCCTCAGTATAAGTTTTTCTGATAAACATAACAAAGTATTTCTTCAATTTGTGACTGTATTTACATCCTACAACAGGTATGCTTGCAGTTCTCCGACAATCTCTCTGGAAAAAACCCACATCGGCTTTCAAACACTCGCTCACATATTGGTGAAAGAATAGGAACTCTAGTCTTGGAGGCAATGCAAAGATATTGTAAATTAGTGTAAGAATACAACAGAAATGCAAATACACTGTTACGAATGGAACATAATTTGTGTGTTTTCCAGGCAAATACTTCTCTCTGATCCCTCTGACAGTTCTTTTGGTTCAGGGCTAAATCTGGATGCCCTCAGTAAAGCGGTGCAATGGTGCTTCTGCACATAGATACCTCACCTGTAGGCTGGCACATGCAAATAAGACATTTTAGAAACTACAGTTTAAAACCGGTGAATTCTTTCCTAATAGCATCCTGACTACAGGATGTAGAAACAGAAACAGATTCAAAGGTTATAAGAGTGCTGTAAGTGTCGTGGGAGGACTTCGTCCTGTAATAATTTCTTCTAGTACGTACTTTTATTCAGAAATTTGGGGATGTGAAAAATTCTGTGTATATGACTTAAATTCTGCATCAAAGATGACTAATTCTTAATTTTACTACAGTAACTTTCTAAATAGAATTACCACTTATGCATTTGCTTTTTTGAATTAGAATCTCTCTCAATACACAACACGATTCTCTAGTGGGTTTTCAGCATTCATGCACTGTTGCTGATATGGAAAAGCACTTCTAGTACTGCCAAGACAGAAGTGCTTACTAGCAAAGAAACGTTTCAAAATTGTACTGAAATATACTCTATAGAGTTGACAACAACGTGTTAGGACTAAAGAAAATATTACACGTGCTGTAAGTTGAATTAAAATTCAAAGATCTCTTATAAGCATGAAACTGAACACTCAATTTCCTATAATTTGAGGTACAAGCATGACTTATAATCAAACACATCTGAAAAATTACACCACTGAGATTTGCCACCCTGAGGAATCGTCTGTGAGGATATATGTTTTTAGCATAATACCATGCTTCCTTTAAACTGGGTACAGAGAAATTCTTCAGTTTTAAAGCATAATTTAAATAAGCTACATCTTTTATAGTCTGCTTTACTGTAGCTTTTGTAAACTCACTATTAAAATAAATGAACAGGCATCACGGATTAAAAGACCACTCCAGTTTCAACTGTTATAAATCCCACTTTACCAAATCACATTACCTTGTAATTTATTCTAATGTAGTACGTGTTTCCCTTTAAAGCCAATTTCTATTCCTTAGGCATATGTCTAAATGCCTTTCTGATTAACCTCTCTGATCGAAAACCCACATAGCTCACGCAAAATCTTTCCATTTACCTCAACGAGCTGTTTATTATTCTCCTCTCCAGAAGTTGTGATGAGCTTGGTACTTGGAACAGTGTTTTCTTTCAAGGAAAGCTTCAGGTGAAACAATGTGTGGACTAGATGCTTAAAGAAAGCAAATCAAAATAACGTATTGTGCTCTTATGATGACCAAGAGGGGCTGCGGCACCAAAGAAGAGAGATTTCTGAATGGTAAGGTCAGTTAGTTGGTATCGACAGATGTATCCTTTCAGAATTGGTGTTAATAATCCGATGTGGGCCCAAGTTATAACCTAGCTCTAAATGTCTCTGACCTCGAGGTGAGCACAGCTTAGATGTTACAGCTAAAGTCCTATTTCTGTTTATTCCAGCAGAAGTCAAGTTTGTCTGGTTTCAGTCACAACCAACAAACAGCTTAAGACTCTTGTGTAGACCTGCACATTTACAGAAGGAAAAATTACAAAATTTCCCAAACAACAGTGTACTGAGCAGAGAACTGACATAGGATGAGGTCCGGTTGATGGGAAGGAAGTTTAAGAAGAAGAGACAGAATGCAAAGGATGCATTGTGGTAACAAAAATGGCACAGAGGGAAAGGAGGCTAAATTAGTACCTGCCAAACACTGAAATATGAAACTTGAAGCCTCTCATTTCCAATGTTTCAAACCCTCTTCCTGTCGCCCCCACCCCACTGTCAAAAGTGTATATACACGGCCTGCAACAGTTTCCACAACGTAGCCCCACTTCATCAGAGCTCTTGGGTAGAACTTGACATTGAAGAGTTCTAACTCAAGGGTTTTGTGCTGGCTTAAATTTATTTCCATCATCCATAGACTTCTTTCTCCCCAAAGAGAGAAGAGATCATGTTCCTTTTAATCTCTGTAACGTCACCTCAACATTTAATAATGCATCAAGAGAATCAACAGAGAACGGACCAAAAAACAGGCCTAAAGTCTTCCACACAATTTTCAGCTTACCAATTCTTGCTTTATCGCCATCATCTTGATGACTATCTTCCACAGATATCAGAGGCAGTCACATGGCCTAGCTATATTCCCAAATTTGTCAAATTTCATCTGAAAATTAGGTATATTGGTTTTGCCATTGCTGCACTATCTGACTTGTCTAACACAAACCAGAGCACTTGTTTCACAACTTTATCAGATCTACAGCTTTGAGGATTCAGTCTCGACCACAGATTTCAAGCAGCAGACAATGCCCAACACGCTGAAACTTGCTCAAGTGTTCCATTATGCCCACAGTCAAAACTGTATAGCTTAACCGATGTCTAGCTACGGCTGCCCAATGTTGCTGTAGTGCTTTCTAACTTTAGATTAAAGAGTCGTTATTATCACAGATCTCTTCCTCAAGTAATCTTTCATTCTTCTTTTCAAACAAGATAAAGAGATTAAGAGTCTAAGTCTCTCTTTAGATGGCATGATTTTCAAATCTTTCCTGTAACCCTTTCCCAAATCCTTTCCAATTTGCCAACATCCTTTTTGAAGTTCACACATCAAAATTGGACACACATTTCTAATAGTCAAGTAAGAGCACTCTGAAGCTAATTAGTGCAGTTCTATTTAGCAGTTTTCCATTTTACAGCTATGCTTTCACCACTTACTGCCTTTGGGCTGTACACGCTCTGTTTGTCTATGCTTGATTTGAACTGGGCTTTCCTTGGTAGGAAGGAAAAAAAGTAAATGCTTGCTTTCTTTCAAACACAATTTAATTTGTGCTTGTAGTAGATTCTACACAATTCCATTAAATCTGCTTCCAAAATGAGGTGTACTTAAGATTTTCATATTGGGGGGAAGGGGACACGGGCAATGGGGACAGCAGGGGGGACACGGGACAACACCAACATAAAAAAAAAATTTAAAAATTGCCTAACATGAGAAAAGAAATGAGTGCCATGTGGCCCATTACAACACAGACCACTGATGGCATCGCTTTGCAACTGGCAAAAGTCTCCACGTACTCCATGCTCAGGAGCAGAGGATGCTGCAGATGTAGAAGAGGCATCTTGGCTGTGATGACTTCGAAGACATCAGGTTACAAAATGGAAAATCCCTTCCCAACAGGCAGTACAATTCCAGTTGGCCATTACATTGCACAACTTCCACGGATTACTGGCAACTTTTGTAGGCAACTGCACAGCTATAGAACATCTGGCCATATTTCACAGGGTGATCGCATACTTTCTAGGCCCCACTTCATGGTTCTGTAGGAGCAGCACTGGTTACTGACACATACTGCTGAGTCTCCAGAGGCCACATGATACTGTCCCAAATCAGAAATGCCACAGCAATCAAATCACAAGAGGCATTTGTGCCAGGAATCACATAATTCATATTTTTCTTTCCCACAAAGTACATTTTCTAGATATCTTTCATGAGAATGCCCTCTGCACCATCATTGCTAGAAACAAGCAGACTCACTGTAACTAAACACAACACAGGCCAGTCTTGCAGGCTTTTAATTGCATTAAATACTTAACTCCACTCCCTATGATGTTAAAAAGGCTGCCAAAAATGCAAAGCTTGCAGGAGGAGAAAAAGCACAAGAGGAGGTTAAAACCAAGCAATAACTTTAAAGAGATGTAGCGATCGGTGACAGCAGGAGATTCCAGGTACCCATGTGGCAAGCATTAAAATCTCCATTCTCCTCTTAGAATAGACTTAGACATAGTCATTTTCATATTCTCCCACTGAAGGCAGTAAAACAGCATTAAAAGAAAAGAAAAAAAATCAACAACTTTCCTACATTTACATGAGTGCAACAGTGAAAAACAATGAAAGCAGCTTGGCATTTTTATAAGACAGTTCAAATAAAAATTAATGGCACATGTAATAATAATTCCAAGCGTATTTTGTTTCCATTTATATCCAACTAAGAGACAATTTTTGGTGCATTTGGTTTTATAGCTCTGTGTATATGCAGCAAAGTAAAAATTCTGCACATGGGAAAATAAATAAGTGGCTATATGACTGGCTGACAGCAAGATTTGTAGAGCTAATTAGTTCAATGAATAGGAAAGGCACTCAAAACTAACAGCTCATCAAATAGTTCTTCATACAAGAGATATCTGTCATCCTGCCTATGCTGAATAAATATTTTTACTGTCTTCCAGAGATCAATGCCAACAGAAGCAAACAAAAACTGAACAAAACAAAACAACAATAAAAAACCACCAAACCCCAAAAAATCCCAGCCCAAAAACCTGTGCAGTGACCCAGGCTGACCGCACTGACCGCAGCTCAGTGGGATAAGGGGTTGCTGGCAATACCAAGCCAGGAATACCTTCTGCCCTAGCCAAAAACAGCTTCCTGTGATCCAAGACTGATTAGGGTCAGAGTCAAAGCTATCGATGCACCTTAAATTTCGTAATAAACATAAATACTGTTCTCAGTTTTAGTCTGGGGCCAAAGGCCATCGTTTTGCCTAGTCAGACTGCGTCCAGAGTGGATTATACCACACTGTTATTACAGCCTTGATCAAAACAACAGGTAGGAAACAGAAGAATTAGCTCGGCCCCTCTGCTCTTGGTCTGTCCCAAAGGACTCAAATCATGGTACAGCCCATTGGATTTGCTGTAACTAGAGATGTCTCTGTAGGAGGCCCTGGATGGATTTCAGCAGAAGACACGCATTAAACTACAAAAGCATCTACCTTTCAACTTGCTTATCCATGCGCGTGCAGCTGTGACTGCAGGACAAAGTAGAATTCAATGCAATTCAACTCCCGCTCCCAGCCGCCCAGCATTGCTGACAGCCTGGGAGGACTGCGTGGAGCTGAACAGAGCGAGCACCTCAGCACCAGGCACCTAGGGACACTTGCAGAGTCTCCCAGGCACCTATGTGCAAGACCTGTTTGAAGACTCAGGATCTTGAAACGAAGTGTAGTGTAGCCCCTTAACAGAAGTCTGGGCCTACGACGAATTAGGCCATATTTTTCAGTGCTGCTCCTACCGCTACTGTTAGAGAGGTGAGAGGGGGTGGTTACTGAAAGGGGTTGGAAAAACTACTCCCCTGCCTCTACATTAAAAATCTGCACTTCCACAACCTGAGCAGCTGCCACTGAAATGAAACTGCAAATACACAAGCAAAAAACCTTGAAATTGGTTCAGGGTTCACTGAACCTCCTGCCCTGTTCCAGCAACAGGGGGGCCTGGCAGCTGGGGGTTGCCCTCAGTACCCCATCCCGATTCAGATCTCAGTGCTTGTTTCCTGTATGCAAAGCCAGGCCCAAATCATATACCTCGATCTATTTCAGATCCCACTGGAGGGGAAAAAGACAATATTTATTTATCCGTTTGCAAATTTTCTCATGCAACAAAATGTAAATTGACCCCAGCACTTCATTGCTATTAAAGAGCCAGGAGGCTGTAGCTCAAACCCCCACAAGCCAGCTGCCAGGCAGTCTGCAAATTAGGGGTTTTCAAATGTCCATAAAACATGTCCTGCCCTGCAGTGTAAGAACTGCACGTACTCCTGTTGTGCATTAAGTCCTTTCTTGGTGGCTCTCTATTATTGATGTATTGTGTTGAAAATTATGATTAATTAGGAAGACAGAACACATTCCCAAAGAGCACTCGTGGCCTAGTAGAAATGGCAACACCTTGTGTAGATGTTTGAGGTCAACTAATTTCCATGAGAGTTAGCTACAGAAGTGTTGCTTCATCAAACGGAAACAGGTTTAAGCAAGTGCTTCTGTTTTAGGGGGACCCAACGGGGCAACATACTGCAGATCAAGGAAACAATCATGTTTTGGACTAATAACAGATTAAATGATAAAAATCAACGTGTTCTAAGAAGGATATTGATAACACTGTATTTCACCTGGGTTTTTAAAACCCACATATACCACCTTATTCAACCCCCTTCTCTGAAAAATCAGATTCTCAGGGATAGTTTTATTCCCTTGGGAGAAGTTGTATGAAATACATAATTATGAGAGACAAACCGGGTTACAAGAAATTGTTCTGGGCAGAACAGTTAGTTACAGTTAGCAAAATAGAATGAAAGTACTCATCTATCTGTATCTTGTACTTCTTGATGCAGAAAAGACAATAACATACTAAGTTAATAACAAATACCCAAAACAAATACCTCCAAAAGAGGAAAAATAAAGAAGCAATGAGCATGCACTGAAGGCAGCTTACTGAAGCCAAAAGCAAGGACCTTATATCTGCCCTCCTTCTAGCAGCAAGTGCTGAGCAGGACAGAGAGGAGGAAAAGGATAAAGTTTAGAAGCAGCTGATGGGAGGGAATCAGTCACACAAGCACCAAGAGACAAAGAAACTCCCTCAAAAGGCCCCTGAGAGCTACTTTACATCTGGTCATAAACGGGCCTGCCCCATCTCTAGCAGCTCCTGCCAGCTAATATCAGCAGAGCTGTCCCTGTTACAGAGAAATGTAATAATGTTAAATAGTCCAAAGTAATTCATGGCTTATACAGTTTTATTATTGACATTCAAGTAAACCATCAGCTCCTCTGGCAAGCGATATTTCTAATTGATTTGAAATTGTGATATACCTATTATTCAATCAACTCAGTTTTGCAAACTAAATTGACATCTGAAACCATTCCAAGAGATATAATGAGACTGTAGTAGCTACATATTTAAAAGAGGAGAAAAAGTAAACCATCTGTTTGCTTTTGTATAGTAATGTAAAGCATATCCTTGCCATCTCTTTTGATTTTGCCACTGTACTCCTTTGAAGAACTACACAGAAGAAAAATGCTTAAGCTATAGCTGGCTTTCATCGTACTCCCCAGATCTTAGTCCTCTCTTGCAGCAAATCATTACAATTCTATTCGTCTTTTTATGCCTATAATCCAGAGTTTCAAGCACACCCTTGGATATAAAGGCCATTTGGGACAAACAAATTGATGAAACATTGGCCATGTCTACTAAGCATTTCAAAATTATGACATACATTTCGGTATTCAAATTCTTCTAAAACTGAGGCGCAGTAGTGAATGAAAGCAGAATTGAGTAAACTCAATCTGAACATTCATTTGTGATTTAACTTTTTAACACCACTTTGTCAAATCTTCCCAAGCTTTCTTAATAACAAAGCAGTACAACAGGCATGTTTCCACCGAGATACTGAACCTGACTCTTGAAAACATGGTACAGAAAAAGTTAATCGTAGTTTTTATTTTACTCTCCTAGTGCTAACACTGCCCCCACCGAGTTCAATAACTTTTCTCAGGTTGACTAAGACAGGTGGCCAGTGTGAAGAAGGTCCACATTCACAACTAATATTCGTGACAAATTGTTTCTACCGTGCTCACCCTCACATATTGAATTCTTCTTGTGTGTGAAAAGGTAGGCCAGTGCTGCAACTGTAATTAAGGTTCAACTGAGTTGCTATTTCCATTATCAAGCCCAATTTCCAAGGTTTAATAAGTCAGCAGTTCCAACTGCACAAGGCTGAAATTTGACATTCAAGTTACCAGCAAAGACACAGTTTGTGCTTATCTGTTTATCAAAAGCACAATTTAAATCCACTCAGCTGTTGCTGAATCAGAGATCTAAAAAGCATGGCCTGCATCTTCCTCTTCATTCCTTTAGAACTTACATGCTCTGAACACCAATTTTTCCTCTGGGGAAAGCAAGCACAGGTGTGTTTCAGTGAAGGCATTAGAAATGCCTCCTGTCCAACAAACTTAAGGCTTATTCCCATTGCTCCCTGTTTATTCACAGTCTCCAGAGACCAGAACCAGTTGTTTACTTAGTTTTGACACGAGCATGCCAAAATTAAGCAACCCGGTAATTCAGGGTGAACAACCTTCATGACGATTGTATCAAGAGCTTAAAACAGGCAAGACCTATAAGACACATTGTACAGCTTCCCAGGGAGCTCACGGCGTAAGCTGGGAGAGAAGGTCCGTGTGTGTGTCTTACTGCCGCACGGGTTGCGCCTGGGCCAGGCTCAAGGCTGGGTCCCACAGCAAGAGGCAGTGCCAGCATCAGCAGCCCCTGTCGACTCCTTTCCCCCCCACCTTGTCGACCCAGCATCAGCTCAGCCCTGCTGCCCATCACACAGCGCAGCCCTAGCACAAGAGGGGCATATGGGGCTGTGCCAAAGACAGATGCCCACGTTGGAAACCTGGGAGTTGGTACAACCTGACGGAACAAGCCCCAGGTAGGTGGGAAAACTGGGTATCGCTCTCCCAAAAATCAATAATCCCCCTGCAAACTCTGCAATCTCCTCTGTGCAAAGACCAAGTTTGCATCTAGTCTTCCAGGGGACAGCATACTTACGATGAACACAGCCAGCTTTCTATTACTTTTCCCCTTAATCAACAAGTTAGGAGACAATTACATTATAAGAAATATATAAGAAAAGGTGTAACTTTGAAGTTTGGCAAGTTATATGCATAACACTAGGTAAAAATGCAAAATGTAATACATATATGTGCAAAAATAGAAAAGACATCTGCAAAATGGTAGATGATACTTGGTATCCCAAGTATCAATCTCTTCTGGACATAAAATACACCAGTATCCCACAGCAGTAAGGTTATCGCACACGTAAGAATCAAACTATAAACGACAAGCTAGCCAGTTTGATTTACCATACTGTCCAGATCTAGCTTGGTTTTAGCTTCACAGTCTGTTCTTAGTACAGAAAGGAAATAATTTCATCCTGTATAAGAAACAGCACTGTAAAAAGTAACTGAAATGAAACACTGGGGGAAATAATCTCCTAACTTTTTTTTTCCACCAAAACTATTCATATAGAATATAGAGAAAAAATAAAGGAAAACCTAATGTACTTTTTGCATCATAAAGCAACAATGAATTCAACCTTAGCTCCTAAGAACTGGAATTTTCAAAGCTGTGTATGTAGGTCACGTATGCAAGCCCCACAAAAATGCAACAACTTCGCTAGGTTATTTCTGAAACACCTACTCTGAACGAACACA